>NC_134705.1:198424272-199125522 GCF_043290135.1 Rhipicephalus microplus | reverse complement strand
AAAATGTCACCACCATCGCAGAAGCTCGTCCACCGCCCGCTCTATTCGCTATGCACCTCATCGGAACACGCGCCATTCATGCAACACATGCACTTAAAACTGCTATCACCCCCTGACGTCACCAGTTCCACAGTCGTCACGCCTCCTGCAAACGGAAGCGTCAAAAGGCGGAGTCTGCAGAGACCCCGCCCACGACCGCACCCGTCGACATCCAATGACGGCTCGTGTCAGGTGCACGCGGCCTCTTATTAGCGCCGCTCCGCCGCGCACGGCAGTGACGCGGTGACCCGAGCGAAAAATAACCATCGCTTATTTTTTTCCCCCTCTCTTTTCCCTTTCTTTTTAGCAAAGCGCGCGTGCGCGCTTCGCACAAGAGTTGCGGCACATAGCGCGCCCGGTTTTCTATAGTTTGCGTTTTGCGTTACGCATTCTTCGTTCTGCGCGGCGGTGCCTCTTTGGCGTCGGAACGGCGGCAAAGGAAAGCGCGTCGTATAGAGTGGTCACGCTTGACGGCTGGCGCGTATAGCCGTGCTTCTCGCGATGGCCGCTGAAAGAAAGAAAGAAAGAAAGAAAGAAAGAAAGAAAGAAAGAAAGAAAGAAAGAAAGAAAGAAAGAAAGAAAGAATGAAAGAAAGAAGAAAGAAAGAAAGAAAGAAAGAAAGAAAGAAAGAAAGAAAGAAAGAAAGAAAGAAAGAAAGAAAGAAAGAAAGGAGAGGGCGCGGAGTGAGTTGACATGCCAGACCGACGCACCCACGTCGAGCTGTCGGCCGTCAATCTTCCTTTCACGAGTCCCTCTTCTGGAGTCGCTCTGTGCGTCTAGAGACGCGGCGGTTCTTTCGGGTCGGTCGGCGTCGTTTCCGACAACTACGGGACGCTTTTGATGCGAACAGAAAGAGAAGGACAACTATACGCACACATATCTCGTGAGCTGTGAATGCGATAGCACTTTTGCTGTCCAGTTAAACGCCCAAGACCACGCAGGCGCAGCAACACGCGAAATAAGTCGCATGCCGCAAACGTTCTGCGGGACGAGAAACCACGCAAGCAGTTGCGGCCACCGATCCGGCGGGCAGCAGTTGAACCCGATGAATAAAGGCGTCATACGAAGGTCATGGGTTCGGTACCTGATGGCGAAAAGCTGTCTTTTCGCACACTTTAACTTATTTATATGATATCGTTACGTAAGAATGACACGAGGCGTGTCTATTTAGAATCTATATTGAAACTGATGCGTATGGCGTCGACTAAGATGGAGGACAGCACGTGCACAACCGACAGACCACTTCCTCGTTGTCGTCTTCTGACCGCTGATATGTCAGCTACGTAGCATTACCCCCCCCCCCCCCCCGGCGGTAAAAGTGTCGTCTCGGTGCACTTTAACTACGGTCTTCAGTAGGCAGGTGGTAAGGTTTTAGCCTGCTGACCTGCACAACATCCCTGGGTGTGGTTGCAGGCAGGCTTGTGGTCTCAGATGCAGGAATGTTCTCATAGGTGACGTCGGTTACCTGGCGGATGATACGGTAAGGATTGATTGATATGTGGGGTTTAACGTCCCAAAACCACTGATGATTATGAGAGACGCCGTAGTGGAGGGCTCTGGAAATTTTGACCACCTGGGGTTCTTTAACGTGCACCCAAATCTGAGTACACGGGCCTACAACATTTCCGCCTCCATCGGAAATGCAGCCGCCGCAGCCGGGATTCGAACCCGCGACCTGATACGGTAAGGACACATATAGCGAGACAACTTCTGTGATAAGTCAACTCGACGAACTGGGCACCGCAGGAGAACGAGAGAACCGCGGGTGAGAAGCGAACGTCAACATGTCAGCTGTCGATGGCTTTCTGGGAGGCTTGCGAAGCCGAAAGTCTAGAACGGGCGGTCTGATTGAGCACACAATATCGACATTTTCTGTTGAAAGACTACGGAGTAATGCCTCCCATACCTCCCTTGTCTTCACTGTCTGTTCATTTCATATTAGCTTGTGTCTAACAAAAAAAGCCATCCTTTACCCCGCCGCAGTGGTCTAGTGGCTAAGGTACTCCGCTGCTGACCCGCAGGTCGCAGGATCGAATCCCGGCTGCGGCGGCTGCATTTCCGACGGAGGCGGGAATGCTGTAGGCCCGTTTGCTAAGATTTGGGTTCTCGTTAAAGAACTCCAGGAGGTCGAAATTTCCAGAGCCCTCCACTACGGCGTCTCTCGTAATCATATGGTAGTTTTGGGACGTTACGTTTAACCCCAAAAATCAATCAATCAAAGCCATCCTTTGGTCAGTTTCTCACCTTTCATTGCCAAGCCCTTTGGCAATAGAGAGGGCATAGAATCATCGGTTCAACGAGCCTAATGTCATGAAACACAGTGCGCATCATATATAGACTTAGACTAGAATACATCAGCTTGAAGAAGTCTTTCTATTAACTGTAACGTGAAATTAGTTTTCTCGTCATGGAGCACGCAAATGTATAGGTTATATATCCTCTAAAAAAGTTAGTCTTTCGTTATGAATAGCCATCCCCTTTATTACCGACGCACTATAGAAATTACATAAAAGCAACGCTGAAATGTATAGTATTGCCCAGTATATAGTAGTGAATCATTGCCCAACAAAAGGTGGTGGCTGCGGCCGCCATCTTACCGGGGGCAAAATAAACTGTCGGCTATCGGCGAGAGAAACTGGGAAGTTTATTGCGGTAATAACAGCATTTCAGGTGAGTACAACTGCATCGGCTAACAAAATTATCGTTTATAACACATCTTCAATAATTTAGAGTTTGATTTTCTCCATACTACGGGAAAGCATGAAGCTGTCTGAGTACCAAAACTTCTAAGGAATGTATTTAAACTGGGAACTTTATTGCATACTATAGTAACAGCCGTTCAGGTGGGTACAACCGCACCGGCTATCAAAATGACTGTTAATAACAAATCTTCGTTGGTTTATAGTATGATGTACACTACCACGAGAGAGCATACGCTGTCACAGTACCAGGAGTACCAAAACTTCTAAGTAATGTATTTAAACTGGGAACTTTATTGCATTTCTATAGTAACAGCCGTTCAGGTGGGTACAACCGCACCGGCTATCAAAATGACTGTTTATAACAAATTTTCGTTGGTTTACAGTATGATGTACTCTACCACGGGAGAGCATACGCTGTCACAGTACCAGGAGTACCAAAACTTCCAAGGAAGGTTTTGAACTGGGAACTTTATTGCATACTATAGTAACAGCCATTCAGGTGGGTACAACCGCACCGGCTATCAAAATGACTGTTTATAACAAATCTTCGTTGGTTTATAGTATGATGTACTCTACCACGGGAGAGCATACGCTGTCACAGTACCAGGAGTACCAAAACTTCTAAGTAATGTATTTAAACTGGGAACTTTATTGCATACTAGTAACAGCCATTCAGGTGGGTACAACCGCACCGGCTATCAAAATGACTGTTTATAACAAATCTTCGTTGGTTTATAGTATGATGTACTCTACCACGGGAGAGCATACGCTGTCACAGTACCAGGAGTACCAAAACTTCAAAGTAATGTATTTAAACTGGGAACTTTATTGCATACTAGTAACAGCCGTTCAGGTGGGTACAACCGCACCGGCTATCAAAATGACTGTTTATAACAAATCTTCGTTGGTTTATAGTATGATGTACTCTACCACGGGAGAGCATACGCTGTCACAGTACCAGGAGTACCAAAACTTCCAAGGAAGGTTTTAAACTGGGAACTTTATTGCATACTAGTAACAGCCGTTCAGGTGGGTACAACCGCACCGGCTATCAAATTGACTGTTTATAACAAATCTTCGTTGGTTTATAGTATGATGTACTCTACCACGGGAGAGCAGACGCTGTCACAGTACCAGGAGTACCAAAACTTCCAAGGAAGGTTTTGAACTGGGAACTTTATTACATACTATAGTAACAGCCATTCAGGCGGGTACAACCGCACCGGCTATCAAAATGACTGTTTATAACAAATCTTCGTTGGTTTATAGTATGATGTACTCTACCACGGGAGAGCATACGCTGTCAGTGTACCAGGAGTACGAAAACTTCCAAGGAAGGTTTTAAATTGGGAACTTTATTGCATACTAGTAACAGCCGTTCAGGTGGGTACAACCGCACCGGCTATCAAAATGACTGTTTATAACAAATCTTCGTTGGTTTATAGTATGATGTACTCTACTACGGGAGAGCATACGCTGTCACAGTACCAGGAGTACCAAAACTTCAAAGTAATGTATTTAAACTGGGAACTTTATTGCATTTCTATAGTAACAGCCGTTCAGGTGGGTACAACCGCACCGGCTATCAAAATGACTGTTTATAACAAATCTTCGTTGGTTTATAGTATGATGTACTCTACCACGAGAGAGCATACGCTGTAAGTGTACCAGGAGTACGAAAACTTCCAAGGAAGGTTTTAAACTGGGAACTTTATTGCATACTAGTAACAGCCGTGCAGGTGGGTACAACCGCACCGGCTATCAAAATGACTGTTTATAACAAATCTTCGTTGGTTTATAGTATGATGTACTCTACCACGGGAGAGCATACGCTGTCACGTACAGTACCAGGACTGACTTCAAAGAGGGAAGTTTATTGCGTGCTAGTAACAGCAGTTCAGGTGAGTACAACTGCAACGGCTAACCAAATTACTGTTTATAACAAGTCTTCGAGTATATATAGTACGTTGTACTCTATTGCGCGAGAGCAAACACTGTCTTAGTACCAAGACTTCCACCTTGTACCTTTAGATATTTGTGTGACGAAATTGAGCGCAGAAAAAGGAGACAAACGGCGGCGGAGTAGGCAAGTCCTTGCCGTGACGTCAAATCGGTGCGACCACAGCGGCGCCAGCGTTTGTTCTCAGGGCAACTTCGTTACTCCATGGCTCGCGTGCATAGAGGTGTGCGCCGAGGTTAGAGTGTACTAGAAGTGTACGGTACTATGACCGCCGACGTGTGCTTTCGGCGTGCCATTTAAATATCATGTTTTTTAGTTAACCTGTACCATTTATTTTTGCACATTCTGTCACAGTCTGGCCTTTTTTAATTCTGCCCACTTCGCAAACGCATTGAAATGGGCTCACTTACCGTTTCAAGTTAATTAACGGGACTATATAAAACTTGTGGAGTGCTGTGGAAAGGTCACGCTGCGAAAGGGCACGAGGTGCTCCATAAATGCATTCGGGCGGAAGGCTTTGGCTGTGCCGCAGGGGTCGTCGAAGGCCGAAAGGCTTTGAACTTACCCTAAACTGTCATCGTTAGCGATAGTCTCTGGTGGGCGGTTTTGGCTGTGCCTTGGGGGTCTTCGTGGTGTACGCCACGGCCTGGCTTGCTGTTCTGCCTGACACTCTGGCGGACCACCTTGGGTGCCTCACAGAAGTCGGTCACGTCCACAGTGCGTCCTGCTTTGATCGACCTGCTCAGACGCCACTGGGTATGTCGAGACGGTCGCCGCACGCCAGATTACGCTGTCGCTGTTTCGGGCTTAGGTGTAGGTCATGCTTGTCCATCTTAATTAACGTGCTGGGCAGGCTAATTTTTGCCTTATGAAGTACGCCGGCGAGTTTGCACAGGTTGCGATTCTTGGCCTTGGTGACTTGACGCAGGAACATCTGCGTTGCCGTCACCGCAATCTCGTGTTCCGAGTCCACGACGAAGCAAAGTGCTGCCTTATGGTCTCGTACCCTGCAGTGTCCATAGGGGTTAAAGCCACCATGGCTGTACACCTCGCTGCAGTCGCCAAGCGCCATCTTGCTGCTTCGAGTGAGCTGCGCGCCGTCTGGCCGCTTCACTTCGGGTTAGCCGTTAACGCAGACTGCCTCGAGGTGATCCGCATGGCACTCGGCTGGTACGCTGGAAGTCATAATGCACTTCCTATCATCGCTGGCAGAGTCACACGCCAGAACGCCGAAAGGACTGATGCTGGCGTCTCTCGCTTGTGGCGCTTCGCTATAGCTTCGGTCAAAGTGAGGTGGGCAGCGTCCTCAAGGCGTGCTTACAGCGGCTGCACGTTGGCGGGTGTCCTGGACGCGAGAAAGCCGGGACGTGAGACTTCTTCGTTGTCGACTGCGTCATTGTGATGAATGAGACTCGGAGACAACGCCTTTACTGCAGGTCGGTCTGTTGGTCGAAAAGCTTGTGCTCAGGCATCTAAATGTGCTCAGGCGTCTACAGATGCAAACGTCACGGCCGTGATCAAACCCGTGACCTTCGAGACATCAGCAGAACGCGGTAGCCATGTACCGAAACGGAGGACTTAAAGTATATGAGTAAAAAAAACTGAACGTATACCTGGTTTCTTATTGCAACATATAAAAAAGAACCAATGACGGCACGACAAAAGTTAAAGCAATGAACACGAATATAGCTAGATTCACTATTTGCTTACGCCCCGCCGCGGTGGTCAAGTGGCTAAGGTACTCGGCTGCTAACCCGCAGGTCGCGGGATCGAATCCCGGCTGCGGCGGCTGCATTTCCGATGGAGGCGGAAATGTTGTAGCCCCGTGTGCTCAGATTTGGGCGCACGTTAAAGAACCCCAGGTGGTCGAAATTCCCGGAGACCTCCACTACGGCGTCTCTCGTAATCATATGGTGGTTTCGGGACGTTAAACCCCACATATCAATCTATCAATCAACTATCTGCTGACTTTCTTCACACAACTGCAAGCCATGACAGTTATTGGGTTGAATTTCAAGAGCGCAGGGTGAACGCGAAAAGGCAACCGCATAGAAGCGATCCAACTGCTTCAGCTCTGCTGTTTAGGCGCTTCAATCCCTTTTTGAGCCCGAAGATCATGCGCCGTGTGGTGCTTATCCTGCGATATTGTTTGTACATCTTTCCTTTGATTTCTTTCCTTCGCAGTACGCCGCGCCCAGATCTCGCCGATAAGACGGCAAAGAACGATACCATGACGTAACGGCGCCACAATATTTGGCTGCAACAGCGCATGCGCGAATATCAGAGTCACGGTTAAAAAAAATGTTACACGCGAGCTGCCCACCTTCATTTTACATTCGTTGCCAGTCTTTTTTTGCGTGTATCTGTGTGAGCTGCGCACGACAAACAACGTCGCCTGGTGTTGGAGGACCACTGCGAGCTTCGTCTTCGGCATCAAATTGGTGAGCCCCCTATATCATGACAGGCCAGCGAGGTGTTGGGGCCTTCTTCACCGAGCATCCTCGCTATATATTCACAGTTGAACCGAACTTTAAGGTTGCGTGGAACTTTGAGCGGGTTCTTTGAATAGTGCCACCACTGGTCTACCACCCTGAAGCACAGAGCAGGCCCTCGCGGTTAGCTTAAGTATAGCTTAGTTAGGCCTGTGTCAACAAGAAATGGACCCGACCGGAACGCCCGTAGCTTATCTGCAGGCATCGTTGCGTGCCAGTATGCGTAATGTAGTTTTCGCGGGTCGCAACGCGGCGTCCTGGTGTTTACGCTCGCGTTCTTTCTGGCTTGAATTTTTTCCCACGGTTTACGTGATTCCTTTGCAAATGCTGACACCTTGCCCTCTTTGTTTTGCAGCTGGAACTTGGCTGCTAGATGAGCGCTCATGGACCAGCCGTGGCTTCGCGATCAAGCACTATTGGTGAGATCGCATTTATTATTTCTTGACGCGCGTTTTTTTAAATCTCCTAACAAGTTTTGCTTTCGTCCATGCAGGAGCGCTGACGTAGTACGTACACTGTCGTCCTTTATGCAAGGATACACGCGAACGCGCGGCCCAGTGTTCTGCGGCGGCTGCCTACAGCACCATCAACCGACAGGGGAAGAAAGCACGTTCTCTTTTGGCGTCATCTATTGCCAAGCAAGATAACGAGTCATGGTCGGTAGACAAGCGCTGCTAGATTACGTTTGCGTTGATAGGCTCGGTGTCGAAAACTTGGTCTTTTTGTTTGACGTGGCCATGTTGGGCGCGTGCATTTTGTTGATAGCATTTTGGTTTCTGGGTCGTTGCATCCGCGTGCGCCAAATGGTAGCTAGTTTATCACTGAAGCGCGCGTGGTATTTTTTAAAAATACGTTAATATGCCTGTTTTCTTTGTACTGCTCTTACCGTACTTGAAAATTAACCGTTCCTAACTGTCAGTCAGTTTACAGACGCAGGTGCACAGCCGAGATAACATGCTGGTGGCCGTAGTTGATGTTGATGTAAAATGTATATTCTTGTGCAATGTCTACGTCCAACGGTTTTTTTTTAATGTTTGAATGAGATTTCGCTAACGGCAATCTTAGAACCTGGGTCTGAAATGTCTCCTTCTAAATTTTCGGCTCTTATACGTGTCGCCATACGCCCCGCCGCGGTGGTCTAGTGGCTAAGGTACTCGGCTGCTGACCCGCAGGTCGCGGGTTCATATCCCGGCTGCGGCGGCTGCATTTCCGATGGAGGCGGAATGTTGTAGGCCCGTGTGCTCAGATTTGGGTGCACGTTAAAGAACCCCAGGTGGTCAAAATTTCCGGAGCCCTCCACTACGGCGTCTCTCATAATCATATGGTGGTTTTTGGGACGTTAAACGCCACAAATACCAATACGTGTCGCCATGCCTTTGCCATTGTAGCTAGAAAATGGCTCGCTTGTGGAGCCATCGAATAAAGCCGTGCTTTCACTGGCATGGATGGTTGCAGTCTTACGCATGCAGCTAATAAGGAATAAGTGAAAACTGGGATGTAGAAACGTTTTTCATTGGGCAGTATTGCGATCGGCATTGATGTTTTGACTCCTTTGATGTCAGTGCTTATGTGCGTAGCCTTAACATTAATACATACCAGCCAGAGCTCCGCTCCATTTTCCTTTATCATGCTATTTTTGGCACCCATGAACCGGCAAAATACCACTTGCGTCCGAGTGTGTACGTTGAGACTCGAGGGATTAATAAGTTCATTGACTTCTCCCCAGGAGGTCTGTCTTCGCAACACACCATGTGCCACTTCGACAGAAGATCACCTGGTGAGCATCCTCGCGGCAATTCCTCCAGTAAGCGATTTCTCATATATTCGCTAATAGTTTTGAACAAAAAAAAACTGCTTCTAGCTAATTTAGTATCTGTCATGGTTCTCTGAAAAGGTAGGCATGCCGTAATATGACCATATACCCAACACTCACCATAGTGACTTGACAGGGGCGGAGTTGCGCTGATACGAGCTGAGCTGTGAATGTTGCGGTTATAATTGCTGCAATAACAGGTGACATATTTTCTTATGGAAGAACTCATGTGTTCCGATATAGACGGCACGCTAATGAAACCTATAGCTCTTTGAAAACGTACATATATACTTGGTAAATGCCTCAGTGGATCTAACTGGGCCGTCGGTTAATCAATACGAGAACAGACAGTATTCAATTGACTTTGATAGATCGACAGACGAGGCGCTGACTGTCTGTAGTTTTGTCTTGTGTCTAGCGCTACTTGCTTCTGTCCTCAGTAAATACACTTGATTGACTTAATCAGGCCGAAGTTCGGCGTTAGTGCTCTTTCCCTGCTATAGGATAGTCCACTAATCATTGCGCTATACTTACTGATTGTATCTTTCTCAATTTTGCAAAAGCCTTTGAAAAAGTTTGCCATAATTTACTTTTCATGAAATTAAGCAGGTTAAACATTGATCATAAGCTACTTTCTTGGATTGAACATTTTCCGAACGGTCGTTCACAATACGTTTGCTAACACTTTTAATTCCCAACTAAGTCCCGTTCATTCTGGCGTACCCCAAGGTTCGGTACTCGGTCCCCTCCTTTTTCTCATTAGTATTAATGACTTACCTGAATGTGTTACATCTATCATTCATTTATTTGTTAATGATTGTGTAATATATCTAGAAATCTCTTCACCCAAACGACGTAACAATTCTTCAGAATGACCATAACTCCAACTGGTATCTAACTGGTGCAAAACATGATTAATGCAACTAAACACTACTAAATGGTAAGTCTTACGCTAACGTGGTTGCTTGGGCGAGTTGGTACGACATGATTCACTTAAAGAAACAGCGCCAATAACGAGGGACAAGAGAAAGAAGGAGACAGACAGCGGCACTGACTTACAACAAGATTTATTTGCCAGAACCGCACAATATATACTTGGGCAGTATCTAACAAAAAAGAGAAAAATACAAAACAAACAAAACAGAATCCACCTAACAACCACGTAGTCATCTCCGCAACGCACCATGAACAACACGTGTGCTAACGTTTTATTTATTTATTTATTTATCACATACTGCGGATGGTCCATGCAGGAGAAGGCAATACAGTTCAAAATTCTTCTACATACATACACTTCCGCTGCAGTATACATTCACTGCAGAACAAAATTCATGTACATTAAAAATTCGTGAAAAACAAGGGACAAATACAGGCAAAGAAGTAGACTTAAGCAACAAGAAAAGGGTATAGTTTCATCTCGGCGTGTTGCGCATAGGGGAATCATGGAGCAGAGCATTCCAATCAGAGACAGTTCTCGGGAAAAATGAATACTTGTAAATGTTAGTGCGTGCAAATATAGGTGTAATGCTACAACTATGTTTATGACGTGAAGACCTGGTTGTGTCCTGTGTTATGTGATCTGGTGCATGTAATCCTGATCTGGAGAAGTATAAAAGGCGGAAAAAGTTAAGCCGTGCAGTTTTCCTTCGATTGGCCAAAAGTTGGAGGTTCGTATCCTGCAACAGGGCTGACGGCGAATCGCGACATCTTTACCGGTTGTATATAAATCGAGCAGCTAATCGTTGTATTTTTCTATTTTCTGTATATTACCAGCTGTGTGGGGGTCCCACACAATGCTGGCATATTCAAGAGAAGGACGAACTATGACTTTATAGGCTCTAAGTTTTAGTGAACTAGAAAAACGACCCAATTTATATTTTAGAAAGCCTAATTTTCTCCTGGCAGCAGAACATATACCATCAATATGTGCTGTCCAGCTAAGCTTCGATGTAATCGTTACGCCCAAGTACTTGAATTCTTCTACTTGCCTGATGGCGTATCCACCTACATTATAAGTAAACTCCAGTTTTCGGATTTTGTTACTCAGACATAAATATGCAGTTTTCTCAAAATTAATTACCATTTCCCACTTTTTACACCATTCTTTTATGTAGATTAAGTTCTCACAGAAGTCATGCTGGTCAGAGATAGAATTTATGGTATTAAAAATTATGCAATCGTCTGCAAATAACTTAACAGACACGCCAGGTCGGATGGCTTGAACTAAATCGTTAATATAAATATTAAATAGTATAGTCCCGAGAACTGACCCTTGCGGGACTCCAGATAACACCCCCAAATAACCAGAGGTGAAACCGTTTATATCTACGTACTGTTTCCTGTTCGTTAAGTATGCTATGACCCAGTTAATTATTTCCGGAGGAATGCCAATAACCTTCATTTTATCTTTTAGCTATTAGCGTGCCGAAGGAAATCTATTTCCTTTAGTGATAGCGCAATCGAAGGCCTGCTGACACATGCACATGTTTTTTTTTTTTTTAAGTGAATCAAGTCTTACGCGTTTCCCGCACATCTTCTTTCTCCACTGCTTATCTGCTTGACAACTCTGCCCTTTAACCCGTAACATCCTATCGCTTCCTAGGTGTTCACATAACTAACACTCTCAACTGGTCTGTTCACATTAACAAAATCATTAATAATGCTTACCGTTCGTTAGGTTATCTCCAACGCAACTTTTCTTTTCTTCAGTCCCTGTCCCTTTAGAACTCCTCCTTTACAAAACCTTATAACGAAGTAAACTAAAGTATGCCGCATTCATTTGAGACCCGTCCACCAGTGCACTAACCCCTACTCTTGAGCTACAACGAAATAATTCTGACCGCTTCATCCTTTGGCAACTACAGTTTCACCACAAGTATCACCTCAATGAAAGATTCCTTAGAGTTTCCATCACTCGCCTGTCGCCGTAAATTCTCCCGCATATGTATTTTCCACAAAATATACTACAATCGCACCCTGCATGATAACCACATTCTCCCTCCATCATACATCTCCTCTCGTTCTGACCATCCCCAAAAGATGGGAATCTTGGAATGTTCAACTCGCACATGTTATGATTCCTTCATTCCCCGAACCTCACAAGACTGGAACAATCTTCCAGGATCAATCACGTCAATTGTCCATCATTCTCATTTTCATGACGTTTTAAACTCAAGTGTACGGCTATGCAACTAACCAATTATGTGATTCTTCTCTTGGCAAACTGATTCTTGTTTGGTGAGGTAAAACTGCTACTGTAACTTGTTTTTACTGCTAATATGCTCTCCCAACAACAGTCTGATTCTCGCCTGTATAGTTACAACTTGTACTGTTATATTTTAGATAACATTGTATTTACAAAAGAAAGCTTGTATTGTGTTTCTTTTAAGTGCACCACTCCCCTCTATAATGCCTCTGACCCTGAGGGTAATTCCATATAAAATATAAATAGTGCAGTTACTAACCAGGAAGGCTTTGATGGTGTTAGAGTGCACTAAGATGAGCGTTGGGCTAATTGGTTTCACAGCGCATGGAACGAGGACGAGCATAGAGTAGACATAGAGAGCTCTGAACTTGCAACTGTTTATTTTTCAGCCACAGCAATATATATGCGCATATTACAACAGAATACGAGCTACATAAATAACTGTCAAGCGAACAGCAACCAGTCATCGGTATCGCATGTTTTGCGAAAGAAAAAAGTTTCTTCGTTGATTCTTTGTTAAAATCTTTGTTAGACAGATTATAATGAGATCTGACAGACAATTCTGCCAAGGAAAGTATAAGGGATGTTATTAGAAGTAAGTGTAATCTAGTTGTGAAGAAAGAAAAAAGGACAAAAAGATAACTTGCCTCGGGCATGGACCGAACCTGCGACCTTCAAATAACTCGTCCGATTGTCTGAGCAACCATAGTGGCTATCTCCACCCCCCCCCCCGCTCACTTTATGGGCTATGTATGTTCATTTAAACAATGGAGTTTGTCAGTAGCACCTGTTCTCATTGAGGTGGATGTGGAACACTCATTATTTGTCTGTTGGCGTCGCGTAGCACGTGATCAAATTACGGACTGGCTGCTGACCAATGATCCCTCGCATACCACCTGAATGCCTTAAGTCTGCCAGAACGAGACCCTTGCTATGAATGAATGAAAGAAGGGTAAATTTAATGGTGCGTTCTCTTCGTTAGACAATACTAATAATAACTGACAATTATATGAAAAAATGTATAGGGGATATTATTAGGTTTCTTAATGAACGTCTGTAGGAACACAGGTGCAATGTGCGTAATGCTATCGGTAGGTATTTAGAAATTGTCGGGCTTGTGGGTGAATGCCGGCCTTTTTTCACTCGCACACGTGTGCTCGCGAGAATTAAAAATAGGACAGTGTGTGTAGAATCGCAGTTTAAGAAATCTTGAAACGTTATAAAAAGTACATCGGTGTAGCTTTGCTTGCTGTTTCGAGCAAGGAGATATTTTCTCGCAGAACACGCGATATCGATGATGGGTTGCTCTTTTCATTGGCCGCGTTTTCGCATAGCTCGTCTGCTGTTTTATTTTCTTCTGTAAAGTGATCGTGCATATTGGTGTGGCAGGAAAATAAAATCCAGTTCCAACTTCTGTAGTCTATGCGTCTCCTCGTTGTTCGCCTCTGTTCCACGTTCTATGAACTGTTGAAATTGGAGTACAGCTCGAAGTACTTGCATCTAGAGTCGGCATTATTAGTCTGTCGTGTTCAACAAAATGAACACAGTGAATGCAAAATGAGACGGGAGAAGGATGGTGAAGTGGCGAGAATACCAAGTGCTGCACGAGACTATAGATACGATGAGCATTTTCACTTTCGCCGTCATGGCCGTTCACTATGTGGAGACAAAAGTTCAGTGCGTCTCTTGTTGAAGCGGCTCGTGAAATTAAAATATGCATAAAGCTTCGTCAAAATATTACATTATAGGCAGTATTGTTCGTAATTTTTCCCTCCAGACTGCCGAACTACTTTCATGTTGCTAGTAGGTGCTGTGTAGAGGTCTTTGTGTTACAACGGATTTCAGTCGATTTTTTTCTTCCTTCAGACAGCATAAGAAGATTTCGGAACTTCCAGAAGTACCACCGTAAGCTCAATTTTTAAATTTATCATCAGCTTGTGATATGTCCAATGCAGGACTGAGGGCTCGCTGAGCGATTTCAAGTTAACCCTTTCCTGCGCTAGAAAACAGTTTATTGCTTGAAAATTTATCGTCATCGGTGCACGTAAGATTCTTGCTCTTGCGGCCATGCTTTTTTCCTCTTGGTGTCCGTCGCACTGGTTATGGCCTTCTGATGGCATCACCTCCGCAGGTGTATTTCTTTCCTTTAGGCTCGTATTCAGGAGTCAACCTTATCATTATCTTGCCATTTTCTTATCTGTTTTGGTATTAGCGCATTTGATAAACAAAGTTGGCCGGTATTCACTAATTAAGCTTGTAGTTATCTTTTACCCTGTTACCATTTTAGTGCCCTAAAACAAACGTAGAATAGTGCACAGAAATTCAAAAAACGTTCGATAAGTAAAACGATGGTTTGTAAATGCGACATTTTGTGTTTGATACGATTTCTATTGTCCCTGTTAAAATTCGCACGCATTCTTGCTTGCATGAATCTGTATTCGGGTGTACCACATTCTCTGTGACCTGTAAGAAAACGAATTCCTCGTTATTCTTTCGCTTTCTGTCCCATATGTTAGAACCAGCAGATCGCAAAGGTCTTACACTTCCAGATTTAGTGGCAGTGGTACTATGCCGGTGATGGCTTCAGAGTCTTTCATGACCTCAGCATGCCCATCATCTGTGACATTATTTTGCACGAATAGGCATATACTCTCGAATTGTTTCTGCGGTGCGGCTCTTCAAATTTTAAAGCTAAAACTGTTACGAGATCAGAACCCGGGCCACGCGCGGCCTCCGCCGGTGTCCGAAATCAGCGGGGAAAAGAAGAAAAAACAGTAAGTAAAAAAAAACCACCAAGGACATAGTAGTGTTCAAACCTGGCGCCGCTGCTTGCCAGCCCGTAATTCTACCTCTGAGCCATGCCGGTGCTTGGAACATTTTCGCAAAGTTGCCTTAGGCAGGCTTGTTGTCGTGGAAAGGAATCGCGTTAATATGACTGATAAAGCTGTTTTACAGCAGCAAAGGAACAGCCAGGCGTCACACATTGCGAATAGCATAACGAGTGGGTCGTCCAATGCTCCAACACACTAAAAAAGCTTGTTCTTGATCACCCAAATTCATCATCATCATCATCATCATCATCCTGACTAGTCCACTGCAAGATAAAGGCATTTGCCATGTTCCACCAGTTAACTCGGTTGTGTGCTTGCTGCTGCCAATTTATACCCGCAAACTTCTTAATCTCGTCTGCCCACGCACCTAACTTTTCGTCTCCCCCTAACCCGTTTGCCTTTTAGTTAGTTTCAGTTAGTTACCCTTAATCACCCATTAACTGTGGCGCATACCAACTTTCGGTATAATTCCTCATCGTCGTCAGCCACTGCATGAACAAATAGCCCAAAATTGCTTGCAAGTGTTTAGCGGATGCCACGCTTCTAAGAAGAATGACTAAGGATAGCATAGCGAATGCCAGCCTACTACGCAGAAATTATCAAAATGTCGTAGTGGGTACCCAGCAAGTATGTTTGAAGCATTTTCTCAATGAGTGTTTAGAAAAGGCTCTGAAATGCCGCTTTTCTAGCTTTCGCTGTGACTGTGCTGTGCCTTCCGCGCAGCTAGCCTTGGTGTATTTCTCTCTCCATACCGCATAGAATTTTTGCCTACTGCATAATGATCTTCATCCCTACTTTGCCACTTTCTTGCCTTGTATTCAATCGTCTTTTGCACTAAGCTGCCATCAATCCTTCAATATACAGCATTACCTGCACCTTGTAAATTGCTTAGATATTCGCGGTTAATATATCTTTCCGTTTCTTTCCAACAAAGTATAAGAAGTGCATTGAACAAGTGACTGACTCTTCTCGCTGGTTCCTTTTGTCGTTTGCGATTTGGTTGCATTTCTGAAGTAGCAGGGTAGCTATGGCCGACCAAGCTTTCAAAAATAAAGGCAAGTTGAAAGAATGCTTTGGAATTTCGATTCTTGGTGTTTTGATACTCTATGGCTCGTTCATGCTTCTATGTAGTCGCGTTCGAGTTGCTACACAGTAGTCGACTGCACCTTGGTACCCGAACACATCATTGAGCTATAAGTTAGTATGGTAATTACCCGATATAGTTGGCACAATTACTTTCAAAGGACAATGCAACAACATGTCACTTTTCTGACTTTGTTCATCTGGTAGGGACACTTTTGGCATTACCGTACCGTTTCCCGTGGCGTCCCTCAGGGCGCCGTATTAAGTCTCACTTTATTTAACCTCGTGATGGTAGGACTTCGTGAAATTTTGCCAAGTACCGTCCTCATATCCATATATGCTGACGATATTTGTCTATGTACTTCGGCTGTAACTCGTCTACGAGTACGTGCAAGAGTCCAGCAGGTTGCCACCCTGACATGCTCATATATCCGCAAGCAAGGTCTTTCCGTCTCAACGGAGAAATGTGCATTGGTTGCGTTTACTCGCAGAGCCATGACACAATACTCCGTTACCATCAATGGACAAAATATTCCATACCAGAAGAACCATCGCTTCCTGGGTGTGATTATTGACAGGGACCTTTTGTGGAGTGCCCACTGCAATTACCTGAAGAGAAGGCTAACTTTCATCGTCCATATAATGCGGTTCCTCTCCGGAAAATCTTGGGGTGCATCGATAAGGTCAATGATGCAGCTATACAAGGCACTGTTTCTGGGATTTTTGCGCTACAGCTTGCCGTTACTGGCAAGTACGTGCAAGACGAACATCCGCACACTCGAAAGTCTGCAAGGACAAGCACTACGCGTGTGCTTAGGATTGCCGCGATGCACCTCAACCTACGGGGCAATTATGATCGCAAGAGAGCAACCAATTCGAACATACATCACCACTGACAATTTCAGAGCCCACATAAGACACCTCTGCCGAGTTCCTGGTCACCATGTTGCAGTGTTGCCACTTCAAAGACCACACGCGATGTTTTCAAAGATTATTTCTGCCCATAGAGAATGCCTTCTTTTTGGCTTCACTCCAGCAACAAGACCAGCATCACCCCCGTGGTGCCTACAACAACTGCAGGTGTGCCTCACTATTCCGGGAATAACGAACAAGAGCCATCATTCAACAGTGGACCAACGACGGGTGAAATTGTCGCTACTCAACGAAAAATACGGCCAGAGGACCCACATTTACACCGATGGATCGGTCTCGGCTGACAGCTCCACAGGTGCTGTTGTCATCCTGGCGTATCAGGTCACTATAAAGCTCAAACTGTCGCATAGGACAACATCCACAGCAGCGGAGCTTGCCGCCTTACGTGCTGCTATACTTTATATCGCGGAAGCCCGACCTCAAAAATGGGCTGTGTTCTGCGACTCCAAGGCATCCCTCCAGAGCTTGCAATCAGCTTTACGACAGAAGGAGCATCAACAACTAGTGAATGAAATAAGAGAAGTGATTCACGAAGTTTTATCGAAAGGACATGATTTGGTGTTCCAGTGGTTACCGGGACATTGTGGTATTGTCGGTAATGATCTTGCTGATAATGCTGCCCGATCCGCCCACGCGGACGCCCAGACAACCCCAATTCCATTGTCGAGAACCGACGCTGCAAGGGGCCTTCACTCGTTCGCTAACACCATGACGGAAACTTGGCTGAGTGACCCCAGTGTCAGAAACCGCCGCCTACACAAATTGGACCCATCGAGAAAGCTTAAAGTTCTATCGGACCTCTCCCGCCAGGATGCAACTTTACTGTGCCGCCTGTGGTTAGGATTAGCTTTTACAAAGGCGTACTCTTTTCGCATAGGAATGGCGGATAGCTCCCGATGTGAATCGTGCGACACTGACGAGTCGTCTCAATGGAACATCTACTGTGTTCATGTGAACGTTTTGCGAGCGAACGCAACTTGCTACGCGAAACGTTAGAGACACTAGACAATAGACCTTTTTCCAAAGAGAAGATACTTGGCTCATGGCTCTACGCGTCGCAGGCCAGCAAAGCGACGCGGGCATTGCTAAGTTTTCTAAAGACGACCGGACTACGCGACCGCTTATAAGCATGCAATGGACAAGGTCACATCTACACACACGTTGCCCTTCACTTCTCTCTCTCTTTTCCTTTAATCCCCTCACCCCTTCCCCCAGTGCAGGGTAGCAAACCGGACGTGCGTCTGGTTGACCTCCCTGCTTTTCATTTCTTCCCTTCCTCCTCCTCCTCCTCCTACCGTACCGTTGTTTCAACCTTCCTTGGACAGTAACTTTTAAAGGTCATTATACTATTGGCATATTAGCGGTAGTTGTGTGCTTGCAACCAGTATTGACATCGTACATTTCCGATTCATCGTTTTTATCCTTGCTTGAATCGTTAACACGTATTTAGTAGGCCAGCCTATGACCTCGGCAATGGCATTCAATTTTTGCAGATGTTCACATTTTGTACCCCCCTCCCCCTCCCCAAAAAAAAAAGAAAAGGCTGTAAAGTATTCTATGCACATGCTTGTAAGTCACTACTCAAGTGCTTCAGGGCACCCGCTTACGGACCTGGCCAGCCGTTTATGAAATGGGGGCTTGACTTGGAATAATTACAAAGTACCCTATACAGGTCAGAATTTTCATGTTACCGACTCAAATGACAACTTGTGCATTTACCTTTTGAATATTCAGTACTTAAATCATCATGCTGGTGCAGAGGCATATACCTTGTAGTTTGTACAATTTTTCCAGGCCTGTTTTTGATCCTTTCCTCCGTCTTGCTGCAACTCTGAATAAAGCAAATCGGCGCTAACAGGTACTTATTAAATTGCAGTTTACTTATTATAAACTATAACGAGGTAGTGAATATTGCAACGAACGTTTGAATGATCAGTCACATTTTTAGCTCACACTTAGTCTCTGTTAAGTATTGCTTGATTTTAAATTTTGCTTGGCCTTTTTTTTTTCTTTTGATGGAACAGACTTGATTTCAACGGGCTCATAGCGCAACCCTAGGCGAGAACAAAAAAGAAATGAACACTACACTTTTACCACAGCATCGTTTAGTTATTTCGTTTTGGCCTCGTCTAGTGTTGCGTTTTAAGCCCGTTAAACATGAATCTCAACGAACAAGCTCAATTTGCAGTTTTTGGAAAATTGTTTCACCATTGTTAATAAATACTATGCTAACAAAGCAGTACGGTTATTAACATTGGCTAATGAAGGGCCAACTGAAACATGCTGTTCTTGCAAGCTTTCTTAGGGAGAAGCTCACTATCTACTTTGCAATTCGTTCGCTATTGTTTACTGTCATACATAGGTCAGGGGGGGTGGGGGGGGGGCGAACGAAAGTGGAACTCGCTTCGGACTCGCTCAGCCTCAAGAAAACTCTCTACAGCCGGACTCACTCACCAAAGTCTTACATACATGAACTCACTCAGACTCGCAGCTCCATCTAAGTGAGTCCGAGTAAGTTGACTCATTAGCGAGTTCACCGACCTATGCTATCATAGTTACTACTTCCAAAGAGCAAGACATCGAGCCCCGCCGCGATGGTCTAGTGGCTAAGGTACTCGGCTGCAGACCCGCAGGTCGCGGGAATGAATCCCGGCTGCGGCGGCTGCATTTTCGATGGAGGCGAAAATGCTGTAGGTGCGTGTGCTCAGATAAGGATGCACGCACTAAAGAACCCCAGGTGCATGGTAAAAATTTCCGGAGCCGTCCACTGCGGCTTCTCTCGTAATGGTATGGTAGTTTTGGGACGTTAAACCACACATCAATCAACCAAAACATCGAGTTGGTAGTGGTGACTGACACTACCCGGTCGCAGATTTCATTGCCCGTACTTTTACTGCATTCAATTCCGTTGCACTCTCCAGTTATGCGTTAAAAAGGCATTCGCAATTTAATTTGGTAAGAACTCATTCTATATGGGGAGCCTGCAATCACCAACACAGTAAGGCTATAGGCAATATGAACCGCATTTCTGTTCTCCGGTCTTCGTGTTTGCACACCCAACCTTTCACGATTATCCTGTTAGTACATAACTGCCGCGTCTATCGATCGACTCGCGCAGTAGCTAAGTATGTTTTTGCACCCTAAAAAATTTAGGCTTGCTCTACGGCGCGCTTTGTGAAGATATATCATGTTATAATCTTAAGATGCGTGTCATGTGACAACATGACTACTTTCCGCGCTTATGATGCGCTCGCGGCCGTTTCGTTAGCTCCACGTATACCAAATGTGGTGATATTGAATGGCGCGAATGGACGACTAAAGTAAATGACACGTCCAAAAATGACATGCGTGTCATGTAATACATGACTGTATGTTACGCTCATAGCGTGCTCGCGGCCATTTTGCTTACTCAACATATACATAACTTGGTATTACGTGACATGAATAGGCGACTAAGGTAAATGACACGTCCAAACATGATAATCGTGGCATCCGTGTCATGTAAAACTTGACTACATGCTACGCTCAAAGCACGCTCACGGCCGTTTCGCTCAACATTAAGAAAGAGAGAAACGAGAAAAAAAAGGAAGGCAGGGAGGTTAACCAGATGCTAGTATCCGGTATGCTGCCCTACAGTGGGGTTGGGAAATAGCGTGTTGAAAGAGAAAGAGAGAGTTAAAAATAAATAAGAGAAAAACACCGACACACACGCACACACAAAATCAGTCCACTAAGAGGCGTTCCGACAGGCCAGTAGTTCGCAAGAAGCCCAGTAGCGCTTGTACAGCTTTCTTTTGTGACGATGAGTCATGACGATGGCGCAGTATTCTTTGTTCTGACAGCGGCTGGTCATCTAACCTGTTTAGTGTATTAGAAAGGTTTTGTCTTTCCAGGTTGTATTCCGGGCAGTCACACAGGATATGTCGAATTGTTTCTTCATCTCCGCAGTGTGTGCACAGTCGGCGGTGTCGGCCATCCCTATGCGGAACGCATACGCACGGGTAAACGCGACTCCCAACCATAGTCTGCACAGAGCAGTAGCGTCACCTCGTCGAATTTTTGTTGGAAGCTGTAAGCTTAACGTTGGATCAAGGGATCGTAATCTCTCATGCGTAAATAGAGGCTCATTCCAAAGAGCCATGGAGCGTTGGCGAGCAAGCATGCGGAGCCTCCTAGCAGCGTCCGTCCTTGAGAGAGGTATTGACTGGTTGTTGTCTTCTGTATGGGCTGAACGGGCAGCTTGATCAGCCCGTTCGTTACCGATAATTCCACAGTGGCTTGGCAACCACTGAAATATAACGTGGTGCCCTTTCTCTGTTATATGGTGTAGCATTTCTGCTGTTTCAAATACCAACTGCTCGTGTGGACCACGGCGTAGAATCGACAGAAGTGACTGCAGTGCCGCCTTGCAGTCGCAGAAAATCGTCCACCGTTGCGTGCTTTGGTCGTTAATGAAACGCAGCGCAGCGCGAAGCGCTGCAAGCTCTGCTGCCGTTGTTGTGGTTGCATGAGCGGTCCTGAATTTGATGGTTGTGGCGTGCGTTGGAATAACGACCGCCGCAGTTGAGCTGTTTGGCAGGATGGAGCCGTCGGTGTAGACGTGGGTGCAGTCTTGGTACTTCTCGTAGAGCAGAAGTAAGGCGAGCTGCTTGAGGGCCGGTATTGAGAAGTCTCGTTTTTTCTGGATGCATGGTATTGTCAGGTTGATGACTGGCTGTTTGAGGCACCATGAAGGAATTGAAGGTCTCGCCGCGGGCGTAAAACCAGTTGGTAGGGAGTCACCATGTGTAGTTATTGTTCGACAAAAGGAAGTATCAGGTCTATCCGGTGGTAGAGTGGCTAGGTGGTGATGGGGAGTTCGGCCCACATGCCTTATGTGTGTCCTCAAAGCTTCAATTTCAATATGGGTCTGCACGAGGTGGTCTTTGGCTAAAGCTATAGTCGCCACCGTTGAGGAACCCTGAGGCAGACCTAGACATATTCGAAGCGCCTGTGCCTGAACGCTTTGTATCATGCGTCGACTTGTTTTGCTGGCGTTTGATAATGCAGGCAGACTGTATCGTAAAAGGCCAAGGAAAAGCACTCTGTACAGTCGTAACATAGCATTAGGCTGCATTCCCCAAGTCTTTCCAGCGAGAAACTTGAAAAGATGGCATATGCCTGTTAATCGCTTTTTCAAATACGACACATGAGGGCTCCATGATATGTCTCTGTCGACTATGACACCGAGAAGTTTGTGATATCGACGATACGGTATATTTTGACCGTTAATTGACACTCTGTAATTCGACACGGGTTTGCGCGTAAATGCCAGAAGAGCGCACTTTCCGGAGGAAATATCCAGGCCTCGATTGCGTAGATACAAAGTAGTTGCAGTAGCAGCTCTCTGTATTCTCGCTCGTAACTGCAGGTGAGTTACCGCAGATGTCCAGATGCAGATGTCATCTGCGTATGCTGATAGATAAATATTGTTTGATAGGTGCGTATGGAGAGTGATTAGTGTTATATTGAATAGCACGGGGCTCAGTACACCACCCTGAGGGACGCCACAACTGAAATGTGCAGACGTGTTCCCGGCCTCCGTACTCACAAAAAAGGATCGCATTTGGAGATAACTGCGTATCCACTTAAACATTCGGCCACCCATTCCAATCTCTTCTAGTGCGGTAAGGACAGCTTCATGTGTAACGTTATCATAGGCTCCTTTGATCATGAGGTCAAGGAACAGAGAGGCGCAAAGACGCTTATGGCCTTTCTCGTGTTCAACGTACGTGATTAGGTCGATGACGCTATCGATCGATGATCGACTACCTCGAAAGCCCGCCATGGCATTTGGGTAGATCTCATGATACTCCAAGTACCACTCGAGTCGGCCGAGAATCATTCTCTCCATCACTTTACCCACGCAACTAGCCAATGCAATCGGGCGATAGGAGGAGAGTTCCAATGGTGATTTGCCAGGTTTTAGCAGTGGTACTAGTGCTTTTCCAGCTTAAGGGGACAGTGCCCTCTAGCCAACAATCATTATATAGCTGAAGTAGAGCTATTCTCGCGCACTCACCCAGATGACACAGGGATCTGTAGGAAATTCCGTCAGGTCCTGGTGTGGAGGTACGTTTGCATGAAGCGAGTGCTGCCTTGAGTTCCTCAATGGTGAACGGGAAGTCCATGCAGTAATCACGTGGTGGCGGACAACTGCTCGAAAGTGGTGAGCTGCTAAGTGCTGTAGTTTGCCCTGATAGTCCGGTGCAGAACTCTTCAGCAAAATTCACATCTGGTTGATTTTGGTAAAGGGCTAAGGCCTTGAATGGTAACTTCCGAATGGCGTATGACCGCAAACCTCTTACCGTCCTCCATATCTGCGATAAAGGCTTACGAGGGTCGAGTGACTCGCAGAAAGTAATCCAGCGTTGGAATTCTAGCTTGTCCAACCGACGTTTGATCTTCTTCTACATACGTCAAGCAGTCCGTAAATCTTCTATGTACTTCGTGCGCCGGTACTTTCTTTCAGCTCGTCCAGCTCTATGTCGATGTCCATGATTCTTACAGGGCATGGGATCGTACACACAGTCTCTTTTACAGTGTTCTTGATGGCCTCTTGTAAATCGGATATGTGTTCTTGGCATTGGTCTTCCATACGAGACTGAAATTTTTTCCAGTCCACTCTTTTAACCATGTCGTGCACTTTAGGTAACGCCGTAACAGGAGTTATCTATGATATAGGGATCGCTCAACGTTAAAGTGGCCAACTTTCCTTCCAGCTTTCCAATCTTCGCGCCTGGCACACGCAAGGAACAATCCAACAGGAACTTGTACGCCATCCAGCCCTTGCTAGCCATTGAAGATGACTTTCCCCAGGAGGCAGCGTTTAATCTACCTCATGGTGCCATTGAAGCATGCGCACGGCATATGCCCAGAGGCATGGCGGACCCATACATCTGGATGATACGCTTTATGCCATCGCGAAGGATTGCCGTGCGGCTCTCCTGCGCGTAGCTCCCCAAAATATCATGATTTGTGTGAAAATATTATGACCCTCTGTCCTGCCCTCGACTTCCGTTCCATGACATTGCTGATGGGTGGCTACGCCCCTCAAGAACCACGTTGGCAGCCCTGAGCCCTGCGCCTGTTTCCGAGTGTCAATGACAGTGTCCAGCGCCTGCTACCTCGCCTGTGCAGCAGCCCTCGCCGCTGCGCATGCTCCGTTCGGAACCACACACCCTCAACTTTTCTACGCGTGACAGCACCCATAAAAAGCACCGTGACATCATCGCTGCTTTCAGTGGGATCGGTAGCACGGTTGCTATGACACCAACTCACCGCACGCCATTATTCTTTGCGCAGGCTGATGGTCCTGAATCTCAGTAAATGTAAATTAATGTCCGTCACCCGCTCGCGAAGCCCTCTCCTCTATCCGTACAAAATTGCTAGCACTCCTATTGAATCTGTTAGTACCTTCAAATATCTCGGTGTAACTATATCTCCAAAGCTCTCCATTGGTTTCCGCATGTGTCCAACGTCGTCTCATCCAGTAACAAAACCCTAGGCTTTCTCAGACATTTACGCAGCTCTCCTCCTCACGTTAAACTCATCGCATACAAATCTTTAATTCGACCAAAACTTGAGTACGCGTCCACAATCTGGAATTTACAGATTGTGGACGCGTACTCATATACGCATTAGAAGGGGTGCAGAACCGTGCCATCAGGTTCATTCACTCATCATATTCGTATAACGTTAGTGTATCCTCATTAAAGGCGGCTACTGGCCTGCCCACCCTTTCTTGTCACCGTCGCACTGCCAGCCTATCCCTGTTTCACAAAATGTATTACAGTTCACTCAATCAGCCACCTTACATCTCACCGCCTGCTCGCATATCCCTTCGTACAGGCCATTGCTTAAGTGTTGCTCGTCCTCAAACCCGTACTCTCACCTTCTCGTCTTCCTTTTTCCCACGCACCATTGTAGACTGGAACGGCCTTCCCTACGCCGTCGTTGCCACCACCAACCCAGATGCTTTCACTGATGCTGTAAAAGTGCACCTCTCATCCTGAATGTTCATGTATCGTGTATCCTTACTGTACACCCACCCCTTATGTAATGCCCCAGCTCGGGGGCTTTAAGGAAATAAAGTGAAAGTGAAAGCTACTCGTCGTGGCCTGCTACCCCTGTGGTGCCGTCATAAGTATTTCCAGGACAACGACTGCTACCAGAGCTTGCCGCTTCAACAGCGCCTTGGCTGCTCCACTGTCGCCCTTCCGGGAGGCTTTGTCTGCGCGTCTTGTCAGGGATACCCTGAGTCTTCATCCATGGGACTTTCTGTCCAGCCCTCGCCTTCTGTTCGACGACATTGCTGATGGGTGGCTACGCCCCTCAAGGACCACGTTGGCAGGCCTCAGCCCTGCGTCCGATTTCGAGCGTCAACGAGTGTCCAGCTCCTGCTATACCTCGCCTGTGCAGCCATCCTCGCCGCTGCACATGCTCCATCCGTGACCGCACGCCCTCAACTTTTCTACTCTTGACAGTACCCATAAAAAGCACCGTGACATCATCGCTGCTTTCAGTGGGCTCGGTGGCACGGTCGCTATGACACCAACTCACCGCACGTCATTATTCTTTGCGCAGGTAACAAATCGTTTTTCCTTGTTTACTAAACCCACAAGTTACCGTGGTCTCTTAGTACTGCCGGGCCCACACGCATTACTTGCTACTCTTTGCGATTGTGTGATTATAACTCAGTCTCTTGATACAGTGTGGCGATGTTGAGCTAAACCCAGGACCTGCCACTCGTGCCTCTGCCAGTGATGAACACTCTGATGTGTTGGCAGCTTTGCGTGAACTGAAAAGCGGCCAGTTGACACTACTCGACGAAATAAAAAGTATTCGAGGAAAACAGGCTGATAACAAGAAAATGCTCAATGACATACAAGAGAGACTTAAGAAAATTGAAGGGGAGTGCCAATCCCTGACGGCAATCAAAGCCGATGTAAAGAGTGTGCATGAGCTTGCAGAGGCAAACGCGCATCACAATGAAAAAACAACTTCGCGCACAGATGACGCAGAAGACAGAGCAAGGCGAAAGAACTCGGTGTTATACGGTATAGATGATGAGTCAAACGAAAATTGGACAAAATCCGAGGAAAAAATTATCAGGTTTTGAAGCAATCACCTTAAAATAACTATTTCCCCGGGAGACATAGAACGCCCACGCAGGCTTGGAACTTATTCACCTAATAAAACTAGAGCAATTTTGGTAACGTTCACTCATTTTAAAGGTAAATAAAAAGTACCTCTTTCTAGCAGAGATAACAAACACCCAATCATTTTGTTGCGCAAGATTTCTGTCCAGATACCCGACTAGCCAGATAAAAAAAATGGTCGAGTTCAAAAAAAAACGCAAAATTTTTCTAGCAGCCTTTGTCACAACAAGCTTATAGCAGGGGAGAACACCTACGTGTATGACCCAGTTGGGCAACAGGTCGTTCTTCGCGCCCCGTAGCAGTTAGCCATTGGTCACCCTAATGGTGCGAAGGACTATTTTTAAGTGTGAATACACTTTATAAGCGACCCCAAACCATCCACCGCCGTCGGCGGCGTCCGCAGTCTTCTCTCTATCTTTAAAAGAAAGAGGACTTGGCGGGCCGCAGCGCGACGCTCTACCGAATAAGCCACGGGCGCGACGCTGATAGTCCCCCTCCCCCTTCGCTCGCTCTCCGCTCTCCTCGCTCGCTGCAGCTGCGCGCGCACCCCTCTTTCTCGCGCGCCCGCATTCTCTCTCAGTCTCCCGTCGAGAGCGGGTCGTGCGATGGATGTCCCGGAGGCAATGCTACCATCAACAACGAATGCAGTACAACCGAATGCCAGCACTGCACCCGTCGTTGGAGGTGACGGTACCGCGGTGGTTTCGCCGACGTTGGAAGACAAGGCGGCGCTGCGAAGGGCTCGTGAGACCGAAGGTAAGCGGGCGAAGCGTGCAGCGGATGCCGAACTGCGTGCTCGCGAGGCCGAGGACAAGCGGGCGAAGCGTGCAGAGGATGCCGAACTTCGCGCTCGCGAGGCCGAGGACAAGCGGGCGAAGCGTGCAGCGGATGGTGAACTGCGCGCTCACGAGGCCGAGATGAAGCGTCAGCATCGAGCCGCGAACGCGGCCCAAGAAGCGGAACGACAACGCAAGCGTCAGGCGGAAGAGGGCGATGAAGGCCGGCGTCAAGACGCCGCTCGCAATCGTCAACGGCTAGTGGACGTTCCCGAAGCCGTTCCAGCCAGTGAACGTGCCGCGCGGGAGAGGGTGCGAGCCTTGGACTTTGCTCGTCCGGACGCGCGTTTCAAACGCGACTTTGTGGATCGCAGCTTCGGTCACAGCTGCGCCGTGTGTGACCGGCTGTGGTTCGATAACAACCTGAGCTGCATTTCCGGCGTGAGGAACGAGACCAACAGGTTGAACGCGTTGCGGGTTCTTTGGAACGAGTTCGGAAGACGGTCGGGCGAACACCGATGCGACGACATGGATGCGCAAGACCCGCGGCTGGCTCCCTTCGGTGCGTTCCGGGTGTGTGCGTCTTGCCGAGAGTCCCTGCTGGCCGGGCGGGTTCCGCCGTTGAGCAAGAGCCACGGCTACGCGTACCCGCCTCGTCCCGCGGACCTCCCCGATCTGAACCCGGTGGAAGAGCGCCTCATCTCGCCTCGACTTCCCTTCATGAGCATCAGGCGGCTCACGCGGGACAACGGTCAGTACGGCATTAAGCGACTGATCGTGAACGTGCCCATCGACGTTCCGAGCGTGGTGGAGTGTCTTCCGCGGCTGGTTCCCGAGGACGTTGCGATAGACGGGCACGTGAAGCGGAGGCTGGTGAGTCCGGCTACGTACAGGCGCGGACTGGTGAAGCGCGGTAACATCTTGGCGTGGTTGAAGCACCTGGAGCATGCGCCGTTGTATGTCGCTAGCGGCGACATACAACGGATCCGTCTTGCCGGATCCGCTCACCGTACGTTTCTCGGATCACAAAGCGCTGGTACTAACCGTGAGCTACAACGATAACACGAATAGGTGCTAATCTGTAGTGTAGTTTGTGTGTGTGTGTGTGTGTGACGCGCTCGCGATGTGTGCATTTATGCATCGTACGAAAATCGTGAAGTGTAAATAAATAATACTTCGTATATAATGTATCTGTGTACAAATGCTTCATGACAAACAACACTTAAATTCATTAATTACACTTTAATCATCATCATCAGTACCTAAACTGCCAAGCATTTCCCCGAGGATGAACATGGTTAAGTGCGAATGCACGGGGTGATGCTATCAGGGGGAGTAAAGTTAAAATCCTTTGGCATTCGCCAGTGAGTTAACGTTAACTCCACCGTGTGATCAAATTGCGATTCCCAGGAACCATTACACCATAAGCACCATAGTGTGATTAATAAATATAATAGTGCGAATTAATAAATACCCCTCATAGCATCACCCAGTTCATTCGCACTTAACCATGTTCACCCTCGGGGAAATGCTTGGGAGTTTTTGTTTCTTTTTACTAACATCAGGGAGCGTATTACCAAAGTGTGATATCTTAGCCAGCTTAATTGATTCTTCCGTACTAACTGAAACGGGGCGCAACTCTTCAACCAATAGCGTCGAAGTATTTCCTTCTCATCCTGATTTCAGTGTTTTTCGGACTGACCGTGACAGCGGCGTGGCGGTGGCGTGCTCATTGCTAGCCACAGAAACCTTAGCTGCTTCCGCATCAATATACCTACCTCACTTGAAATGGTGTTTTCGCGCTGTAAAGATTCCGACAGCACCAGATTCCGACAGCACGTTCATTCCCATGTTTCGTGACGCGCTAGAATCCCTGAAGACTCAATTTCCTAATGCCGCAGTTGTCTTATTCGGCGACTTTAATTTTCCGAACATAGATTGGTCTGACCTCGTCTTCATCACATCAAAACAGAACATGAAAGCAACTTTGTCGATACATGTTTAATGTTTTCCCTAACTCAAATTGTCAATGCAACAAGAAGCCAATCCGAAAATTAAGCCAATATACTTGATCTCGTATTAACCACCCATCCTGACAGAATCACCTCACTTTCATACATCGATGGAATCGGCAATCATAAGGTCATTCCTGGTCTCTTCCAATGCAAAATGAACCGGTGCACGAAAACAAGCAAAAAGATCACCTTATACGATAAGGGCGACTACGTCAGCTCCAATAAATAATTGTAAATATTCTTGCAAAAATTATTCAAAGATTTTAATGAAAGATCTGTTGCAACAAATTGGTTAATGTTTAAATCCAAAATGCATGAGCTGATAAGTACTTACAGCCCAGCCGTCACAATTCGTGAACGTAGCACTTTCCGCTGGTTTAATCTTGAACGTACGAGGCTTAAAAACAAGAATAAGCGACAATTTCGCTCCGCAAAAAGCACCAACAATGCCGTGGCGTGACAAGAATACCAGACCACAGCAAAACTGTACTGCTCTGCTGTAGATAAGGCGAAACGGCTCTCTAATGAAACCACCTTGCCCAATTCACTCCGCACTAACCCAAAACAGTTTTGGAAAGTGATTAACCCGCGACACGAAAACAAATGCACATCACTATTGGATGATACTCGACAGCATATCGCCAATAACGAAGTAGCCGAAGCACGAAACCTTACTTTTTCTTCTGTCTTTACCAGTAGCCAACCGGATGTCTTTCTGGTTAACCTCCCTGCCTTCCCCATCTGTTGTTTCCTCCTTCCAGAGAACCAATTGATAACCTTCTTGATGTATCCCCTCTCAACTACCCTCCCATGGCCGATGTCATATTTTCACCTCAAGGCATCCAGAAAATCATTGAATCGTCAAAACTTCCTGCGGCATCGATGACATCAATGCTAAGGTGCTCAAAAACACCAAGGAATTTACCAGTGTCATTCTTTCTCATATATTTCAGCAATGGCTCTCATCTGGCATTGTTCCTCGTGACTGGAAAGTGGGTAAGATCGTTCCAGTTCAGAAACCAGGTTCATGTAGTTACCGACCCTTATCTCTAACCAGCATCTGTTAAAAATAATGGAACATATAATTCATTCACAAATTGCTTAATTTCTTGTCTCAGTTAAGTTTTTTAACCCTATATAACCAACATAGATTCCAAAAAGTACTCTCATGCAATACTCAGCTTGCATAATTCATCCATGACTTAAGCGCTAGTGTAGACCTTAAGATACCAGTTGACGCCATCTTTATGGATTTTGAGAAAGCTTTCGACAAACTACCCCACAACCGCCTACTACTAAAGTTCTCTCAATTAAATCTTCACCGACTTGTCTACAATTGGATTAAAGACTTTCTCACTAACCGTCAGCAATTTGTAGAAGCTAATGATACGTACTTATCTTTTGCTAACGTCATTTCTGGTGCACAACAGAGTACAGTTCTGGGCCCTCTCCTCTTCTTAATTGACATCGATGACTTACCCAATAATATTTTCTAACATTCGCCTCTTTGCTGATGACTGTGTAATATACGATCCATTACTAACGTTTCAGATAGAGTTACCCTTCAGCATGACTTACTAAAACTTGGCGAGTGGTGCTGTAAATGGCTTATGGTTTTAAATACTAATAAAACTGCACATGTTTCATTCCACAGACGCCAGGAGGAGGAGGATTGAAATAGGAAGGACAGGGAAGTTAGCCAGTTCTCAGACCAGCTGGCTACCCTGTACTGGGGAAGGGGGTAAGGGGATAAAAGATGAGGGAAATGAGACGTTGAAAAAAAAGGATAAAAAGGAGAGAAGGTCATCAGCCGATCCTCGACGCTGCTTACAGTCTGTCTCTAAGACCACTTGCCCGCGGAAAGCGCAACAACGCTCTCAATGCCTTGCGTGCAGAGGACGGTCTCGGCCAGTGTCCTAATACCCTTTCTTCCGACAATTGGCGACTGTCTAGTCTATCTAAAGCTTTCGACAGTTCTTTTCTTGGCACGCTGAAGCGAGGACACTCGCAGAGAAGAAGATGGGAGAAAGTCTCTGCGCAGTCACAGGTGTCACATGTCGGGCTGCTGGCCATTCCGATTCGACACAAATAAGCATTCGTAAAGGCCACCCAATCCACAGACGCCACAAAAGTGTCTCCTCAGCTCTTGTTATTCCTGATGGAAGAAGCTGTAGGTGTGGGTCCAAATTATGAAGGCGGACGTTGGTGAATGCCGGTGAATCCCACTGAGCAAGTGTCAGTTCTCGTGCAAGTGATCGAAGCCTTGCAGCGGCGTCCGTTCTTGATAATGGTATAGCTGCACAAGGGGCATTATCATGAGCAGATCGGGCTGCGTCATCTGCACGGTCATTTCCATCAATGCTGCAGTGACGTGGTATCCATTGATACGCTATGTCATGTTGTTTCTCTATAGCCTGGTGATGAAGCAGTCGTATTTCAGCAATTAGCTGTTCGTTTGGTCCATGACGATATGGCGAGGCAATGCCCTGGAGGGCTGCTTTGGAGTTGGAGAAGATTGACCATGTCTGCTGCGGTTCTTCAACTAGGAACTCCAGAGCGGCACGAATGGCGGCGAGTTCTGCCGCCGTGGATGATGTCAGATGCGAGGTCCTGAACTTTATCGTGATGGATTTCTCCGGAATTACCACTGCGCCTGTTGAACTTGTTGAAGTGACCGACCCATCCGTGTAAATGTGAATGCGTCCACTGTGTTTCTCATGCAGAAACAGTAATGTTGTTTGTTTTAGGGCCAAATTTGACAAATTTTTCTTCTTTTGCATTCCGGGGATGGTTATCAGGGCTTCCAGTGGATGTAGACACCACAGTGGTGACGACGGTCTTGCTGCGCGCGTGAAGTTCGTGGGAATCACCGTGTGATGTGGGGAAATAATAGAGCAGAACGCAGAGCGTGGCCTGGAAGTTGGAAGGTAGGCGAGGTGATGCGATTGAATCCTGGTGGCATGTCTTATGTGCGTTCTTAAAGCATCGACACGAATGTAGGTTGTGATAGGGTGTTCATGAGCGATTGCGACAGTCGCTGCTGAGGATGCGCATCTCGGTAGCCCGAGGCATATTCTCAGTGCTTGAGCTTGTAATGACTGGAGGACGCGTACGTTTGTTATGCGGGCCTTGCCAAGTGCAGGTAGGATAGCGCATGAAGCCAAGAAAAAGTGCAGCATACAGTTGAAGCATGGCTCGTACCGATGCACCCCATGATTGTCCCGCAAAAAACTTTATGGCGTGGGTGATCATGGTCAGTTTCTTCTTCATGTAAGCGACATGAGGGCTCCAAGACAAGTCACGATCTATTATTACTCCCAGGAAACGGTGTGTCTTGTGTGTCTTTTGATAGCTGATCGTGTGTCCATTAATTCTGATGCGGTATGGCGTCATTGTCTTGCGCGTAAACGCAACCAGTGAGCATTTTTCAGATGACAGCTCCAGTCCTCGTCCTTGAAGGTAGTTTGACGTCAGTACAGCCACTGTCTGAAGCCTGGCTCGTACGTGTTGACGCGTGACCCCTGATGCCCAGATGCAGATGTCGTCCGCGTATATCGACAGATGTACGGAGTGTCGCAGGACGTCAACGAGGCCGATGAGCGCAAGGTTGAAAAGTATGGGACTTAGGACCCCACCTTGACGTACGCCGCGATAAGTATGATGGTGCCTTGTTGCACCATCTTCTGTCTGAACGAAGAAGGTTCTGTCCTTCAAATCGCTGTAGATCCATTGGTAAAAGCGGCCTCCCAATCCAATGCTGCCCAAGGCGTCCAGGATGGTTTCATGTAGTACATTGTCATATGCAGCCTTAATATCCAAGAAAAGTGCCGCTGATAATCTCTTTAGGCTTTTCTGCTGTTGTACAGACGTGACAAGATCAACAACATTGTCTATGGAAGACCGTCCACGTCTAAAGCTGGTCAAAGCATCGGAGTATATATTGTTATGTTCCAAGTACCACTCCAGGCGAGTCAGCACCATTCTCTCCATCACCTTTCCAAAACAGCTGGCAAGCGCGATGGGGCGATAGGAGGCCATGTCCAGAGGCGATTTGCCTGGTTTGAGCAGGAAACAAGGCTGCACTTCCACGAAGGAGGAACCAAACCGTTGCTCCACGAGTCATTGTATACAGCTAGAAGGGCACGCCGAGCTGTTTGTCCCAGGTTAGCAAGGGCCATGTAAGTGACTTCATCGGGTCCAGGCGATGACGAGCGCTTGCATGCTGCCAATGCTACCTGAAGCTCCTCTAGAGAAAACATATTGTCCATCCGAGTGTCTCTGGACACCGGCGCGTTTCGCAGGTTACTCATGTTTGCAACCCGGACCCCTTGTTTGCAACCCTGGCACAGAAGTCTTCTGCTACATCGATTTCACGTCGGCCTTGGTGGAGAGCGGGGCATTTGAACGGACGATGCTGTTGTGGCAATGTTCGTAGGCCGCGGATTATTCTCCATATTTGCGAAAGAGGTTTGTGGGGATCGAGCGACTCGCATAGTGACTTCCATCGTAGCGACTGTAGTGCATTGATTCGACGTTGAATCTTCTTTTGCAAACGTCTCGCTTCCCTCAAGTCGTAGATGGATTTCGTGCGCCTATAACGTCGTTCGGCGCGACGACGGATTGCTCGAAATTGCTCCAACTCCACCTCATATTTGCAAAAATCTGGCAAAGGTCCACAATTAAACGTTGCCTCTTGGATAGCGGCCTTCATTATACCTTCTAGGCTTTCAAGAGAACCTTCTTGGTTTCTCTCGCACTGCTTCTCTGTGGGTGATCTGTACTTTGACCAGTCTATCCGTGAAGCGGGCGTGATTTGCGACTTGCTTAGCCCCTTGATTTTTATATAGGTCGGGATGTGGTCACTGCCATGCGTTTCATTGTCCGCAAACCACAGCACCTTGGTACTTAAGGCTACTTGACACAAAAGTTACGTCGAGAACGCTACTATATGTCAGACAACGTAAAAACGTGGGAGTGCCATCAATTAAACAATGTAGTTGGTGGTCAGATGAAAAGAAGGACACATTTCTTCCCCGACGGTCCATCTTCTGGCTTCCCTACAGCGGCTGATGAGCGTTAGAATCACCGGTAATAATCCATGGCCCAGGTGTCGCTGATATAATTGCACTTAATCTTGCTGGGTCAAAGTAGTCTGAAGGCGAAATATATACTGCCACTAGCGTGAAGTTCACGTTCTTACGCTTAACTGTCAGGCACATGTATTGGTTGCGGTCGTCCGGTGTTACTGGATGCTCAATATATGGGAGTTCGCACCTGATGTAACCAATGGCCTTACTGTTTTCGTTACGGGTTGCACATCTGAAAGCCTCGTATTTAGAAAGTCGTATAGCATTGTGAAGACGTGGTTCACAAATTACGATAATTGGAAACTGATTCTTGAAAACATATGGTCGAAAATCCGAAATGCGGGGTTTAAGACCTCGGGCATTCCATCGGAAAATTGATGCCCCTTTCACTTGTTTACGGAAGGGCTACAGAGAAAGAGCCATGGTGCTTCTCTAGATTTGATAGCACTGGATTCAAAGCGTCCAATATTTGAAGAGCACTGTGGGCAGCTGGAGTCTGAATATTATTTAGGAGTATTCGAATTGTCTTCATGAGGGTCTTAATCACGTCTATTATTTCGTTATCTTGACTGTCGTGACTTATTCGCTCTGAAGTAGCTTTCAGCGGGCGATGCTGCGGCTCTACTGGCGGTGTCACTGACGGCAGCGCTGGCCACACGTCTGGGTCAATGTTTCTTGCGTCTTTCTGAGGATGCTTGTTGTTGGTACTTGTTTCTGCTTGTGGTGGTGACTGCGTGATATGGGGTAGCGATGTATCCCTGGCCTTGGCAGAGGATGCCCTAGGAGTTTGTCTATGGTGCAAACGCCGACGTCGCACTTTCAATTCAATTCAATTCAGTTTATTCCGACATCACAGGAGACATTACAAAAGTCACAACAGTGATGCTGTGGGGCGAAAGCAAAAAGCCATTAAGGCTTGACGAAGGCTTTCGCACCATTTGACAACATAGCAACAGCAACAGCAGCATGAGATCATCAGTTATTATACAATATCAAAACATGTACTTCAAGGTCATGCCGATTTGCATTTTATTAACACGTTGAAAAACATTTACAGAACGGAGCAGTATAAATGGTTTATTGTAAGAAACTGTTTAAGGTTAGTGGCAGTAAGTAGCTCATCATCTGGCGACCATAGTTAGTACGTGTGTAAGGAACTTTGGCAGCAGCCTCCCTGTGGGTAGAACCGTCTCTGACCATCTGCCTCAGCACTTGCATCTCCTTCTTCACATTTGGGCACTGCTTTGATGACGCCTCGTGAGGACCTTGGCAATTGCCGCATTTGCGATGTTCTGTTTAGCAGGCTTCTGTGTTGTGCGACTCTGAGCATCGGGAGCACACAGCAGAACTTGTGCAAACAGCACTCAAGTGTCCTATTTTACAGCACTTCCGACACTGAAGAGGTTTCGGAACGAACGGCCGTACTGTGTGTCGAAAATGACCAACTCTTACTTGAGTTGGGAGGCTGTCACCCTTGAAAACTAGTTTCACGCATCGTGAGTTCCCGAGACGGTGGGCTTGCAAAATTATAGTAGCTTCCGTCACTGGTTTGATTAGAATTGGAAAATCACTATCGCTGATAGAAGTGTCGTCGTCGTAGATAACGCCTGCCCTAGAGTCCTTGCCATCTGGTATGAAAGAACGTACGTTGATGTTCCCCAGCACATTCACCTTGGCCAATGCGTCGAGAGCAGTACGTTGCGTAACGTCTATCGCCAGAACGTTCTTGTGGCCATTGATTCTCACGTCTGTTATTTGTCCCGGAACGACCGCCTCAAGTTACATAGACGTGACCTGGCGAATAAGTCGGTTCATGCTGTCAGCGGCATTCAGCGGGACAAACAAAATAGTGTCAACCGGTGGCTCTTGAATATTCGGGGTGGCCTTACTTTGGGAAGGAGGTGTCTTAAGCAGCCTCCTTTTCGCCTTGCGTCTTGCCACGGGCACAAAGTCACTTTCATCGGAGCTCTCATCACTGGCCGTAGAGTATATCAGCGTGTCCTCACTGTCGACGTCACTTGGGTGGCCGGAGCGCTTTCTTAGAGTGGCCACAGACGACGTGGAAGGTATGGGTGGAGGCCCTAGTGATTCTACGTCCATTTCCGCAGGCAAAAAAGCGGCGTCTTCCACAAGCACCAATGAAAACGAGAAAAAATAACAGAGACTGAAACCAGCGTTCCACTCCACTTGTATACAATGGTCCTGCAAGCACTAGGTGGCCACAATGGCTGCATTGATCTGGGAGTACGATGCAGACGCATGTTCCGCTGTGAATTTAGGTGTGCGTACATTAGAAACTCGTCCAAATAAAGCGCTCCGAGGCCAGCATGCACGTCCTGTTGCCGACGCTAGAATCTTAAAATTATTTCTGCGTGGTAACTACGAGACATGTCGATGCAGCTTTGCAAAGGAGCGGCGAAAACTGGTTCACGGACTACAGAGCTGGGAATCACTGAAGAAGCCGCACCACCAGAGGTCCGCGAGCTTCGTTAGGGGCACCAACTTGGCAGGTGAGCTCATTATAGGCTGGTAAGGGTGGAAAGTGTTCGCATTATCCTTCCACATTTAGTTTCCTAGTACTGCCGAACTTGCATGGTCCAGTTACGACCACTGGATACCTAACACAATCCACAATACACCGCTTCATTTCACACAAAACACGTACACGTACAAAATATGCCTCAAAAGCAAGTCTATGTAGCAATAAATAAATTGTAGTGCCTATAGCCCCCCTCACCTTACTTAATGAACTTCCACATATGTTCGGAGTATACTCCCTCACAAAAGTCTTCCCGCTCAATTTACATCGAATGTTTATTTGCTGACAGTGATAAAAGTGTAAGATATATCTTAACTCCTGCCGAAACACCCCACGTCAAACCTCTTGTAAATAAATTGCCTCTAGCAACATTACTGTCACTGTACTACCTTCATCAAACCACAATATGTCAACCATAACTGATATAACAATCTTGAACGGACTAAAAGTGATACCTGGCTGATACATTAGAATAGAACAAATAGAAAACAACGTAACACTACTTTTTGAAAAGTAGGATACCAATTCTTCTACGTAAAGTACGATACTACGTACGATACTGAAGTGCTTGGAACTCGTTTCTGAACTGGCCTTAGGGAGGCTTGATGACGGGAAAGTAATCGCGTTAATATGAGTAATAAAGAATTTAGAACATCAAAGGAACAGCCAAGCATCACACAATGTGAATAGAGTAACAAGTGGCCAGGTCGTCCAATGGTCCAACTTATTAGAAAACTTGTCCTTGATTACTTATTAACTGTGGCGCATATACCCCCTTTAGACATATTTTTTCATCATCGTCGGCCTCTGCTCAAAAAATTGCACAGAATTCGTATGCACAAAAATTATGTTTATGTATGACGTAGTGGGAACGCAGCAGTATGATTGTAGCAGTTACCCACAAAGTGTTTAGAAAAGGCTCTGGAAGGCCGCTATTTTAGCGTTTGCTGTGACTGTGCTGCGTGTCCCGCGTAGGCCTGGCGTTTTTTTTTTCATCCCTAGGCTAAGTTTAAATTCAGCATTGAAACAAATATCTTGAGCTACCGTGAACTCGCTTTGCTGTACGCAACATGACATCTTTGTGTCCTTGCAGCTTTTTGACCTTGTATATCATCCGGTGGGTGCTTCATCCAAACCCGCATTGCCTTTCGCGTCTGACCTGCAGTGCGTCTTTTGGGTGGACAATACAATCGTCTGGATACCCCGTTCCTGTGGCCATGGCATTCCTTAGCCCACAAGAATGCATGTTCTGGTTCCTGCCTCGTGCTTCTCTTCTGGGGAATGCATCCTGCAAGACAACCCATCGCTGTTTCCTGTCCTTCTGTCTTCAATACGTGAGGACATGGTGTTGCTGATCTTCGCCACTCCACCATATTACCACCAGCGGATGAAGAATGAATGAAGGACTGCATCTCGCATTGCCCCCGCGAGAAAAACCAGTGATTACTAGATTCACCCTGCCCTACTGCCCATAAAATGCTGCGAAGCGCTTCGCATCGGTGAACTATTGCATTAAGTTAACTGTGTCATTCTTTTCCGCACTCATCGAGAACTATAACCACAGTAAAACAATCGGACAACCCTCAAGCCGCATTAACATTCACAAATATTCACTCTTCCCGTCGGCAATCAGTGAGTGGAACATGTTACCTGATAGTGTTGTTAATTTTACTATTACATATACTGTGGAATCAATTGTAGCAGTAGTGCGCGCCATTCATTTCTGTCCATGATTGTGACTTTTTTGCAATGCTTTTTTCTGTTTTCTGTAACCACTCCTGCAAGGGTCGATTGAGCCTGCAGTATGCTCAAATAAAAAAATTAAAAAAAATATTGTGCCCTGTTTGTGATATGTGCCCAGTTTGTGTATTTCCCGAGCTAAAGTTTGCCTGAAAAGTTGGCTTCCCCGCAGTCGATGGTCGAAACTGGCGAAAAAAAGTTTAGGCTCTTATCACCCCTGATAATGCTCAAGTTTTGTCTGACGTCACAGCTTGGAACGATAAGCCCAGTTTGCGTATTTCCCGAGCTAAAGCTTGCATGAAAACTTGGCTTCCCCGCAGTGGATGGTAGAAACTGGCGAAAAAAGTTTAGGCTCTTATCACCCCTGATAAGGCTCAAGTTTTTCGGACGTCACAGCATAGAACGATGTGCCCAGTTTGCGTATTTCACGAGCTAAAGCTCGCCTGAAAAGTTGGCTTCCCCGCAGTGGATGGTCGAAACTGGCGAAAAAAGTTTAGGCTCTTATCACCCCTGATAAGGCTCAAGTTTTGTCTGACGTCACAGCTTGGAACGATGAGCCCAGTTTGCGTATTTCCCGAGCTAAAGCTTGCATGAAAAGTTGGCTTCCCCGCAGTGGATGGTAAAAACTGGCGAAAAACGTTTAGGCTCTTATCACCACTGATAAGGCTCAAGTTTTTTCGGACGTCACAGCATGGAACGATGTGCCCAGTTTGCGTATTTCATGAGCTAAAGCTCGCCTGAAAAGTTGGCTTCCCCGCAGTGGATGGTCGAAACTGGCGAAAAAAGTTTAGGCTCTTATCACCCCTGATAAGGCTCAAGTTTTTTCGGACGTCACAGCTTGGAACGATGTGCCCAGTTTGCGTATTTCACGAGCTAAAGCTCGCCTGAAAAGTTGGCTTCCCCGCAGTGGATGGTCGAAACTGGCGAAAAAAGTTTAGGCTCTTATCACCCCTGATAAGGCTCAAGTTTTGTCTGACGTCACAGCTTGGAACGATGAGCCCAGTTTGCGTATTTCCCGAGCTAAAGCTTGCATGAAAAGTGTGCTTCCCCGCAGTGGATGGTAGAAACTGGCGAAAAAAGTTTAGGCTCTTATCACCCCTGATAAGGCTCAAGTTTTTTCGGACGTCACAGCTTGGAACGATGTGCCCAGTTTGCGTATTTCACGAGCTAAAGCTCGCCTGAAAAGTTGGCTTCCCCGCAGTGGATGGTCGAAACTGGCGAAAAAAGTTTAGGCTCTTATCACCCCTGATAAGGCTCAAGTTTTGTCTGACGTCACAGCTTGGAACGATGAGCCCAGTTTGCGTATTTCCCGAGCTAAAGCTTGCATGAAAAGTGTGCTTCCCCGCAGTGGATGGTAGAAACTGGCGAAAAAAGTTTAGGCTCTTATCACCCCTGATAAGGCTCAAGTTTTTTCGGACGTCACAGCATAGAACGATGTGCCCAGTTTGCGTATTTCACGAGCTAAAGCTCGCCTGAAAAGTTGGCTTCCCCGCAGTGGATGGTCGAAACTGGCGAAAAAAGTTTAGGCTCGTATCACCCCTGATAAGGCTCAAGTTTTGTCTGACGTCACAGCTTGGAACGATGAGCCCAGTTTGCGTATTTCCCGAGCTAAAGCTTGCATGAAAAGTGTGCTTCCCCGCAGTGGATGGTAGAAACTGGCGAAAAAAGTTTAGGCTCTTATCACCCCTGATAAGGCTCAAGTTTTTTCGGACGTCACAGCTTGGAACGATGTGCCCAGTTTGCGTATTTCACGAGCTAAAGCTCGCCTGAAAAGTTGGCTTCCCCGCAGTGGATGGTCGAAACTGGCGAAAAAAGTTTAGGCTCTTATCACCCCTGATAAGGCTCAAGTTTTGTCTGACGTCACAGCTTGGAACGATGAGCCCAGTTTGCGTATTTCCCGAGCTAAAGCTTGCATGAAAAGTGTGCTTCCCCGCAGTGGATGGTAGAAACTGGCGAAAAAAGTTTAGGCTCTTATCACCCCTGATAAGGCTCAAGTTTTTTCGGACGTCACAGCATAGAACGATGTGCCCAGTTTGCGTATTTCACGAGCTAAAGCTCGCCTGAAAAGTTGGCTTCCCCGCAGTGGATGGTCGAAACTGGCGAAAAAAGTTTAGGCTCGTATCACCCCTGATAAGGCTCAAGTTTTGTCTGACGTCACAGCTTGGAACGATGAGCCCAGTTTGCGTATTTCCCGAGCTAAAGCTTGCATGAAAAGTGTGCTTCCCCGCAGTGGATGGTAGAAACTGGCGAAAAAAGTTTAGGCTCTTATCACCCCTGATAAGGCTCAAGTTTTTTCGGACGTCAAAGCATAGAACGATGTGCCCAGTTTGCGTATTTCACGAGCTAAAGCTCGCCTGAAAAGTTGGCTTCCCCGCAGTGGATGGTCGAAACTGGCGAAAAAAGTTTAGGCTCTTATCACCCCTGATAAGGCTCAAGTTTTGTCTGACGTCACAGCTTGGAACGATGAGCCCAGTTTGCGTATTTCCCGAGCTAAAGCTTGCATGAAAAGTGTGCTTCCCCGCAGTGGATGGTAGAAACTGGCGAAAAAAGTTTAGGCTCTTATCACCCCTGATAAGGCTCAAGTTTTTTCGGACGTCACAGCTTGGAACGATGTGCCCAGTTTGCGTATTTCACGAGCTAAAGCTCGCCTGAAAAGTTGGCTTCCCCGCAGTGGATGGTCGAAACTGGCGAAAAAAGTTTAGCTCTTATCACCCCTGATAAGGCTCAAGTTTTTTCGGACGTCACAGCTTGGAACGATGTGCCCAGTTTGCGTATTTCCCGAGCTAAAGCTTGCCTGAAAAGTTGGCTTCCCCGCAGTGGATGGTCGAAACTGTCGAAAAAAGTTTAGGCTCTTATCACCCCTGATAAGGCTCAAGTTTTTTCGGACGTCAGAGCTTGGAACGATGTGCCCAGTTTGCGTATTTCCCGAGCTAAAGCTTGCCTGAAAAGTTGGCTTCCCCGCAGTGGATGGTCGAAACTGGCGAAAAAAGTTTAGGCTCTTATCACCCCTGATAAGGCTCAAGTTTTTTCGGACGTCACAGCTTGGAACGATGTGCCCAGTTTGCGTATTTTCCGAGCTAAAGCTTACCTGAAAAGTTGGCTTCCCCGCAGTGGATGGTCGAAACTAGCGAAAAAAGTTTAGGCTCTTATCACCCCTGATAAGGCTCAACTTTTGTCTGACGTCACACCCTGCAGTGACAGGCCTGCGATGCGTTGGCTCCCAGCTAAAAGTTACATGGCCAGAGCAGTCGAAAAATGTTGAGGCCCTTATCACCCCCGATTAGACTGAACGTTTTTCTGAGTAGTAGTAGTTGTAGTAGTAGTGGTTGTAGTAGTAGTAGTAGTAGTAGTAGTAGTAGTAGTAGTAGTAATAGTAGTAGTAGTAGTAGTAGTAGTAGTAGTAGTAGTAGTAGTAGTAGTAGTAGTAGTAGTAGTAGTATAGACACTTGTAGTTAGTTTTAGGAATTGCTTACTAGATGGCGTTGTGTGTATGTCTTTGGAAAAAAATGTCTCTAGATGGCATCAGTGGTTTTCGTATTGAGGATTTAGAACTTGACGGACGACGGATAGACAGACACGGACAGACAGACAGGTAAATGATTTCGTATCTATGATAGATGGACGGATGGATGGATGGGCAGACCAACGGACGTTTCGCCCCACTGATCATCATTCACTCCGTGGATACACTGTGAATTTTTATTGGACCGTTTGACGGCAGATATCGTCAATATTTTTAATGGGATCATGACGTCACTAGACGTCACACAATAAGACGTCACACGGGGACGTCATCGTCGCTTGGCGAAAAGTGGGAATGTCGCGCAGCCACTACGAAACGGTGCAGAAAGCTTGCAATGTATCAGATGCCGGTTGCCATGCAAAACGACGTGGGGTGCAGTTGGGGAACTCGAGGGCGCACCGGCGCTATTCAGTTGTCATGCGAGCGACCACAAGACGCGCGAAGTGAGACGTTTAGCTGGCCGAACTTTTTGCAAAGCTTCCACAGCGTTCCGCGCACCTGATGTGTGAAACATAGTAGTAGTTGCTTACAGACTGTCTTGCGGCGCTTTCTTTCTGACCGTCAGCGATCCGCAAGAGCAGTCTGTTTCACCCATATAATTCTAATTTCATTACTGGCGAATGTCTAGCCTTCGTTCGGCAGGGCATACCACTCAACGTTCGTTTAAAATTTAAACCTACACTATCCATAACGCTGTGCCGGGGGATGGAATCGTTCTTCGGACATTATCCTTTAACAGACCTCCCAGATTTAAGTAAGCCCATCACGCGACCACTGGTGTATGAAGTACACAATCCTTGTTCTTTCTTAGTTAGCCGACTCTACATACAATATCTGCAGTAGAAGCAGTTTACGGCACGAACCCAAGTTTTGGATAGGACAGCTTTTTTTTAAAGCAGATCAATATCCATATTATGTTTACCTTTATCCTCTGTACGCGTACTCGTATCTAGCAATGCACATTTTCATTTATTCTAGGACGATTTCAATTTAGATGTACATTGACCTTAATTGCTCGTCTGTTACTGAGACAAAAACTTACATAGGTACACCCCGTAGCTGTGGAGATAATGCAAGAACAAAGAAAAGTACGCACCATTTTCTTCGTGCTTCTGGTAGAAATTGTGCTCAAAGCGGGGAATGGCAACGTGCGCAGGAAAACACAGACCATAGATATTTACTATGGACAGATCTCAGTCAGTCAAGAACTTTATTGAAAGGTCCTGAACAGTTTTAAGCCACCAAGGTGTTCACGAGAGACATCCTAGCAGCCACTACTGTGGGCGACGCCCGAGTCTGGGCGGGACCATGGTGGCGTTCCACCAGTACTTGGGCCCTCTGGACTGCCTTGATGTTGGAACTTGGAGCTCCTAAGTGCCTCTTCCCAGTGGAACTGACAGGGCTCAGGACATTTTTATTGGCCTTTCAAGCAATGTGCTAACGTCTATTCAATTACGGTCATGAAAGCAATGACGGCTATACAGTCAATGCAATAACTGTACATACCTAAATTACTGAAAGTAATCATGGCCTCCGAGGCCATTAACGCGATGAATAAAGCCTCAGGTAAGGAACAGTCGATGTATAAACAGCTGCCACAACAGTTTTACTTGGCAAAGATCCACGCACCTCGACAAAGCATGCAAAATGATGCCAGATGGGGCATAGCGTCTATTATGGCAACAAATTTCGAAAGATTCAATCGTGCCAAGAGCTTGCATTTTGTACAGTTTTGGTGTTATAGTCATGTTTATAATTGACGCACAGTTCTTGTATGCCCATGTAACTACACAGCATGAGCGACACTGTGTGCGATTGTTAAGCACATGTAAACACAGTCACAGTAACAGTCTAATGAATGTGGCACCTACAAACAGAATCCTAAGGGTAGTAGCAGTCTGCTTTCTAAGTACACGCCATCTGTGAAGCAGTGCGAAGGTACTGGAAGATGTCGCCAAACGACAACCGACGCCACAGTTTATCTCGGGAACGAATAGCTTTGGAAGCAGTCTGCAGAAGCCAGCTCTGTTCTTGTCACGGGTAGTGATTAAAGAATGACACACCCGCAGTTCGATTGTTAAACACATGTAAATACAGACACACTAACAGTCTATTGAATGTGGCATCTACAAACAGAATTCTAAGGGTAGTAGCAGTCTGTCTGCTTTCAGCCAGGTTGATGCCATCTGCAAATCAGTGCGAAGGTGCTGAAAGGTGTGGCAATACTACGACTGGCGCCACCAGGAACGGACAGCCTTGGAAATCAGTCTGCTGGAGCCAGCTCTGTCCTTGTCACGGGTAGCGATGAAAGACCGACACGGGAAACCTGCAAAAAACGCGGCGGAATTGTTAAGCTCATGTAAACACAGCCACAGTAAGAGCACTTACCAACAGAATTCCAAGGTTAGCAGCAGTCTGCCTTCTGCCAGGATCACGCCATCAGCGAAGCAGTGTGAAGGTGCTGAAATGTGCGGCTAAGTGTGAACTAAATATGGGGCTGATCTCTTCAAAACATCTAAACGTTCGTGGCAATATTTGCTATATCGTTATGGCTTCTAATGAGTGAACTGCAATTTACTAAGTACCTGTTAGCGCCGATTTACTTTATTCAAAGTTGCAGCGAAATGGACGAAAGGATCCAAAACAGACCTGGAAAAGTTGTACAAACTGCACGGTATATGTGTCTGCACAAGCATGATGCTTTAAGTACCAATTATTCAAAAGCTAAATTCACAAGTTATCGCTTGAATCGGTAACACGCAAATTTTAACGTTGTAGGCTACTTTAGATTAATTTCAAATTCAAGCCCTTGTTTCTTGCACAGGTCCTCCCCCCATTCCTCTTTTTTGTGTGAAGAGGGAAAATACGCGCACCAAGGTATGCAAACCTTTAAACGAGCATGCACTTGGGCACTACTGGAGCACTTCCTCGCGAAAGCGAGCACACTCATCGCAGTGTGTTACCGCCGCGCTATACATTGCGTCCCTGTCTACGATGCTTGCAGAATGAAGACTGCTGCTCACTTGGTGATAAGCGTGGTGCAGCCAGTTGAGAGTAGGAAGAAGTGTTGAGATTCGAAAGAAAGAGGCCGTTGTAAGGCAGAAGAACACATCTATTTTTGCATACCTTTCTTTGTCAACAGTAACCTGTCCAAAGGTAAAGCCACGCTAATAGCCGGATGAGACTGAGTCAGCAGATGGCGACTTGGCCTCTGCGCCAGCCATATCATGAAGACCATCGAAGCATCTGACACCATAAAACTGTACAATGCGGTGATAAACGACTGCCATCATAGTTTGCTCTGAAGCGCTTGAGTAGTGACATACAAGCATGTGCATGCATGCATAAAGTATTTTGCGCTTTTTTATCGGGGGGGGGGGGGGCGACAAAACTTTGTGAACAACTGCAGAAATTGAATGTCACTACCGAAGTCATAAGCTGGCCTACTAAATACGTGTTAATGATTCAAGCAAGTATAAAAAAATGAATCAGAACTGTACGATGTCAATACTGGTTGCATGCACACAACTACCACTAATAGGCCAATAGTATATAGCGATCTTCAAAAATTACTGTCACAAGATGGTTGAAACAACGGTACGGTAATGCCAAATGTGTCTCTATCAGATGAACGAAGTCAGAAAAGTGACGTGCTGTGGCATTGTTTTTTAAAGGTAATTATGCCAACTATACAAGTTAATTAACATACTAACTCGTAGCTCGATGATGTGTTCGGGTACCAAGGCGCAGTCGAGCCCTAGAAGAGGTCCAACTCGTTTTCCATGGCAAAGTGGCACCGATAAAGCATTGCAAGCAGAACACTTTGAATTACTGGCATTTTATAAACCAATGTAATAATGTCTGCCAGTTTCGATGAAGCTGTAGGTGCTTTGAAGAAAGACTACTGTGTAGCAACTCGAACGCGACTACATAGAACCGTGAATGAGCCGTACAGTATTAAGACACCGAAAATTGAAATTCCAAGGCAAGCTTCCAACATGCCCTCATTTTTAAAAACTTGGACGCCACTCTCTATGCAGATGCTACTGGAACACCGTCCTCGCCTTTCGTAGGCTCAAAAAGTATAGTCAAAGCTGTCTCGTGCTTTTTGAGGACTACAGGCCTACGTGACAGCCTTTAACTTTTGTGTAGTGCCAGCCGAGTGACTGGCAATCCTCTTTTTTTCTCTCATCTTTATGCCCCTTCCCATTCCCCCAGCGTAGGGTAGCAAACCGGGCATGTGCCTGGTTAACCTCCTTGCATTTTCTCTTGTTCTTCATCCCCCCCCCCCTGGACGGCCTATTGCATAGCTACCCTGCTACTTCAGGAATGCTACCAAAATGATCGCAAACGAGAAGAGTCAGTCACTTGTTCAATGCACTTCTTATACTTTGTTGGAAAGAATTGGAAAGATATATTAACCGCGAATATCTAAGCAATTTACAACATGCAGGCAATGCTGTATACTTAAGCAGTGATGGCAGCTATAGGTGCAAGAGACCATTGAAGACAAAGCAAGAGAGTGGCAAAGTAGGGACGAAAATCATCATGCAAAAGGCAAAAATGCTAGGCGGTATGGAGAGAGAAAAACGACAGGGCTGCGTGGAAGGCACAGCGAAAGCTAGAAAAGCGGCATTTCAGAGCCTTTTCTAAACACTCATTGAGAAAATGCTTCAAACATTTTCTCAATGAGAGCTGGGTACCCACTACGACATTTTGATAATTTCTGGGTAGTAGGCTGGCATTCGCTATGCTATCCTTAGTCATTCTTCTTAGAAGCGTGGCATCCGCTAAACACTTGCAAGCAATTTTGGGCTATTTGTTCATGCAGTGGCTGACGACGATGAGGAATTATACCGAAAGTGGGTATGCGCCACTGTTAATGGGTGATCAAGGGTAACTAGCTGGATTCACAGAGAAGGCAAACGGGTTAGGGGGAGACAGAAAGTTAGGTGGGCAGACGAGATTAAGAAGTTTGCGGGTATAAATTGGAAGCAGCAAGCACAGAACCGAGTTAACTGGTGGAACACGGCAAATGCCTTTATCCTGCAGTGGACTAGTCAGGATGATGATGATGATGATGATGATGATGATGATGATGATGATGATGATTATGATGAATTTGGGTGATCAAGAACAAGCTTTTGTAGTGTGCTGGAGCATTGGACGACCCACTCGTTATGCTATTCGCAATGTGTGACGCCTGGCTGTTCCTTTGCTGTTGTAAAACAGCTTTATTAGTCATATTAACGCGATTCCTTTCCACGACAACAAGCCTGCCTAAGGCAACTTTGCGAAAATGTCCCAAGCACCGGCATGGCTCAGAAGTAGAATTACGGGCTGGCACGCAGCTGCCTTAGGTTTGAACACTACTATGTCCTTGGTGGTTTTCTTTTTTTACTTACTGTTTTTTCTTTTCCCCACTGGTTTCGGACACCGGCGGAGGCCGCGCGTGACCCGGGTTCTGATCTCATAACAGTTTTAGCTTTAAAATTTGGAGAGCCGCACCCCAGAAACAATTCGAGAGTATATGCCTATTCGTGCAAAATAATGTCACAGATGATGGGCTGCTGAGGTCATGAAAGACTCTGAAGCCATCACCGGCATAGTACCACTGCCACTAAATCTGGAAGTGTAAGACCTTTGCGATCTGCTGGTTCTAACATATGGGACAGAAAGCGAAAAAATAACGAGGAATTCGTTTTCTTACAAGTCACAGAGAATGTGGTACACCCGAAGACAGATTCATGCAAGCAAGAATGCGTGCGAATTTTAACAGGGACAATAGAAATTGTATCAAACACTAAATGTCGTATTTACAAATCATCGTTTCACTTATCGTACGTTCTTTGAATTTCTCTGCACTATTCTACGCGTGTTTTAAGGGCGCTAAGATGGCAACAGGGTAAAAGATAACTACAAGATTCATTAGTGAATACCAGCCTACTTAGTTTATCAAATGCGCTAATACCAAAAAAGATAAGAAAATCTCAAGATAATGATAAGGCTAACTTCTGCATACGTGCTTAGCAGAAAGAAATACACCTGCGGAGGTGACACCAAGAGGAAAAAAGCATGGCTAAGAGCAAGAATCTCATATGTACCGATGACGATTAATTTTCAAGCAAGAAACTGTTTTCTAGCACAGGAAAGGGTTAACTTGAAATCGCTCAGCAAGCCCTCAGTCCTGCGTTGGACATATCATAAGCTGACGAGACATTTGAAAATTGAGCTTGCCGCGCCGGTACTTCCAAAAGTTCCGAAACCTTCTTATGCTGTCTGAAAGAAGAAAAAATCGACTGCAATCCGTTGTAATCAAAAGCCCTCTACACAGCACTTAGCAACATGGAAGTGTTTTGACAGTCTGGAGGTAAAAATTACTAAGAACACTGCCCAATGTAATATTTTGACAAAGCTTTATGCATATTTTAATTTCACGAGCCGCTTCAACAAGAAATGCAATGAACCTTTGCCTCTACATAGTGAACGGCTTTGGCGGCCAAAGTGAAAATGCTCATCGTATCTATAGTCTCGTGCAGCACTTGGTATTCTCGCCACTTCACCATCCTACTCCCGTCCCATTTTGTATTCACTGTGTTCATTTTGTTGAACACGACAGACTAATAATGCCGACTCTCGATGCAAGTACTTCGAGCTGTGCTTCAATTTCAACAGTTCATAGAACGTGGAACGGAGACGAACAACGAGGAGACGCATAGACTACTGAAGTTGGAACTGAATTTTATTTTCCTGCCACACCAATATGCACGATATCCCCGCCGCGGTGGTCTAGTGGCTAAGGTACTCGGCTGCTGACCCGCAGGTCGCGGGTTCAAATCCCGGCTGCGGCGGCTGCATTTCCGATGGAGGCGGAAATGTTGTAGGCCCGTGTGCTCAGATTTGGGTGCACGTTAAAGAACCCCAGGTGGTCGAAATTTCCGGAGCCCTCCACTACGGCGTCTCTCATAATCATTTAGTGGTTTCGGGACGTTAAACCACACAAATCAATCATCAATATGCACGATCATTTAACAGAAGAAAATAAAATAAAACAGCAGACAAGCTATGCGAAAATGACGTCAATGAAAAGAGCAACCCATCATCGATATCGCGTGTTCTGCGAAAAAATAATTCCTGGCTCGAAACAGCAAGCAAAGCTATATTGATGTACTTTTTATAACGTTTCAAGGTCTCTTAAACTACGATTCTACGCACTGTCCTGTTTTTAATTCTTGCGAGCACACGTGTGAGTGAAAAAAGGCCGGCACCCACAAGCTTGACAATTCCTAAATACCTATGCCGGTAACCTTACGCACATTGTACCTGTGTTCCTATAAAGTCGTTCATTAAGAAACCTAATATTATCTCCCTATACATTTCATCGTATCATTGTCAGTGGTCATTATTATTGTCTAACGAAGAGAACGCATCCTTAAATTTACCCTTCTTTCATTCATTCATAGCAGGGGTCTCGTTCTGGCAGACTTAATGCCTTCAAGTGGTATGCGAGGGATCATTGGACAGTTGCCGATCCGTAATATGATCACGTGCTACGCGACGCCAACCGACAAATAACGAGTGTTCCAGATCCACCTCAATGACAACAGGTGCTACTGACAAGCTCCCATGTTTAAATTAACATACGTACCCACAAAGTGAGAGGGGGGAGTGGAGGGGGGATAGCCGCTGAGGTTGCTTAGAGAATCGGACGAGTTATTCGAAGGTCGAATATTCGGTCCCTGCCCAAGGCAAGTTATCTTTTCATCCACTTTTGTCTCGTCACAACTTGATTACAACTGCTTCTAATAACATCCCTTATACTTTCCTTGGTAGAATTGTCTGTCAGTTCCGATTATAATCTGTCTAACAAAGATTTTAACAAAGAATCAACGAAGAAACTTTTTTTCTTTCGAAAAATATGCGATACCGATGATTGGTTGCTGTTCTCTTGAAAGTAAGTTATGTAGCTCGTCTTTTCTTGTAATATGCGCATATATATTGCTGTGGCTGAAAAATAAACAGTTGCAAGTTCAGAGCTCTCTACGTCTACTCTATGCCCATCCCCGAGCTTTGCGCTGTGAAACCATTTAGCCCAACGCTCAGCTTAGTGCACTCTAACACCATCGAAGCCTTCCTGGTTAGTAACTGCACTATTTGTGTACTAGCCTCCAGCAGGGAAAGAGCACTAACGCCAAACTTCGGCGTGATCAAGTCAATTAAGTGTATTTTCTGAGAACATAAGTAAGTAGTGCTAGACACAAGACAAAACTACAGACAGTCAGCGCCTTGTCTGTTGATCTATCAATGTCAATTAAATTCTGTCTGTTCCCGTATTGATTAACCAACAGCCCAGTGAGATCCGCAAAGGCACTTACCGAGTACCTATTGTTTTCAGAGCTAGGTTTCCTTAACGTGCCGTCTATATCGAAACACACGAGTTCTTCCATAACAAAATATTTTCACCTGCCATTGCTGCCATTATAACCACAACACCCACACCTTAGCTCGTATCAGCGCGACTCCGCACCTGTCAAGTCACTATGGTGAGTGTTGGGTATATGGTCATATTACGGCATGCCTACCTTTTCAGAGAACCATGACAGATACTAAATCAGCTAGAAGCAGTTTTTTTTTATGGTCAAAACTATTAGTGAAAATATGAGAAATCGCTTACTGGAGGAATTGCCACGAGGATGCTCACCAGGCGATCTTCTGCCGAAGTGGCACATGGTGTGTTGCGAAGACAGACCTCCTGGGGAGAATTCAATGAACTTATTAATCCCTCGAGTCTCAACGTAAACACTCGGACGCAAGTGGTATTTTGCCGGTTCATGGGTGCCAAAAAAATAGCATCATAAAAGAACACCGAGCGGAGCTCTGACTGGTATGTATTAATGTTAAGACTACGCACACAAGCACTGACATCAAGGGAGTCAGAACACCAATGCCGATCGCAATGGTGCCCAATGAAAAACGTTTCTACATCCTGCAGTCTTCACTTATTCCTTATTAGCTGCATGCGTAAGACTACAATCAACCATGTCAGTGAAAGCACGGCTTTATTCGATGGCTCCACAAGCGAGCATTTTTTTAGCTACAATGGCAAAGGTATGGTTTGCTTGCTCTGCATTTATACAACCGAAAACAAATCGCACACGAATCTAGAGTAAATGGTTTATGTAAAAGGTAGTAATGATGACAGGCTGCCCAGTAATCAAATAATTACTCATTATGATTGATCACTATACATTATATATATATATATATATATATATATATAATAAACAAAGACAATGTCTTTCCTTGAGTGTAATATCGAATCGAATGCCTTGGGAATTGTCAGACAATTTTGCCATTTCAAGGCATGCAGTTGGTCACAATTCGTGCGGGATTAGTGTTGAATAAAAACTCATCAAAAATAAAAAGAACCTAAAGGCTCGTTTTTGTTAGTCACAACATTAGAACTAACAAGAGACCTGTAAGGCACAGGGGATGGTATTTATATTAACTATCATGTAAATCTGAAAAAAAAAGTGGACGAAAAGAACTTGCAGCTGGCAGGGATCGAATCCGCGGCTTTCAAATAATGCGTACGATGCTCTACCTAATGAGATACAGCAGAAAGCATTCTCTCTTCCACTTTGTGGACTAAATATACGCATACAAACCTGGGAGCGTTCGTCAGCGCCGCTGATAGCTACGACGCAGCAGTGGAAAGCTTGCTGCCTGCTGGCATCACGAAGCACGCCTGACGTTTACGAACTGGCTAATAATCGCTCGTATAAGACATCCAGTCTATCAAAACGAGACTCTTGCTACGAACGAAAGTTGAAACTTATGGGCTCGCGTTTCTATTTTAAGCGCAACATGAATTAGAACAAAGTTGATTAAACTCTCGCCAACAGCGACACGTAAGAGCCGTAAATTTAGAGGAAGAGACATTTCAGACCCAGGTTCTAAGATTGCCGTTAGCGTATGTGCACAACACTGTGGGAAATCTCATTCAAACATAAAAGAAAACAGTTGAACGGAGACATTGCACAAGAATATACATTTTACATCGACTACGGCCACCAGCATGTTATCTCGGCTGTGCCCCTGCGTCTGTAAACTGACTGAAAGTTAGGAACGGTTAATTTTCAAGTACGGTAAGAGCAGCACGAAGAAAACAGGCATATTAACGTATTTAAAAAAAAATACCATTCACGCTTCAGTGATAAACTAGCTACCATTTGGCGCACGCGGATGTAACGACCTAGAAACCAAAATGCTATCAACAAAATGCACGCGCACAACGTGGCCGCAACAACCAAAAAAATTGATTTTTTTCGACTCCAAGCCTATCAACGCAACGAGTAAGATGTCAAGTCACTCATGGTGAGCACCCCGACACCTTTGGACAAGATAACATTTCAGAGAGGGAGTGCTGCGGTTAACAAAGGTTGACGCAAGGCCGACCTTCGAGTATACTGTTCTACTCACGGAAATACAAGAACCACGCTTACTCAATGTAATGCCGGTAGCACGTCCACCTTGAAGATTCCGTCGCCGATAATGTGGAATATACGCAGGAGTGGCACGGCGTGGGTCAGTACGTACTGTCGTCCTTTATGAAAGGGAACACGCGAACGCGTGGCCTGCGCTCTGCGGATGGATGGGATGGATGGATGTGGCTGTACCCTTTAGATCGGGCGGCGGCTAACGCCACCTAGCCGTAATACTTAGTGAACTAACCATTACATTTATCTTTTTTTCCTTTAAATAATGAAGTTGAGGATTCGTACTTCGCAGTGAAGGGTTTAATTTTCACTCGTGCCTTGACTTTAGCCACCAATCAGATAACCTCCTTCTAGTTAAGTCTACCCGCTTAAAGTCTATTTTGCCCTCGCTGTCCCTAAATCCCAGTGCTTTGAAAAACTCTGCGCCATCATCCTGAACTATAGGGTGAAGCCCTTTACAGTACATTGTCAAGTGTTCGGCAGTTTCTTCTTCCTCTCCACACGCACTGCATATTGTGTCGACCCCTTCGTATTTGGCCCGATATGTCTTGGTTCGCAGTACTCCCGTCCTGGCCTCAAACAGTAGAGAACTACCCCGAGTATTATCATAGATCCTTTCCTTGGCAATTTCCTGCTTAAAAGTTCGATAGATCTCTAGTGCGGACTTCTTAATCATGCCCATTCTCCACATGTCAGTCTCCGTTTCCTTCACTTTTTTCTTAACCGATAGTTCTTTTTGGTTTGGCCACCTGCTGTTTTCTAAGTATTTACCAGTCAACTTCCTGGTTTGCTTCCTCCATTTTGTATCGACATTCTTCATGTACAAGTAGCTGAAAACCTTCCTAGCCCAACGCTCTTCCCCCATTTCTCTCAATCGCTTCTCAAATTTTATCTTGCTGCTAGCCTCCCTTCCCTCAAATGATGTCCATCCCATATCACCTTGTACTCCCTGATTTGGTGTATTCCCGTGAGCTCCTAAAGCAAGCCTACCTATTCCACGTTGCTTAATTTCTAATCTTGCTTGAACTTCTGATCTCATGCACAAGACCGCATTGCTGAACGTCAGCCCAGGAACCATGACCCCTTTCCATATTCCTCTCACATCATACCTATTGTAATTCCACAGTGCCCTATTTTTCATGACTGCTGCATTCCTGTTACCTTTAGTCGTCACGTATATTTCGTGTTCCCTCAGATACTCGGTCCCATTGCTTATCCATACGCCCAGATATTTGTATTTATCTGTCATCTCTAGCGTGACCTCCTGTATTCTAAGCTCACTACCTTCGTTGTCATTGAAAATCATGACTGCTGATTTTTCCCTACTGAACCTAAAATCTAACCTATCTCCCTCATTACCGCAGATGTCCATCAATCTCTGCAAATCTTCCTTGTTGTTGGCCATTAGCACTATATCATCTGCGTACATTAATGCCGGTAGTGCCTGATCAATAAGTTTTCCTTGTTTGACTAAAGAGAGGTTGAAGCCAAGTCCACTTCCCTCTAATTTTGCCTCTAATCCTTGTAGGTACATCATGAATAATAAGGGTGACAGGGGGCACCCCTACCTAAGCCCCCGTTTTACCTCTGCAGGCTTGGATACCTGTTTTTCCCACTTTATAACTACCTTGTTACCTTTATAGACACCCTTTAAAAGATTAGTGACTACATGATCCACGCCTAGTGTGTCCAGTATTCCCCACAATTCCTCTTGAACCACGCTATCGTACGCTCCCTTGATATCCAAAAATGCTAGCCACAGGGGCCTGTGTTCTTTTTCTGCTATTTCGATGCACTGCGTCAGTGAGAACAGATTGTCTTCCAACCTCCTGTGTTTCCGAAACCCATTCAGCAGTTCCCCCAGCACCCCCTCATCCTCTATCCACGCCTGCAGTCTTTCCTTTCTAATCTGCATCGCCAGCCTGTAGACCACTGATGTCACTGTTATAGGACGGTAGTTGTTTATGTCAGCTTTGTCCCCCTTTTCTTTATAGATCATGCACATCCTGCTAAGTTTCCATCTATCGGGAACTTCACCATCGATTATTATTGTACTCACTGCCTCTCTCAAAGCCTGCTTAGACTTCGGACCTAATGTTTTTATCAGCCTAATTGGAATGCCATCTGGGCCTGTTGATGTACTACTAGGAACCCTTTTCTCAGCCCTTTCCCACTCTTGTTGTGAAAATGGAGCCATTGCACCACTTGATTCGTCTTTGTCTATTGTGGTGCATAAAGTACTTCTTTGTTGAAATTTTTCTGTCACCCTTGTTCTTATATATTCAATAGCTTCGTCCCCTTCTAGCCTAGCACCTTGGGCTGTAGTTATAAAGTTCTGCTCTAGGCTCGTCTTATCTCTTAGGGAGTTTAGATGGTTCCAAAATTTCGCAGCTGCCTTTCTATCTTTTTTATGTACTTCTGCCAGCCACTGAGCTCCCTTCCTTCTAATCTTTTCATTGATCAGAAGGGATGCATCCCTTCTACAGCTTAGAAAGGTTGCCCATTTTCTTTCCACATCATCTGTCGGTTCACCCCGCTGCTTAGCATGTCTGTGTTCCCTAGAGGCTTCCTGACGTTTTGCTATGGCTCTCTTAACTTCCTCATCCCACCAACTTTTGGGTTTGTGTCTTCTTTTCCGGGGCGACTTGTCACGCGTCTCAGCAAGCTCTATCTCAAAGAGTCTAATTAGATTCGTGTATGTCCACACTGTCTTATTATCCTCCGTGATTACTTTCTCAATTTGTTTAGTGGCTATTTCAATTTGCCTTTCTGGATAAAAATTTTCCTGTAGTTGCTCATCTTGTCTCCTTCCCACTTTCACTGCTCTTCCAAAACTTAGCTTGATACGTTTGTGATCGCTACCCAGACTTCTGGAGCCACCTTCATCTATGTGCATTTCCCTGAGCTTATCATACATCCTATGTGACATCAGTGCATAATCTATCGTCGACTGAAGTCTTCCTACCTCCCATGTTATTTGCCCTTCACACTTCTCGGTACTGTTGCAAATGATCAAATCAAGCCTTTCACACAAATGCGGTCTCAACTGGCTGCGTATACAGCGCCATCAACCGACAGCAAAAGAAAACACGTTCGCTTTCAGCGTCATCTGTTGCCAAAAAAATTATAACGAATCATGACGGGTAGACAAGCGCTGCTATAGATTGCACTCCTTCTCTGCTCACGCCTAGGGTATAGTCCACTACCAACATATCAAATATCAAACTTTGTGCGCGACTACGGCGCAATCTGCAGTAATCGCCCGATATCGCTCGCCACGCGCGCAGGGAGGGAACGTAATCTAGCAGCGCTTGTCTACCGACCATGACTCCTCATCTTGCTTGGCAATAGATGACGCCAAAAGAGAACGTGCTTTCTTCACTTGTCGGTTGGTGGTGCTATGGGCAGCCGCCGCAAAACGCTGGCCGCGTTCCCTTGCATAAAGGACGACAGTGCACGTATACTACGTCAGCGCTCCTGGAACTAAAGCAAAACTTGTTAGGAGATAAAAAGCACGCGTCAAAAAATAATAAATGCGGTCTCACCAATAGTGCTTGATCGCGAAGCCACGGCTGGTCCATGAGCGCTCATCTAGCAGCCAAGTTCCAGCTGCAAAACAAAGAGGGCAAGGTGTCAGCATCTACAAAATAATCGCGTAAACCGTGGAAAAAAAAATCAAGCTAGAAAGAATGCGAGCGTAAACACCAGGACGCCGCGTTGCGACCCGCGAAAACCACATTACGCATACTGACACGCAATGATGGCTGCAGGTGAGCCACGGGCATTCCGGTCGGGTCCACCTCTTGTTGACGAAGGCCTAACTAAGCTACTTAAGCTAACCGCGAGGGTTTGCTCTGCAGCTTCAGGGAAGTCGACCCGTGGTGGCACTATTCAAAGAACTCGCTCAAAGTTCCACGCAACCTTAAAGTTCGGTTTAACTGTGAATATATAGCGAGTGATGTTCGGTGAACAACGCCCCAACACTTCGCTGGCCTGTCATGATATAGGGGGCTCACATTTTGATGCCGAATTGATTGATTTGTGGGGTTTAACGTCCCAAAACCACTATTTGATTATGAGAGACGCCGTAGTGGAGGGCTCCGAAAATTTTGACCACCTGGGGTTCTTTAACGTGCACCCAAATCTGAGTACACGGGCCCACAACATTTCCGCCTCCATCGGCAATGCAGCCGCCGCAGCCGGGAATCGAACCCGCGACCTGCGGGTCAGCAGCCGAGTACCTTAGCCACTAGACGACCGCGCCGGGGATTTTGATGCCGAAGACGAACCTCGCACTGGTCCTCCAACATCGGGCGACGTTGCTGGTCGTGTGCAGCTCCATAAGTCCAGGTAAAGTACACAGATGAAGTCCACACACACATACACGCAAAAAAAAAGGGGGGGGGGGCGAATCGCGACTCGTACGTATTATGACTATTGCACGCCCCGTGCCTGAAGCAAACCATTCCACGTCTACATAATACGCAGTGCGAGTGGCAACGAATGAAAAACGAAGGTGGGCAGCCCGCGTGTAACATTTTTTTTTTTTTTAACGGCGATTCTCTAATATTCGCGCATGCGCTGTTGGAGCCATATCTATAGTGGCGCCATTACGTCATGGTATCGTTCTTTGCCGTCTTATCGCTGAGATCTGGGCGTGGCGTACTGCGAAGGAAAGAAATCAAAGGAAAGATGTACAAAAGATATCGCAGGATATGCACCACACGGCGCATGATCTTCGGGCTCAAAAAGGGACGGAAGCGCCTATAAACAGCAGAGGTGAAGCTGTTGGATCGCTTCCGTGCGGTCGCCTTTTCGCGTGCGCTCTTGAAATTCAACCCAATTACTGACGTGGCTTGCAATTGTGTTTTTTTCTTTGGCACGTCATTTATGTACGATTAATTTTTTTTTTCCAGTAGACATGCTTTCCTTTGGCAGTTAGGTCTGTCACCAGTAAATCATTGGTCCTTTATTAATGTTGCTCTCTAGCAGACGCATCGCAATCGATTCGCGTGCCAGTTACAGTTAAATGACTGGAACAGAAAAACTTCTTCAGTGCTCCCAATAACTTAGAAAAATAGTGTTGGACTAAAGATAAACGTTAATTTTAAGCTACTTTCAAGCTCACTGCCGTTAAGCGAATACAGATCGGTGACAGTGTCAACGGCGTCGTTTGGCGAGGACTGTATACCAACATATTCCATGGCTGACGATAAAGTCTGTATACTTTCTTTCACACAATATGTATGAACAAAAGTTGTGGAAAGTCGGTATGAGGATAACAATCAATTCGACTGTGAAAGCGAGTGAAGGAACAGTTACTGTTTAAAGGGGAGATCGGCGCTAGTTAATGTACACATATAAAGAAACGCTTCTATGTGTATTCCTCAGCAGTCCAAACGAGCAAGACTCAGCTGTTTGCGACATACGTATTTAAGAGAAGTTAGTAAAGGAATCAGCACGCAGCCTTTCATGAGAAAGAAAGGGGCAAACACAACAGATGAACTATGCTCTATCAAACAAACGATCCAGTTGGCAGGTTTAGCAAGGTCTACAATTGGGCGAGATTGAGATCGCCATAACCTTTGTGTGAAGTGCTGCGCAGAACGTGAATACGTGCGGGCACAACACCAAAGTGTGGGAGTGTAATGTCTTGTGTTTCCTTTCCTCCGCTTTACCATGTACTCGCCAGACGAACAAGCCGAGTGAGCTGCGCCTTACCTCGTCCGTTTTCTATCTCCAACTAATCGACGCACTATAAATCTAGATGCCGATTTGTCCCAATGATGTTTGAAACAGGACATCACTAACGCAGCTTGCTGTGCGAGTTGCTTCATAAAATTCGGAAGAGGAAACCAACGAAAGACACGAAGACCGCAAAGCTATATAGGAGAACAACCACACATAACAAGCGCTGGACTTTAAATACAATGTTTATTGCAAGAAAACCCACCCACACACAAGCCAGCAACGCGTGCATAAATAGGCTATCTTGATTGATTGATTGATTGATTTATATGGGGGGTTTAACGCCCCAAAACCACCATTTGATTATGAGAGACGCCGTAGTGGAGGGCTCCGGAAATTTCGACCACCTGTGGTTCTTTAACGCTCACCCAAATCTGAGCACATGGGCCTACATTTGCGCCTCCATCGGAAATGCAGCCGGGATACGAAAATAGGCTATCTTAGTCAGTTTATAGTTGCACGCCTAACAGTGCACAGGTATTAAAAAAAAGCACATTTTCAAGGAACACTAGAATATCGACGCCACCGTGCAATCAGTATGTAGCAGCGCGAATTCCTTATCTGTAAGAAAAACTGAAGGATGATTTACACATGACGCTTTGCCATGTTTTGTTTTAATTTAGAAAGCTTTAGATATTTTACGTTCAAGCTTGTTTTTTTTTTTCTTTTATTCTTCTGCCAATGACACCTATTGAATTGAAATCAAGGGCGCACAGCCATTGCAGTGCAGAGGTGAGTGTAACCGTGGGGAGTAGAATGACGCAGCCTGTCATTGAAGCTGATCGGCCCTTCTGACATTTGTAGACACGGCCGCATGACAAAGAAATTTCGAAAGTTGCGTGCGTCTGCGCTGCAACAGTTGTAGCTGCGTCCCTGATTTCAAATCAAGGTGCCATGATAAATGAATTGAGAAATAAGATTAAACATGAAAGCTGTGAAGCATTTCGAAGTAATAAAAAAAGGCAAATTTAGTGACATATGTGACGTGATCCCTCAGTTTTTAGTCAAGGGGTGCACGTGGCGTTGATATTTTGGCGTTTTGTGAAAACGCACTGTACGTAACACCTTGACATGCTTAATTCTTGGCCTTGTGCTGTTAAATTTGTAACGTTGCTAGGCTCAGATAGCCTATTTACGCATTCGCCGATAGTTGATGCACGTGGGGGGCTGGGCTTCCTTTATTATTATTTAGTTGTTAGTCTAGCACTTGCCCTGTCTGGTTCCTTAACTGTTTCCGTGGTTTTGGTTGGTTTCTTATAAGGTATAGTTCGCTAAAGATCATCACGTTTATCGTCATGCGAGTGACGTAAAAACCGTCATCACACCCTTCCTCTTCTCCCGATAAGATCCCATCACGCGCATATATGAAATGACTTTATCTACGCACGACGTGATCTATTGCAACATTCATCCACAAAATGTACGACTGATTAACCTCCTTTCCACATGTTGTACGAGATAATCAGAGAGATAATCTGAATTGTACATGGTGTTTTACTATAGATCACCGTCATGCCAGTAATCAAATAATTAATAAAACTGCCAAATAAAAAACTCCTCTATAAGGCAGATTACGAAAGGGCATTGAACTCTATAGAGATATATCAGCGCTTCTAGAGGTTGTTGAAGTGTTGTGTTCGATCGTTCTGGCACAAGAGTTCCGGAAAGACGGTGTCGAGGCAGTTTCAAGAAACTCAAGGAAACTATGACGCTTATTAAGAATAATTACAGGACTAGCATTTTCGACGTGACGAAAATATCGTGAAACCAGACGAAGATTTCGTCTGCACTGAGCCCACGCCTGCCCAGGTCAACGTTTTTGACTAAGCATTACCTATGACGCCAACGTGTCCCTTTCTTGGTGTGAGAAGGCGACTGGGTCATGGGTCTCACGCTCGTACTACCGGAGCAACAAAAGGACCACCGCTCGCCACTCTCAATTAGCGGGGCTGGTTGTTATTGCTGTGACACCACTCTCCTCAAGCAAAACGTACTGGCCGGGAACCATTGCAGTAGTTTTCGTCAAACACGTTGCCTCGTCGGGCTGCATAGCACCCCACTTTCCGTGCCGGGAGCACATATTTGGACGGCCATCAGCAGGCCCACAGCTCTCCGGTGACCTGTCCCTTTTGTGATAGAAGGAACAGGAAGAGGAAAGGGGGCACCGCTTTCTCCATGGCTCGGCGCTGATCCCATCAAGTGGTTCCGTCGACAAGTACATGCGTGCGATTTCAAAGCTACTGCGCTTTAAAGGGGCCCTGAAACACTTTTTCAAGTAACCATGGAATAAATTCACTGGAAGAGCTTACTGTCTCACGAATTCAACGCCGCAAAATTTTGAAGAATCCGTCCAGTGCGAGTGGAGTTACAAAGGTTTGTCGCATGCTGCAATTGAATTCTCTCTTCTCTCGTTTCTCAGCTCAGCAGGGAAGGATGTGAGGGCCACAGAAAAACGTCACGCACGCTTCGCGACTTTGAGCATTTTTTTTTTTCTCTTTTTTCAAATGCGAGGTTTTAGTGTGATCGCGCGCGCACGCGTGGACAAGTAGCGGCCTCCCACGGCGATCTCTGTAACGACCGAGTGCGCCACGTTTTGTGTCTTTATGTCTTGTCTCTGTGTCGTCGTTTTGTTCATCATGCCATACCAACTAGCCCAAGCTGCCACACTTCTAGGCACATTCTTCCACAACACAAGGAATGGTTAACGTCCATATTCTTTCTTTGGCTCTTTGATGGCTTCCGAAATTGTGATCACTGGGGTGGTTGCAACTTTTTGCAGTGGCAGATTCATTAAAACTTATTAATTACCTTCAAATGCTGTGTTTTATTACAAAAAAGCACGTTTAGACGCCTCACAGGTTAATGTCTATGGTCTTGAGATTAACGTTGTTTGAGAAATATGAAATCTCGGAGGCTACAAAACAAGTTAAAGGTTCAAAAACGCACTGCAGTTTTTGCAACGAAGTAATTAAAAATACTATTGCTTTTTGTAGTTTGGTTTATTTATTAATTTGCGCCAAAATTGAAAAAAAGATTATACATGGCGTTTATGACGTTCTGCAACCGCTAAAGCATAGCCTTCGAGACTTTAAATTTTGCCTTTTTATTGAGATAAGAATTTGGGCAATACTAAAAGCTCAATATCCAGCAACAAGTCCTTCGTAGCGCAAAATCATTTTTAAAGCAGTGTTTTTACAGGTTGTTTTATGCCGAACAAATTTTGATGCCCGAAACAAGTCATTTTCGTCACGTTCAGTGAATTGCTTATGTGCACGTCTGCCGTCGAAACGGTGTCACGCATAATCGTCGGCAAGGTTCCTTTTGGCGTTGCATAAGTGGTTGCTAGACTGGAAGGGTCAGTGTTGCCAAATTGCCGCTAAATTTGACTGCAAAAGTTTTTTCTGTATTTGTGGCTTCTTTGTGAGAATCTGGTGCCATCCGCGGAGCATTTCGTGAACGAGCGACGCTGGCTGTTTTAATTAACGGAATGAACCGCGCCTAGCAGTAGTCGAGCGTGGCACAGCAGAGGCCGTTTTAATTAATGAAATGAACCGCACATTACAGAATTCGTTTTATTTACGGAATGAACCGCGCCTAGCAGAAGTCGAGCGCAGCGCTGCTACGCAATTAAGAGGCCAATTTAAATAACGGAATGAACCGCGCCTAGCAGAAGTCGAGGCGCGTTCTCTTGCTGTGTGCGCAGCTGTGCGAATAAGATATCGCGTCTCAGTATTAGGAATGACGGGAAAAACTGAATAGAGTCGCAGGAGGTGATGCGCTGCCCCCCTTACTTTTTTTTTCTCAGCTGATCGTGATGATGATGATGATGATGATTAAAGGCCTCCCCTTTGAATCGGGGTGACGGCATGCGCCATCTAGCCTACCTTAATAGTTCGAGTTTAAATTCTGTCCCTCAACTCGGATGTCTTTTTAATTTTGCCCAGCCGCTACTCTTGGCTGGGATGTTATTTTATCGACTTCTCTGCTTTTCCTCCACCAATACTCCAGCCGCTGCTTAGTAATACCTACTGCTGACCAGTTAATGCTTCCATCAACCGCGAAGCCCAGCGCCTCAGGAAGTGTGACCTTCCCCCCATTTCTATCCGGCTGAATCTTTTGACATTCCATGACTATGTGGTCGATTGTTTCTTTATTTATGCCACATCCAACACATGTCTCATCCTGTGACGAATATTTGCTCCTGTAAGTTAGAGTTCTCAAGCAGCCAGCCCGCGCCTCAAAGAGCAACGCACTACCTTTATTGTTGTCATAAAAGTTCTCTTTCCGGATCTCTTGTTTGCTTGCCTTGTAGATTCCCAGCGATCCCTTCTTTTCCATCCTCTCTTTCCACATGAGCGTCTCTGTTTCCCTCACTTGCTTTTTAACTGGCCCCCTTTGCTTATTTGCCGCGGTCAAGTTATATTTAGTCGCCAGCTTTCGCGTCCTCTTCCGCCATTTGGTGTCCACACTTTTCAGGTACAGGTATCTGTGCACTCTGGCTGCCCAGTTCTTCTCATCTAAATGTCTAAGTCGCTCCTCAAACCGTATTTTACTTTGTGCTTCCCTCGCCTCAAATGAAGCCCAACCCATATCGCCTTGTATAGCCTCGTTTGTAGTCTTACTGTGAGCTCCCAGAGCTAACCTGCCGACTGCCTTTTGGTTAACCTCCAGCCCCGACAGGATATCTGACTTTAAGCATAATACGGCATTAGAGAACGTGAGCGCCGGCACCATTACCCCTTTCCAGATGCCTCGTACTACCTCGTACTTATTGTGTCCCCAAAGTGCTCTATGTTTCATTACTGCTGCATTTCGTCTCCCTTTCAGTTTGAGGTGTTCTTCATGAGCATTCAGGTAGCCCTTTCCTTCATTAAGCCAGATCCCCAAGTATTTGTACTTATTTACTAATGGTATGGCTTCCTGTTGTATCCTTATTGGTGCTACATGAGCTTCCTCGTTGAACACCATGACTCCAGATTTCTTTGGGTTAAAATGTAGGCCTAGGTACGTTGCCTCATCACCACAAATGTCAGCCAGTTTTTGAAGTTCTTCCGCATTATCCGCCAGCAGCACTATATCGTCTGCGTACATCAATCCCGGAATCCGTTGCTCCACTAACACTCCATTGCTTCGGTGTGACAAATCAAAGCCCAATCCACTCTCCTCTAGTCGTCTTTCCATTCCTCTAATGTACAGTGTGAACAGCAATGGCGAAAGAGGGCACCCCTGTTTTAAACCTCTTCGAATGTACACGGGCTCTGTGTATGTACGCCCTTCACATGTAATGTGTGCCTTGTTACCCTCATATATTGCCCTTAGCAGCCCTACAAATCGTGTCGCGTCGACCGCGCGCTACGACGGAGGACGCTACCGGATGGCACCAAACTCTTTCCGGAGAAGCCACAACTACACTAAAAAATTGCTTAGCCAAATTTAGCGGCAGTTTGGCAACAACCATCCCAAAGTCTGGCAACTGACTTATGCAACGCCAAAAGGAACCTTGCCAGTAATCGTCTGCTGCAATCGCGGTGGCAATGAACGTGTCGCTCAGTCGGTCTTGAAATGATAAGATCGCTACATACGACCTTGCAGTAAAGTTAGGAGCGATCTCGCACGCCTAAGAATTACGCATCTGTGAAAAGTGAATTTAACAGCGTCAATACACGTGGTACGCGTACCTCCTGCAAGATGCGGGCGATTTATCTGTGAAGTTCGCGGCTCTTCGTCACCGTGCCAACTGTGCGATACGCAGCGCCTTCACCATCGCCATGCTGAACAACTGGATGTTCGTCGGAGTTTCCGGCGTCACGAACGGCGGCAAGACTTCGCTCGTGAACCACCTTCGAAAGGCCTTCGAGGGTTGCGTGGTGCTGCATCAGGACGACTTCTTCCGCTCGAAGTTCGACCCAAAACACGAAATGATCACCGAACTGAACCACGCCAACTGGGAGGCTCTGTCGAGCGTCGACTGGGACGCGCTGATGGACGCCGTCACTGCCTGCACGTCGCGTCAGCCGTCTGGTCTGCGACTGCTCATAATCGACGGCCACATCATCTTCAATAATCCCAGACTGAACGAGTTGTTCGATAAGCGCTACTTCTTTACGCTGCCGCGAGAGGAGTGTTACGCGAGGCGCTTGACTCGCACCTACGACCCGGCTGACGTGCCCGGGTACTTCGATAAAGTCGTGTGGCCCATGTACATCAAGAACTTGCAGGAGATCAAGGACGCCCATATCGACGTCACTTACCTGGACGGGACGCACGACATGGGCGAACTTCACAAGACAGTGCTCCAAGACTTGCGAGGCTTTTTGGAAGGCCGCAACGGCCGCTGTTGAAGCGTAACATTAGGGCTCCCGACACAGGCGTGCCGACGCCAACACAAACTACATAGTATATTTTCTGTTGTTTGTATCTGTGCCCGCGCGCCCAATTTTTTTCTGTATTTTTTCGAGCTATCGTGTTAAATTTACAAAGTATTTTAAAAGTGAGAGTGCCACGGTGCATTTTAAATATGTCTTAGGCGCACCGTTTTTACTAGTTATGTCGATTGTTGCATGTTTTATGGAAAATATATATCTTTAGCCATTTTGTTTTAACACCTGTGTCCTAGGAATCATTTCCGTAGCATTACCACTTCGTTATTGTAAACAATCATTTAGTATGTTGCATGAAATCAGACATGGCTTGTATTCGTTAGTTTACTCTAGTACTAGTCAAGCTAGAGCTAAAGGAGTACCGACAACGAATTTCAAATACTATAAGTGAAAACACTGGTGTCGAGAACCCTAAAGAGTACTGCGGAGCCTGGAGGTGCACAAATATAACTGTAAAAGCACTACCGCAAAAAAAATATCTTTGGTTCGATATCATGGGGAGTGACTTCTCAGTGACGTGTCATGGCAGGTGATGTGATGGTTAGATAGCAACTCCCCTCTCTCTAGAGACGGAACCCTCATCTGTCCATGATGAATGTAAACAACAGTGAGTTAAGTGAATTGGCATCCCGTGACCTGCACAATGATTCCTGCTGCACACAGCACGTAGAGTTTGCAAACTCAGTGGAACTGTGTTGACTCGACACAATGTCCATTACGTTGAGGCTGGCTTAATACTCATAGATGCAAACTTTAAAATTAAATTAACATATTTTACATGTGCTGTGCAATTCTGGTAGGTGGATAATGCTAACGCTTGCATACCAAAAAAACGAAAAGCGCCGCTTTCAAGACGTCTCAAAATTGCGTCGGCACTCCTTTAAAGCTTACCGAGGAGCGCATGTACAGTCAACCACGCAATAATACGGGCCACGGGAGTGCATGCCTGCTGTGAACAGAATATTTGGACAGATGCTCGTGCTTCAAGAGATGCCAGGTTATTGCTTCTGCGAGGCAGTTGTAGATTATCACAATTCTGATGCAAGATGTTGCCACAGTGGTAATTGCGGTCACTCTTCTGTGCAAAGAGCGCTGTAGAAGCATTAGCATTCTCCCAGTCTGCTCCAAAGTTTAATTACACCTGTTGCACCAAGGTAGAGTCACAGGCAAAAGCGATAACTAGACACGCCTATACATGTGCGAAGAATTGCACATCCACTCGGAGAAGGCAGCCAACAGCAGGAACCTCACCGCAAAGGCAGTACACACACATGCAGGATAAAATTATTTTATGGCCAACTGTATGCTTGCATTTTTACAGAACCATGCTGTGGACATTATACCTATAGTCGGGTACAACTTAAGAAGGCAGGAAAGGTTCCGCCTAGATGACCGAAGCGCAGAAGCCAATTCGCTCTGCAACTAAAGCAGTAGTCCCGCTCAAAAAATTGTGACTGCTTCTAAAACACGTATTTGTCGGTATAAATAAGATTTGTGCATCCTGACGAGTGCTTTGGTAAAGCTCTAATGATGGAAATGCTACAGCACATGCCGGATCGCGCGAGAAAAATTAAACACTTCAATTAGTCACGCCTGTACAAAATATATGCAGCGGATATGTATATGCATTCAAAGTACCATCTTTTACAATTCATTTTTTCTAAGCTACAATCTTTTCAGGTAGAAAACATGGAACTAGATGCTCACTAAGTATATGCACACCTGTCTGCATGAAATTTATATCAAACGCGTTCCATTCTGGAGCCGCAAAACAAACACACGTGCTTATCCATTGTGATGTCTGTTTCTTAAGGGAAAGGGTAAGCAAAATAGTTTTAAAAATCATTTTTTCTCTTAGCATTATTTGAAATCTGCAACTTTTTCTGAACCAGAATCAGTCATTTCTTTGTGTTGATAATTTTTTTTTCTAAAAATGACGTATTTTAAAGCTCGTGCAGTGGCCTGCCATGCCCCCAATCTTATATAGCAAGGGATCCTTTGCAGTTCAAGCATAGTTGCCATATGGAGAAGTTACAGTTTGGAAGCTGGAGTGCATTCGGAAAAGAATGGGGCCAGAACTGTGAAAATGAAAGAAAGCATGGGCATCGAGCTTTCTGTCAGGAAATCTATATCTGGTCGGGGACCTCTTAGTGGTGTCCTAGTTGGCAAGCACTAAAACTATTATCATTGGGCCATTAAAAGAAATAGAGCCAGCTTGGAGGACATGAAAAAAGCTGTCCAGTCCACATAATTTCACATGGCATCAAAGGATACCAATCAATCATATGACCTTTGCTCGAAGGATGCCTAAACTTGGTGTAAATTCAATAAAGCCCAGTTGAATGGTGAACCATTCGTTCATAAACACCTTCCAGCATCTTTTATAGCGGCTGTTAAGCCAAATGATCTGGAACTAGCTCATCGAAAATTACTTGCTAAACGACTCCACAGGAAAACTGAAAACGATAACGAGTCATCGGACAGTCATGTAGGAGCGCACTCCAAAAATAACGTCTTCCTCGGGCACCAAACGCGGTAAATATGCATGCACTTTTGATGCTGTGTTCACTTTTGATGATGGCAATATAGCACGTGTGAATGTGCTGAACTATTTTGGAATTACTGTCCGCGCACCCTTGAACTGTGTCAACAGTACTGCGCTGACACAGCTACATAGCAGGCTCGCCAGGCAAGAAGTTTCAACACAAAAAGAAAAAAATGATATTGGGAATGAGTATCTGGCTCATGCTTATTGAACGGGTCTGTCAATTTGCTGTTATCTCATTGTACTTTTGAAATAATGCAGATTTTCAACTTTACAGTAATTATCTCAAAACATGCTTTTTTCTACTAATGTTCTTTTTTCTCAGCAAGCACAGTATCTAAGAATCAAAGAATTTGGCCTATATTTAGATAACGTAATAGACAATATGCTGATGCAGATCTATTGTTGTGTGAGGAAGTGTGCTTCTGCAACACGACATCTAAAAGCTATTATCGAGTGATAATTAGGTACCTGAAGGAAAAAGTTTACAAAAAATGAGCATCACAATTTTCAGTGCTACATCTGTTTCGGTAAGAAGAGGGATGGCTCAAGATCACAATGATAGTAAAATAATTACTGTAGCTCTTGTGGTTATGAAGAAAAAGGTATGTAAGCTTTGCCTAAAGTACATGGCGGGTGTAGGACTTACCACGTTACCTTATAGCTGAAGTTGCACAATGCTTTGCTAAAGCCACTGTACTGGGGGACTTTTAAAAACAACAGAACAAACATGGCAGTAGCACTTACATATAAATGGCCACCCATCTTGTAATCACTATGAATACGGAAAACATTGTTTTTGCCAGCTCCGGAAGAACTCAAATTGAAACAAGTTTCAAGCTGAGCAAAACTTGCAACTCAATGCAGACCAACTATAAAGAATGGAAAGGTACAATTAATATATTTTTTCTAATTCTATTTACAAGTGAAACAACACAGACGCAGTTAACCACAGCCTACAAGCGTCTTGCGCATCAGAAAAAGTCTGCACTATGCCACACAACACAATTTAGAAAAGTCTCTTGTCCTTTCTTGTAGCATGCACAATCAGTCCCGAAACATGCCACAAACGTTGCAAGTGCACGTGAGAGTTCTTTCCCAAACCATCATTGTGGCCTTGGCAGTGCATGAATCGCGAGCACTTATTTACACAATGCACTATGATGATGCTGAAACACATCAACTCTTCCTCCGCGAGTCGCTGCACCGGTCACTGCTTGCGGAAACCCTTCAGTATCGGGTAGATGTTGTCAAAGGCCTCGTAGATTTCAGACCTTACTTTGGCACCTGCAAAAAAATTGGCAAACCCTTAAGAGTTGAACGCGATAGCCATAGAATTTATCACAAAAATACCCAAACAAAAATCTGACGCTACTGTCTATGTGAATTTCTAGCCAACAACACCAGAATTTCTGCAAGACGAGCTCTTTAAAGCTATCGCGTTAAAATTTTTTGAATGCCACCCATGAAGGACTGCCTGTAAATGTGTCATCATATATAGTAATTTACGAGTGTTATAGTAATTCATTCTAATTAAGTTGTACTTGAATATCAATTCATCCTGAAGCCATTCATGATCTGTTTATTTTTTATATATAGAACCAAATCTCAAACCAGAAACAAAGTGTGAATTCATTTTGGGTTATGTTCATTCTGAGCAAACAAAAATTATGCTTTTGTTGTTGCTCACTGGAACCACAGAACAAACTACTCATTGAGCATGGCAGTGCCTTCAGCAAAGCGCCTGACAATGCTCTGCAAAGGCACACTTATTATGCAAAAGGTTCAATTCATCAAAAAGTCCATGTATCTTGTGCTTCATGAGCCACTAATCAACAGAATCAGTGAAAACAAGCATTGTACACATTTGTGTACAAAAAATCTTCAGTGGAAGCCTGACAGGGAAACCTTGTAACCAGCACACTCACTGCAGGGATACCCTGCTCATAAATTTTATTTTAAGGCGAAAGTGCTTTATGCTGGGGTCCACCATGCCTCCGCTGACGTATATCCGTCACAGATATGACATAAATCACATACCAACTGATTTCAAAGAAAAAAAGAAAAAGCAAGCATCTCTCGGGCGGAATCCAACCAGGAACTTTTTGACTCTCAGTGCGCCGCGCTAGCCACTACACCACGAAGCGTTCGTTGTCGGAAGTGCTAACGGCAAGCCATATATATACACCATAGACCGTTTGGAGGTCTTCAGAGCTTCGAAACTTCAGTGCGTTTTCGTAATTAGTGGCAAGATGGTGCGACAGGCTCACATTTGGCACGCTCTAAAGGTCATCGCTTCTACGAAGCACCCCTCCACAGAGTAATGCTATTGGCTTACTCTTTAATACTTAAATAGGAACACAAAGAACTTTTTGGAAAGTCCTGCACATATTGTCTTGCAAAAAACATTTACGGACACATATTGTCTTGCAAACAACTTTTACAAAAAGTAAATTATAAAAATCTGTATGATGTGCGCTCAAATATGGACAGCTTTACGGCACTCACCAATGTCTCAGGACCTAAGCGAAGAAAACAGCATGGCTCTATATTTTCATTTGTTGTGAAATGGCACAGGGATGACTGGCAGCAACTGCTCCAAAAATGAAAACTAACAAAATGGCGCTCAAGAAAAAATGGAGCTAGATGCGAAGAAAATCAGACTCGGAAGGAGGCTGGCTTTATTTTTCATTGCAGCATTGAGGCTATCTTGGGCTTCGATCTGTCCTCTTTACAATGACAACAATGCGGTGGCACTGTGCCAAGGGAAAGCGTCATGTTTGCATATTCTAAAGCTCAATTTTGTCATGGTTTTTAATGACAGCACACTAGTGAAATGCATTTTTCTCGACTTCTAATTTTGGTCTAATATTTCACCATGGCGTAAAACATGGTCTCAGGATTGCAGAAAAAAATAAAATGAAAAATTGAGCATTTTGAGCAAATTTACCATTCTTAAAGTCATGTCCCCATATCAGTTCCTCTGACAACAGCTCAATGACCAGCTGCAGCAGGTTTGTTATAGCTCTTTGAAGTAACGCAGAGCTCTTAAGAGAGCTCTGCGTTACTTCAAAGAGAGCAATAAAATGGTAAGTAACCATTAACAATAACTGCACAATTTTCTCTAGCAGCTGCTTGTGGAAATTGGGCTCATGATAACTGACATGCAAGGGACAATTCTGAGAGTGATAGGGATGCAACTGCTTTCAGTGGAGGGGGTGCACCGCTTACCTGTGAGCACGACTTTTCCAGATACAAAGATGAGCAAGACGATACGAGGCTTCACCATGCGGTAGATGAGTCCCGGAAAGAGCTCGGGCTCGTAACTGAAAAGTGAAAAGATGCGCTTTTTTTTTTTTCTCAGGTTGTTGGAACAGAGCTACGCTCACAAACGCGGAAACTAGATGCCATACCACTCAAAACAGGCATAAGTGCAGAAAAAAACAAAACAGGAAGTGACAAAACCAAAGCCCAAAAAACAGAAACTGAGCACAACCAGTTTGCAACACAAAGGAAAAAAACAAAAACAAAATCCATATGAAATTTTCTGAAATTAAGCTTCTTCGCTGTTAAAAATTTCATCTTCGTCTGATAATTGAACCCAGGACGGACGCCTTCCTGGGATGGTCAGATTACCAATAGAGCCAACCAGTTTGCTAGAAACTTATAGCACAAGTACAAATTCATTGAAAACGTGAAGTACATGGCCAGGTATTACTGCAAATGCAGTACATTTTTCCTATAATAAATCCACCAGCTTCCAATAAATTTTGTCTTTGCCGTTGCCAATATTGAGATGCATTTCTGAGATTTTAGTCTTACAAGACAGTGTACAGCAATTCTGTACACTGTATGAACTGCTGCACAGGAAACCGCGGTCACTATCATCTTGTTCATCTATAGCGAATCTGATCCGAAAGTGCCCAGGTAATACAGCCGTACTTTAAAGGTAATAAAGCCATAAAACAACACTAAGCGTCACGGCTTTCCCGTCGTTCACTTATGTCCATGGTAGTGGCGAGTTGTGCACTCGGCACGCCCCAAGGGTAGTCTGAATACAGTATTTTCTTCCGTAACCAACTCCTGCATATAACCGGCACCCACAACCACAAACCACAGGAGGAAGAGAGAACTATTCACCAATTGACAAAAGGCTGCCTTTTTTGCATTTCTGGGAAGCCATATGGTGAAGCCAACTTGTCCACCAAAATTCTTGTATAACCGTCACCCCGACATGAGCTCCAAATTTTCTGTATAGTATTTTGATCACTTTAGGCTAGAAAATACGTTCACTCAGTGTTTGGCCAGGTACGGCTGAGTTGAGTTCAATGCGTGTGCTTGCTGGGAACAGGGGTGTGGCCCAGGGGGTGGCACACCAGGCCTGTGCTCCCCCCCCCCCCCCCCAAAGAAAAAAAAAATTTCTGGGTTTAGCCCTGGCTAGGACTAAAGGAAGAGTCACAGTCATCAGATCTTACCAAATTTTGTGGTCTATAGATGAAATTTCACTACAACGAATTTTTTCACGCATCCCGTCAATTTTGTTGTAGCCGGATTTGACTGTACAAGAAACCTTTCGAGCTATATACATTGTTGATATTTCGCAGATGAAATACGCATGTTCATGGTAATCAATCTTATGGGCTATTTCAGCTGCGAAATGTTTTTTTAGTACCCATTTAAGTCCAAACTTGGTAAGAAATAGCCTTAGAGAAACATAAAAGTAAGCTAGCTTGATAAGACTGAGCAGCGTAGAACGTGCGAAATCGTGGCAGTCTGAAATGACTAGTTGAAAACAAGCTAGTCATTCCAGACGCACATGACTACACACATTGCAAGCTGTTTGCATCAACCAAGTCTTGCAAGAATATGCAACAGTGAATACAAACGTTCCAACCTTGAAAACTGGCTGTGTGTGAGGACAAGGCCTTCGAGACGTATGGGAAAACGAACGTCACAGCTGCCAACCATGTTCTGAATTTTGAAATCAAGGAACTTGGCCTGCAAAGCAATTGTCAAGCATCAAATTTCAGAGTGAACACAGTGTGATTAATACGCAGAACAGCCTACAATCGTTACAATTAACTCACATACAAGACTTTCATTTATTACCTGCCTTTTTCCAAACTTATAGTTTATAGACTGTACAGTTTATTGAAGGGCCCCTAAACCTCCCAGAGGTCGAAATTTAGGTGTGGTCCTTTAGTTGTGCACAAGTTACTCATTTTTCCTGCAGGGTTTGCAGAATTCGGTCCCTCCTTTTTCTAGTCGGGCATGGCGAGTTAGGTGCCAAATGTCGAATAAGCACACTCCTGGGTCATGGCTGAGAAGAGCAACACAGGGGCAAATAGCCAGTAGGTAATAGGCCAGAAGGGTCTTTTTGCCTCGTATTAAATTGGTCTAACCACACAGGGTCAATCCCTTCTGTTTTAAAGTGCGCTCCACCATGTTTGAGAATTTCGAGCAGGCAAGAGGAGTGCACGCACTGGGCACTTAGGATTCCATCAGCCAAGGTTTGCAATGCTACGCGTCCTGAAAAGGGGTGAAATGTCAGACTGATTTCATCTGCCAAAGTTTGACATACTATGCGCCCTGGAAAGAGGTGAAAATGTCAGACTGAACGCACTTGACCTTCATCTCACGGTCGCGCGCCCAAATATGTTGGAAGGGATGTATACAACAAGGTATGGTCCTGCGTGCGTCAAAGTAGTAAGTGACACTGCGAGAATTATTGAAGGAGGTGTGTGTCCCTTTGTGCAATCTGTTGCCTGAAAAGGAGAATGAAGCTTGACAGAAATATTAAAACGAACAGACTCTATGCACCCTTTTTTCTTTTCTTTTTTTATAACTTCGTATCGTGCGAGATGCACGACTAAGCTGCCTCCGTTTCGTTTGCGTGGGTGTTCTTGCCATTCTTGCATCGTGCTGGCGTCAACATGCACAACGCTTGGCTCGTTTTTTGTGCATCATCTCTTAGAGAAGTTCCAGTGGCTCGACGCTGTGTATCATGGTAAGAATACATGATCCATGCCAGCCACTCTGAAACGTGCTCGCAAAGAGGCATCCATCTCACAGAAACAGCCACTACGATAGAGAGAACGTTGAAACGGCACAACGTCGCCTGCGTGCATGACCTAGCATCAATATGTCCTACAAATGTAACCTTGCGTGCGCATGACAAGTTGATGCATCTTTGTCGTGTGATCTTCCGGCTCCGAGTCGCTCCGATACCGAGGAGGGCATGCAGGGAAGGAATTTGGCTTGCGAAGCCTACACTAGACAAATAGCAAAGGTTTCAAGCTCACCTCCTCGCATCATGTTTACGATGCTTGTAATGAACCAATTGAAAAATTCAAGTGGTGCAAAGCTTTTCATTGGGCACGCAACAACTTCCAGTGTTTAAGTAAGATTTCTCGTGTGACCTAGTGAAGCGCCATTTAAGAAGTAAATGACAAAACAAAAAAACATACGATTTTTTTTAAATCTACACTGTACTTTCTCTTGATGACACTCCACAATTTCGCATTCGTTCTCTCTCGTCCTGCGGCTGCACAAAAGCATCTCCTGTTCCATACCCGTGCGAGCAGACACCCGAGAGGTGCCAAGCAGACGATGCGACGCGGATAAATACTACATGTGTAGAGGCTAATTGGCCTTCCTATTGGATAAAAAGCCTTGTAGCCTTGACAATGCTGAAAGGAACTTGAGAGATGAGAATAGGCTGCACCCCACAGAGTTCTGATCTGCCTGCTAACATGAATACGAGTCTCCAACTGTACTCGAAAACAAACTTTGAGGTTAAATAGCATTCACATAAGTGCCGTTTTTGAAGATAGGCATTTATAGGCCATTACAGAAATTTAGGCACAAATGTGAAAAATAGGCATTTATAGGCATATAAAAAAACTATAAAAGCTCTTCTTTACCTCTAACTCATGCTCATATATCAAAGTGGCACCATAAGAACGCAAAAAACCATATAGGCATTTGCCTATAATCAGGTCTCTACTCATCACCGATTGACCTTTCATTGCAATGCACTAGAAATGCAATTAGAAAATACTTACGTCAAAACCCAACTTCTGGATGATGCGAGCATACTTCCTGGCGGCCAACCTTGACTGCTCTTCACTGAAAGTAAAGAATGAAATGTCGTTGCACCGACACAAGTAGCACACAGCTCTTTGTTTGTTGCTTTGCCACTCACAACTTCTTTTTTACTTTTTTCTATATTTTTGCCATTTGCTGCCTTTTGAAATTTTGCCAACTTTCCGCTGGTTTCTTTGAAGCTGTTGCTTTAACAAGTAGCTTGCATTGATAAACGCTGTTTTTACAACACACTGCTTCTCAAAGAATTGCACCAATAAATCAAGTTCCTATGTACAGTGCTGACGGAGTGAAATGCGACATCAAAACTTTTAGCATAACGACTGGCATGCGCAAATTCTCGAGGTAATCGTATGTCACTGCGAATCAGGACGCTCAAGGCCCGCACTGAAGGGTCCGGTGTAAGTGTTCGAGTCCAAATAACGTCGATATGACAAGAAACAATTAAGACAGAAACAAAAGTACTTGCACTGCTCAGACTTGATCTGTCGTGTTTCAGTTTGCGAGCACTTAACAATCTGCAATGAATGTCACAATGAAAACACCACAGCATTGCCGATAGATTCTCCTTGGGCAAAATAAAATTTGAGACTCTCCCTTTTTTTCATCTAGTTTTCAGTTTCTGCTGAGAGACTGGTGGCCTTCACTTTACAAAGATTGTTGTTTGCTGTCTTTATGCTGTCACACAAGCAGTATCTCTTGTTTCGTTCAGTTGTGCTTCATCTCAAAGAAGGGGCCACAGTAACAACATACATATGCACAAGGTAGCCCATGTGTGTGTGTATACAATGAATTCTCGATACAACAAATCTTAAGGGGCCGCTGAAAGTCATTCGTTATCTTGAAAAGTCGTTGAAGCTTAAGCATTAAAATTTGCACAAAAATCGTAAAAGCAACTACATGATTCTACAATCGTGTTGTGCTCTAATAAGCGCAAAAACACACAAATTATTACGAAATCGATGCACGTTTATTTTAGGAAGGGCACGATTTTTGCCTAATACAGTTAAACCTTTTTATAAAAGGCATGCTTCGGACAGCAATTCTTGTCTTTTATACGAGATGTCTCTTATAAGCAAGGTACGTCATATACATTTTCTTATCAACCCGTATTTTACTGTAGGCGCGTTGGTGTCTCATATCAGTGCCTCTTATCAAGGGGTTTGACTGTAAGAGCAGCTCGACTGCTGCAAGACGAACTCTTAAGCATGCGCATCCTTCTTTCACACTTCGAAGCATCCACGTTAGATACCGAATCTTCGTGTTGGTTCGCGCAAGTTGTTTTTAAGCACAGTCTTTGCTCTCGTCGCCATTTCCTTATCCCGACAAATGATATGGATCTTATTCATCGTCAGCTAAGCCGATGTGCCTACTTCGTCATTGCACTGTGCACAGTGTTCAAAGGTTAGTCAAGCATGCACGGGTGAATCATCGCCGACTTCATCCCGTAGGTCACTCATGTTGCGTTTTTCACTTGTGCCGCGTTTCTTTCGTGCTGCTTCCAAAAGTCATCGTGAACGTACAACCACCAATCCAAAGATGAGAAAACAGCAGGTAATAAGCTTGCATGTAAAGCTGCCTGATGGAACAAAGGCGCCGCCGCGGTGGAACGCCCAAACCCGACACGAAAAACAAACAAAGGCGGTGGTGGGATGGGCTATTGCACATTTGAATAGGGAAGGCACGAAGAGAAATATACGGGCGTTCTGATGATGATGATAGTGGCAGGTACTGATATGAACGTTGTTTCCACAGCCGCGAGCAACTTCATAAAATCGCTATTCATTATTTTGAAGAGTGGAGACATAACAGCGATAAAATTCGATACGCTATTCTAAAACATTTAGTATTCTGAAATTTATAGTAATGAAATATCTTTACATTAAACTAATGGACATTTGGAGGGAGATTTTTGAAAAAGTCGTTAATATGAAGTTCGCTATAACGAGATTTGACTGCAGCTCCCTCTATGCATTGTCGTCGTCGCACTGACTGCTTCACATGCTGCAAAAAAAAATTTCTTCTGTTCGCTGAGTTTGCAATCCCCACTGTGCCATGGCTTTGCAACTGCAGTGGCACCTTAGATTGCTTGCCGTCGTTCTTTGTGCCAGACTGCATAATTTTTCACAGGGAACATAGCAATCTGTGCAGTCTGATATTGTTCAGGTTTCGTGCGTATAGACAAAGTATCACAGTAGAGATTAAAATACCATTAAATATATTGACAGATTCCAGATTTATTTTTGTGTTGTGACTAGGATTTATATTTTTAAGTCGTGCTTAAAAGTAACAAAAACTGTTCCATGGAGCAGCCTAGCAAAAGAGCCTTGAAGCTGGATTATGGTCTATAGAGTCGATCACTTTGCCGTACGCAGTCGCGTTGACTGATGCCGTCATGCGCGCCAGTCCTCAAAATTGGAGTCTGTATATTATTATCCAACCCCGCTCGATGTTCTGTTGCTTACGATGTAAAAGACATTGCACAGTGTGAGGCGGAACTGCCATCACAACCGCCAGTGGACCAATTCGAGCCATGGCGCACGCACACGCAATAAACTGCCAGGCTCGAACACGAAACGCTCTCGCTCTCGCTGTTTACAGCATGTGAGTATACAACTTCATATTCGCTGCAGATAGAAAAATTCTTATTACAAATGTTTCGCGGTGTCTTTCACGTTGCCATTCCGTGATTTGATTCACTGACTGATAAGCTGCCCGTTGTGGTAAAAAAAAAAAAAATAGACACCACAAACATCAGTTGTCGGTCCCTCTAAGTCCTTCCCGAACCATTTGAAACCTAAACAAATTTCAAGGGGTCCAGCACCAGCCATAACTAAAACAACTCCATTGGTGCAATTTTGATGGCTTCTCCAGCACCACGAAATTTTGATGAATCGCAATCAAAAAATCATTCCACTGATGCAAACAAAGCAATAAATCTCTTACATGTTGGTTGCTCACCACTGAATGCTGTGGTGAGAGTGTTCGGCCATCTTTTACTGCTAGTGAACATGCAGCACACAAATTGTTGAGTTTTGCATCAAGTGATACAGTCATTACACTCCGTAATACGATGAACCAACACACCCAGCCAGCCATTTTTTCATCTCAGCAAGCACAAAACAAAGGGAAGCAGTACCTCTTGGCTCCAGTGCACACCATCTTCCCCGAACTGAAGATGAGGGCCGTGGTCCGAGGCTCCCGAATGCGCATGATGACGGCGGCAAAACGTTTGGGATTGTACTCGGCATTTCTGGCATGCAAGGCAATCTTCTTCAGATCCAGCTTACAGCCCAGGTTTACCGTAGAGACAATGTTCCTGTGGCAATGCATTTTCGTTTTATACAAATGTGCAAATGGGACACAGTTTTCTGACTCATGTTCCAAAATTTGTCACCATTTCCCAGACAAACCAATAACATTTATCATGGAGCTGATATATACAACAGACACATTTTTAAAAACTTCAAGTACTTATAATAACAAAGAGCTTAGCTATGGAGAAAAGAAGTGTAAATTTAAAGGCTTGCTTTGTTTATTAGACACAATATTAACAAAAACTAACTGCTTAGCTAGTGCAGCATGGCCATGCACTTACAATAAGGAGACACTACGGAGGACAGACTGCAAAAGACACAGGACACAGTTTTAACAAAATGAGCACAAACCCTGTCCTGTGTTCTTTGTAGCATCTCCCTGCCGCAAGCACATCGCCAAGCCAACATGAACCAACTATAGCCCTTTTGCCGCATTAGCCAGTGTGGTATGTATTCGCTCAAAAGACAAGGCATACAACACGGACTTCTCTTTTGTCACTGTGTTTGCAAGCTCCGTTTTTTAATGTGAACTTGCAGTAGTGTTGACAACTGCAGGATATCACAGCTGCAAGCAAGAAAAATAACTTCACACAACTTGACACCTAATACCCCTGTGTAGTCAAGTACAGTCAATTAATTTTCACAGTAACAAAGGATCTCTCAGCCGCTGCAACACTTATGGAGTGCACTAAAAGCATCACAGACATGGTGACTTAAGATTGCAGATTACTTCCGAGTGCTGCATGCTAATGTACACTTTGTAAGACCTTAATAAAATTTCAACCAACCAACCAATTGAACCCTACAACCTTGTACAACATAATGAAATGGCAGTGCAACCACACAAGGACAGGAAATAAAGGCACATGAAACAGTGAAAAGCCATGTAACGACTACACCACGATCAGGATACTGTGAGCAAAGACGTCTTAGTATGCTTGATTAAAACCTTCCTATGCAATAGTACAACTCCTCAAAATAGACAACAAATTGGACTTTTAAATAAAGTTCATAATTGAAGTGCTTTCTCTAGGCTTTTACCTACTGATTTTTATGCTTCGTTTGTTAACAGCAGCACAGTAGTCAGGAGAAAATACACGCAATGTATTGGCTATAGGTGGCTTAAAGTTCTATCAGTTTGTAAAGCTGCTGCATTAAATATTGAGAAGCAGAGTTTGCAAAACCCCACGCTTACTTCACCTACCAAGGGAATTTCAACAGAATAATAGTTCTTCATGTTGTTCTGCACAACGTATGTTTTTATGTTATGAGAGATTAGGCCTCTTTTAAGTATGCACTGACATGCAAGTTCTCAGTCGTCAAATGGAAGGACAAGCCCTAAAGAGCCCATTATTTACCAGTATGAATGAGTCCGCCCTGAAAAATTAATTATAAAAGTGTTAAAAAGCTAGTTTCCATTTCTCGGGGGCATGCATCCAAGTGCCTGCCAAGAGACACGCCGAAAAATGTTGCCAGCTGGCCCGCTGCTTTACGTCAGATGAACAGAATCGCCAGAAAACAATCGCCCACAACTCGACTCCCGCTGTTCTGCCCAATTCCCTCATGTGGCTGTCAGTGCCCATCGCACAAAGGACTCTCTTCTGAAATTCGTCCAAACTACGATGGGCCTTACCGCATTCTCAAAAAGACTCCAACTACCTCCTTGAGCCTCTTACACCACCTTCTGATATGCGACATTGTAACTGCGAGGTTGTCCACGTTCAAAGACTCAAGACATATTACAGTTCTACAGCCACTAAAGATGACTGAGTCACCAGGATGGCGTCATTTTCACTGGAGAGTCAATTGTAACGAAGAGGAGCTAGATCGGTGCAAGGACAGCAACACTGAGTGTGTAGCAGAGGCTCAAGCTAGAGGTCTGTGCTCGCAACTGGGCACGATTGCTCATCATTTCCAGTGCACCTTTGTCACCTTTATGTATTCTTATCAGCATTTACTGAGCTGCTGAAAGCCATATCTGTACACAACATATTTGTATAGCAGAGTAAACTCTACCTCAAAGAATGGTGTCAGTACCCCTTTGAGCTGACTGTGGCACAACACATGCGTACACACACACACACACAAAATATGCACATCATTAAGACAGTTATAGTTTACAGGGCTTAGCTGGATAGCGGGCGTACCGGGATATCAGTATCAAAGTATGCATGCGCACTAACATACGTGACCCGTACCGCTCACCGTACGCACGCTATTTTTCAGATTTAACATTACCGTGCTGACGTGGTTTACGTGGTGTACGTAAAACATGGCGGCGGTTTCAGATGCCCGCTTCGGAGTGATTTGGTGTAGTTGTTGAAAGATTCACTTCGTTCGCAGCAAACAACAGTTTAAAATAGCTTCGCTTGCCTTCAGTTAGCTTCGATGTCCAAGTATTACAGATAAGTTAGCGTAGTTTTTCAGATGGCTTCTTCCTTCCATCGTCTCTAGGCCTAACTAGAAGATTGATGTAAACAACTGATATGTGGGGTTTAACGTCCCAAAACCACCATATGATTATGAGAGACGCCGTAGTGGAGGGCTCCGGAAATTTCGACCACCTGGGGTTCTTTAACGTGCGCCCAAATCTGAGCACACGGGCCTACAACATTTCCGCCTCCATGGGAAATGCAGCCGCCGCAGCCGGGATTCGATCCCGCGACCTGCAGGTCAGCAGCCGAGTACCTTAGCCACTAGACCACCGCGGCGGGGCAAGATTGATGTAAACAAATCAGCAACATATATGTTTTAACGTTTGGTGCGTGGTTCATAGTTATTTACTTTTATTATAATTAAAAAAACTTGTAACACTGCTTCAGGTGGTGACAAAGGCAAACATTCTCAAGAGTTTTCTTTTTCACTGTTCTTTAATTTATTCACCCCTCCCCCCTGCTGGAGCCTGTGCCCCCGCTGGAGCCTGTAAACCACATAAATGCTATTCCACTAAATTATTAGGCACTGTCTGCAATGAACGTTTGCAGCACAATAACACTATTCCCATAACCCCTCGCTATCACGCTAACGCTAAACTATAATATTCAGAATGCAACGTACTGTAGTTGTGGAACAATTCCAGGATCTGCTGATGCTGGTGTGATGGGTGTCATGGGAGGGCCAGGTGTCGATGGGAACAGGCCTGCGCTAGCCGAGTGTGGTGTAGAACCGGCACCAGTCGGTGTCGCACCAGAAGACTGTCATGGGTGAAACACAAAGTGAAAGCGAAGTATGAGCCATTTTCAAGAACTGAATAAAGCTTTCTTAACTCACTGATTGCAATTGTGAATCACTGTACATTTAAGGAACACTAAAAGCATAAATTTTTCTCATAATAGTTAATTACTTTTCACAATACCAAAATCATGAAGCTTATTGCATCGAGACCCTTGGTACAAAAAAATGCACAAAAATAAAATTTGAGGAATGACACCACCTTAATGTTCTCGTACCAGTCGCTATGACGCCATAGATTTCGACATTGTCTGGTATGCCTATGTAGCTCTTAACTGGTAGAAATTAAACACATTGTTTCCTGAGGAAAGCAGATGCTTAACAATTATCAGGAAATTTCACTGAGCCATTGTGGCAAAAATACAAAAACACACTTTGAAATTCCTGACATCAATACTGGATATCTTGGCAGAAAATTTTAAAATGAAGCATTTGACATTGATTTTCTTTAATATTAATAACTCAACGATGTTGAAATAAACAACACTAGCATAACTTATTAGTAAAAACTAGTTCACTTTTTAATTTTAGTGTAATTTTGAAGAACGGACACACTACAACGTGACCGAAAAGTTACAAGTGAATCAAGCAGTCATAGACCTGGTCAATACAAAAAAAACGATGGGCCACAGCAATATAAAAAACGAGTTCCGAGAAAGTAAGTGCTACGCAAGCCAACATTAAAAATTTAATTACTTGCATACTTAAATTAAATCGATGTTCAAATACAATGATGTAAAAAGCATTACAACACATGTTTGGCCCTCAAAAGCATACATTACTTTCCATACTACACATTTAAAGGGTTTGAGAGCAGTAGCAACTGGAATTTTAATGATGATCACACACAGCAATTGATGTCATCAATTGTGCAAACAATTATCCAGAGCATGCTTTTACAAGAGGTGCAAGTTTTCAATCTGACCAAGGCAGCCTTGAAACCGCACAAAATAAATTTGTCATTATCTAGATAAAGATATATGTGTTCATTTATGCCATGTTCATTGCAGTGATATAGCATGTTCATTTACTTCTTATTTCTGAGAAAGGAATGGCTGCCTATCCTAGGGACTACTAGGTTATGTGGGCCCGGGGAGTTTAAATGTGCGGCCTTGCAACTTTGGCATTTCACCAGCAGACACTATGTCCGATGAGTGCGGCAAGTTGGTAAAGATGCATCTTCGAATTCTTAGCGCAAAAAATACAGAGACAAAAGGAAGAGACATAGACAGCATAAGCGCAAACTTCGAGCCACGATCGACGTGGTTTGAAGTTTGCGCTTATGTTGTCTACGTCTTTTCTTTTTGTCTCCGCATTAATAATTCGAAACTATGTCTGATTCTGCGCAATCGCAGTCACTGGCTGAACTTCAGCAACACGCCAATTGTACCACTTGCCTCTCAGATCAGTAAAAGACGATGCACTTCCAAGGCAACCGCTGTCACCTAACTTTAGATCAGCACGCCGGTGAAAACACTGCCAGCAGTATTACCATGCCGCGATGAAGGCCGTCACCGAGTCCTTTAAGAAAATGCACGCCAAGTTCGTTCGCGGGTTTGCTATTAGCAGTGGAGTACTCGAGAATACCGAAACCTGGCCGTGGAACGTCGTAAGCTTATAACCCCCCTGCACGAGCTCTCTGGGGGTGTAAATCAGGACTGAGCTACGTCCCCTCTATGCTGTTATCTTTTCCTAAGACTACAGTTTGTGACTGATCACTGCCATAGATACGACACTCAAACGCACTTTCTCGGGCCTTTTTTTTTTTTTCTCAAAAGATACATGCGATACCGGATGGTTCATTTGAGCAAGCGTTGGGGCTTGCTCCCAGGTGCTAATTAATACTCGTACTGGGTCCGCATCTTAGGATGTAGGTACGAACGCTGCAAGCGTCTCCCCCACAACGTTTGCAAGACGTCCGAACTCCGACCCGTTAGGGTGAGTGTGTTGAAAGTTTTATTCGCCACTCGAGACGGCCGGCTCGAAAGAGCCGCGATCCTTACGTGAACGTGTCCGGCCGGCGTTTGGGGCTGCATGAGGGACTGCGGCGTGAGTCCCGAGCTCGCCGCGTACGGTTGTATGACGCTCGCATTCCTCTGCTGCGTCGACGGGGACTGGTGCATGGGCGAGTCATGTTGTTGCGGTTGCAGCGGCGACGGTTGGATCTGGCGCGCGAGCTGCTGCAGGTGCTGCTCTTCGACGTTGTCGGCTTGCGCGGACACTGACAGCGGCGTGCCGAGGTTCAAGCTGAACACTGGACTCGACATATCCATCTCGGCGGGCACACAAGTTCCGGGCTTCACACCTCGTCTCAGTCAGATGTTTCCCCGAACTCCCAAAGAAGGACCTGCTCGACGTCGCGGGGCTCCGCAAGAATGGAGCCTTCGCGAAAGTGTTATGCGAACATCGGTTTTAGCGTTGGCACAAATGAACGCTGCTCCTAAATTATGCGATCGGTTCACCAAACGCGGGCGGCAGAAAACGTTCAGAAAAAAGCACATGGTCCACTAAAGAAAATGCGCAGCTGCGTATCTAAAAGTGATAAACAATAGTCACTGATTTAAAACTAAAAAATAAAACGAACATTTATAATTTGTAATATGTAGTCTTATAATTGAATTGAATTTTCAATACAACATTTGATATGCAAGTTGCGTTAGCAGCTTTAGTTGTCACTTCTCACCACCACTTCGCTGCAAGCCATACCAAACAATTATGTATTTTAAACATAAAATACTTTAAAGATATTGTTTTACTGGCACAAAAAAACTGTTTTCTAACATAAAATAAAAATTAACTTTGCTGAAGTGTGGCAGTAGGTGACTTCACTTATTGTTTTATACATAAGCAAGCATCGCCGTTGAATTCACGGTTATCCCGCGTTTTCTCAACTTTTCTGCTCAACTGGACAGGCATACGTAAAACAATGCTGGCGAAAATGGCGCTGCACATGGGGACAGTGCGTTTCGGGCTCGAAAAACTCTTGCGCTGGCCGGCGCTGGGAAAGCAGCTGAGTACCTCTGCGACGCTTCGCGTGAAAGAAAGTGAGTCGCCGTCGTACTGATTGACGCGCGGAAACGCTCATCTGCGCGGCGCCTTTCCTTGCAGTTCGGCAGAGGCAAGAAGGTAACACGACGGTGATCGAAGGCGTGTTCATCGACTCTCCTCGCAAGGGTTTCGTGGTCAAGCCGAAGCACACAAGCTCCGCGTGCCCGCTATGCAGGCTGGGACTGAAGAGGCTGAACCACACGGTAAGACCGGGTCACGCGTGCGGAGTTAGCACTTCGTTAAACAGCGCAAAAAAGACGGGCACGCAAGTAAGAAGCACTGCACTAGTGGTCTTCTGTATGCGTCTTTTCACGCGGATTTCAATAACGCTTACGAAACGACAGAGCGACGAACCCAGCAGAACATCTTAGGTCGATGTTGCACGGTCATTCCTGGTCGCGTCGTACCTGACCCCGATCAAATTTGTTGATCATGATTGCCTAACCGTTAATGAAAACCAGCCGATAATGAAGCCGAGGAAGCTATAGGAAACGTTAATTGTACGGTTTCGAGTGTAACATAGTAATTGCGATGTAGATGTGTAGAAAGCAAACTGGAAGAAAATGCAACTCGCTGCCGGCAGGGATAATTTCCGCTATGTCTCAATCACTACAGAGCACATAAAATTTGACCTCGTTATCTGCTGTTTTTCACGAAGGTGGTGTCGAGCAATGAAACGCAAATTTATCTTCCTTTTATCTATCACCATTGGCTTCTATACGCAAGCTGCAGAAGGGAGCCAATCACTTTAGAGCAGTGTGACCAGGATCGGCGCTGCATCATATGACACGCGTTTAGTTCGGACGGCTGCGTTGCAACGGCTTCGTTTTCAACCGCAGGACGTGCTCATCCTGAGCCAGTTCATGGACTCGCGAGGAAACCAGCTTCCGAGGAACGTGACGGGCCTCTGCGCTAGGCAGCACAAGATCGTGGGCACCCTTCTTTACCAAGCTCAGAGAACAGGTATTGCCTACTGCTTGCGGGCATTGATGATTAGAGAGACTGCAAAAGCACGGGGAACATCTGGATGGTTGGTTAGTTTTCACTCTTGGCACAGCCCGCTTCAAGCATAGGCCATGAATCCGACGGTGCCTTGCCGTGAAAGATAATTCACTTGCTGAAGGCAAGGGCGGAAAATAAAGTGAATTGTTTATCCACTACACAATCATGATATAACCTCATAAGGTAAACAAAGAAACTTATGCAGCTGGAACTAAGGTAACTGAAATAAGTTACAGTTAACGTTATTTTAGATGCGTAATAAATTATATACAGTGTGACAACACTCCTGTGGCTTAAACTATATTGAGGGAATACGCTAAAAAACCGAATGTGGTAGCACTAAAATAAAGAATTGTGGCTTCGGTTCACTGTCCCTTGTTTCTTCTCGCTGTTTTGCCATAGCGCTTATGAACCAGCTAGCCCACCAAAGAACCCTCGTGGATAACGGAATGACCAAGAAATGGTTCCCTAGAGCAGGGTTAACTTAAAAAACATTGCCGAATGGAGTCACTGCCAAGAGCACTGCGAGTGTGTGTTTAAGTCTTTGGACCTGCTAAAAAATGTGCATTTTTTTTTTTGCAGAGGTCATATGCTTTGCTTCTACTCTAGTGAGCCCAACACAACTAAACCATAACAAGCTTTACCCCTGCAATAAACTCATAGGCATCAGTTCCCCTGTCCTCAAGAAAGCACACATTAAATTAGTAAACAAGTTTAGCTATACAGTTATATTAAGTTGTGTTGGCAATATTCATAGCATCTGCTCAGGCCTGATTGGTTAACATTATTGACAGACACTTCAAACTGAAAAAGCAACGCAAGTGTGAGCACACACTGCGTAATTTACAACACTGCAAGAAATTTGTTTATGGAGCATTCCTTCAATTTATTAGTGTATCCAATCATCCAACAACACGTAAGCATCGGAGCACTGCTGCATAAGGATTTTCCTCCTAATGTGCAGGGCTTATCTACAACGAGGAGCACACCCCGAAGGAAAGGTGGCAAGAATTGAACAACTACTTTGGCCGCACAAAACTCAAGATCGACTTCGGCAAGCCACTCATTGACATCGTAGAGTATCTAAAGAAACCCCCTACTACGTAAGAAATGATACTGCTTTGTTGTGACATTTTTTTATTGTCTTCAAAGTCTCCTTCGGTGACAAGGATTTTTGTGTATAGAAGAGAGAAAAAAAAACATATAACATGGCGTGTAAAAAGATCTGTACAGTGCTCTGCTTTTAAGTAGATGAGCTTGCAAATAAATACAATGAAACATTGTGAAATGACAACAATTTTTCTTTTTAAACACTAGCTCGCAACCAACACTAAAGAAAAAAAAATGTAAGGGCTAAAACTTAAACATGAGTGCCTTTTTATAATAACTATTCATAACCATCTCCTAAAACAGACTCATCACAATGCTTGATATGAAAATCGCTGTAAAAAAGAATGTTGGGACAAATATTACAACACTGCCCAACCACAGCCATTTTTTAGTTCCCGCATAAAACTCTTGCAGCTGTAACCATACCGTGCAGTTAGCGCATCAGCTTGGCTTTTTTATGAATGGCCCACTCCTTTTGGCATGTGCAGTGCTCAAAATTCAAGTGACATTTAAAGCATTTTTGCCTTGTTTTTTTTCTGTTGCAGTAGGTAGCAAATCATCCGCACATCGCAGTTGAAAGCCTCCTTCGATCGATGATATGAGAATTGTTTAGGTTTCATGTCCCAAGACTACAATATGATTGAGACACACCGTGGTGGAGGGCTCTGGAAATGCCAACTACCTGGTGGTTCTTTAATGTGCACCTGAAGTGAAGTCGCCGGGATTTGATCCCGAGGCCTTCAGGTCGGCGACATTTTGTAGATGCGTGCATGTTTACAAAGACCTATCCAAGTTATCTTGCCTTCAAAACTTAGTGTCAGTACTTCTTTGAAGTGTGTGGCTGCCAGTGCTTTTGTGCAAGCTGCAAGTGCTTGAAAACTGTAGTTAGCGTGACTAACCACAGTTCATCAGTGTTCACTTCAGTGGGCAGCCATTACTGCTCAATAGGAGCACCATGCACTGATATGGCAAAGGCTGCACGCAAAAACTCTTAACGGGTCAGTTACTGCTGCAAGAGTGGTTTGCAAAGGAAAGACAACAGGTTACGTATACAGCCAACACAATGCATCATTAAAAAATGTGAAGAAAAAAAAGCATAGAGCGAGATGCACATGGGAAACGCAATGAATTCTGAATTTCCAACTGAAACACATAATCCAGTATTAGGGTGCTGTACATCTTTCGTGAAGAACAGTGCAGAAACCAAGACAGGCATCTCAATTTTTGCACTGTTTCTTACAATTGATTCATACCAAGTGACTCGGCTCAAGAAGTAATCTACGCTGCTATCTATCGAAGTACTTAGGGGTCTCCAGTTATTGTAATTTTTTGTTACAATAGACATTGTGTACTCATTAATGTTTTGTCTTGTGCATGATGTGACCTAAATAAGTTGGTCTTCTTGCCCACCTTCATATGCATCTAGATCCGTACTCATTTCTCTAAAAAATAGCGATACAATATTCAAACTCTCTCAACAAGCGTACAACCTATTACCAAATGCAATGCTCAAGCACGTGCACCACAATCATCTCGTAAGTCAACTACCAGCGCTGTTTACGAGCATGTTTACCCGAGAAATAACCGCACGATAGCGCAACTGCCCGACGCTCAAAAGAAGAAAACTGAACAGCCTTTGCACTGCCGATTTCGTCCTGCATGGCACCACCATACTAACTGCATGCTCTTCTCTTAGTGCGTGAAATTAACGAAGGCCCCAAAGCTGCCCTGTGACAATGTGCACACAATTGTCAGGAGTGTGAAACGCATTGGTGCTTGTAAATAACTGCACACAATAACACAACAGCAAGTCGTTAACACTGGGAACCAACCATAGTGGTCAGATCTCGACCAGCAATGTAACTCGTCAAAGTGAACTTGCACCTGAAACCCAAGTAGAACAGATAATGTAGCCAAACGCTTGCAAACCTAGCAAGTGAACAAAACAATATCGATGGCGATTCAAAAACATTGCGAGTGCTAATTGCGGCTCATTCAAAAACTTCATTTGTTTGGTGACAATGTGCAATGCATGCACGACATTCTACACAAAGAAATAAAAAGCATTGTCAAGACACGCACTAGTGCTGTGTTCATGGCACATGTACTGAAGTGTCCTTGCTAAAGCAATCTCAAAAAACCTGTGCAAAATCTCATGCAGTCATTAAAACACTAATCGCACAGTGTGTTAAGGCCTAGCGGCAGCATCAGAATATATGCTGCACGCTCGTTCCACATTGCAGTGACACGTTAACAGCGAATTGCCTCATGTTTGCAGCAATACAATTTGCACCATGAAAATGAGTCTTGCACCAAAGGTGTGTGTAAAAAAAAAATTTATATAATAGATGGCAGTAGTGTCAGGATTAAAAGTTAGAGAAAGAAAACGTGCTTTTAGTGTGAAAAAATGCAACATATTCCAACTCCTAGACAAGCCTGAGTCGCCCAAAAGCAGGTACATCTTACCATCATAGCAGCACAGGTGTACTCTAAACTACATCAACAGCAACACGTTACAGCCTTTCTCCAAACACAACATTGTATGACAGCTGCTTCGGTTAATCACCTGCTGACACTATGACCCGTTCCAAGTCATGTTGAAAAAAACAACAGTACTTTCCTCTCTCTCATAGACTCTGTGAAAACAGACAACATTCAGAGTCGCTTTCAAGCTTTCACATGTGGCCCGTACTTGCTAGAACAACTTTTTGTACTCGTTTTTCACCCTTCATCAAACAGAGTGGCATGTACGATTGGCAGGATCAAAGTATTTGCAACGAAGCATAGACATCTTGACGTTAGTTCCTAGAATGCGTGCACAAGCCAGACACTCTGTATAATCTTGATCACACTTGCAGGTGCTCTAAATGAAGAAACCGAATGCATTTTTAAGCACTGCTTACCTGTGACAATTATAATTTAGCTAAAGTCTCCAGCACAAGCAAGAAAGCCTTCACAGACGTCCAATCCAGCATTTCAGTGAAACACTTGATTCTACACAGACAACATACTATGTATTTGCAAGAAGGACTGTTGGTATGAAGAGTATCGTAAGGTTTGTGTCAGCCATACTACGTATTTACTACTGCCTAACAATTACCAAAAGACGTCTGCATTAAGGCAGCATGGCAAGTTATGTGTAAACATGGTTATAGAATGGCATTGGGAGCTTGATAGCTCCTCAGATTCCTGCAGAAAGGGGAGAGAGCTAGCCTATCGCTACAAGCTTTGTTGTAAGCAATCCGGCATATCCGCTCTATAGGGCCTAGCAACAACATGAAAACTTTTTTTTTAATCCCAGTTAACAGAAAGCAGCTGCAGTCACTTTAGACACTGCATTTGCATAGAAACCATGAAAGCACTGAATTAGAATGATATGCAGTCCTACTTGGAACATTCGATAAAGTCTGCACGTGTCCACGCGGCTCAAGCGCAAGAAAAATGGTTCCTCGCAAATCTTATGAATAGTGGCTCAGTGCCTTAACTAAGCCTAAGGCAAATAAAGAACTTGTAGAAAAAATGGTAAGATGCACTACTGGCATGGAGACACAGTTAGGACATTGAAAGTGAAACATTTAGATTAAATGTATGGACAGCACTTCAAATCTACCATCATCCAGACAATGCAATAATACGGCTTGGGCAAATGCAGGCAGATTGCGCTACTTTTTAACGTTTCCAAGCAGGTATTTGCTGTTGAACTCTCACTTTTGAAACCGTACGTAGTCACGTGACCCTCGAAAGCTCCGAGTTCGCAGTGTAAGGGAGAGAAATGGCTCCGCTCGAAGACTGAGTGTCCTGCACGAGCTTTTCAGTGCAACTGCTGCGTGAATGCTGCACCAGATGCAAGGTGTGGCCATGTCTATTAACTGCACTAATCTGGTAATCTATGCAACATCCTCAGGTTGACAGTTTTTATTGTGTAGTGATGTTCTATGGGCTAATCACGCAACTAACAGCATGTTAGTGGCGAGTTAATGCAGGCGGGCTGCATGGTGCATTTTACAGTTCACAAGCAAGTTTGCACTATTGCGCGCCATCAATTGTTAAACTTAATCATAGTCCAAGATCTGAGAAACATCATGAACAACGCTGGAAACACTATAAATATCTCATCTTCCGTGTGGGAAACTTATGTTAGTTGTTCAACAAATCATGAAATGTGAATGTTGTCATCTTTGTTTAAAGATGAAACAAAAGATCTATATAGCACAAAACAGTGTACTTTCACTTGCACGAAAGTCAGTTTGATGAATATTTTTAGAATAACGAACTTTTAGAAAATCCCCGCTGCTCTTCCTATACATTTTATGCAAAAAATTTTGCTATACGAATTTATGAATCCTGAATATTGTAATCCGCTGTCACAGTTATTGGAAGCAGCACTTGCGTCAAAACATGCACTTGAGCCTATAGCTTCACTCGTTTGCTTTTGTGCACGGCTGTTTACTGCTAAACATATGGCAGTGCTCCTAATTTAAGTCTTCCATCTGGGAAAACCAACAAATTTTTATGAATAATGGCCCTTCACTATTAGATGCCAATTTACACACAGTATTCGTAGTCAAGTGTGTGGCTTTGCAGGTATGCAAACAGCTACGCAACACAGTTGTGAGCGAGAACGTTTTGTAAATGTAAGTAGTGACGCAGTATCCCATTTTTTTCGGTGTTCGTACTGGGTCATTTCAGTTGCGTACCAGCTACACAAAAGGTCTCCGTCGCAAGTTAACCTATTCAAGAACTCGTTTGAAAGGTTGTGCTCCCTGTGTACCCTTAGCTTCACAAACGCACCTGAGCAATTTTCCAAATCACTAATCATCCCACGACGACTACCCCTTTCTTTTTCTTTCTGCAAAAGTCACAATGCTATCTGTGGCTCCTTCAGGCTTAGAAAACATCGTCCCTCTTGCTACCTCTTTCGAGGACTAGTCAGGGCTTAGCATCATCATCATCACCACAAGTACTCAAACCTTAGCATCATCTACAACAAATGCAATGATGGTTTGTTGGTTTACGAAGTTTAATGTCCCACAGCAATTAAGGCTATGAGAAAAAGTTGTGCTAGAGGGCTTGGGTAGTTTGAACGACCTAAAGTTTCTTCACGTGCACTGACCGTACACGGCCCCTTAGCACTTTGCCTCCATTGAAAAGCAACCACCATTGCCCGAGATCGAACCAGTGCCCTCCGAATCAACGGCATAGCACTGTAACCACTGATCTGGCACAGCAGTTTCCGCTCAAGATGAGTACTTTTGTTGATGAAGATGAACCCACACAAGGTGCAGGTCGTGTGCACTTTCTGGGGACACGAAAGATCGCACGCAACAGCTTCACGCTTTTTTCGGTTCCACAAGCAAGTACTTCCTATAGTTCTTCTGTCTTGACCAAGGCATTCAACACATACAGGCTTGCCTTGATCACCCAGTCCACACGCACTATGTGACAGTTTCAGACGTTCTAAGTACTTTCACAGGGCGAGCACATCTCACTTCATCATCTGCCTTTGCCAGCTAGAATGCAGCCACATGCGGCCAAGGTATTTAGGTGAGCATGAACAGTGTGGTGATGGGAAAACATGCCTTTTGCTGCAACATGCAGGTAAACAAAAAAACGCACAGTAAGAAATGTCGAGGACACAGTGGGGTGTGGCATATAAGCGTATGGGTGCGGTGAGATTTTCTTAAGAACATGGGTCCTGATGACTAGGACGAACACCTGGCTGGTGGATGTTCTCACAGAGTCTTGGCGCGCTGTATCAGCTCATCGATGAACATCTGCAGTGGGCGAAAGAGGCGAGGGCAATTAGCACATTTTTCATCACTGACTTGGTCCAACATACTCCATTGGCACCTGATGCATACCTGCCCCACCTATAGTTTTTCAGGTAGTCTGGTAAGAGCGAATTGCAGGCACGTGGAGGGGAACCCAATGCAAGTGTGAGAAGTGATAGTTAAAACAGTAAAGGTAATGGCAGAATGAAAAGTACACCTGTTCCTTTGTATTTCACAATGCTGACTGTCTCAAAGTTCCTCAAAAAGAAACAAAAGTTCACCAATAATTTCCTGGGCCTACAAGAGTGGCAGAGATTTTACGGTTGCTCAAAATAACATTGCATGGCAAATATAAAAATTTGATTAATAGTGAGCTTTTCAATGGTAACACTCATTACAATAAACTCTGACTGTCTCCAAGTTCCTCAATAAGAAACAAAAGTTCACCAATAATTTCCTGGGCCTACATTGTACGATTGCTCAAAATAACATTGCATGGCAATTTAAAAATTAGATTAATAGTCAGCTTTTCAATGGTAACACTCATTACAATCAACTGTTATAATTGCTTGTGAAAGAAAACCAAAGGTGCCACTTAGATGAGATTTAACAGGCGTTTCAACAGGATATTTGCATGACTAATTGCAATAGCTCATACACTAATTATTTACTCAGAAAAATTTAATATGCTAAATAATAATTTATTCAAATATGCCTACATCATGCTCAATTACAGAACTGAATCTAGTCATTGCTTAAGGCAGGGTACATTTTAGTATGAATTCGAAGACTAGTGCCAGTTCACACTAGACATTTAGTCCTCAGCACTTCCGAAAAACCTTGGGTTTTGAAGGTTGTTCAGGCAAAATGGCAACATCTCTGAACGTGAACATTCATACCAAACACACCTATGCCCATCTGCACACAATGCAAGGGGACAATTATTAGCCACAATTAAGAAATATCATTAATTACACCATGCAGACCGCATAACTCACCTCAACTTGATCCCGAGTCTGTTTGGCACCCTTCAGTTTTGTCTGAAACGAAAAAACAGTTTTGTTTTTTTTCCTGTTCAGATGGCAGTCAGCAACATAAATAAGCGAAATGAAAATACACTAATTTGCTGATGGTTAAACAGATGCACATACATTCGGGTGCAGCTATTGGAAAGCGAAGTCCCATCAACACTATACTCAAATACTTCATCAGCAAGTCCACCTGACCTGCTAAACGTGTGCTTGGATCCTAAGGAAAATCAAAATGTTAACTGATATCTCAGTGGACATGGACCAAAACTGAGTGCTAGTTGGAAAACCCATCCAGTACAGTAAAGGGGGCACTTTCATTAGAAGTACGCAAATTTTAAATGCAATGTGTCTGGTGAGTACTACAAAGTGAAAGTACATTTATCGGATACAATAACATTTAGATGGCTTTTTGTGGGATTCCCGTGCTTCAGACCTCAATGGTTGGTAGTTAAAAAGTCATGCCATTGTCACAAAGAACCAAATTTATTTCTGCAACAAGCTTAGAATATGTAGAAGGTGGCTAACGAGTCACAGTAGCAGCACTCTACTAAGTTAACATAAGTTGTGATCCTGACACAGCATTATGAAGCAGATGAAAATTGATCATTAAAAAGAGAGAGTGAGAGAAAGTTCTCACCCTGAGAAAGTCTCTTCGTCGATGATCACTCTCCATGTCCAAGAGCTCATCCAAGTCTATTTCAATGTCGTGGTTGTCATCCTGCATGATTGAGCAGAAAAAAAAAAGTTGATCCTCGCTATCACATACACACTGACACATTTGGCTTGAAACACGTAGCAGCCATTCCAGGGTAGAATAAACTGTAATGCGCACCTTGCAAACACAGTTACTCGCAATCAAGGATTGTAGAAGCTGCAGATAAATCAAATCGTAGCCATTGTAACTATAGTTAATATTTTTGTCCTTGCAATGAAGCATAGAGAGAACAAAGCATACTTGCTGAAGTGCTGACGCAAGTGCTCCTGGTGTCGTTTCTGTCAGTAGCCGAAGCATGTCAGTTTTAAAATATACTGCGCTCTCTAAGCAGTTTTAAAGATTCGTCAACATGACAGTATATTTCACTGTCGCAACAAAGTCAACAAAAGCGCAAACAAATCTGACAGAATTGCATCTCTGAGCGTGTCTCTCACACACAAGGATGGCTTCATAAATGCTATGCATATTAAAGAAAAAGAAAAATCTGCACCTTGTGCTTTTAAGTAGCACGAATACTTTTAAAAACTTGTAAAGCTCGAAGAAACTGCCAGTTTCTATTTTTCGAAAATTCAGTTGAGGCAGAATGTTCAGGTTGTGCACCCTCTGAAATAAAGCGACTTGGTTTCTCATCAGTCAGTCTTGAAAACCTGGTCTTTTTGGCTCGATCAAAGCACACGAAATTGTGTGGGGCACTGCATATTGTTGGCAAATAGGCCAAGCACTAGAATTGTGCGGGGCACTGAAATTGATGATGATGATGATGATGTTTGATGTTTTATGGCGCAAGGGCCATTTCACGGCCAAAGAGCGCCAGTTCATCTTACTAGAATTATGGACAATGATTGTGATAAGCGGCTGTATAAGGGCCATAAAATTCCTCGCAGTAAGGCGGGTAAAAACATACAAGTAATAAAATCATGACCATGCGGTGAAAGGTGTGTGTGATGTGAACAGATGACAAAAGTTGGTGATAATAAAAGACGATGGTGCATATGTATGGCATTAGCACAAGTGCCTCACTCGTTCATACCCTTGCGTCCAAGGGCCGTGAGGCATGTGCTTTCTTGTGTAGCCACCGCAGCAAAAACCTCTCTGGAGAGGTCATGCTACGGTATGCCCGGGTATATGACATGAAAGCTATGAATTTCTTTTAAAAACGCTAACAACGATTTATAACTAAAAAGCGGTTCCCTACCGACAAACATTGCAGGGTGTAAAGGTATATGTTGTCGGTAGGGTAATGGAAAGTGTTGTTTTCTTACAGTGTCCAATTGTTTGCACTCAATTAAAATGTGAAGGACTGTCAATGCTTCACCACATCTGTCACACAATGGTGGATCGCCACCGGACAAAAGGTGTGTGTGTGTCGTGTATGTGTGTCCTATCCTGAGTCTCGTTAGTATCACCTCTGTATAACGTGATTTCGATACGGGCGGCCAATGACCAAGGTGTGGCTTAATAACGTGTAGTTTGTTTTGTGTGTGTGTATCCCACTTGCTCTGCCAGTATGCTCTGAGGTTTCGTTTGAGGGATGGTTTAAGATCGAGGGCCGGGATTGATATGGGTGTAGGGGCAGTGCTTTTGTGCACGGATGCAGCGAGCTGATCCGCCCTCACGTTGCCTTGAATCTCACGGTGCCCTGGCACCCAGCACACTACAACATGTTGTTTGAGTGTGTAAAGTGTGCATAAAATAGAGTAAAGTGAGACAAGGACTGGGTTTTTTTGTTTTTTAAGACTGTGCAGAGCCGTTACCACACTTAGGGAGTCTGTATAAATTACTGCTTTTTGTATTTGTAATTGTTTGATGTGTTTAGCTGCCACAAGTATCGCGTACGCTTCCGCTGTGAAGATACTTGTGCGTGGATGTAGTGGACCAGCATCCGAAAAGGATGGGCCTACAGCAGCGTAGGACACAGAGGAGTTAGTCTTGGAGGCATCTGTGAAGAACTCAGGACATGTGTATTTGTGTTGAAGTTCCAAAAAGTATGTTCGGATATGGGCAACAGGTGCATGTTTTGTAACTTCTAGGAAAGACACATCGCAGTCTATAGTCTGCCATTGCCACGGTGGCGGATATGCTACAGGAGCCATTAAACTGTGTTCTAGTGAGATTCCAGTTTCCTCAGCTAGACTCTTCAGGCAAATGGAGAAGGGCTGCCTCATCGAAGGCCTGTTTTGAAACAAAATTGAGCTCGACAAATCATTAATAGTAGAGTATGAGGGGTGCTTCTTGTCTGCTTTCACCTTAAGGTAATAAACAAAGGACATGTAAGTTCTCTGCAGATGAAGCGACCACTCATTTGACTCAACATAAAGGCTTTCCACGGGGCTGGTGCGAAAAGCACCCGTAGAAAGGCGGATGCCCAAATGGTGCACGGGGTCCAGCATCTTCAAAGCACTTTGAGTCGCAGACTGATAAACAACAGCCCCATAATCTAAGCGGGTGCGAATGAGGCTTCTATATAGGTTCATGAGACATTGCCTGTCACTACCCCACCTAGTACGTGACAACACTTTTAAAACATTCATGACTTTTAAACATTTTGTTTTTAGATACTTGATGTGCGGTACGAAGGTCAACTTGTTGTCCAAGATTAATCCTAGGAATTTATGCTCCGTATTAACAGACAGACGCTGACCGTTCAGTTCAATGTCAGGTTCTGAGTGCATGCCTCTCTTTCTGGAGAACAGGACACACGTGCTTTTTTGTGGGTTCAGTTGGAATCCGTTTTCCTCTGCCCATTTTGAGAGCTTGTTTAAACCTAACTGAACCTGCCGCTCACACATTGCCAGATTGCAAGACCTAAAGCCAAGCTGGACGTCATCCACATATGTACAATAAAACATATTGCGAGGAATGGTCAAGCGCAAGGAATTCATTTTTATGAGAAAAAGTGTGCAGCTAAGTACACCACCTTGTGGAACGCCTGTTTCCTGGACAAATGTTTGAGAATGAACCGTGCCCACTCGGACACGGAATGTCCGGTTTGACAGGTAACTTTTGATTATGTGAAACATTATGTGAAAGTTCTCACCCTGAGAAAGTCTCTTCGTCGATGATCACTCTCCATGTCCAAGAGCTCATCCAAGTCTATTTCAATGTCGTGGTTGTCATCCTGCATGATTGAGCAGAAAAAAAAAAGTTGATCCTCGCTATCACATACACACTGACACATTTGGCTTGAAACACGTAGCAGCCATTCCAGGGTAGAATAAACTGTAATGCGCACCTTGCAAACACAGTTACTCGCAATCAAGGATTGTAGAAGCTGCAGATAAATCAAATCGTAGCCATTGTAACTATAGTTAATATTTTTGTCCTTGCAATGAAGCATAGAGAGAACAAAGCATACTTGCTGAAGTGCTGACGCAAGTGCTCCTGGTGTCGTTTCTGTCAGTAGCCGAAGCATGTCAGTTTTAAAATATACTGCGCTCTCTAAGCAGTTTTAAAGATTCGTCAACATGACAGTATATTTCACTGTCGCAACAAAGTCAACAAAAGCGCAAACAAATCTGACAGAATTGCATCTCTGAGCGTGTCTCTCACACACAAGGATGGCTTCATAAATGCTATGCATATTAAAGAAAAAGAAAAATCTGCACCTTGTGCTTTTAAGTAGCACGAATACTTTTAAAAACTTGTAAAGCTCGAAGAAACTGCCAGTTTCTATTTTTCGAAAATTCAGTTGAGGCAGAATGTTCAGGTTGTGCACCCTCTGAAATAAAGCGACTTGGTTTCTCATCAGTCAGTCTTGAAAACCTGGTCTTTTTGGCTCGATCAAAGCACACGAAATTGTGTGGGGCACTGCATATTGTTGGCAAATAGGCCAAGCACTAGAATTGTGCGGGGCACTGAAATTGATGATGATGATGATGATGTTTGATGTTTTATGGCGCAAGGGCCATTTCACGGCCAAAGAGCGCCAGTTCATCTTACTAGAATTATGGACAATGATTGTGATAAGCGGCTGTATAAGGGCCATAAAATTCCTCGCAGTAAGGCGGGTAAAAACATACAAGTAATAAAATCATGACCATGCGGTGAAAGGTGTGTGTGATGTGAACAGATGACAAAAGTTGGTGATAATAAAAGACGATGGTGCATATGTATGGCATTAGCACAAGTGCCTCACTCGTTCATACCCTTGCGTCCAAGGGCCGTGAGGCATGTGCTTTCTTGTGTAGCCACCGCAGCAAAAACCTCTCTGGAGAGGTCATGCTACGGTATGCCCGGGTATATGACATGAAAGCTATGAATTTCTTTTAAAAACGCTAACAACGATTTATAACTAAAAAGCGGTTCCCTACCGACAAACATTGCAGGGTGTAAAGGTATATGTTGTCGGTAGGGTAATGGAAAGTGTTGTTTTCTTACAGTGTCCAATTGTTTGCACTCAATTAAAATGTGAAGGACTGTCAATGCTTCACCACATCTGTCACACAATGGTGGATCGCCACCGGACAAAAGGTGTGTGTGTGTCGTGTATGTGTGTCCTATCCTGAGTCTCGTTAGTATCACCTCTGTATAACGTGATTTCGATACGGGCGGCCAATGACCAAGGTGTGGCTTAATAACGTGTAGTTTGTTTTGTGTGTGTGTATCCCACTTGCTCTGCCAGTATGCTCTGAGGTTTCGTTTGAGGGATGGTTTAAGATCGAGGGCCGGGATTGATATGGGTGTAGGGGCAGTGCTTTTGTGCACGGATGCAGCGAGCTGATCCGCCCTCACGTTGCCTTGAATCTCACGGTGCCCTGGCACCCAGCACACTACAACATGTTGTTTGAGTGTGTAAAGTGTGCATAAAATAGAGTAAAGTGAGACAAGGACTGGGTTTTTTTGTTTTTTAAGACTGTGCAGAGCCGTTACCACACTTAGGGAGTCTGTATAAATTACTGCTTTTTGTATTTGTAATTGTTTGATGTGTTTAGCTGCCACAAGTATCGCGTACGCTTCCGCTGTGAAGATACTTGTGCGTGGATGTAGTGGACCAGCATCCGAAAAGGATGGGCCTACAGCAGCGTAGGACACAGAGGAGTTAGTCTTGGAGGCATCTGTGAAGAACTCAGGACATGTGTATTTGTGTTGAAGTTCCAAAAAGTATGTTCGGATATGGGCAACAGGTGCATGTTTTGTAACTTCTAGGAAAGACACATCGCAGTCTATAGTCTGCCATTGCCACGGTGGCGGATATGCTACAGGAGCCATTAAACTGTGTTCTAGTGAGATTCCAGTTTCCTCAGCTAGACTCTTCAGGCAAATGGAGAAGGGCTGCCTCATCGAAGGCCTGTTTTGAAACAAAATTGAGCTCGACAAATCATTAATAGTAGAGTATGAGGGGTGCTTCTTGTCTGCTTTCACCTTAAGGTAATAAACAAAGGACATGTAAGTTCTCTGCAGATGAAGCGACCACTCATTTGACTCAACATAAAGGCTTTCCACGGGGCTGGTGCGAAAAGCACCCGTAGAAAGGCGGATGCCCAAATGGTGCACGGGGTCCAGCATCTTCAAAGCACTTTGAGTCGCAGACTGATAAACAACAGCCCCATAATCTAAGCGGGTGCGAATGAGGCTTCTATATAGGTTCATGAGACATTGCCTGTCACTACCCCACCTAGTACGTGACAACACTTTTAAAACATTCATGACTTTTAAACATTTTGTTTTTAGATACTTGATGTGCGGTACGAAGGTCAACTTGTTGTCCAAGATTAATCCTAGGAATTTATGCTCCGTATTAACAGACAGACGCTGACCGTTCAGTTCAATGTCAGGTTCTGAGTGCATGCCTCTCTTTCTGGAGAACAGGACACACGTGCTTTTTTGTGGGTTCAGTTGGAATCCGTTTTCCTCTGCCCATTTTGAGAGCTTGTTTAAACCTAACTGAACCTGCCGCTCACACATTGCCAGATTGCAAGACCTAAAGCCAAGCTGGACGTCATCCACATATGTACAATAAAACATATTGCGAGGAATGGTCAAGCGCAAGGAATTCATTTTTATGAGAAAAAGTGTGCAGCTAAGTACACCACCTTGTGGAACGCCTGTTTCCTGGACAAATGTTTGAGAATGAACCGTGCCCACTCGGACACGGAATGTCCGGTTTGACAGGTAACTTTTGATTATGTGAAACATTCTTCCGCGCACGCCAAGGTTGGATAGGTCTCTTAGAATTCCAAAACGCCATGTTGTATCATAAGCCTTTTCGATATCGAGGAACACGGAGAGAAAATATTGTTTATGGACGAAGGCGTCTCTGATCTGTGCCTCGATACGAACAAGGTGGTCTGTCGTGGATCTACTCTCTCGAAACCCGCACTGAAATGGGTCGAGCAAATTGTTTGTTTCAAGAAAGTGTACAAGTCGGCAGTTTATCACTTTTTCGAAGACTTTGCACAAGCAGCTTGTAAGTGCAATAGGCCTATAACTCGAAGCTAAAGAAGGGTCCCTGCCCTCTTTCAAAATGGGAATAACAATAGCCTCTTTCCAGGAGGTAGGAATAGTGCCAGAAGACCAAATAGCATTGTACAAACAAAGTAAGGTTTTTCGGGTTTCGTTTGGTAGGTTCTTTAACATTTCATACATCACACGGTCAGAACCTGGGGCAGAAGTACTGCAGGAGTTCAGAGATGTTCGGAGCTCAGCAAGACTGAAAGCTTGGTTATATCCCTCGTATCTAGTGGATTTGTGTTCAAGTTTCTGCTTTTCTATTCTTGTTCTGTATTTTTGGAAAGTGTCAGTATAGTGGGACGAGCTGGATACCCGTTCGAAGTGTGCACCGAGGAAGTTTGCCTGATCTTCCAAGGTATCACCCTGAGTGTTTACGAGTGGAAGTGTGTGTACTTGTTTTCCTGCTATCCTATGGACCATGTCCCAGACTTTAGCCTCCTGTGTGTATGAATTAACCCCTGATAAAAACTTCTGCCAGCTTTCTCTTCTGGCCTGCCGACGCGTTCTCCTGCCTTGAGACTTTATTTTCTTGAAGGTTTCAAGGTTTTCGGCTGTCGGCGAGTTCCGAAGCAGCCTCCAAGCTCTGTTTTGCTGTTTGCGCGCGTTTCGGCATTCAGAGTTCCACCATGGCACACGTCGTTTTCCAGGGTGTCCATTTGTTTGTGGGATGCATTTTGTTGCAGCATCGATCAAAAACGCTGTGAAGTAGTTCACCGCAACATCAATGTTCAAAGTACGGATGTCATTCCAACCTAGACTAGCAATAGTATAAAACTGTTCCCAGTCGGCTCTGTTTATGAGCCACTTGGGAACACGTGATGGACACTCAGTTACTGTCGTGCTCAAAACTACGGGGAAGTGGTCACTTCCGTACGGATTACTGACGACTTTCCACTGGAGTAGAGGCACAAGAGATGGAGATACTATGCTCAGGTCTATGGAGGAGTAGGTGTTATTGGCGAGATTATAATAGGTTGGTTCTTTTCGGTTTAGGAGACACGCGCTCGACGAGAGAAGGAACTGTTCGATCAGTCGACCTCGCGCGTCATACCGAGAGTCTCCCCATAGCCTGCTATGCGCATTAAAGTCTCCAAGGAGAACATAAGGTTCCGGAAGTTCATCAATTAAAGAGTGTAAATCACGTTTTTGTAGCTGATAACTAGGAGGAATGTAAATCGTGCAGATTGTGATCAGTTTATCAAAAAGAACCGCTCGAACAGCCACTGCCTCAAGGGATGTTTGGAGTTGTAAGTGTGTGCATGCAATTTCTTGATTCACTATGATGGCAACACCTCCGGATGATGTCACGGCATCATCACGGTCCTTTCGAAAAATAACGTATTTGCGAAGAAAATTTGTGTGTTTTGAATTAAGGTGTGTTTCTTGTACACACAGCACTTTTGGTGAGTGTTCGTGTAGGAGTTCTTGGATGTCGTCAAGGTTTCTGAGAAGGCCCCTGACGTTCCATTGTATAATTTGAGTGTTCATGGTGAATGTAAAATAATGCTGTGTGTACGAAAAACAAGTGGCTGTTTAGACGGGGAGTTTGAGTTCACTTAACAGGGCCATCACCAGGCCCTGTTATTTGCTTTTTTGTTTTCTTGGCGCGCTCCAAGGAGCCACGCCGCTCTTTCGGCACCAAGGGTGCCGACGTATCCATTGCCTCCTCGGAGGCACTGGATGCCCGCACGTGCGGGCTGTTAGTTTGGATTTTGGGCCTCGCCTGGTGAGGGGAGGCCTTGAGACCCGAAGACTCTGGAATCTCCGGTCTCTGTTTGAGAGTAGGCGGTGTAGCCTGGGCTACAGCCGCCTTGGGGGCAGGTGCCACAGCCGACGGCTCGCTCTGCGCGGGCCGAAGGGGTGGCGAGGGCTGGTGCGGCGGTGCCCCCTGACGCGCCGCATCAGCGTATGTAGGTCCATAGAATGGAGCGACTCTTCGCCGTGCTTCCTTAAACGTAATGTTCTCCTTCACCTTCAATGTAATTATTTCTTTTTCTTTTTTCCAGTATGTGCAGGAGCGTGAATATGCGGCATGGTTTCCATCGCAGTTCACACAGTGTGCCGGTTCTTTGCAGTTCTCGGACACGTGGCCTAGGACTCCACATTGTGCACAAGTCTGGCGACCGCGACAGGTTTTAGAGCCATGGCCATATCTCTGACATTGGAAGCAACGGCGGGGGTTCGGAATATATGGTCTCACGGATGTCTTTGTGTACCCAGTCTGAATAGTTTCCGGCAAATCGCTCGAAGCAAAGGTCAGTACTAAGTGTTTGGTTGGGATTTCCTTTTGATCTCTTCTGATCTTAATACGCTGTACGTTTGTCACGTTCTGGCTCTTCCATCCTTCCAGAAGTTCAGCTTCCGTCAGCTCGAGCAAATCTACATCCGATACGACCCCGCGAGATGAGTTCATGGACCTGTGTGGCGTAACACTGATGGGAGTGTCTCCAAACGTTGTGAGGGTGTTCAGTTTATCCAATTGGTTTTGGTCACGTATTTCAAGGAGTAGATCTCCGCTGGCCATTTTGGTAACCTTGTACCCGGCACCGAGAGTTTCGGTTAGGCATCTAGCCACTATGAAGGGGGATACAGTTCTGGCTTGTTTGTTAGTTTTTTCGCAGTGTATAACATGAAAATGAGGAAAGATTTGTTTTGGCCGAATCAAAAAATTGATGTCTTCGGTGCGTACCCGCTTTGAGGAGGCACGATCATTAAGTAAAGGAAATGCTTTGTGCATGCTAAATGTATGTTGTTCGGCAGCGTTGGCGGCCACCCACCACGGAGCCCAACGAGGGGACGCTGCAAGTTTGCGGATGCTGAAAGCTTGCAGACGTCAGCCGTACAACTCTGCTATAACCCAATGCGCCTAGGCCAAGGTAGGCTATTTGCACAGGGTTAACCCTTGCCGCCAGGAAGTTTGGGAGTAAACAGAAGAGAGTAGAAGACAGGACAGATAAACAGTAAGAGATAAAGACGAAGATGTAGGGAGAGAGAGATAGGAAAAGGCGACTGCCGATTTCCCCTGGGTGGGTCAGCCCAGGGGTGCCGTCTACGTGAAGCCGGGGCCAAAGAGGTGTGTTGCCTCTGCCGGGGGGCCTTAAAGGTCCAATCACCCAGCGTCAGCTCAACCCCCAGGTTCCCCTTTTCCCCGGACACGGCAAAGCCACGCACGGCTAGGCGTGGGAGGGAGTAGAAACTCCCCCGTTAGCTCGGGTCCGTGGTGTCGCTACACACCAAACGCCTGCTTTAACAGGCGCCCCTGCGGGGGGGGCACTGAAATTGTTCAATGGCCGTTGTCGCTCTCGCTACTTTCGCTCCGCTGCTACTAGTGTCGGCGGCCGCACTGTAAAGTCAAGCAACGTTGTGCACGGCAGCACTGACATGAGAGGGACTTTCAGGCGGGAGATTTTAAGAGCACTAATGTGATGCGAGCCACTGATATGCGATTTTACTTCAAAATAAGCACTTCCTTGGCACAAAAGTAGCACTACAAGGTATCTGGACTGCTATTTCAGCAATAAACATAGACTTAACATTTGCCTTTAGTATCTTATTCCAAATAAGCAAGAAACCAAATTTACTTACCCACCTGCATCCTTAAGAAGGGAGAAATTGCACTAAGAAACTATGAAAAGCGATGGAATCGTTTTTATCAATAGTGAATGCATAAAGGTAGAACCTAAGAAGAGATATGACTGATCCTAGTGCAGGCAAATAAGGCGATGTCTTCATCAATGACACTTGTCTCACGTTTGCCAAACAGTGATGCACATTATTATGGACAGATGTACACATGCGTCACAAATCACTCGTGAATGCTCATTAGACAGTTCCCTCCCTTGTTTTTTTTTTCCAGTGTGAAATTTGCTGAAATTTACTGTGATCTAAAAATTAGTATCACAGGCTTTTTGCCACATCGGGAAGTGATTTGCGAACTTGCAAAACAGGGTTCAAATCCTGCATCAGGATTGCTCTAGCTTTTTGTTAAAATGGTGTTCCAATCTGGATGAATACTTGTCTAAATACTAACTCAGGTCATTTGCACTCTTTGGAAAAACCAACCAATTGTTTTGTAACCATAAAAAGCGGAAACCTCCAGGATGTACTTACATATACAATGAAGGGGTATTTCAATGTTGCCAATCCAAAAAACAATAAATTGTGATCTATTCTGCAGCCATTGATACATTAACAGCACTCTTCTACTTCTCTTGTCTGTACAAGAGAAGTAGTGGAGCATTTCTCTAGTATAGTTTTACCTATGTAACCTATGTCAGTTTTACCTATGTAACTGACATGAAATGGCATGCATATCAAGAGTGGAGTGCTATTGTGAGGGAATAAAATGAAGAAAAAAAAATGGGACAGTAAAGGTTTGTCAATATTGAAAGTGTCAGTAGTAGTGCCGTTTGCCTTCACCTAACAAAGAATGAATGGCGTGTTGACTTCAGAGTCTAATCGTACACACTAACATGTCTGCTACCTAACATACGATCAGAATTTTCCTGTTTGAATATGATATGCAGTACAGGCATTGTGGGCGGAACATGGGAGTGGCCTTTGTCCTGCAGTGGACGTAGTCAGGCTGATGATGATGATGACAGGCATTGTAAAACCACCTCACATTAACTGAACAGTTCCTGCGCATAAGACAGTACACTGTACAAATAAACTATGTTGTGAATTATATATATATTTTTAATGGCAACTAAGTGGATACCGTCTGTACCCACTTATATTTACTGATGCTTTCCCATTTCACTTGTGTTCAGCATTTGTACATATTTCATTTTCTCATTGTAAATGTATCATTATAAATGCCCTTCTTTTACAACCCTATGAAATGCTCAAAGAAAAAAAAAAAGGCAGGTTTCACGTTAAATAGATGACAAGTTGCTGGTGCCCTTCACTAGCTAATAAATAGCGGTAGTCATGCGTGACGAAACTCCGTTTGGCACTTCTGACACATTTTCTGGAAGGATCGCAGTTGCTGCAATGGAGATGGCATGACTGCGAATACATCGCCGCACGTGTGCAAACCAAATGAGGAACATCCTTAGAACACGAACACGAGAGGGTGCTCCCAAGGCCACCACCAGAAGCCAAGCCATAGCGACAAGTTTCTAGCAAAGAAGGAAGAGAATGAGGGGGGTACAGGAGAGTAAACTTCCTGTTGGCAGAGCCCTACCCAGGAAAGAAGAGAAGCGTAGCATCCGTACCCAACTGTGCTACCAGTGAAAGGATGGATAACACGCAGATCCCACGAATGCCAACGGAAAAAGGAGCTAGCAAACGCAAAGCCGAATCTGGAAGGCGAACGTAAATTCAGCCAACCTGGCAATAGGCCAGTCAGTTTTACGTAGCAAGCTCACTGACATGCTCAACGTTTCACAGACTTTACGGCACATCAATTACGATCAGGAAGAACGTGATGCAAGCAGATATGTTAAGACTCGCATTTTCCTTCTCAGCGTATGTTTTTTGTTTCTTTGTCGAAAAAACAGCTTGTCTTTGATGCCCTTGGCACTGACCCTCTTGTCCATTTTCACTGTCCGAATCAGAGAAAATTAACTAACACAATTAGAGCTGCACCAGTAAATTGTCTTTTCAGATTGCCGAAAATTCGCTATTAATGCGACATGGCATTATAGTTAATGTCAATGAAAAGAAACGCACTGAAGTTTCTACACTTTCTTTACATGACATTACAGATTTTGATGGCATCTGTTCCCATGAGATTAATATTTTATCAGTAGATGCTTTAAACACGCCAGAAAGCAAATGAACAAGCTTCAACTTGTATTTAGCTGGGCGGCTGAAATGCAAAAAGACACTTTGGAATTTTGAGTCTCACACTGACATGGTGGTAGGTTTAAAAAATTGTTTTTAATGTAACACAGTGTAATGTAATGTTTTTAATGTATATCATATGGATCTTGAAGACTCATGTATTAAGCTTGAAACAACAAAGTTCACATCCAGGGTGTTATACCTTGTTTCTCATTCATATCTAATTTGTTGTCTTTCACGAGAGAAGGTTTTAAGCCTCTATAAATGATAATAATAAGACAGACTTTGCTGAAGACATTCCATGATGCAGCTGCGTATGTAGGTGCTGGATGAATAAAAGCTTGTGCCACACTATCAAGTACGCAAGTGGATGACACAATTAGACTTCATTTTGTTCACGAATCATTTTTTTATGATCATATATAATATAATTACTTATAAAGTTTCTCTCCAATTACTTCCCTTTACTACACGTAATGTTATAGCTGAGGAAACAAAGTCTAAAAAAAATTACATGCAGGTGTGCTTCTAAAAAAATGCCAATCAAAAACAAAAGTGGTAAGCCGTGCTGTAGTGTACATGTTATATACATCTTCTAGTATTAACCCCTTATGCAATGTATCTAGGGGTCTGTAAGGTACTTTTAAATAAATACATAAATAGTGCAGCTTTTCTCCACACAATTCAAATGTCACTGGCACCATCCCCATTGAGTCAACAAAGCCAGACGGGGCGCCTTCTTTTGAGGAGGCCCTTAAAGCGAGGTGAGGGATGTCTTTTGTCCCGTCACTTTGTTCGGGCGACGCAGCTTAAGTAGAGTGCTCAATGAAAGGAGACGGCAAGAGAAGCCGGGAGGAAGTCTTCTACAAGTCGCTGCTTTGTCGTCACGCTTCCTTGAGCGTAACCGCAGACTGCCCTCCCGCCCAGCCAGACACTTCCTGTGCTCTGGCACAAACGAGACCAACCGAGCCAACCCCGCCATTTGGCCTCTGCATTAGGTCGGCTTGTCGTTTTGAAGGAAAGCAAAACACTCCACCCACGTTTTACCAAACGAACACGCCTCTCCTCAGCCTGTGTCACAACAATTGTTTTTGTTGAAACGCGGAGTGCAGTGGCTCAGAGCTTATACATGTGAAACGCGATAATAATCAGCTGCTTCAAATCAATCCTCGTCTCTTGTTTAGTCCCCCGACCAAAGCAAACACTTTGGCAACTTAGCTTTGTTCTTGAAAAAGCCGTATGAATTTCCTTGTGGCCCCGTACTACGAATGAGTGGTTGTCAATTTTTCTTTCTTAAATAGCCACTTACGGGCATTGCTCTTTTCAAATTTTCTCAGAGCTGTTAAATGGCTCCTTGATGCATGGTTTGTTCACTGCGTACAACATTTATTTTGCCTATTTACACACACTGCAGGCAATAAGAGCTTTCCAAAGAGGAGACGCTTAATGTACAAAAGTACCAAAAAAAGCTTCGTGTGTGTTCATTACGGCCATATGTATTCAAATGTCTTGTTGCTAGCACAGTCATCTCACGACCACTCGTGCCATCTCAAACACAGTGTTCCCCACGAAGTCATCTCGATAACCGATTGTGAAAAGTTTCACAAACTTAAAGAACCACAGGTGGTCGAAATTCCCGGAGCCCTCCACTACGGCGTCTCTCATAATCATATGGTGGTTTTGGGACGTTAAACCCCACATATCAATCAAAAGTTGCACAAACGTCTATGCGTGCTACTTATTAAGCTTTATTTTTTTTTTTTTTTTTGCTGCACGGCATGTGCATTCTGTGCATTATTTTTGTTCTGCAACTGTATAGTCAAGTTAAATTTATTATTCTCATTGTTTCCATTGCTCATTTCTACAATGACCAACATGGCCAGTAAGTGTTTCTTAAAACAAATCAATGAATAAATTAAAGTTAGTAAGTGATAAAGTTAGTAACTGTAAGGTTTTCGTTCTAGTAACTGTATAATGATGCATGACACAATAAATGGCTGCAAACAGCTAACTCACCGAGCAGGCAAAGAGTCGCTGGAGCTGCTCGTACATCCACATTTCAACGCGCAGCCGCTTCTTTATGAGGCTCATTTGGTGCGGGCCATACTTGGCTGTCAGGTACTTTTTCTTGCGGTCCTGAAGCTCCTCCTTGTCGCCTCCTTCGAAGTTGACGTGCAGCGACTTGGGACCAGCTGCGAGGCACTCTCCCTTGAGGGACCCCGTGCCTGCTGCCAGACCACACTCCATTGCTGGGCCCGTTTATTTTGGTTCCACTCGCGAGCCTGGGGGCGTTCCCTGCAGAAGAGGGTGCGCGTGACTGATTTACTCTGCCAAACTTATCTTATTAGGCTGACCTTATCTAATCTGCATAAGCTGCAACATCCTCTGGGCAGGCCAGAGTTCGCTTTTGAGTAAATGGTAAATAGATGTGGTGAACAATGAATACAAAGGGGAAGAAAATGGGTGTCTTTGGGTTAGCTAGGGTTAAAGAGAGCACACCATATACTTCATTTCATCCATCAGGTACAACGCTCTGTAAGTTATGCGAGAAGTTCAGTCAGAAGAATGTGCAAGTTCTCGAGTCTTGCGCTTCGATTTTGTTGGCGTAAACAAGGCATCTACAATTGGCTCCGGCAGCGTGCTACCGGAACTAATCGTAAAGATCACGAGCAGAAAATAAGGAGATGCTAAGCGTTCCAGAGCAACCTATTGACAACCATAAATAACTGAGTTTGTTTATTTCTGTGGCACAGGGCATCTTTAACTACTACCTTAAAAAAATCACATTACAGTTGGTAAAATCATTGAATTGGTGCACATGCATCTATTTACTGCAAGAAGTGTCACTAACTACCATAGCGTCGCACCTGACATATGGAAAAGAGTATAGATGTTGATTGCATGGCATACATGGGACACAAAGGCTCCAGTGTGGGCTTCTTTCATGTTTCCCTTTAATGTAGTGCAATCTGCTGTTGAGTCCTTTTTATGATACACAGGTGCCAACAACACGGAGGGGAAGGGGTAGCCACATCACAGATATTGTAAGCACAATATTGACAACGTTTGACCTTCATCTTCTTCATCTGTATATAATCATCATCACGAAAAACGTCGTCTTCGTTCGAAGGGTTGATCAGGCGATTTGGCCTAATAAACGTCGTCGAGACTCCAACGCTGCTACTGTCTTACAATACCGATAGTACCGGCTGGAGGCCTGGATAATTATCAATGAAATTGATAGCGACAGTAAGTCAATTATACAGTAACCAGCAGTAAGCATCACATTGTGTAATAAGGGAGCTTGAGATTTAACATGGCAAGAATGAGGAAATCTTACGGTCCCAGTGCGGCCAATATGCGTAAAAGTCGCAGTTTCGCTGCAAGGACGAAGCAATCATTGCAAAAGCAATAGATTGGAATGCTACACGAAGTAAGGCTAGCAGTGGGACTTTGCATAAGTAGGTAATCACGCTGGGGTAAGAAAACGCGGCCGCTGCTGAGAGGGAAGTGGCCTTCGTAGTGAATATGGCTTCAACATAATCTTTGCAACGAGAACACACTACGAACACACTACGTACAAAGGTGTGAGCAATCGGCTGATCCCTTGCAAAGATACAGCGCACATGACCACATCCCACTGGTTAAAAAAACACGCTTTTTTCCAGAGCTGCGCAACCCCCTCCCCCCTCTCTCACAAACAAACACACATCACCTCCGGCACAACCTTTCCATGCGCCTTTCGCGCCACAGAGGGGACCGGCTCATTTAAATGACCTCGGCTTGACGTGCTTTCACTCGCAGGCGCAACATACCACGCGCGAGGCGATGTTATCGACGGCAAAAAGTACGCCTGAAGTGCCCGTAATTTGCGCAAAAAAAAAGTGGAGGGGGGGGACTCAAATTCATGACGTCATATCAACATTCAAATTGCGGGATTCTGGCGCGAAATTCAAAAACGAAACTTTCACCTTTTTCCCCCCCTTCGCTCGATAGCGAAATCAGCAACGTTAAAGTTTTCAAAAAATGAGTTATTATACAGCGACTTACTGTATCACTTCAGTGTCCTTTTCACTGGCACATGCCTAACTGTGCGCAAGAGGACACAAGAGCGGCTAGCTTATTCACGATGTGCGTCAGAGTGTTGGAAACTTGACAATGATCTCTAGAAGCCGGTGGTATTTCGCAATGGCTCCAATGAAAGACATTGCAAACAGAGGAGAAACGAACAACAAAAATACTAAGAGTGACAGCAGACACCGCGCCTCTTTTTCCTGCTGCGTGCGGCGCAGCGAAAATAGAAAAAAAATAACAAGAAAAGACACTCCAAGGCAGGAAATTGGTCCACACCTCCTACTGTTTCGCAGCACGGGGCCCCCGTCCGTTGTTACATGCAGAACGGGGTCTTTGAACCCCGTTTGACCGCAGTGCGCCTTGCTCGGACAAACAAGCAACTAGCGGTGTGCCACGCTCGGTTTAACACGCGCTCACTTGCTCGTAGTACGCTAGGACCACCGCGTATAGATTCTGTTTTTGCGTTCCCTCTCTCTCTCTCCTTGAGGGAGAAAAGCCCCGGCCACCCCGGCGCGCAGTTGATTGATTGATATGTGGGGTTTAACGTCCCAAAACCACTCTATGATTACGAGAGACGCCGTAGTGGAGGGCTCCGGAAATTTAGATCACCTGGGGTTCTTTAACGTGCACCCAAATCTGAGCACACGGGCCTACAACATTTCCGCCTCCATCGGAAATGCAGCCGCCGCAGCCGGGATTCGAACCCGCGCCCTGCGGGTCAGCAGCCGAGTACCTTAGCCACTAGACCACCGCGGCGGGGCCCGGCGCGCAGTTTCATACACATTCATGCAGCGCAAAGCCGGCGCCTCGTTGACCTCCGTCCAGCTGCGGGAATGTCATTAAATCCCCGCGCGGCTCTTTACTCTCTCAATGCCAGCAAAGCCGACGCGCCCCTTTGGCTGATAACCTTGCAAGGCCGGTGCGCGCTCCGCATAAATAAAAAAAAATGGGCGTCAGCTGAATTATAAATAAGAAACCGCGCCTTCCCCCCATTTACACTATAAATACAGAAGCCGTTTCCGCGACAAACGCACACGCAAGCCGTGCGCGGTGCGATTTTTTTTTTTTTTTTTTGGAAAGCGCATCATCTTTAACGGTCCCCGTGGAGAACAGTTATTTATATCTACGCGCTTCCCAAGGTGATGGCACGGCATCACCCTCGATCAAGAAAAAGTGGATCAAACTTCCGGCGCGACCCCCTTATTTTATTTTTTCCCCCGGCCGATGCGCCTAGGAAACGCGCCATGTCCGGAGGATGTAGTCGCCGGGGTCGCAAAGAAGGGCGACGTTTGCGCAACTAAAATGCGTTGTGTATGAAGCAACCCGGAGCCCTACCAACTCCTAGCAACGGGACTCGAGCGCGAAAAGGCAAAGGAGCGGCGGCGCGGCAGACGACAACGCTGCGCCGCTTTTCTGGAGCAAATTGGGGGGGGTCGCCGTGCCCCATCGTCACAGCGGCATCGTAATGACGGCAAAGCGACGTCCGGGGAATCACATAGAGCTCGTTTGTTTGTCGCCGTCGTTCGGTGCTCTTTTCAAACGCGGTGACATCGTTCCCACACGCATCGCATGCAGGAAACTTAGCGCGATTGCCAAGCGGTTGTTTCTTCCCTCCACGCATCGCGACGCAGCGTGATGAGCGCGCGCCGCTTTTTAGTTAATTGTTTCAAGCGCCAAAGCGCAACCTCTTCCAAGTGTTTTACCCATTCTCTGCTGGAGCCAATTAGGGTGACTATAGACCCCCGCGAAACAAGCGCGCTTCTTGGGAGAAATGACAGCCGCGAACTACTTACTACCTGACAAATGGGAAGCCACCGCGGAGTTTTGCGCGTCCCAGGCCAACGCGGTGGTAGTGCTGTGTAGTGCAAAGTGACTCTAAACGCTGCGCGCGAAAAAAAAAAAATTACGACCTCAAGAAGGGTGCACACACGCTGCGGCGCAGTTTAGCGCCGGCCTAGTTTCGCTAAGCACGCTAGAAAATGTCCCCGCACGGCAAACAGAGGCGTTGCCTGTTCGGTATTGGAGATTCAAACAAAAGGAATCTGTAAGGCTCGTAACAATAGGTATCAGCTTTGTTTTACTTCTTGGCTGCTGGGTTTTTTTTTTAAGCGAGAAAGAAAAGAGAGAGAGAGACTGCGGTGAATGTGGGTTTTATGCATACGAGCGCGCTAAATACACGGGCTGCCACTCTCTCGCGTTAGCCTTGAAATTGCGCATTCACAGAGCGCACGCGAAACGCGCGACTTCTCTATCAGGAGCGGACGACCACCGCCGGCGACAATCGCTTTCTGCGAGTGCGTGCATAGTGCGTGCAAAGGATGCGGGATTAGAATGACTAGCGGACGAGTCGACCAGTTTCGCAAGGGCATCCTTTCACCATAACCGCCAAACTACATCGCGGCCAGCGAATGCGCCAGGCTCGGAAGGGACGGGTCCAGACTACCACGCCTCACGAATGACCCCAAAGCACCATACAAAAATCAAACCTAAAGGACGGTGCTAGAAGTGCAGGGGAGGGGGCGCCGAACAATCTTTATCTTCGCTCCGGGCACTGTCGTGCGAACTTTTTATCGCCGCATCGGGCCGATAATGACGCTCGGCAAAATAACTCACGCGCGTACGAGCTGACGGAAGAAGTGAACGATAAACAAAAGAGGGAAGTCAGGCGCGCAGAGAACTCGAAGAAAGAAAAAAAAAGCGACAGAATAAGGAGGAACCGGCAGGCTCCCCACCAACTGCAGGGCAAGGGGGTCCGTAGTGAAACGGATAGCTAGCAACGCCGCGCCGCCGTCATGCTCAAGCGATTATACGCGATCGTGCGATGAAACGAAGCAGAAGCTCCTCTTCTCTCCACCGAGCGGGGCAACCCCTCCGTCTCGTCTTCGACTCCAGGAACTAAACAACGAAGGCTGCAGCGCGCCTCATACAATGGCCGGGTGTGCTCGCCGCCCCCACCGTGAAACCAAGTCCTTACGATTCGCTCACGATCCGCTCCACACCTGGCCTTTGTTCCCAGACAAACGGAGGAGGAATAAAGATAAAAAAAATCGGGTATCGCTCGAAGCAAGTAAAATCCAAACAAGGCGTCATGCACTTTAGCACCCACCGAAACACCCTGCCACCGGGCACCTGCCTCGCAGGCTGCTCCGAAACTCAGCGACAAAACCGCGCGTTAGGAGTTTTTGCAAGGTCTTTCGACGCATTTATAAACGGCACACGAAGCGTCGACACAGCTAGGCGCCCGCAGCGGGTAGCAAATAAAAAAGAAACACTTCATTCATTTTAAATGGACCCCTCGCGCGTGCTTCCATGACGTCAAGCGGGCCTTTGTGCCAACGAAGGGAAGGAAGAAAAAAAAAGGAGACGGGTCAAGCTCAATACTGAGCAGAGTTGGTGCGCGCTGAAATCACAGGTAGCGGGAGCTCACCTTGTCGAAGTAGCCGGAGAGCTTCTGCGCAGATCGTGTACTCCGAATCTCGCTGGGCACCAGCAAATGTGAACGACCCTCACCACCGACCAAGACAATCGCGTGCTACACACACGGGACGACGAACGAAGCGTCGCTGGGCCTCGCTCTCTCCACGAGGATCCACTCTCCGCAAGCAGGCGCCTCTTCAGCCCGCTTCCTTGCTTTCGCTCGGTCGCCGGAGAAACACAAGCAACGCGCTGCTGCTTCGCACAAAAAACCCGATACGGAGGCACGGAGGAACTGAAGGAAAATAGCGCGGTTAAAATGTGATACGACAAGTTTTCTAAGTCTGAATTACAAATCTCAGAGGCTATGCTTGTGACACTGTCATAAACATTTCAGTTTAAAAAATGCTAAAATAATATTCAAATTATTTTTGTTGCCATATATAACTGCAATAAGGAACACATGCAACATTTACAAATTAAATCAAATTGATACAGTTATTGAAATAGTTATTTTTTGTTTATTTTTTTTAATCCTAGGTAACGCGACAATATGTAAGTGCACATTTTCAATTCGTTACTGTAACAAATAATGAATAATGTCTGAATTTTACTAAGCAAACGCAGCTTGCAAGTTCAAAACTGTGAATTTGTAATTTTAAGGTTATTTTCAACCAAAGGTAATCATTTAACGTATCCGTGGTTTTATTTTTTTTTTTTTAAGCTGACAACCGAAAGCGAAACTAAGCGACTACACGCGCAAGTCGGCGCAAGTCCCCGTGAAGCCTGTTTCAATTTCACTTGAATAACTAAAACGCTTTCAACGTTTATAATTGTAGATGTTTACGGGCGAGTCGGCTACCTTTCCGTGCGAGTACTTCAACAGCGCATGCGCAGAGCCCGTTCATTACGATCCTCAACAAACAATCAAAGCGCAAAAAATATCAACGAAACGTCGGCCATCGGCGCATAAGCACGATCGTGTACTACCATCTTTACAATGCGCAGAAAAGCGAGGTAGAATCTCGCAGGTTCACACGCAAAGGTTTCGCACGAGTCAAAACTTTAAAAATGTGTCGCGTTTGCGTTTGCAAAGTCGCGGGCTCCGCCGTCTTCCTCGCATCCTTAGCCATTGCGTTCGCGCAGGATGGCTTCACCGCGAAACCCACCGTCGCTGCGGCTAAGCCATCACAACCAGTCGCCGCTCCGGCGTCAATTGTTTCTGGCGGCGGCCGAACGCTTCAGAAGAGGCCCAACCCTTCGCATTCGCTCGCGGGAGCCAGTGCGGCCGTGCGAGACGCGCTGCAGAGCTTCGAGGTGAACGAGAACCGCATAATTCGCACCGAGGACTCCCGGCGTATGGGTGCGCGATACCTGAACGAAACGGAGCTCAGCTCCAACCGGGACTGCACGCTGTGGTGCTGGGAGACGACGAGCTGCAACGTAGCCGTGTTCGAAGAAAAGGTACGTTGGTGCGATATCAGTGTCGAGAATGCATTCGGAGAACAGAGTGCGCGCCAAGGATGAACTCGAATGTTCTGGCACAAATGTTTACGCGCGGGGTCGTGTAAGGAAAAAACATAACTTAAGTGACTGGAATTGATATCTAGTTAGTGGAATGGAATCGACAGCTGTCGATGCTCGCGTACACAAGGCAAGATTAATATCTCCCATTTCCATATTTTAACTCTGCTCTTCTTAAAAATTACACGCAGGAAATATTTTTTGTATTTATATTCCGTGCGACTCTCGTGTAAATGTGCGTATTATATGTCTCGTGTGTCTATATATATTGCGAATTTAATGTAAAAACTCGACTCGAGCCCCTTACAAATATACACATATTGACTTTGACAAAGGCCGGTCCACCTGCTGAAACTTCAGAAAATATACCATGCAAAACCAACGTGCGTGCATCAAACTCTATCTTTCCTTGAATATATATATATATATATATATATATATATATATATATATATATATATACACACATGTGTGTGTTCAGAAGCATTGTTCAATACGCATAATGTTTCACTCTTAACAGCACATCACTTTGGTCATTCAGTGTACTTTTATGAGTATGAATATTTACATGAGAACAGTAATCAAAGTTAGACATACAAACAATTTACACCAGTAAAATCTCATTGCTTGCTCTTGTCACATTTTTTTGTAGATCGTTACCATGCACACAATCTTTGTTCCTGAACTGGCTTACAAACTTGATTAACAATGTACATAAATATTTTTTAGTACAAATTTCGGGGGCTTGAGATGCACACCAGCAACTAATTGTAGGCTGGCTATGTGGTACTGGCTATGGCAAAATAACAATAGGTGTGGTAAAAACACTAAAGCAAAAGTAGTTTTCAACATGCCTTCAATATCAATGCAAACACAAAAGTGGTGTCATTAAATATTTTACCTTCCCGTGATTAGTATGACATACCATTAACTGCATTTATACAGAGTTGATTTCTGCCTTAGCATTAATTACATAGCATTCAATTAAAATTTTCACATTCATCTGTCATTATTTTAGGTCACCATCTCTGGGCTTTGTGCATTACAGCTCATAGAATTATTGTTTTAATATTTTGTAAATGATTTTGCCTTGCATAATTTCCTACTTTTTATATTTACCAAACCTTAACTTCTGAATCTGCTGCATCAACAAATTCACATTTTAGTATGTGGGTTTCCTCTTACAGATGAACATACAGTCTTCAACCATGTAAACAGTTTCTACGTTTTTAGATGCCTGTACTTGTTTCTGTCAAATTTATGATTCCTGCCATATGCTAAATTTATTTAACTCATAACAGGGCCTAGTTTTTAGGCTGTCAGATGAAAGCATTAATATTCAAGATAAACTAAATTAATCAGAGGAAGAAAAACCCTCTTACGACGTGTGACAATGAGCGCACCATTACTTTTTTCAGTATGACGTAGTTTTTTGTAGGAGAATATGGGAATACTGAAGAACATTGGTGGATGAAGGAGCAAAAAGAACAAAAATGGCACTGTCTTTCTTTCTTCTGTGTCATATAGCAAGCACTAAACCGTGCAAGAAAAATTGTTCTCGTTGATTGACGTCATGTCAACATGCCTCCAAGTACCTGCTACTACGTGCCATGTCATGACAAAAAGTCCTTAGAACACAGGGTGTCGCTGGAGCCAATGTTTTTTCAAGCAGACTTGCCTTCGAGAAGGCTTCAAATGCCTACCTTGGTGCATGTTTGAGCATGTTTTGTACCCTTTGCTACAACCCAAACAAAGGAGAAAGAAAGGGCACATGTGTAAATGAGGGTAGGCACCACACTGGCCCATATTAATTTACCCCCCTCGTTCGCACACTTGCCATTTCCTCCTCTTTTGTTTGTGTCGGTGGAGAGGATGCGAAATACACACATGCACGCGCCAAGGTATGCAGTCGCAGCCTTGAAAAAGACAAGTCTACTTGTCAAAATGTTGGCTCTAGCGACACCCCACATTCCAAGAATTTTCCATTGCTTCAACTTTCCATCTGCCATTGAACTTCTACCTTATTTACTTACTATGCTGCATTTCAGACCACATTGCTGACATTTGTTTTGAAGTAGCGTTGATGTTGGGATGCAGGGAAAAGGCAGCTGCTACCTGTTCGACTGCGGGCCGCCGTCGCACTTTCTCTGCCTCTTCACGGCGCATGCGTTCTACACCGTATCCGTGCTCACCTTGCCCACGCGCAACACCGAGGCCCCCGTTTGGCCCGGCTCCCACCACGAGCAAGAACTGACGCAGCTACGCCAGCCGCGACCACTCCTCACAAGCGATGCTGGAGCCCCGCACAATGCACCTGCCGCAACACAGGCACCCAAGCCAACCACAAGCACAAGCAGTCCACGCCAAGCCAATGCAGGTCAAGCCGAGAATGATCAAGACGAATCACCGGACAGTAAGCATTATAATCAATTAGTCAACACAGTGAGCAGGAAATACATACTGTTAAGTGCAAATTGATCAGCATTGGTGCTGCTTTAATAAATAAGCAGCACGTTAGCTGCTTAAGGCAAACAAAATACAGTATCCTGCTAGTGTGATTCAGGGTAACATGAAAGCTTCAAGTGATGAGAATGATGACATATCTTGTTCAACGATTGCTTTGTCTGCACTACACAGTAACATGGTACTAACAAATGATAAGTACATATTTCTCCTACACAGTTGTGGTTCACATCTAACTCTCATTGTCTCCTTTAAAACTTTACTGGTTTTTATAGAGTAACCTATGTAGTAAAATAGAAATATGTGTGCAAGACGAAACTAATAGTAGAGCTAGGACCGTGGGAACTCGTATTTGCAGTTGTCAGAAAAAAATTTCACCATATACAAAGTTAGTGCACAGTTAGCCTCCTGATTCAATTCACAGATTCTGAACATACTTGCGTGTTCCACTACCCTGCTTAGCTCTCAAGCAAGCAGTATCATGCCTTGTACCTTCCGCTGAGTGCAACGACTTGGCATGCAAACTTGCAGGCCACCAGTGTCAGCACTACCAGTTCCGCTGCCAAAATTCTAGCGAGTGCATCGCTGTCTACAACGTCTGTGATGGCATACCGCAATGCGTCGATGGAAGCGATGAAGCTGAGGACCTAAAGTGTCCTGGTGCAAGTAAGTCCTTTCCCAAAATGTGCTGGCCCACCAGTCATACTTGTTTTAGTGACTTTTTATCTAAACATGCTCTTGCGTTCTCATTGAAAATTTCTTTGCCGTTCTGATATTGTACATGTCTGGAGGGACAGCATTGCATACTACTCCACTCCTGCTGCAATGCAAGGAATGAATGAATAAATGATTAGCCAAGTGATCAAACGCTTGAACAGGCAAATGAATAGCACCAAAGTTGCTGCCGTCAGCAACTTCGGTGTTTATAATGCTTATGTCAACAGAAATGTATACATTATCAAAACATTGTCAATAAGCATGCTCCTGACCATCCTGCACGTGACTACTGAAAATTTCTTCAGCACAGAAAGAGTGCTAATTGACATTTCGAAGTAAATAAAATAACTGGCAGCAACGTTGAATTTATCAGAGCGGCACAGCATAGAATGTAATGCTCTCATTGCCACCACCACTACAACCACCTTGTCGTTTCAATCAGTCTATATTATGCATTCTATTATGATCCCCCTCCCGGCAATTAACTATACTGTTATGACATCATCCACTATGACATCCTGTTGTATTAGCATGCAGTAGTTCTTTTATAAAAATGTGGCAATATTGAACCGTGGAAAAATGTTCACGCTGTACCATTTGCGAAACTGTTTTGAACAGAGATACCCGAAGCCAGCAGTGCTACGGCCAGTCCATCTACGACGACTCTGCCAACAACGGCCGATCACGCTCGACCGGGAAGCACAGCTGCTGTGGACACAGAACAGCAGTACAGAGCACCTCCCGCCAGTCCTCCACAACCTTCCATGGTTGATGACAACCCCCGACATGGTCCTACAGTTGACATGGGAGGAGGTGCGTGGGAAGAAAACCTTATGAATATGAAATGAAGAACTTTTTGTAAATAAATCAAACTTACACAACATTACCAACAGAAAAAGGATAACTGCTCTACCTTTCACACACATAACAACCAGACACAAGTACTGTGCCTGTTTGTATCTAGTTGTTATGTTTATGTAAGGCAGTGCAGTTATCCCTTTTGTGTTAAGATGCACCATCTCGCCCAGCAACAAGCTCTTCTAAATTAAACAACACTACTGCAGGGCACTCAGTATTCTCTTGCAACAAAAATATTTTCACAATATACTGATCTATACATTTTATAGTAATTGATCTGAATTAAATTGCAAGTATATATATCTATTCACTCGAAATTATTCATGTTCTGTTTTTACATACATAAAGTCAAGGCTGTTTAAGAGATACAGTGCCAATTTGTTTTCAATTATGTTCATTTTGAGCAATGAAAAATGATACTTTTGCCATGGATTATCAAAAGTGGCACGTTGCAAGGACTCATCAGACATGGTAATGCCTTCAGCCAAATGATCATATGCAACAGCGCATGGCAAAATGAAGTTAAATGACGACGCATTTATTGCACAAGAAGTTCATTTATTCATACCTCAATGTGCCTTGCTTTTTATTAGCCACTAGTCAATACAAATATCAAAGATAAGTGATGTACACTCAAACCTCGGTATAACGAACCTGGGTGTAATGCATTTTCGGTCATAACGAAGTAAATGAAGAATAGTCTTGCTGTAGATACAGTGTGATACTTTGTTTATAACGAAATTTTGGATATAACGAAGTTATTTTTGTGGCACGCATGACTTTGTTATAATGAGGTTTGAGTGTACACAATTGCGTGCAAAGTGTCTCAAATGGTTAAGCAATATTTCTTGAAAATTTTTGAGTGTTGGTATTACCAGCTGCAAAAAACAAGCAACCGAAAGGTAGATTTATAAGCAACATGTATACACTGTGCTCATATCGGTGTTACATGTCAGGAATCAAAGCTAAATGTGTGTGCATTAACACATTCAAGACAAAAAAAGGCAAGTAATAAACAAAGGCTGGAAAACGTAGATTTTTCATTTTCAGTATGTAGTTTAAGATATCTGCTAACCAACTTGTGCCAAGATGCTTTGGCATTCAGTAGATTGTACTGTTGGCAAATCTTTGTTATGTATTGTGGGAGAAAATAATATTCCTGAAGCACTAGCCTTATTTCATGAGAAATCTTGGGGGCGAGTGTCATAAATGTTACAGCAACTTCTTAATTTCTATTACACTGTTTCTTATTATTACTTAAGAGCATGCTATGAAATATCTTATATGCCAATCTACGGTCAGGTCATAAAGACCCAGGACGCAAGATTTTTGGAAAAGCTGAATTCTTGCTTAGCCTGACAGAAAAGCTTCTTATTAAAAGCTTAAGCCTGTGGCACTTTACAGCCTAAAAAGTGAATCATTAAATTAGTATTGTCATGCATGCATTAACACACCAGAAATTTGCATTTGCTGTGAAGTCCGTGTGATAAAGACTTTTGTCTCCAGAAGTAGATAAATTGGTCAGTCTGACCAGAAGTTATGCAAGCTAATAATAAATACTATAAATACAGGTATTTAGAAAGGTTTCAGTATTTTTACCGGTCTTTCTTCCACTGCAGGAAGAATTCCAAAGCCTATACTTAACGGCCACAACAGCTTCCCACCGTTGCCTCACAACAACAGGCTTCGATGGGGCGATGAAAACAGCCACAGTCATGGCCGACCAGAGTACAGAGACCCGTACGAAGAACCCTTCGCACCAGAACAGAAGTACTACGACTACGGGCAGGCCTACCCTGAGAGTTATCGGTACTGGATCAACGATGCCGACACACAGCTCTACCCCATGGTTGCCGACGGTAATGCTGATGTCCTTGATGCAGGTCTTCAGTACAGCTGCTTCCAAACTGTCAGGAAAAGTTATGATATCTATGCAAATATATGTCCACATCAGTATAATGTTTTGCAGCATGGCTTTCTACATTTGAATGCAGCTTCGCCTGAATTTATCATTGGTTACACCACGAGTAAGTGTCGTGTTCCACATTACGCCACGCCACACTAAATATTACCATACAATTTACTATACCATACCATACACTATATCATACACCATACAATGTTCCATACCATACACCTTACCGTAATCGCATATCATATGCTATACACCATACTGTGTACCATATTATACACCTTAATCAAGCCGTATCATATGCCATACCATGCACCATACTATAATGTGCATTGCACAATATTAGGGGTGTCTGTTTTGGCAATTGCTTGGTTTGTTACGACAACGTGGGCCTGAGCAGGTGCCAGTAGCTTTAGGGCCTGGAGGAAGAGGCAATGTGCCTGTGTGGTTGTCTTCACACAAATGGTTACGACACCTGACACCATATCATGTAGAATATATTATATACCATACTGTGCCGTATGTATAAAATTACCTCATTACAAACACTCTCTGAGCTTGTGTGAATCCGAGTGTTGCGCCCAAGTGCTAAATTAATTGACAAGCTATTCTCTTCAACTGCAGGCATCATGCAGCCGCAGAATTACAGAGCCCAGAAGCCGAGAATGAACCTTCAGCAGCAGCATCAATACCAGCAGCAGCAGATGCAGCAGCAAGAGCTTCAGCAGCAGCAGCAGCAAAGGTTACAGCAGCAGCGCTACCAGCAGCAGCAGTTTCGCCAACACCAACTCAAACAGCTGCAGCACGAACTGCAGCAGCAGAAAGAGCAGGTGTCCTCTGTTCAGGACTACCCGCCCAGTCGTTGGAAAATGAGCCGTGGGTGGGTATATGACTGTTACAAGCTGCCACTCTAGCGTCGCCAGCGCGAAGTCGGCGACGGGAATGACAGCAGGTTGGTTCGTTCCGTACGCAAGCAGAGACAGTGAAGAGATCAGAGACGTGAGAAAACGAAACGAACTTTTACTCTAGTGATATTGCAGCACACGGGATCTAATACAACACTTTAATACAGCTAACAAATTACATCAACACTTGATACAAATACATATAAAAACAATAAATCAGCTTACGCGAGAGAACTATTACAAACTACACAAACTAACACAACAGAACTACAGAGGAGAAAGTTCGAAGATATAAACAGGTGAAGGCATACGTGTGATGACCGGCAGCGTTGTGTCCCCGACGATCGGATGCGAGAAGTCGAAGAGAGTTCTGGCACGACTGCGATGCCGGCGGTGTTGCAACGCTGGTGGCTCCGGGAGGCTAGTGCTTGCAGGTGACTTCGAGCAGGTTGAGCTAACTCGAGGCGAAGTCCCGATGTCTACGTTGCAGACGTTAATATCGCGTCACAGCTAGACGAATGGCTAAGTTTAGGTGGCCAGCCGATACAGAGCCACACTAAAAACTTCTAGAAGAGATGCTTGTTGATCTGTTTCTACACCATGCTGGTCAGCGACTACTCTGCCTAGCAGGGCAAAATCCTGCGCTTAAATCCCCCTCGTGTCTCCTCGCTCTCTTCCTTGGGGACAAGAGACCTCTACCTGGGTCCAATCATGCGCGTTTAATTGATGAAAACTCCGCCCCAAAAATATTTTGACCCCACCCCTTTTTAATAGGGAGAGGGCCCGCAACTAGCGAGAGTGACAACCTGTCGGGTTGTTGTCATACGGCTTGGCCACCAGAGCGTTTCCCACGCTTTTCCCCGTGGGAACGGTCAAACGTTTGGCTCTCAGCCGGGGTGTCTCGTAGTCGAATCCTTGTTCGGGGTATACCGCGGCCTTCTACGACCTTGCAGACGTCGCCACAGTTACAAAAGGATTAACTGTCGGCGGCGACGTTCTAAGAAGAGCACCCCATTTTGCACTTCTCGGATCCCTTTCATGCGCCGCCGTTTCTCACGGTCAGTCGGGGAGTACGGCGCCCGTTAATTGCCGTGACGCGGTGTCGCCAAAAATAGCCGTCCGTGACAATGACAAAAGGACGATATTACATAAATGTGCACGTGCAAAGTTCTTAAAGGGAGCAGCCAAGTTTTATCACAGCCTCTTTGTCGGACCTGAAAAAAAAAGCTTCTCAATGGATGCAGAAATGAAAATTAGGCAATAATGTGGTGCTTACAACAGCCTGGCTTTCTTGCCTGGCTTCTAGAGGTAAAAATGGAAAGGAAATAGTTCTTGAAATGCAACTTAGGGGTTCCTCGGCTGCCATGTCATCACCAAAGACCTGCATGGCCTTAACCCTGCACATTTAAGTCACGAGACAGGTCTGACTGAGTAAAGATGTGTGACAGAGTTGAGACCTGCCTTAGACGATTGAGGAGGGAGAAACTCCATTTTACAGGAAGGTCAGAAATAGTGCCCCCCCCCCCCACAACTCTTCTGTGCAGATGCTAATGGTCGCAACCAAAAATTGGTTCACAGCTGGGATACCTTGTTCGTGCTAATTACAGTAGGGGCAGAATAGAATGCAAAGCATACCGCAGAATAAATGTAACAAACCACTACTTTTGCTGAGCTTGTAGGCTCATACCTAACGAATAGGATGTAATACGGTCGAAACATTAGAACAGGTAGAAGTGTCTCTCCTGAAATATGAGGTGTTTGTTCCTGTCCCAATATTCAGATTACAAAATAATGAAGACTAGATATCTGCATAGCAGTTAGCTGGACAATGAAATCTTCTTCATCCTAGACCCACCAATATCGAAACACGTTGCACCCGTACTGGTTTGAACTGGGAATAGAATGGTCAGTCAGCTCACAACTGAAACCAGTTTGGTCTTAGGTTTTTACATAGCCTCTAGCGTTAATGTAGCCTTTCTTCCTTTACAGAAAGAAAAAGGTGGGGGAAGGGGGCAGTGGTTTTGACTAGAGAAGGCGGAGGCCACGTAGGCGTTGTTCGGCTTCACGCTATGCCAAGTATCCTATGGTAGACAGAAACTTCAGAAATAGCCTGGAGGGCCAGAGGAGAAAGCTGCATGTGCGTGGCTTGCTAGTTTATTCACCAGATCCAATTCACATGCTGCACTTCTGCAGGCCCTTGGGTCCAGTGGATCAAAGTGACAGCTATGGGCCGCAGCCATACGCTCCAACCCTGGCTCCTTACAGTCGACGACTGCACCCCGGCATTGGAGGAGGCCATTCAAATCCACCAGTGCCGGCCTTGGCGCAGAATATGCAAGGCAGCAAGCTTGCAGATCAAACCATAGGCCAGCAACAGGGCCTCGCACAAGATTCGCAGCCCGACTCACCGCTGGAGCCACAAGCTCAGGAGCAGCGAAAGCTCGAGCCGCATCCCGTGATGCCAGCCAAGCCAGTCGCACCAGCTGCCAACGAAGACGGTGAGGCACCCCTTGCTGACATTTATGATCAAGAACCCTTAAAGATGCCCTGTGACCATTCCATGAGTTATCATAGAATGACCCTACTTTAGAACTCTGCTGCCTCACGTATTTGCCGCTGCACAAATTTATCGATTCTGTCAAGATTAAGTGAAATTATCACACGAATACCACCTGCATCTTTTCTTCTTCCGTTTTTACATACATCTGCTACACACCCACACAGGGGTTAAGGGGATGGCAAGAGAAAATGCACCACCAAGAGGTTACATTTCTACACATCACGGTGTGTCTCTTTTTTTTCTCTGACCGTATTGGCTACTGTTTCGAATTTGAACACGCACAGCACTGGCATGTAGAAGTATTTTGTGGTGGGCACAGTACTTTCAAGTCATTCGACTGGTGCGTCATTCCTTAAATCAGTCAATACCTGTCATACCCACTTGCTCCCCCATTTACTGCGTAGTTGATGATGGCATAGCTAAGGCAAGTGACCTTTGGCTGTTCTTGACAAGAAACTGTAAATTTCGTGCGGTGCGCAATGCAGTAGCTGGCTCAGATATTAAATTAATCCTGAAAGTTGGTTGGCAGTATTTTATGACCGTGATCACAAAGTGTTCTTGGGGCCTTTTGATGATGCTCACTGCATGGTTATTCACTAACTGCATGCACAACGTACATTGTCAAGTGGAGTGCTTTTATGATCTGCCTTGCAAGAGCATCAGATGGGAACATACCGGTTACCGTCTGCATGTTTCCAGCACAAAACAGTTTTTTGCACACTATTCTGCTTCAGAATAGCAATTAGTTGTAGTTGCACGAAGGTGTTACCAATACTTTCATGCCATTAACCAACATGAAAGCCTACTATTCCAAAGTAATCGCCTCCAATTTATGACTGTGATGAAACCTACGACTGCCCGATGTGACTTTGCTCTCACCACTCGAAACATTTTTTTCGTACTGTTAGAACAACAATTCTTTTTTAAACTGTGAGAGTTACAAAACAAGCAACATATCACAATAATCAGGATCGAGAGCTGTCCACAGTGAAACAAGAATGGATGTTCTAAACTTGCTTTTATGGTATGCTGAAAATTTGTAAGCGAGTTTATTTCAAGCAAAGATTTCGCTTATATATGTTCAAACTGTAACTTATTGGAATGGGCTTAGAATATCGATTCTAAGCTTGACCAGTGTATGATGTCATATAAAAAAAAATATGTAATGCTTAACATGTGTCATCTTTTGACACATTGTCAGGGACAGATTTTGGCACTGAAATATTTGTTCTTGCTGAGCAATTAAAGTTGAAATCTTGCAATTCTCATTTTCTCTTGAAACCTTTCAATTTATATAACATTTACATCAACGTCTGAGGACCAGGACCGAGTTTGTATCTTTATTGGGCCACTTACAAACAGCCTAGTAGTTTCTTTGCAACTTAGCATATTTCATTTGAGTCAATTCAGAAGCAGCCATGTCTGAATTTCCCTATCTCAGACAGATTTCAGCACCGATTTTAAATGACTAAGCTAAAGCTTTGTTTATTTCCTAGCGTATTGTTTAGCACACTTATTCAACTATGCATCATGGAAATTGTGACTGAGAACACTTGAATGCCACAACGTTATGTACTTGATTCCTGCACTGAAGCACTCAATCGACCTACGTTTGTTGCCACAGACACCTTCTATCAGCCTGTTGTTGAAGTGGCACCCCCACCGGCACCCCATCAAGGTAGTTCAAAGCACATCACAGAGCACCTGCAGAGTGAGTCGCGCTCCTCTAGCACCAGAAAAAAAGAAAAGCGATTGCCATGTGCTGGTCATGTTTTTGATACTAAATCACTTTTCAGAGCCTCAAACGAAACCTTCAAAGGCAGCAGCTGGATCTGAAGTGCCCCATCAGAATGAGAGACCCGTACAGTACAGCAGGCTCCACGAGGTTGCTAACATGCAGGTGAGGTTGAATGTTACACACATTTCACCACGTTGTCAAATTTGCCATCTTGTCAGTTCTTGAATGAGAGGGCTACCACAACCTCTGTGAGTAGTTTAAAATGCCACCATCACAGATTTTGGCATTATAGCTGAGTTTCACAGCGTCCAGAATACATAGCACCCCCAGTAACAGGATGATGATTTAAGTTGTAGCCCTTGACCACATCAAGATGAAAAACAACCAGAGATGTTTTAGGATCAAAACGTTTGTATGAGTGCTGTGTGTTTTCACCTCTGTGAGTGTTTTGTCTCTCATGACACTCTGTGCTTTCACCTCGACTTGGACTCTTCATATTGTGGCATATTGGCATTAGATGCAAAAGCATTGTTTGAAACATTCTACATGTTTATATGATGTGAATATGTGAATCTAATGTGAATATGACGTAAATATGATGAAAATTTAACAAAGGAATTTTCAAAAAGTATTGTAGAGCATACATTTCCCAGCATGATAACACCTCACATCGCAGGTGAGCTTTACCCAAGTGGAACAAGGAAGCCGCGGCACCGAGCCGGAATCGGGCAGTGCAGTGCTGGCCCTCACGTTGGGCCTCTGCATCACAGGTCTCCTGCTTGTGTTGGTCGGCTGTCGTCTCCGACTGGCGCGACACCGGCTAGCACGCCGAGGCGGCCGGTCGTCGCTCGCGCACGATGCCGACTACCTGGTCAACGGAATGTATCTCTAAACCTCACTGTGTTGCAAGTATGTGGATAAGTGAAGACAAGAGTACCTTTTTGAAAGTTTGTATCTCGAGAGAAGATGTGGCTTTAACTTAATGTCTGTTGACGCTCGACTTTCGTTGACCTCACTTCATTGGGAACGCAGAGAATCGGTTCAAGCTATCTGCAGATCGAAATCAACGGTGCCTTTGAGTTGCCATGAAAGTTTACACAAAGAGCACTTTGCAAGGAACCTTGCAAGTTTAAAAATTGTCCCGAAAAACTTTATCCACAAGGAAACATTCAACCTTAATTTCAGGTGTGGCAGCCAAAAAAAAAATCTAAATGAGTGAATGAAAATCAAGCGTGAGACATTTTAGAAAGAAGAGGCAAGAAGGGTATTGTTATGCGGCCATTGGCCTTTGGAAAAGTGCCGTGTACATATTGGTCAGTATATTTGGCCTGTTTACAGTGCACATTATTTACTATTGCACTCATGTACCACAAATAAAGACGCGAAGGCAGAATTTTAGACACAATTTATGTGCAAGTATGCTTAATTGCCATGGATATTATCTATCCTCAAACAAAGCAGAATATGTTTCGATCTTTCATGAGCCTGATTGTTCCCACGAATGCATCATCACCTACAGAGATCTCAGACTTAAATTGAGAGCCAAGTTAATTGCTGTTTAAATACAGAAATCGATTGCAGTGCTGTCTCATGCAGGTTAAAGGCACACTGCATGAAACAATTGCACTTCGGCAGCTCAAAAAAAAAAGTAGTGCACTTGCTTAACGAATTCCTCTTTGCAGAAGGCAATTAAATTACCTTAGGTCATCAGCACTTCATACAAAAAACCTCATGGTCCTAAAGTATACCACCATTCATTCTGATAATTGTCATCAATGGCATAGGCTGTGAAATGTATGCTGATGTATTACTCACAGCTACAAGCAGAATGTACACAGTCGGCCAATGTGAACACCTGATACGGGGATTTCGCACCACTTGAGTATTCTTGCTTCCAACCATCCGATGATTAAGTAGTACACAATATTTTCTTAGACACACTCTGTCAGCATCACAAACATGTGTTCCAATTAAATATAATTGAGCAGAAATTCTTGCTCATTCTTGAGACTTATGCCCCGTCAAATTTCAGGCCACTTGGACAAGTAAAGAGTGCAAATATGAATTCCAGGCTTTGTGCCCGATGTTTACATGAATTAAGCATTTTTGCATTTTCGCAGTCTTGCTATGTTAGCTATTGGTGTCTACTACATTTGTTGGAAGTTATGTACACATTTTACAAGTGAGACACAAAGGCTAGTACTATTGCTTAATCGATGTATCTGGTTGCAATGGCCTCATGTTTAGGAAGCATGTAATATTGCAAGTTAGCTGGTGCTTAACAAACCATTAGAAAATAAAAGGACATTGCTCTATTGAACTCAACAGGACTACTGAACAATTAGCAATTAAACATGATTGTACAGTCACATATGAATACACAAACACAGCATGATGAATTATTGCATGTAGCTAGGTGAATCTAAATTGTGTCTTACCAACTACCATGTATAATATACATGCTAACAATAAATATCAGACATCATATATAAGCTTTGCATTAGAATGTCGAACAGTAGTATTACCTCAGCAAAAGAGAAAAGCTATTACTGACTTACAAGAACTGAAATACAAGCATCACACTTAAATCATGCTTAACTGTGGATACAGCAAGTGTACTTAGATATCATAGTGATTTTGTACGCATTGTATACTTAGCATGCTTACCGTGCATTATTTCTCATTCCCTACTTGAAAATGCGGACGTGAAATGATTGTGCTGCTTGAGGACTTGCCATATTTATGCATACATAAAGAATGCATCCTTAATTACAGTGTGTGTTAGCTTTAGTCGAATTTTTTGTATAGCAAATATATTCATGTTGAAGTTATAATGTTAACAAAAATGCAAAGAAGACTTTTGCAACTACAGAAAAAGCAATTTAGGAAAGTATTGTTCTCACAAATACTTTATTGCTTATCACTGCTGTGTGCAATTAGAATGTCTACATTGATATCAATGCACTGTAGGAAGGAAAAAGAACCTCGCATCAAACTTGTAAAACGTAGTTCTGACCTAAGGAGTCAAAACATGAATTTATGTCAGAAAATAAATAGAAAGGAAAATAGCATGGCACTAGTGCAAGTAAACCGCTTCTCTTGCAGTTTAAAACAACAGCATTTGCATGCATTGTGTGCATTGACCAAAATTTCGTCCTTCGTCCCAGACCTTCAACTCAGCTGTCGTGATAATCTCAAAGCTAGAACTTTTGGCAAGTGTTTGCAATGGTAATTTTGCATAGTTTTGTTACAACTGCTCGCGGTAGACTTTAAAACAGCAGAACAGAAGTATCTGTACAGTGAACGTAGAGCAAAACGATGTAGGTTTTTGTATGGCACTCTTTTTTTTAATGCTTTGCATCTGCTGTATATGTAATTGACCGTAATTGACCGTATATGTAATTGACCGGGAAGAAGCCCTACAGAACAGTTGAGCTGATGTAGAAAACTAAGATATTTCACTACAACAGAAGGCAAGTAATACGACGCACATGTTATGAAATAATGGAGTTCTTCATTTTTCTTAGTGAAATGTATTACAGTTAACAGCAAATTGGTGCATATCAATGCTACAATGACAAGGGTAATTAAATATTGAAAGCTAAGGTGTAATCACATCTTTAACATTATAAATCATTATCTTTCTTGTAAGCACATCATCACATTCTAAACACCTCACAGTGGGACCTTTTTTCAGCTTTCTCAAATGCCCCTCTTCTCCAGTCGGAGCCAAGTAAATTAGCATCTCTAGATGTCATGTGGTATTTACGTCAATTACAGAGCACCCCCTTATCTATTGATTGCTGTTATTTGTTAACTGATTACTCTCCTATTAAGACACTGCACACAACATACCGCTAATTAAAGGAAAAGCTGCAGAGGACTTATCAGCATCACCATTTTGAGAAAGCATTATCTCGGGCATTTTATACTCGTGTGCGCAAAATGCAAAAATGTTTCAGCATGACCATTACTGAAGCAACCTATATTAAGTTTTCTGTGATTTAAAATTTTATAAAGTTCTTTTCGCAGGGATTCTTTTTACACTGATTAGTGGTTTAATTCCTCAGTTCATTGATATATCTTTGTGTGTGAAAAAGTGAAAAATAACAAACTAAGAAGGCAAAGTGTTGAGGCTGTGACTTTAAAACAGCAGTAGGCAAATGTCCCACTCTTGCACGTTTATTGGGATGCAATTGCATGAAAAATAGCTGTTAAAAATCTACCAAGAATGAGTAGCTCTCTAAAATAATCAACTGAATAATTATTAAGTGTATTAAATGACTCATTAGATTGGTTTACACTCAATTCCCCATTAATTGACAAAATGGTGGCATCAGTATTGCTGCACAGTTATGAAGTTACATTGCAACAATTTCTTTAAAATTTATCACAGTTTGGATCATTGATGCAAAAACATTTGGAGGAGCGATAGTAGGTAGAATCCAGTTTTTTCTTTCAAAATCAGCAAAACTCATAGCAGCTGAGCTGTCTAAACAGAGTTTCTACATCTCAGAGGTCCTTGAACTAATGAAAAAAAGATACTGACCCCAAGACCATTAATTAAATGTCATTTCTACATTGAACCTTGAGCAAATAACAATGCAAAGGAAGATGGAATGACTATTATACTGACAAAATAATATAACCTGTTGTAAACATTTTGCAACTTCAAACCTACAGCAACAAGCTCAATTGACAATATAAAGCATAAAACTCAAAACATTAAATGTTGCAAGACCATTAAAAGACAGCACATGTTAAGGCCAACCAGCAACAACGTAGTCAGAAAAAAAGTGTCAATCCGAGCCATAGTTAAGAGAAAGCGAATGTTACTGGAGCCATGCCTCAATTTCAATGTAACTTTCTTTTTCCCCTTCACTAAGTGCATACTACTACACAACTTTTTCGTCGTTTGTTGTCAACTGTGTTTTCAGCTGTTCTCCTCATGTTCTTACGATGAAATAAATGTTTTTAGAAGATATAGAGCCTCATGTTGTCTGTGGCGGAATTAATACAGCCGTCTGTATCCCATTTAGAAACTCTTATTACAGTGTGAATAAACAAAATGAACACTTACTTGCTATAACGGTGTTTCATGACCCGCCTAAAAATTACACATTGGCAAGTTCTTAATTTCTGGCATATATGTTAAACTTTTTGTTTATAACTTCACCAATATTTCACAGTGTAAAAAAAAGTTTGAAGCCAGGTTTACTGCTATTTCTCCTGTCGTTTACGTTAAATAATTTGCAGCATTACACGTGAAGTGGCAACCTTAGCTCAAGCCGCGCTCACTCATAGCATTCATCCATATTAAATATGCCTTCTCTCTGTGACACTTGCCTGGCTGTAACACCCCGCTCCCAGCTTGCCACTGCTCAGAAATCATGGCCAGCTAAAGGGGAGGCACGACTCGCCTCGCATTTTCCTCCAGCAATGGTGTTCTGTTAAATCTCTAACATGCCACGGGATGGCGACAGAAGCCCAAATTCTGCGTCCGATCAAGGATACTGTTCTAGCTGTCCCAGCACTTTCTTTGATTACACTCTCCCTGTGCAAAGGAATCGACCTAACCAATGGTAGAGCTGATCGCGGAGGCCATGACGCAGCAGACAGAAGCAATGAAAACCATGTGCAATGAAAAGAACTAGTTTTTGGGAGGACATCAGCACCTGCCGTAAGAGCCTCCCGCTATCATTAGCTCAGAGTGGTGAAGCAACTAAACACTACCGGAGTTTTTAATGTGCTCCAATTTTTCAGATACATATCGCATTTTGTGTTGCCAGAAAGTTCCTCATTTACACAGCTGCTGATGGAAAGTTGTTATACCATAACTTACAGACGATAGCGGCTGGGGCCCTTGCGTCACTGCACTCGGCAGCCTTAACGTAAGCAGCTCCTGTAAATTAATTCTGTGGAATCCTGCAAGGTGACAAAAGAGTTCAGAAAGGAAAATTGACGACCATCCGTTTTTAGCATGAAGCAACGAAGAAGTTCATACGGATTTCTCAGAAGGAAAATCTTCTTAGCTGCCAAAAAAATTAATCTTGGTCAGGGGTTCTGACCCGGGACCATTGCCTTTTTGGAGTGTTTGCTGGACCCATTAAGCCAACCAGGAAGCTAGCTATTGGCAGCGTGAGGGTGAATTCATCGATAACTTGAAGCACATGGACACGTAATATTGCGTAATCCTGCAAGGTGGCAAAAGGGTTAACAAAGAGAAATCGATTTCCCATTCTTTACGTATGCAGTGTACTGAAAACCAATGCAGGAAGAAATGCTGTAGAATATTTTTATATAGGTACTCCAAGAATTGATAGCAACATCCCAAATCAACACAGTCCATGAGAATTAAATGATGAATTACAGGAAGTTCATTCTAAATTAGTTTATTCTTGATTCATCATCATCAGCAGCAGCAGCAGCAGCCAGACTATGCCCACTGCAGGGCAAAGGCCTCTCCCATGATCTTTTAATCAACCCCGTCTTGTGCTTTCTGCGAACTGTGTCATACCTGCAAACCAACCAACTTTCTGTCTCTCCCTCGTGCGTTTGCCTTTTCTGGGAATCCAGTCAGTTACCCTTAATGACCAGCGGTTATCTTGCCTACGTGCTACATGCCCGGCCCATGTCCATTTCTTCTTCTCGATTTCGACTATGATATTCTTGACCTTGGTTTGTTTCCTGACCCACTCTGCTCTTTTCTTGTTTCTTAAGGTTACACCTATCACTTTCCTTTCCATCGCTCACTGAGTCGTCCGCAATTTAAGCTGAAGCATCTTTGTAAGCCTCCAGGTTCCTGCTTTACAGGTAAGTACCAGTAAGATGCAGCTGTTATATACCTTCCTCCTGAAGGTTAGTGGCAGATTACCATTCATGATGCGCTGTCACTTCAAAATTAATCAGTCATTTCTTGAAACACTTATATTAAACGGCTTCACACTGGGCATACACTGGCTTTTATATTTAGACAAACGCAGCAGCTGTTCAACTACTGTGGTGTGCTATTGGATCTAACATAATATTTGGAAGCCCAATTCTTTGCAGAGTGTATGGCAAGAGAATCTCAGGCCATCTATAGGCATAGTCTCAAGATAATGCTATAAACAACAATCCAAGCATGTAAAGACAGTATCACCATCAGCAGAGATATGGGCAACACCAATCGTTTATTAAGTGCTCACCAAAGCAACTTGACCTTGACTCAATTCATTCAGTGCACTCTTTGAGGGCATTTACTAAGTTAGTGAGATAACTATAGAAAGCTTTCTAAGCAAACATCAATTAATTTTAAAAAAAGTTGCATAGCAAAATTTACTTGGTTGAAAAGAACAGTTCATCAAGTTCCTGGAGCTCCATCTATTTCTGTTTTCAGACATGTGGTATGTCAGAAGAACTTCAAAAAAAAAATGTTTTTTTTTCACACCCTGAAAAGCATTATATATACAATGACGTACAGCTGCCCATTTTTCTAAACTGAACGCACAAACCTCTACAACCGAGTCTATAAATGGCATATAATGGCGCACAGCGGCGAAATGAATGAGAATACACGCATGCGTGCAGTTAACAGTCCAGTGCAGCGTTTGTCTGCTGGACTGTTATGTGAAACGTACCCAACTCCGCTATCTTTCTCATCCTTGTTTCTATCTTTTTTTTTCTGGCTTGCAGTGACAGATGTTTTTTTGCCACAGGAACGACCTGCATGAACCACAGTAAAAAAAAAATGCGGATACACACAGTAGAATATATGGGAGTATGTCACATCCCATGTATCTCAAGTGAAACTTTTCTTTATAACTTGATGGCAGCATTCTGAAAAAAAAAAATGGCAATAAACAATGCTCCCAAGTGGGTGTGGTGTCCAATTCCTGGAACAACCCAGCAGAAGACAGCAGCACACAGGACAGCTCATCGTGTCATGCACTTATTCTCATTCACTTCACTGCTGTGCTCTGTGGTACAACGCTCACAGAATTAGCAGTTGACGCTTGTGAGAAGAAAAATTGGTGGTTGTACAAAGACACCAAACTGACCATGCCCTTGCAACAGTCGCTTGTTCTTTAGTAAAAGTAAACAAGCCTTGACCCTTGACAGCACTAATAATAGAAAAAATGCATGCAGTTTTTTAAAGCACAATACATAGTAGAGAGTATAAGATCACAAAAAAAAACACAGCTATGATAACATAAACATCTTCCTGCCCACTTGGAGTCACCGGAGAGAACTCGCCCACCTGCATCAATGCCCAACCGATAATGCGAGTGCAACCATTAGAACTGACCCAGTCATTCCACTGGATCCAGAACACTGGACATCGGTGGGTCTCTGGTTTGTCGCCCATATTTCCCATGTTTATTATAGCCACTGCACGTACCAATTTTCACTGGTGAAATAAAGCACTTCGGGAAATTTCGAGCAGTTCTGAATGGCAAATCAGAGACTCAGTGAGCTCTTACATTCATGGACAGCTGTGAAAAACCTTCAAGATGTGATTAAAGAGACAATGGACCCTAATGCTTTATCTGAAATTCTTGATGAATTTTGACGTAACTTGCAAAGTTTATGTACATTCATGTGCCAATTTTGAATATGAAGTTATGTTTTGTGCATATTGCAGTTTCTATAATATGAAATATTTCATGGGCACTGTTAGGAGCAAGACTTTTCCTAAACATAGTCACAGAGCAAATCAGCATATTACAATAATCTGGCATGAAAACTGCATACATTGAATCAAGAATGGATATTCTAAACTTACTGTTATGATATGCTTAACATTCACAAGGGAGTCTATGTCAAGCAGGAATATAGGTACCAAAATTTAAGTATACCATAATACTTGTTCAGAAGGGTTAAGAACACCCATTCTTGTTTTACTGTATACTATTAAAAACTTCATACTGTATTAAAAATTAACTGTATATTACAATTCAGCACATAAATATACATAAACCCTAAAGGTCTCATCAAAATCAAGATGCTTTAAAAAATTTTTTTTGAAGAGTAGTTTACCCCCTGAAATGCTGCATGTTCTGTTGCTCCAAGGTTAGGCCTGACTAACACTTCACACAGTGCAAAAGAAAGGGAAGAAAAAAGGGGAGGGGTAGGGGTGAGCATAGACACACACAGTTGCAGATATAGAGCATTGCCAAAGCTCATTTCAGACACAACACTTTTAAAGGAGGCACAGGAATGACACCAACGACCCCAGCTCCTTTCACATATTCGACGCACCCACCACACCCACACCAATCACCCAGTCACACACTCGCACGACCCAAAAGTTCGTGGGGAATTGCCAGTTCAGCTTTGCAACATCAAGCTGATGCGGCAGGTGTAGAGTCCATAAATAATTTCGCAACAATCAGCACATTTCTGGGACGAGAAAGGATTTAAAAAAAAGGGCTGGAGGTGTCAACTGCGAGAGACTGCCATCTTGCGCAACCTGGAGTGAAAACGCGCCCCCGCTTTGTGCTTGTCTAGGTTGTCGCTTAGGAGAAGGGAACAAGGACTAGGTCTTGTCAGGCTCTGCTTGGCGAGACGACGACTCTTCATGCTTGCTGCGCGCTGCTGCCTTTCTCTTATAATTCATCACGGCGGCCACTGCACGGGGCAAGCAAAGAAATAGTGTCAGATGCTTGGCTCGGCTAAAGACCAGATGCATGTGTGGATGATGGCACAACAAGCAATGGCATGGTTAATAAACAAGCAGCACAGCCATCACTGTCTACCAAGAATGCCTATCAACACCTCGCAGCATTTGGTAAGAGATCTAGTAAAAGGCGCACTTTTATTGCCTTTCACGAACAGATGTGCACGCGCCAACGTCTTTCAGCAATGCTAATTCACTGGCAAATTACTGTCACGGTTAACCAACAAAGCCTGCCAACACGTGACACGCTGCGTATACTAAGTCCTTGTAATACAGCAATGAGTGATCATGATAAGGCACAAGTTCGGGGGAAGATGGCATTTTCCTCGGAAATTCCTTGGAACACGAGGTGTCACTGGAGCCAACCTTTCGACAAGTAGTCTTGTGTTGTCAAAATGTCGCTTGTTAATATGCTGCAAAAAAGCTGCTCATCGAAATGTTAGTCCCCGCAATACCGCACGTTACAAGGATTTTATATGACTTTGATAAGCTCGACAAGGTGAGAGAGACAATCATTTAAAAAATCAACAGACAAAGTGGACTATGAAAGTTTATTAACCCTAACAATGTACTACAGTCATTAACCACATTCAATATTCTCAAGATTTCTTTAGAGATCTCAGGGGTGCCCGTTATTACAAAACACTTACTGAAAAACTAAAATTGCCTACAAAACTTAGCTACAAGCAACCAGGTGGCTGCTTACCTAAGCACCAAGCAATGCAGCAATATACAACTCTGTATGCTGAACTAGATAACTACCAAGAGAAGGAGCACGAGTGCCTCAAATATGCTCAATACGACTAGCTGCATTACAGTTGCTCGGCTATCTAGAAGTCGTGATACCAGACTAATAAAGCATGCTCAGTTACTTTTACACACGCACATGACTACCATTTACCTGCTAGAATGGAGCCACCGGGAATTCATCTCTTACAGCGTGGTGCAGACAACCCTGGACACCAATGCATGAAGAGACAGCTCCCAATGTCATTCGCTCAACAGACACCTTTCACGGGCGACATTTGTTCGACAAAAGATGGCACTGAGCACCTGGCAATCTAGCGAACTTTGGCAAAAGGCTGCGTTGAAAATTCTGCGGCAATTCATTGCATCACAGATGCACGCTCGCTTGTGGCAACTGAGCTGTGCATTTAACGTACTTAGTGTAGGCAAGGCCCTATAATTAGCAGGTAAGTAATTAGAAAGCCACTTGTTTGCCATTCTCTGCATTAATTCTAGCAGATCTATAACTTTAAGAAACAAACAGGATCAAAGCTAGTCCCACAAAACTTACACTAATGTCTTCCAATAGCAAAACTCGCCTAGCACACACGTTCTCAAGCCAGCAGCTTAAGCTATATATGAATGGTTTGTAGCTAGCAGTGATGGAAGTGACTTTTCACTAATTGGAGCGCACTTTGGAGCAGCCATAAGTGTTTTTGGAGCAGGAAAGAATGCTAGTTTAGAGCAGCTATTGCTGTTTTAGGAGCAGATATTAAATTTGCCATAAATTAATGGTGTTTAGAGCATTGTCGAAGCATCTCACAAATATTATTTTTTATTAGGAAATATATTTACCAGACAACAATAAATGTAAATTTTATGAAGCAAACAATGACAGGTTGTCAGAAATGTGCAGTGAAATGAGCTACAATTTGAAATACTACTGTTTGGGGCAGAAATCAAATTAAACTGAAAAGGCTGAGCACCATATTTTAGAAGTGACCACCGTCCCATATAACTAGTATTGCCAAACAAGCAGTAGATAATAGGTATGAGATAAGAGCAATCCTGCTCATTTTCACATTTCACCACACTATTTTATTTGCCATGTCTAGCTGAAAAAAAAATGTAACAGCCAAATGACCTATATTATTAATAGGACCGTTGCACAAATGAGATCGGAGCCGATAATGCTGCACACTAGTAGCACACTCAAATGATAGTACGCAGATTCTTTTCACTTTCTTTATGACTTATGAGGAGTCGGTCAAACAGTAAAAGTTCGTCATTCTCATTCTCTGAGTGTCATTCCGGAGCAGGTTTGTAACAATTACTAACAAAAATTACTGTTTAGAACATCATGGAGCAGCATTTCTCTTTTGAGCAATTGGAGCAGCACTCCCATCACTGAGCTAGCGAAATGCTGTAAACAGTGCGGCACATGACAAAACAAGTGGTGTAACAAGGTCATTTAAAACACTCAAATGTCAACAAGCAGCACAGACAGTGCTAAATATACAAAAAAGCAAAGAAAAACAAAAACAAAAGGGTTTCGGCATATGTGCATGGAAGCAGAGCAGCCAGGTCAGTGCAGTGAAGCTGGGCAGTGAGGAGAGAAAAGTAAACCACACGTGCAATGCACACAAAGGCACATGATACATTGCTCATGCAGGCTAATGCAGCAACGGCTGGAATGTGCAAGCTTTGATGCTGTTTGAGTGGCTTGGCAAAGCGCCGCTCTACGTTTCTAGGAGTACTTATCTAAATAAAGGAAAAGCCCCCCTCGTCGGGTCGGAGAAGGTGCTCAGAGTGCTAATTTTATTAACAGCGCAGGCATGATTGCGGCAGCAAGGCGCGATGCGGAGGATGGGAGAGCAGAAGGGGCCGCGCTTATCCCAGTCTTCGAGGCCGAGGTTGTTGTTGTGGGCGAGTTCGCTCCAACCAACCCGGTTGCTGACGGGTGCCCTTCATTCCTGGGACAGCAAGAGAGCGTGCTCAATGTTTGGATTCCATATGGCTATCGAGAGCAGGTGTTAATGAGTCGTTATAAAACACCGCACTTTTATCGTGTTACCCACAACGAAAATTTCATAACTCCCAAGATCATCACAGTAATCACAAACATTATGACCAGCCTATTTTTACGGTCATTCGAGAAAGAAACCTGCTCTAATCCCCCCCCCCCCCCCTTAAGCACCCCTAATTGCTCCCTCTTCTGTTTGCTGACTTAATCTTATGCCTGCAAAACTTCCTTATCTCATAACCTCGCAACATGCTGTTTACCACTAGCTGATCCACTAAATCCGATAAATTTCATAGAGATTAAAAGCATACTTTTATTGGTCTCAATTACAGACCAATTTCCCTAACCAGTGTTCCTTGTAAAATGTTAGAACATATAATTTACTCCAACCTTGTCTCATTCCTAGAATCAAATTCTTTTTTTACTCCCTATCAGCACGGATTCCGAAAAAGTTACTCATGTGAAACCCAACTTCTTTATTTTACTAATGACATAGCATCGGCTTTAGATCGCGGCTCACTTGTGCATTGCATTTTTCTTGACTTTCAAAAAGCTTTCGATAAAGTACCTCACCAATTACTCCTCCTAAAAATTAGTGCCTTAAACATTGACCCGAACATTCTTCAATGGATTGAATGCTTTCTGACTAATCGCACTCAGTTTGTAACAACTAATGGCTATAGCTCACCTCTTTCTAAAGTAACATCCGGCGTACCCCAAGGTTCCGTATTAGGCCCTTTACTTTTTCTTACATATATTAATGATCTCCCAGACAGCATTAACTCCGCTATAAGGTTATTTGCAGATGATTGTGTAATTTACCGCAAAATAAACAATGAATATGATAACCAATTTCTACAGTCAGACCTTGACACTGTCTCAACCTGGTGCAATAAATGGCTTATGACTCTCAACTCTAACAAATCTAAATGCATGTCAATAACCCGGCGATCTATTTCTCCCCCCTGTACCTACAAAATTAACGCCGTTCCCCTCCAGCATGTCTCTTCATATAAGTACCTCGGCGTTTACATTACCAACAATTTATCTTGGCACACGCATGTTACCTACATCTGTAATAACGCTAACCGAACGCTAGGATACTTACGCCGCAACTTTTCTCGCGCTCCGCTGTCCCTCAAAATTCTATTATACCGATCACTAATTTGCCCAAAGCTTGAGTACGCGTCCGCTATATGGGATCCCGTGCAGCAAAATTTAATTAACGCGTTAGAATCTGTTCAGAACCGCTCAGTTCGGTTCATTTGTTCTAATTATTCCCGTACTGCTAGCATATCAGAAATGAAATCTAACCTTGACCTACCCAATTTAACTGTCCGGAGGAAACTGGCGCGACTGCATTTTTTTCATAAGATATTTTTTCACAATCCATCAATGAAGCGAGACCTCATTTCACAACCGTCATACCACTCATCGCGCATTGATCATCAGCATAAGGTTGCCATTCCGTTTTGCCGCACCAAATTCTTTTCAGCAGCCTTCTTACCGAAAACAGCCGCCGATTGGAACCACCTTCCCTCTTCCGTTGTAACAATAACAGACCCTTTGTTATTCAAGACTGCAATTTCTCAGCAATGCTTGTAACTATAAGCAGTTTCCATTATCTATCTTTGTCTTGTATGTGCTTGAATTCTTATACATTTTTAGTTGACTTATGTTGCCTTCCTGATTTGCGCATCTGACACATGTTTCTTTATTTTGTCTTTTTTTTCTTGTGTGTTATAAATGTTGTACCCACCCCCTCTGTAATGCCCTACGGGCCCTGAGGGTATTCTAATAAATAAATAAACACTTAATAAAGGTATTTCTAGTATACTACAGATATTAAAACAAGAGCTAAACCCTATTTCCCAACCTGTGAGCCTTAATGTTCCAAGATATGGCAGACACACTAAAAAAATGTGGTAAAGCTGGGTGAGCACTAGATTTCATGTACATTAACAGAAGTTTTCCATGAGCACACATTTTTAGTGGGATACAGCCACAATTTATTGAGAAAAATTTGCGTGTCGAACAAACAGCAGCGTACACAAACAGTCACGTTTACGTTTACGTTTACAATCACGTTTACTTTTTAACTGCTGCATGAACTTATTGTCGTAAACTTGCTCAAAGTAAGCCTCTATTGTGCTTTTACAAGTGGACTAAAGTCATAACAGTATGGTCAAAAACCAGTGGGTTAAAAAAGACTTTTCTACACAGACTTTTTAGTGAAAATTTGAAGAAGCAGTCATCATACCACTGCACTTTAGAACAAGCTCAATTTAGTAGATGCTACATAAAATCCTAGAGACCTGACAGGTATTGCTAGCTTGCTTGGTCCAAGCATGTGCACACCCTCTCATTAAAAGAACATTGAAGCAAAACATTAAATCAGTTCAGACAAACAGTTCTTTCAGATTAATTTTGCAACGATAGGTTTATTAGAAAAGAAAATAAAGGTCACAATTTTGTGCTTAAACTTCCAGCTTAAACTTCAGCAAGTGAATGCCAGTATGACATCACAAATTCAAAAAGCTTTTTGCTTAGTTTGGCCCCAATGCTTCAATGAAGTTTTTTTAAGCTTGCTGTGCTACGACTTTGGGCTTCTCAGAACCTAATGTGAATAATTTTTAGCGACAACGATTACATAGGCCCTAGCATATGCCATCAAAATCTACAACGTCACGGCAAGCTGGAGCAGTAGCTTCAAAGCACCACCTGTATTTTGCTTCTGCGAGTTCTCGCACTACTTCTTGTGGTAACAGTTGTGCTTCTTGTATGGTGAAATTGTAGATTACTAAAGAAAGACGAATAATCTCTCTTCGGTGTCCCTTCAACATAATCAGGGTGGATTTCAGGTTGAAGCACGAGGGGAGGGCCAGACACGAAGCTCAGAACCGAATGCTCGAACAATCACGCAGCATCTTCTCCCCTTCTACATTTCACCACGCACGACCAGCATGCAATGGCCACATACTCTCCCGCTTGTCAACGAAGCCTGCGCGCGTTCACGTACACGAGTGCACTGTGGACTGAAAGATGCAACACCTCAGAATACGGTGCTCGTCTCCTGGTCAGGATTGCTGCAGAAAAGGTGAAACAGAGAAAGAAAAAAGAAAAGAAGAGGCACAAAAAAAAAAAAAAACAGAGGTGAGTTTGCCAAGGCCAAATAAAAAGGTGTGAAGCAAGAAGCGTTACAGTTTCACACAAATATTACTACAGGAAAATCTGGGGCTGCGGCATTTTGTACTTCAGCCAGAACAAGCTTGACTTTGCCGTGAATATTATTATTAAGGATGGACAAATAGTCAATTAGAGGTTTGAAGCAGGTAGTTAATTGTTGAAGCTTTGCTAACTGAATAGTTTGAATAGTATGTATGACAACATAAAGAAAAATGACCATCTCCGTCCTAACCAAGCTTACTTGCACATTATTTTAAATAATCGAAACTAGGCACGCCAGAATTTTTTTTTTAGATCGATGTGAAGTAGAAGCAAGTTTGAATAGTAACAAGATTTAAATAGCAATAGGGTGCAAGTTGTAAGCAGTAAAGTATGTAACATTTTAAAATTTGCTATACTTAAAGCCTACAAGCCCATGCAATGTATTTTTAAACTTAAAAATATATTTAATAGTGGTGTAGGTAATATATACATTAAACCTTAGTATATGACTATGAAGCAGTGCAAACTTTCCCTGGACAAGTGGTTTCACAGCATAGCAGGTGCTTATTGCAATGAAATCATCTTTTCAAACCAATTATAGGCTTGCGCAAACGCTTAATTTTAGGTTAGAAGTGAATTTGAAGCTAATTGTTTACCCAGTGCTGTGTGCTAATTCACGCACCGATGGACCTGAATGAAGTTTTAGCATTCCATTTAACCCTGAAATCTTACCACCCAAACCAATTTCAAGCATTGAGAAGAATGAGAGCATTCAAACCGATGTATTGCTGTCAAAATGTCACCCAGGTTTAGCTATATGACAACTAGTTATTCGACTAAAAATTCAATGTTAAAATGTGTAAATCCCAGACACTATGCTCAACAGTTAGAGCTAACTGCGGTTAGCACTGAATTCTGAGCACCTAGAGAAAAAAAAACAGTATGATATAACTCAAGTTCGAACGATATGGAGTGGCAAGTGGAACAATGCACAAAGCTTTTCACCTGAAAGGTATTCCCAAAAAATTTCTGCTATGTTGTCACGAGTAACAGGTTTTTAAATTTCGAAAATTGAGGATTAGCGATGTATAAGTGTCTTACAGGAATGTTAAAAAGTAACCTTTCCACTGTCTATGCCTGCCTTCAATTTTGCACAGTTTGTATGCATGTTGCAGACTTGGTACTTTCATTACTGACTAATACGAGACATGCAATATCTCTGATGACGTGAATAGCGTCAGCCAATGAGAGGAGTCTCAGGCACGGCCTGCCACAATAACCAGAGTTCCTAAATCATACAAGGTGTGAAACTCCTCACAATCTCTACGTATAAAAATCCAGACATGCCGTTAGCCAAAATCGCGGAGGTTTCCGAATTGCAGCGCTACTTGTATGCAGACGAAATAGCTAATAAATGGCATTCTTGTGTGTTGCATTTTGCACAGCAACAACGCTGCATCTTTTTTGAAAAAGCACTGTCACAAAATTATAAAAGCAAGTTAACTTGTGAGATATGTTTACGTGAATGCACAATCTACAAAATATCAATGGCTAAGACAGCCTATAACACATTTAAAGTCAATTTTAAAGTGCATGTCATGCGTTTGCACTATTTAAGTTTCCTTACTGCTGTGTTTTTTAACTGCTGGTTTGCTACATAGCTTTCTGACAGTCCTGGCACAGCTTTCATAGAATCGATCGTTTAAAAACACAATGAAAAATATGTATACCATTATATTCGAATCTAACCCGATAGTTTTTTCAAACTTCTTCGTATCAAACTCCAGGGATGGCTTAGACTTGAGGATATTAAAAAATGCGCTATTTTTCATAGAGAACAGTGGTGCACAACTAGCGCCACCAAGACGGTATTCTAGCAGTTAGTAGCCGAGCCAACACTTGGCTTAAGTACACACAAGAGGCCTCCATTTTGATATTTTTGGTAGTGGAGCAAGACACCCCTTATGACATCAAATCCAGCTTGGTTTTAATGTAAAAACAACAAACAGCCGCCTGCATCACGAGGCTTCGTAGGCTGTCGTGACCTTTGCAAGCGCTCTCTTCTCGGGGTACTTTTTGAGGGAAAGTAAGGGGACATTCTTTATGAACTTGCACAGGAATACAAAGAAAAATAGAAAAAGGCCGATACGCCGTGCATTTTTGGGAAATCACACACATATGTATGCAACATCCCAGAGGGGACTACAGCAGCACCTGGACAGCCTATATTGAAAAGAGTTGTCAATGCAGTGCTCATGTGAATATGGTTTTGTGAGCTCACATAATCATCTATGTTTACAAGAAAACCATTCTGGGTCCTGTTTTCCTGCTTCACTTGGCGCTCCTTGAAACCCAAACTGCGACTAGGCACAATAGAATCGTCTTCACATAATTAACCGTCGCGCACTCAAGCAAAGAAGTTGTCCCACTGTGATTAAGGGGTAGTTAGTTACTCAAAAAAAATAAAAAATGAAACATTTTTGTGTCAGTATTCCCTTATGTGAGCAGGATGTTTACGTTTGAGTCTCTTAATTTGAAGACGATACTGCAGCCATGGAACTCTTCAGCCTTTTTAAGTGCTTCTTCTAATTCTTGCTATGGCAAGTCGCCCAATGGCAACAAAAATGTGCCGCGTTTTCTATGATCCCTCAAAATAGTGTGCAAGTTCGCACTCCTCCACAAATTTGTCCACGGGCATGTCCGTACTTAGGAACAGACTTTTCCAAATGGTATGACTAACGAACTCCCAGACTACATTGCAATAGACGACAATAATGCCGGCTGATTAATTGATTATGGAATGTTCAAATGACACGTTCACTCGAGAAAGCTTTCTTGGCCTAAGACGCACCTGGACTCGCGCCTCGGCTCGCACCTGGACTCGCCTGTCGTACTGTCACTTGTCTCGCACTGTGAAGGCTTTTGCGAAGCCCCTGCCATTTTTGAGGAGATTAGCGTGGGCTCGGTCGTCTGGCGCCGAGCACTGCGTCGTTTGCGCGAACTGAGAAAAAGTCAGCAGAATTTCGCACAGGTTTCGAGCATATTAGTTTCAAAAGAAAAGAGTTGGGCTAGTTGGCTTGTGTTCACATTGGAACAGCGCAGAGACGAATCACAAAGGATGACGTGCATAGGTTGCATGTGCATGTTTTGTTGTTCCTTCTTTCCACTGCTTTTCTGTTTCGTTTGAATAAAGCAACCAGTTGTCAAACAGCGCTAGTGTTGTTTAGTCTCCCTTTAGGATTGGTCTCTGTGCTGTTCCAATTAGAACATATTAGTTTCGCCATAATGAATAGAGACCACCTAATGCAGGTTATGTCTTGACCTAGCCAGAACTTGACCTCCACTCCAGTGATACAAATGTCACATTTTCCGACATCAAATATTTTTTTTACTGAAATAAAAATCGGTGAAGAACTTTTGCGAAACGATATGAAATTGATCTGCGTCATGCTCACACAGGAACACATTTTGGAAAAAAAAACATTTACAGTGAGTGACATAAATTTGATGTATAATGGGTCAATATTACTAGTCACACAGAAGAGTAGTTAACTCTGCTTTCCACAATTCGATAATTTTTTAGCAATAGGCCTCCAAAGGTGTTAAATCTGAATGTTGCAAAATTGATTTTTTTTTCACCTGTAGTGAAATATAAACACTTTCAAAAAATCAGTGCAAATTTTACAAAACCAGGCATGGCTTTGCACATAATTGAGACTTTCAAATGACAAATTTTGTATTTGATTCATCTAGTGTTCTCAAATGCCAGTTATACAAAAGCAAAATGCTATGTTTTGCACTTAGTATAACCTAAGTTCATGAATTGTACACTAGATTGAACTAATTTTTTTTTATTGTCAGGTGCATTGATGGTTTTTTATTGCCTAAGAGATTGTACTTCCAGCCATCATCAATGCCACTTAAGTTCTAAAGAGTGCCAGGCAGTGCCTGACGCCATCTCAAGTCACTCACAAACTGCTTGCTGCCACCACAAGTAGCATTAAGCTTATGCTCCGTGATAATCACTAGCGCTGGTGCAACAGTCACCCTGCCAAGAAGGCCCTTGCTCGATTTCACTCTGAACTCCATAAAAGAACCGAATAGAGATTAAAATTTTGAGGTTATAATCTGTAGCACTCTGAACACTATTCGTTGCTCTGCGGAGTACCATTATGCCATTATTCACCATTCTGCAGGAAAGCAAGGTACCCACTACACGTCTTTAAGACATTATGTGCGCTTCGTTAATGCTGTAGTGCATGACTAAGTAGTTTGAGAGAGCCCTTTGCGAAGCGTAGAAAACTAAATTATGCGGTTGTTACTCATTTTGCATAGTGTGACAGCAGGTGCTATTCTCCTCTTCCACCACATTCACATTATATTACCTCTGCTAACATGGTTCCATGCCCGACATGAAGCCTGTATAGTGTCTTTTAGCTTGAGTTTTAAGCACCGGCATGACTGTAGTAGAATACCGGACTGCGGCGCAGATGACCTGGGTCTGAATCCTGCTCGATCTTTGATACTTTTTTTTTTTCATTATGCACAATAGCTGTTAGTATCGACACCAGAAGTGGCAGCGGACAACTACACCACCAAGGCTGACTGTTGTTGCGAGTTATCTTATAACAGCTCTCACTGTGCAAATCGCAGCGAGACGCGAGACTAATCTGCCTCTATTTCGCATGCGTTTATATTCTCGTGCTTTGCGCATCGTGCAAACACCATCCGCGTTACAGTGCCAGTAAGGCTCATTTATCCTCCTACTTGAGGGGGAGGCACCACGGTTGACACCATGCCAAGGGGCCGAACGGACACCGGTCACCGCGAGTACGAGATGTTGAAGGCTTTTGCCTCAATACGATTGCTATAGGAATGCGTACACGTGCTTTGAGCGAATGCCTGCATGATGGCTGGGCACACGACCGAAGCACCAGACTGACCCAAGTGATGTTTGTGTGAAACGTCACGCGCAGCAGTGAGAAGTGAGGAGCACTGACACCACCTTCCGGGCCACTGAGACTCCTTGTCCGTCAGTGGCACGTAGACGACGCCCATGAGGGAGGTGCGCCGCACTGTGCCGTCCTCCAGTTTGTCCACCTGCTCCAGCGTCTGGCTCGCACCGGCCGGTCCGACGGGGCAGATCAGGCGTCCACCGGGCTTCAGCTGTTCCACCAGCTGCACAACCGATCCATGAACAGCCACACCTCATTACAGTGATGTCTCTAAGCATGGGCGAATATTCAAGCAATTTGAATAATTGAAAGCATTGTGAGCATTCAAATTTGCCTCAAAGCAAATTTAAATTACTTGAAATTTTGAAGTATTCAAAATGAAGAAATAGAAGTGCATTTGACTTCCTGTAAATCCCTTGTAAGAAGGTTTACCAGTACGATATAATGTGAATCCAGGGAAAATATGCGCTGCCAGAAAGATATACATGTAAAGCTGAATCTATTGCCTTTCCCTCAATTAATTACTTTTTAAGTTTAAAAGCTCGTTACACAAGCTCATACATGCCAACTATAGCATATTTTAAAATGTCGCGTATTTTACCACTTATGACTTGAATCCTATTATAGTAGCACTGAAATCTTGCTTCATTCTGACCAAAAAACTGACATTCGCACATGCTTTATTCCAATTCTATATGATATTGTACACATTAGGGTGCGAGAATAATAGTCATTTTCCTTGTAATATATGATATATACTATTAGTATTGGACTAATACAAAAGTATTTCATTCAAAATTATTTGACCAAACAACCATTTGTTTTGAATTCCCTTTGAACCTAAAATTTGCAATTCACCCATTACTACAAGCCATCCTTGACAGAAAAAGAACCCAATTATATCCTCCACACACTAACAATTTACATTAAACACAATTTTCATCACATTACACCATAAAATTATTTAAATTCTGGTGCCTTAAGACTTACAATCGCATTTGGTTTTAGTCAACCTTAATCATGTTAGAAAAGACGAACTTGTAGAATACGCCGTAACACAAAACACTGACCTTTCTTGGCATATCTGGGGCTGCCGCTCCCACGTGGATTGCGTCGTACGGAGCATGCTCAGGATATCCTTCACGACCATCTCCCACTGTAAGGAAAGAGGTCGTTACAGGTGCCAGGAAGCTCCTCACTGGGCAATGGGATTCATTCTTGCTTCATCTGCCTTGGCCATTTGTGCCACTACGTTAAACTACGGTTATGACTAAAAGGACAAGCAATGCATTCTATTAAGTCAATTGTTAGAGTGTAACTTCCCAAGATCCCTATATGATGATGAGGGATGCCGTAGTGAAGGACTACGAAAATTGTCGACCAAGTGAGGTTCTTTGACGTGCACTTAAACTTGATTACAAGGGCCTCTATCATTTTTTTATTCGGTTGAAAATATGGCCGCTGTTGTTGAGATTCGATCCCGCGACCTTCGAGTCAGCAGTCGAGCACCATAACGAGCAGATCACCGTGGCCGATTTCTTTATCAATAACTATCCAATAATGTGCCCCCCCCCCCCAAAAACCAAGATGACAGCTTAACTGATGTGCAGTTTAGGTAAAACTAAAGTGCTGTCACTTTCAGAGATAAAGTTTGAAGAAGAAAAAAAAAAAGACAGGTCACTGTGAAGTTGAACCATTAACATTGATTCTGTACCGTCAGGGCATAAAAAAAACATGCTATACAGAAAAACAAGGAACAGTACAAAGCAGGTGTATGCACTGTGTCGAATAGCTAAGAGCAAAGGCTCCTCAAGGCTGGATCATTTAGAGCGTTGCAGTACAGTACAATATTGAATTACAAGTGGCTAAAAAAGATTACGGAGCACCATTTCCACAAGGGAAAATTTCTGCTCTGTTAAAATACGGGCGATTCGTAATGTAAGGTGTCTCTGAATAGGTCATGACTACTACAAAATAAAGCAAAAAAACATTTTTTTTTCAATAGAGGCAGTGTACCCAGGCTATCTAGAAACCTTCTAGACACGCACTATTGACTGGGCAAGTTGGTGCATGATAAAATGATATTGCTTTAGCGTAGCTCAGTTGAAGAAAAGATGATACACAGTGAAGAAGGGGAAAAAAAACAGACGACAGTGTGAGCGCTAGACACTGTCATGATCTGCTGTACGTCACTGAATAAATGTGAAAAGTACACAACACTAGGGCTCATGTTGGAAAGGATAAGAAAAACACAAACAATGAGTAGTCACAATGAAGAATTGCAAACATACCGATCAGCTTGACCCGCTTAGATTTAAGCAGTTGTGGCTGGTCGCGCTCAATGTTTGCAATGGACTCGTTGACCAGTTCTGGGATGTGATCAATGCCCACAGCCAAGCCAGTCTCGCCAACCTGCCACCAGAAGAATGGTTACTTCAGCAAAAAAGGGGGAAAATGTCGAAGCCCATTACTCTGAAACAATTTATTTTTATTTCAGAAGAGTAAAAATTCAACACAAATGTGCTGGCAACGTGGACGCAAGAATACAAGGCACCCAGATCTGGCAGGCTGATCACATGACACTTGTGGGGGGGGGGGGGGGTGCTATCACCCCTGTAAGGTTGTTTGCGCCTCATGGCACACACCCATCTCGTGAATAGGCCGCATTTAAGTTTAACAGCTGCTGAGCAGTAGGGGGCGCCGTGCTCATGCAGTTTCACCACCTTCATCATTACGATAAGAGTGGTAGTGTCAGCAGTGACGTCCAATGGCGAGGCTAAGAAGGCCGCACAAAAAAGATTGGGGACTCTCTTTGGCATGTGACAGCTGGCGTGGACGATCGTCTCTTGATGGAGGTCCACGGGATGTGGCTACCGCAGGTCATGTCCCATGGGTCCCTCAAGGCGAGTCGAACATCGGCGGCAACGCTTTCGCGTTATCTTGTATTTGTTACGTTGACTGAATTTATTGGAATATTGTATGAGGTTGTTTTTTTGGTGTATCACTAGTGGTGTTTTTTATTCGGCTGGTGATATCGTTTGTGAAAGTAGCTGAGTAAATGTACACGATGTTTGGGTTGCCCGACCCTGTCTGCTGTCTCCGTGTGTTCCAAGAGTGGCGCTAGCATCTTAAGACCCCCCACACACTGTATCGTCATTCAAGGTGGCCTTTGGACGATAGCACAAAAACACGATATTGCACAGCTAAGAAACCAAGCACAAAGTGCAAAGAAAGCCAAGAGAGAAAACTTGGACATCTGCCCCTTGGGCCATTAGAAGGATGAACTCATGAATACAAATACAGCAAAAGCTAGCCAATTTGAACTCGAAGGGGACAATAAAATTGTTATAGTTAAGCAGAGTTCAAATTAGCGGGCGGGCGCTAGAATGAACGGACATCGCACCACACTGCATGGACAGAACCCCAAGAAGCCACCTCTGTACTCATCACGAACTAGGTGCTACTACATATTTGTAGCAGGCGAGTTTGTGAATTAAGTTCATGAAACTTTAACAGCTAACAGAATTAACTGATCAATCAGTGATATGCCAAAAACAAGCACCGACATGCGTTAATGGGAGAAATGAGCCATTATATGAAATATATGCTGCAATTTATGCTCCAAAACACATTAACATGGCATAGTTAATGCAATCAAAATTAAAAGTAAACTGTAATGTGCATTTGCTTGCGCTTCTGTCACGAATCCATAAGCATCGTTTGCAGCTTGCACGAGAGCTGAATTGCAGCGTCCGAATTCTTATCTGCTGAGAAATGCTGCTGTTTTGTTGTTTTGAATCTCTAGTAAATAATGTTTGGTTTGGTTTTGCAACACACTGTGATCACTCAGCCAAATTTTGCAAGGAGCAATGAAAACCAGGGCCTTCCAGTTCAAATTGACTGTTGTGGATACTGACGTGTTCGAACTGTTGGGAGTTATACCCCATAGAAATATGCAGGGCTTTGCCCAGACCAGGGTATTAGTTCAAATTATCAGAGTTCTAATTAATGAGCTTTTACTGTATTAGACACTGTGCTGCCTAAGCAAATGTCAGCACACAGGGTGACAAAAGCAGTTTGCAGACATAATTAAAAGTACTCTGTATCGTGCACTCCTCTTTCAGATCCGAGTAGCTGGTTTGGATTATCAACAGAACTAATGAGTATGGTGACATCTCTACAAAATTTTTATTCACACTAGTTCTCGGGCTGCTATCACAGACATATGCTGAATCTCAAAGGAGAGATGGCCTACCTGTCTACACTATCTTAGCTTTTCTGCACAATCCTTACAAGTGCAACCAATGCCAAATGTCCACTTGCCATGAGCCCCATGCAAGCTGTGAGGTAGCCACTCCCAGAGCCAACATCCAAAGCCCTAGCCCCTTCTTTGAGGTGGTCCTTGAGTGACTCCAAGGCTTGGGCATGCTGGAGAGACAGTATTCATGGCAGACAGTAAAACAACAGTGCATATTAATTCTGGTATGTAAAACACATATTCCAACTGAAGTTAACCCTTCCATCTTAGGTTAATATTGGGCCAATCTTTTGCAAAGAAGCTTGTCGGTTACTTCCTTTTTGCAAACCTTTTTAGTGATTTATTTTTACATTATAGCATTAATGTCAACCATACATTAAGCTTCCATATATCTACTTTCATTAGGTTGCAATTAATGATCACTTTAAAGCTACTTAAAGCTTGCTAACGTAACTTGAAATGAAGTAGAAACCAGGGCAAGTTTTGTGAGCATTGAAGTGGCCCAACTCTGTTGCTAACTTCCACCATTTCATATAGACAGCTAGCAGCTATGCACAATCGCACCAACCTTTCCCAGAAAAATGAACCTTTAGAATATGAAACAGCAGTGAAAATATTCGTGCAAACACATTGACAACCAATAAAATGTAGAATAAAGCTTGATGCAACAAAAAAAAATCAGTAAGTGATGCCAACCACATGAAGTTGAATGGAAATCTATTTTTATATGGCTTCTGTTAAAAAGCAGCAGACAAATGTGAATTTTTATCTGGACAGTCGTACCTTGGAGGCCAATTCGCATTATACAGTAGCTGCTAACACAACAGGGAAATATATTCCCTCTGGAAATCCTGGCATGAAGGTATGTCAGCTGATTTTTCATCTAACACCTAAAGCACTAAATGTTACCTGGTTGGGCTTATGTGATCATCAACGTGATCAAAAAATACATAAAAAATGAGGTGTGAAAAATGAAGTATGGGAAACCATGCAGTATACATACATGTTTATACGTGGTAATTATTTATTGGTGAGTTCTCTTGAGCAAGTAAGCTATATATAGACTCATCATCGATTACTGTAAACTCAGCATTTTGGCCGTTCGAGACACGGCACTCATTAGAAGACTACAAACATACGCAAACATTCCATATTAATAAAGCCAACTAAAGCCTTTGCAGAAAATGCGTTCACCTATCGCATATAAAGCCGCTAATGAACAAGTTTATACCTGCGTCAGAAGCTGAAGCGGCAGTAAGCGCTTTTAATCCTACGACACAACTACGCATGCGAAGACTACCGGCTTTTCGTAGTCTTTTAGGACGTGATGCACAAAAAAAAAAAAAAAAAACTGGGCACGCCCCTTCATCAACACATGCAACGCAGCCGCATGTGCCTTTAGGGTCTGAAGAGTGCATGCTGCTTTTTAAATGAGGCCGTACCATGTGCGGTGCGCTGATTGTGACGGCGTATCCGATCCCCTGCGGTGAATCCATGTAGGGGTTGTGCGGGCAGTAGTTTCCTCTGTCAACGCTACTCATCACGTCTTCAACTTTCTGGGTCCTGATGATTCCATTGCCTGCGGCGAATAGAACCTTGCCGCTAACATTTCGAAGACGCACGACGTTTCGGCTCCACCGAAAGATCAAACACTCAACAGCGCTCGATCTCCCGACCCGGAGCGCTTTGCATTACTTACGCTTCAAGTTGCGCACCAAATCGAGGTTGTTCTTGCCGTGCGACCTCCAAGCCATGACAAACGTAGCAAAGCAACACGTTAGGAAAGCTCCACAGACAGCTCTGAACAGCATCTACTGCCGACAGTTTCCACCTAAAAGAAACGGGCCAACACTTACGAAAACATCATCGGCCTGGCGGATTTTTGAGGAGTCGGGACTCCTGAGCACAAAACAGGACGGGGAGAAAGGCGAGAAAGGAATGTAACGGGGATCGCACGCAATCTAAACGTTAGCGACAAAACGTAAGGCAGAAAAACTTGCCTAGCAGCGCGGCTTCGCACGACGAAAAAGCGCTAGTCGCGCCTCACGTTCCTTCAAAAACGACGCAGGGGGTTCACTCCATGGAACGCGCTACACATCGACATGCGCGGGACATTTTTGGGATCGCGAGAGGCGGCCCCCTGTCCTTTAGATCGCCCTTCGGCGAGTTAAAAAAGCGCAGCTTAAAAACGCGTGAACGATGACCCGAACATTACGAGAAAAACTGCCCGATAAGCGCTTAATAACGCGACGATTTTTCCACGCGGGCGCTGGCAAACTACCGGGTTACGCGAGAAATCCGCGTTTGTTCAGAAAAGGCGGCGAACGGAACACAAATCGGCAACTATGTGACGGCGGCAGCTGCTGTGCAGCCGACATGGCACAGTCGAGCGAGTCAGCAGCATGAAAAAGAGAGAATGGAACGTATGGAGGAAGAACTCGCCAAATTTCGCGCACAGCTCAAGGTGAAACAGGAGGCTGCCAAAGCGCCCGAACAGCCTGACCGCGCGAAATCGGGTTCTCAGAGCGAAAGCAACGACACTGACAGCGATGCCAAGGTGAGGTTACCTGTTCCTGTCGCCGAGCTGTGTTTATAGCTAGCTCGGTCATCTTTCTTACTTTTTGTTTTCAGCCGGCCACGTTGACAAAGCTTCGCAAGAGACGAGAACCCGTACAAACTCCTCCGATGGCCGCGTCACCGCCGTCTTCTCGCATAGTGGTCACCGACGAACCTGTGGTGGACGAGGAGTCCTGCGGTCGCTGGACGAAGCTCGACGTGGCCACTCTGGTGCTCAAGTTGACGCTGTGGTGCCTGCTGATGACGCTGTTTGTGGTGCTCGAATTCGGAGCCGTGTTCTTCGCGATAAGCGTGTTCTACGTGATGTTCACGAACTTCCGCAAGAGGCCCCGGCTGCGTGGCGAGCTCAGCGCCTACTCGGTGTTCAACCCGAACGTCGAGGCGATCGACGGCTCGCTCACGGCGCAGGACTTGGAGAGGCAGTTGACTATGGGCATATTGCCGATGCACTGAGAAACGGCGGCCGCGCAAACAGCAACGAAACGAGCGGATCGCCTTCTCGATGACGTGGCGCGTGTGGCCAACGCCTACGGTTGCAGTCGCGTACACCGTGCAATATCTAGTAGCCGTCCATCCTGCGCAAGCTTCACTCTCTCTTCAGAAAGTGGAAGACTGCATGTAAATGTGACCACTAGTACGCAGATGGTGCTACTTTGCCTTATTTCAAATACTTGACAGAATCCGCGCGTGACGTGACAAGATTTGCAGTGCTATTAACATAAGCAGTGCCATACGAATAAGAAGCGAATACTTAATGTCGCTGGCCTTCTACACTTGTTAAATTGCACTGAATGAAACACGCCCTTTCGTTAACCGGTGTTGACAGCAGAGTACTTGCCCATTTGTCCAGAACAAGCTGGAGGTATACGTCATGAAAAGTACAATGAAGTGTGATGACCAAAACAAAGTACTGCACAAACATGGCCAGTCGGGCGAGTTGGAACCAAGCTGTGCTAGAAGCATTTAGCATAACAAATACAGACCAAGAGAAAATGATAGATCAAGTGCTCTCCGTGCATTTGTTCTTACTGTGCACTGCTATCATGCCAGAAAGAAAGGTTACCTCTTCAGTAAAACAATAGTGCTATTAGTCTTGCATGAACATTGTGAGGCCTTGTGAATACAAAATTTGAAGCGCGATTATGCTTTCTGGGCAGCGAATGCTATCATTCCGCACGCCAAAAACTTTTATTGCCCAGCATTGCCACAGTGACATGTACGCCACAGTCGGCTGTCAAAAAGAACAACCCAACACAGGCTCACCTATATTCATAAACGGTATAGACGTAATTGTTTGGAAAGTATCCAGTAGTATGAAATTCGTTACTGAAGGCAGTCGTGCCGACACGAGCAAAAGTAGGAACCGAAAATCACCAGGCCTGCGTGAAACACGCAGCACAGTCATAGCAAAAGCTGTGAGAGGAGCCCTTCTGGAGCTTGTAGACTCTCTTGGGGGAACTATCACAAGGACACTTGCAAGGTACCCGCCACCATAGAGTTTTCTAAAATTAACTATAGGGGACTCTGGCACTGCAATAGTTAAGCAGCCATGGGAATGATGGGTAATACACGAATTCGCCTAGTCATCATGCTTGCAGGCTTTGAACGCACTGGTGGCTTTGTTTATTCTTGTGTTTTGGTTTTGCTTTGAAAGAAAAAGCAGTCTGTTTTGAACTTCGTGACCAGATTTGAATTGGTCAGCCTAAAAGGTTAAGGTGGTGAAGTGTAATTGCTGAACCTTTGCCGATTGTTGTTTCATGACAAAGCAGCTCTAAGCCACACAAAGCCAAATGCAGCCGATAGTACAAAGATGAGACAAATTTGTGCACTACTCATCATTTGCATGCTGCTTACTGAAGCATCCTGCGTTGCAGCACCCGTAGAAACTAGCACTAGTGTTCCCTCTAGTGTATTTATAGGAAACTCTATGCCCACTACACCGTAAATCATAGTACTTTTCATGAAGCATGAAAAACACCCTCTGTGCCATTTTTCGTCATTCTGTGGAGAACCATGGTATCCACTACACATGTGTAAGGCATTGTATACACTTTGCGCTATGGCTGATGACAAAGAATTACAGCTGAACCCTTTCTAACGAGTTGGAAGCATTCAACAACCGACTCTTTGCGGAATTCGCGTTGCATGACATGTTGCGATTTTGCTCTTCAGCGACGCTATAGTATGTTAACGCGATACTTTGCTTGACATGATGCACATATAGAGTTTTTTTATGAAGGAGTTGCAAGCACCAGCACCACTCTGTGGTAGAAGGCTCGAGTGTCACGCACGGTGCCTGGGTTCGAATCCCACTCGATTCTAAAAATTTGCTTCAAATTTTTTTCTTATTTTGCCTGGTAGCGGTTACGGACACTGGTGTTGGTGGACAGTACGGTGCTAAAAACGGCTGTTGTGATGTCATAACAGCTTTCGCCGTAAAAGACAACATGACTGTCACACAGCAACGTAAAAGGACAATGTAAAGCTTATCTGTGGTGCTGAAGTCAAAGCTTTGTGCTTACGTCTGAACAGAAATATGATGTCTGCAAGTTTCATAGTACACTTGCAATTGAGTCATGAAAGGGGAGATAAGCATTATTTCAGTTGACCTTACTCATCATCTAATATCAGTAATGCAATGCTGCACAAGGTTCTTGTAAAAGCAGCTGCAACTAAAAGAAACTCTGTAAAGCACAGCACACCCATATGACATAGTGTCGCCGTTTGTACGCTTTACATTACACTTGTCAGGTATATTCTAGCAATCAAAGTGGCCTTTCCTTGCACAATTTCCACACATAAATGTGGCATTATCGAGGCCATTATGCTAAATCCAAGCTAGAATCGTCAACCCAAAAATGTCCATCTGACCCTATCTTTAAATTAGGGCCATGTTGTAGTTCCACTTATTTCTGGACAAAAAGGGCAAGAAACCTGTTCAGTGCTAATTAAGTTGGCACATTCTTACTTTAAAATATTGTAGCGCCATATTAGACAGAGACAAGACTGAAAAGTACAGAATAGGACGGGTGCTGTCACGTACTTCTCAGTCTTTTCGTCTAATGTAGCACTACAATATTTTTGAGTGAGAATGTGTCATCTACTAGCCGCTCAACGAGTTCTATAATTTAAATGAACTGAAATAGTCATCTATTTGAGCTGTATCTATTTGAGGAGTAAGCTGTACAAAGTCAGTGAAAGGTGCCAAATGCTAGTCAAACAGCTTTCCAACTGACTATTTTTTGCGCGCATAGGCCAACAGTGTCCGTCGACACACCCCGATGCAATGTGATGCAAAAAGAGACGCTGCTCAGCAGCCACAGTATATTACTATGTTACAAAGATGTATGTACAGCCCCGTTGATCAGTATTTACAACGCCTTTCTAGCAAGACATCCTCGATTGTAATCGTTGCCCGCTGGTTAGATATTCCCACAGCTACTCCGGCGCAAAGGCACTGGTGCTTTTGATGTCACGACCTTCACAAGCCAGGGGAATTCCTCGCCGCTTCCACTATCTCCATAAGAGCTCCGTAGCTTTGGACTTTTGATTTCGGTGTTCCGAGCTCTTCCATCTGTACAAATAAACAAAAAAACAGCCTCATCGTCAGTGCATTTGAGATGTCTTTATCGTAACAATGGTTCACTTTTCCCTAAAAAAAATAAAGTCAAAAGCTTGTATCAACATAAAATACAACATAAATGTATGCATTCATTTATTCCGGATATATTAGAGAACTTTACGAAGTATTTACACAATATATTTAGCAGAGGGAACAAGCTGATGAGTGACATTTTTGCGTGCTACATTACTCAAGCCCCTAAATTATGCTGCATTGATGAAGCGATTTTATTTTTTTATGTGTGCGGTCTACATTTTGCAGCTAACACTACGACAGTGAAACTTATCTACCATACTTGAAAATACTTCTCCTAATCCTAGCAGCAATTTCAGCTCAGACTGTAGCAATCTTTATGACACTGTGTGTTTTCTGTATTCGACCCCATGTGGCACATCGGTTTGCAATCCTCCACAAATTTGTCCATGGGCATGTTTAAATTTCACCGTGGACTTTTGCAACTGCTATGATTGAAGAACTCTGGCACAAGCTTCTAAGCAGCACTCGGAGGAAATAGCAATGGATGTGAGCTCACCTTGATCCCGAAATGCTCGACATCAATGTAAAGCTGTAGACGTATCTTGTCGTCGTCCGAGGCAGCCCCTTCTGGTAACGGTGTCCTATCGCGAGCTCGCTTCAGTCTCTTCAGGCTGTCTTCCATTTTCTTCACTGACACTAGCACATCTTTGGTTACGGTCATGTACCTAATGTGGAAGCAAAAAAAAGTCACAGCTTTGCCGCAAAGGCGCAGCAATGAACACGATAACAATAAACTAGAAAGCCGCGCAAAGAATGGCAAGCAGATCAAAATGTGCCTCGCGTTTCTCACGCACAAATGACGCATGAAACGTACTCACAGGTACAGATGAACACAAATAGGCGTCTCAGTTGTTACTTTGCTGTGTCTGAAAAGTGCGCCTTTTCGCAAACGGAGACTGTGCAATGATTGCACTGACCTTCGTGCGCCTGGTAACTACAACAGAATCATTCTGGTGAAAGCACAAGGGCAGCCAAGACGTACGATGCTGCCCACGGCGAGATAAGGGCGCGCAAGTGAGCATCCACCCCACTCCTCTCCATGGGGCAAAGTATGCATGGGAGATGAGAGCGCGTCGTGGCGATCTGGTGACGCGCGCTCATTGCACCATCTCGCTGGTAATGTTGTAAATACGATAATAGTTCCCCCAAGATGCCCATCGCCAGCGGTTAGTGGTAGATATAAATAGCTTGCTGTTTGAACGTTGAAGGAGGTGCCCCTTCGTGGCTCAGTGGTGAACACCTCGCACTCACAATTTAGAGGTCAGAGGTTCGATTTCTCGCGCTGGAGTTTTTTTCTGGATCATTTTCTTCCTTGTGTTTTCATTTAGTATATAGATACGTATACATATATGGTGATTGACAGCGACGCCGACGTCAGCAGTGAAATCCAGCCGAGAGTGTCCATATTGCATGTTTTAAGCACAAAACACATGGTCAGCCAGTTACTGCAATCAAGAACTGCACTTACTGTTTTGTGACTTCTTCGAGCACCGACTCAGTCCATGCGGGGTCCCAATTCAGATTCACATTCTGGCGGCCCAGGTGCCTTAATGTCGCCAGAGGTGATAGGATTTGCGGGACATAGCTGGATGGTTTCGATGGTACCTACAGAGGAGTGATTAGAGCGTAAAATAATCCAAGAAAAAGATGATAAAGCTCAGGAATTGTGGCAGCAATAATCGGCAACATTATAACGAAATGACGCCTTTGGCTTTCAAACATTTGGCAATGACTTTGCAGCTGGTAGAATAAAGAATTAAATGATGACAAAAACAGACTGAAAACAATATTCGTAAGGGGTTCTGTTCTTTATTACTTCACTTGTGATTTTTATCCTTAAATTGAGCAAAATGATTCCAATAATGCAGCTTATTTCACGTAATATAAACAAACAAATAAATGATATAAAGTGCCTTTTTTAGCAAGCAGTTCCAAATGCTAAGCCAAAGCGAGAGCTGAAAATTTATTAACTGGGTATACTACCTTACAGGCTCTCAAAGCATAGCCTGACTATTCGGAGATTCACAAGCTATAACAAACTTACTCCGGTTGTTTTTTACAGTATAATGTTATTACCATGCACCAAAATGCTTCATACACATCTGCGTTTTCATCAGATCCTTTCAGAGTTGTGGCCGGAATGATTGCGATCCAAAACCACAACTCACACTTGACAAGAGAGTGTATTCGCCACTGAGCCATCTGTGAAAATGTTCAATTAAGAAGATGCCGCATGTTCTCGCTGACCTCTCGGTTCGTCCTGCGGTAGAGGCGTGGAATGTCGGGCACCATTTTGAGCTGGACGCAGCAGGCCTTGGCAACGTCGGACACCAAGCGGCCAGAAATGCTGGGAGCCAGGCTCGTGAGGAGCTGAGAACACTCATCCAGTCCCTCTGTGGCAATGTATTTATACAGAACACGCAGGTCTGAAAATGTGGTATGTGACGACACACACATGAAATGGCACAAACTTCTCGGCTAAAGATTCTGGGCCTTTCATTGCAGCGATTGTGGCAGTGCTCCCACTCTAACGGGTGCCGCATTTACACGATCGTAGGTCGACCGATTTCTGTCTTAATTCGAAATCGGAAGTTGCGAGGTCGATTTAGAATAGAAAACTAGTTTTGGCTGTAAAGTTCTTCTCAAAATCATCCCTGTGTATTCCCGCAAAGCTAGCCTTTCTTCAAAGCTTCTAAGCACTGCCGTGAAGCCACCCAAGCACACTGGAATTTGACTTTACTAAAAGACGATAGTCTTTCTTGGGGACCTTCGACACCAAAATTTTGATCTGCCTGTCTTTCTGTCTGTACATTTGTCTGTTTGTCCGTGGCAACGATCCCCCTAACAGCACCAAACAATACCTCAGACGGCCAACCCCATCCGTAGTGCCCACCAATATTTCTCAAGTTGCAGCGTTCATATTTGTGCGATTGTCAATTGAAAAGCAATTATTGCGCATATCGGAGGCACCATAACAACAACTTGATGTTTTGTATGTGCCTTTTTACCAAATAAGGCACACACAAGTACTAATTCTAAGGACTGTAGCGTTTATCACGCTGCACTGACAGTGCAACACGAAGCTCAAAAAGGCAAGTCTTTCCAACGCTTTGCTAAGATGACACGGTGGTGGCACTAGCGCGTCGCTTTGTGTTCTACACTTTATCACCTCCGAGACAGGCGCGCATCATTCTCCGCGGGCGCGCATGCCTTCCTTTGTTTTCGAAGATAACTGCCAGATGGCGCTCGTGTCTAACGTGCCTCGATGCACTTGTTCGCCTTTGCTGCACAGATCGAAACTCTCTATAACGCAGCGCTTCCAGAATACAATTCACTGATTTTCTCGCGCAGAACATCAAATGAATGTTTTGTTTACTCTCTCCACACGCAAGACTATCATCTTTCGACGAATTTTGCCATGAACATGCACATACGGGGCCAATTTTTTTCTTTGAAGACATGGAAAATACATTTTTAATTAAAATTAGCTGCTGCTTTTTTTCTTGTCGTGCAATTTTAGTGGGAATAGACCTACATTTGAGTCAACTCACAAACGTGTAAATACGATATGAGCATTGTGCATGCACAAGGCATGCAAGAAGGAAAGTAGACAAATACTTGAAGGAAAGAAAATTAATAAATGGAAAGATACCTAAGTATGTCGGTTGCATCTCGGTATCCTTCTTTAGAAAAAAAAAAGGAAATCCAATCGTTACCTTGCTCTATAATCACATATATGACAATATTTATTAAAGACTTGTCACTTCTGTGCTTTTATTTATTTATTTTGGCCCTAATCCCATTCAGTGCACATCTTTTGAGACTTCTCCCGAGAATAAAACATTAATTGCAGTACAGCACTTGGTTTTCGCATCATTTCATGAGTGCACGATTGTGTCTTTCTGGATATTGCTTGAATTCAATATTGTGGCTTACCAGACAGACCATCAACAGATATTACGTTCAACGTGCCATTGCCTGCCTTTTACCTTTTGTTGAAAGCGCAAAGCATGCGAGGGCACCCACTGTATACTTGGAGTTGCATGCTACACTGAACAAACGGTTATAGCTGTGCAGCACCCGTACCTTTCAGAAGCTGTAATTGTGCGAAACCAGTCTGCTGAAGTCTTGGTTCGACTGTGTCGGTAAGGAGGGATCCCAACTGCATCAGCAAAAGAAGAGCAGTTTTCGTTGGGATCACCCAAATATTCAATAGGATATTTTGATGCTAAATATTCACTTTGCATAGAATTATAAAAATGAAAGTTCTTGAAGTGCTTGAAACAATTAGCAGTACCAGCTACACCACCATGAACCCGCATTCCCATGGGAAACTTGCATATCTCACACATAAAATTAATTTAAACAAGTATGTTTGTGTTCGTAAATATATCAGTTTACATAACAGTGTATGTACAGATTAGCATCAGCCACCTGTCATGCAGTTAAAATCAACATTCTACTTTCATTTTCGAATACCGTCCCGTGTGTTACTTGATGACAGCGTACCGATAATGCCTTGTGCATATTTCTGCTTTAATTTCCAGAGAACTAAGCCTTCCCATAGGCTTGATTTCCAGATTCATACCACTAAGCCATTTCAAGTTTCTTATTTCTTACATTTCTTACAAGAAAACTGCATCAAAATTGAACAGAAAGTATGAGCCTGCTTTCACCAATAGATTGCCTTCGGTGCTCAATGCTGGCACTATCTTAACTCATAGCTATGCTACAATAACACTGCCCAAACTATCACGAAAGCGTTAAGTGTAGATGTGTCCTCTCAGGCATAGGTCGGTGAACTCACCCATGAGTTGGCTCACTCGTACTCACGCTCAAATTGAGCCGCGAGCCTCAGTCTGGGTGAGTGCAGGGGAGTAACGTTTTGGCGAGTTTGAGTACGAGTGAGTGTAAGTGCGAGGTATGTTTCTTATGTGAGCCTGAGCCAGTTCCACTTGTGTCTGCCGTACTGTGCCCTCGGGGGACACAAGAGTGTAAACATCATCACATCTTCCTCATCAGGAAAAGGTATAACAAAGACGATAGCCAGACTCACGCCTAAAGCATGACACTAGTGAAGCCAGTGTAACGGTCGCAAGTTTTACGCCACTTTCGCATACAGCACACCGCGCATCATGCACAGCACAACCTTTAATGTGCAGGTTCAAGTTCATTGTTGAAATGCAACCCATGCTCATATACTTCATCTGCTTCAACAATAGTTTGAAACATTATGCTTAAGGGCAAAATCCCAGCTCATGCGAAACCTCGCATTGACATAGTGCCATTCACAAATGTTGTCCGTACCACTGATTTTGTTCACATGAACATAGGGCAACTATGTATGTTTCATTGCACACAGTTCTCATTCCAAATTATCGTGATTCATTGATTTACATGATAAAACTCTCGGTTTAAGAAAAAAATCTTGCTTCCAAAAACGACACATAAAATGGGTGATATTGCATATATTTTATAAAATACATGTTGTACAAGAAACTGTCATACTTGAAATTCACATACAAATATACATAAACTAAGCAATATTTACAAAGACCACTCAAGAATAAAATAGAAAACATCCTCCTTCTTCTCTGTGTCCTCGCCATCAGTTTGTGCTGTAGCATTCATCTAGTAGTCATGCACATTAAACATTGACTATTAATATTATTATTATATCCCAAACATGCTGCATACCCTACTGTTACAAAGCACCTTAAAGGGCTAAACAGTATAATGTACCACTGAAACGCTTCTGGCAAATCACTCTCACGAAAACAACACCAGAGCGGCTCACCTTAGAGGCAATGTTCAGCACGTCACAGTGAAGCATCACAAACAGAACGGGGCCCTGGGGGTTTGCAAGGTCGACCGATGCATCACAGCCTCCACCATCCTCACCGTCGCCAGCCTCGGGTCCCGAGCTCGTTTCCTCTCCGGCACCCGGCCGAGCGGTGTACTGCTGCAACCAGCCCCGGTGCCGAGCCAAAAGCTGCAGGGTGAGCTTCCAAAACCGGTGTGACAGGGGCGCCAGAAAGACGTCCTCGTCCCAGCAGCGGCACAGCGCAGCCCACAGTGCCTCGTGACACGACAGAAAGAACACGTCGCCTGCACGTATCGAAGCTGGCTGTCAGAGACTCGACAATGCCTGAACGAACCTTTCTGCACTTTGTATATTCTATCAAATATTATGGTATCCTAATTTACTTTGACACGAATTTAAAAGTTCAGAAATTTAGTTGTCTTTCAAACGAATGAACATAATTCACTGCATGTAACCTGTCTTAAAAGTGGGCTTCACTGCAGTACAAAACTGCTATGCTGAGAAACCACTGAATCAGGAGAAATTCACATTGTCGGAAAGCTACGCTCTAATATTATGAGTGCACACTACCTGTATCACGGTTACCTTTTTTTAATATTTGAAGGTGTTTTATACGAGCTTGTGGCTAAGGACCACTTATGACTTACACCCTGCTGCTATTTTAATTATGTTACAATTTCAATTCACTTCAAGGCTACTCATACTAATTACCATTCACTTCAGTTTCATTTCGTAAAAAAAAATATCCACACAGGCCTGAACTTGAACTTGTGTTTGCAATAGAGAAGAGTAGCTAGAGCGCTTAACATGATCAGTGTTCCTTAAGAAAAATAAGACACAGGAAAATTTTAGACCAATTTAATTACACTGGACTGATTGGAGAAGCAAGTCAACCAAACATGCCAAACATTAATTTCCAAGCATTAAGTGGTATACAGCTGTCATTGCATTCACCTTACAAAGGCAGTAATTTACACCCACCTTTACTGCGCTGTGATGGTTGAGTTATGGCGGATTCTAGTTGGCAGGCTATCTCCTGAAATCTGTCATGAAAAATATCAGCAGGAAAAAAAGACGGTTATACGGGTTTCAACTGTGATCAATAGAAACAGAACAACTACTTCAGGAACCATAACTAATTGTTCAAACACCCCCTAAAAAAATAACATTTGCTTGTTTCCACTCTTGCTGTACCTGGGAAAAATAGGTGTTCTTTGTAGGTTGACCTAGACCTCTTTTGCTGAATGAACCACTGCAGGTAATAATTTATGTAATATACTCAAATGTTCCTCAATACTACAACAAACCCAGATATAACGAAATATCGAATACAGTCAAGTCCACTTATAACAACACCAGTTTTAACGATATAGCAGATATAACAATGGACAGCCAAGTGACTGTCAGCTTTTCATAGTACTCTATGGCAAAATAAACTGCTTATAACAATGCTGTCATGCTGCAATATTGGTTATAAATATTAAATGTGGGCACTGAAATCAACCCTGAATGAAACGAAAATGCCAAAATTCTGCGACAATGCCACCCCAACCCCGCCTATTACACAAAAGGGCATGAGAGCATACATGCAGCAGCCAGGCGATAGTACACTCGGCCTCAGAGGCTCGCATGCCACCGCTGCTTTCGCCTGCCACGGAGGAGGAGTAGGAGGACCAGGTGGGCGCCTCTATGGGCAGTGGGGCAGTCCATTCTAGGGGTGTGCCGCCTGTAAAAAAAAGCACCGGGCCGCGACGCTCCTGCTGACGCAGAAGTGACCGAACTTTGGCCATCAGTGAATGATGGTGATGGAGACGCGTCTTGACTTGAGGAGTTTTTGCACGCCGACTACGCAGTAGCAACAAATGAGGACTTCAACGACGAGGCGATCATCGCTGCGATCACCGACACGGAAGACGACAGCAGGGACAACGAGGAGGAACCGAAACCCATGCAGGTTGTGTCGCATCAGGAAGCGCTGCGAATGATCAACTCCCTGCTCTATTTTGTGTTTGCTAAAAAACCTTCCACTCGGCCACGTGCAGCAGTTAGATACATTGCAGAAAGATGTCAGTAAGAAGGCCAGTAAGAAGCCGAAGTTGGCCGTACGTTTCTCACCAATTGTCTTGACCGTAGATGAGATGAGGTATCTTGGAATGAGATTACGTGCAAGATAAGTTTGTGTTTTTGTGCATGCCAAAGATGGATGTGAATAGGGCATGAAATAAAGAGTTGGAAGTTTAGCGCCTGCCTTTCTTTAAGTCTGTATCGTCATTCCTTCTTATATGTACCGCGTTAATACAAGCTAGGTGCAAGATGCAACTTTGTTACAATGAGGTTAGAGTGTCGCAATGCCTTAAATGCGGAAACATTACCGCATTGGCCGCACCTTATCTGGAAGTAGATAGCAAGGTTCCACTTGGCCATGAAGCGCACGTAACACGGCTGGGCCCGCAGGTTCTCCACCTGAGACACGTTGTGGCAGAGGCGTTCGAGGCGCTCCAGAAACGCCACGCTGGCCGAAAAGCGCCGTTGAAAGGACTCCGGGTCGCCCGCGTTGAACACCCACGGCAGCCGCTCCTCTAGCATAGACACCAGCTGTGGGAGGATCGCCCTCTCCAAAAACGCGTAACCGATCGCGTTCGTCTCTGCAACGCTGCACACAAATTGCAATAACACTAAAATGAAAGTGTAATGGCCCAAGCGACTTGGGTAACGAGTTTAGAAACGACAAGCAAGGAGATGGGCCAACTGTAACTCGGTAAGACACTCCATTAGATATTTGTTTATGCTAAGAAAACAATCAAAGATACAATACTACTCTGGTTACAACTTAAGAAAAGGCGTCAGCTTCACCCACAGCAATCTATGTCCATCCCACAAAGATAATTTGCATAAATTCTTCATCCAATAGCGATTACTCTTTTTTGTGGCATGAAGCACTTTTTACTTTTCAAGTGTTTCAGGTAATTTTTTGCGCAGACACATGTAGACCAGCCGTTTTAGGCAGCAAACGTGAATGTCTTCGTGAATTTCCTTGAGTACTCCGACATTGTTGCACAGCTAAAGGCAATGTTTTAGGTAGCAACGAAGAACCTTTAGCTCTTAATATGCCCAGTATCTACATTAGTTGAGAAAAAGTATGTAAGCTTCGTGTGGAACCAGCTGGTACTAGCTCTGGTCTTTCAGAGGTGAATTGCAGGTGTGTCGCGATACTGTGGGCATAGCCAACATTTTTTTTTTTTTTTTAGGTTGTAGCCGAGTATAGAAACAGACTTTATCAAGAAAACTGCTCTATGGCTTAGCGTGTACTCGCTGAAAATGTGACAAGTGCCTTTCAACGTGAAAAATGTGTATTTCTGAGAGCTTTTTGTGATGCATTGACTGATATATAGCGAACAAAAAATTGTACACTAAAGCTGTTCAATAATATCTCAAACAAGGCTGTTTATGCAAGCCTAAAAACTGGCCTTTGAATGTGCACGTGAATGAAAACTCCTGAGCATCTTCGCATTTCAATTTCGTCAATGCGAAGTTCAATGCGAAGTGTAGCAGTAGAACAACAGGGAGCAGTGCTTAGGTAAGTGTTTAGAAGGATAAAAGAATGCAAGGAAGTTGAGAAGGCCACGCACCTGGCGACTCCGAGAGTGAGGTCGAGGAGCGTCTGGCACTTGGTGCTGACAAACATCATCACCTGGTTGTAGACACCATCCAAGCCAACCTCCTGAACCACTTTTTCATTCACCATCTGGCACATATGAAGCAAAAGAGAAGGTTGATGGTCGAAGTACTAAACAGAAATAAATGCTGTTTCAGCATTGTGAGAAAGTCTTCCAAAAGATGTGACTCAACACACATTTGCGCATATTAGCATGAACTGATGACATTCCCTGTGTAAATTATGGAAATTCTGATTGAATTATCACTTATCGTCATGCAAAATGTGCAAAATCAGCCAGCTTTTTCAGCCTTATGCTACGAAACCTCCTTTTGTATGGCATTCATGTATGCTTTATCTATAAGGGGAAGGGGGAGACAGGTAGCATTTTCTCTCTCTCTCTCTCTCTCTCTCTCTATCTATTCTTTCTTGGTCTGAGTGATTATGCACTTTGTTTGGTGGCCACCTTTCTTGGTAAAAGGAAGTCTAACTGCAACATTGCGTCTGCTCCTGTACACAGGAGCATAAAATGTGAAACCGAGACATTCCATACAAATGTCAGGCAAACATTAGGTCATGCCCAAAATTAAGAGCAATTCTGGACAGTCCGAATTTAGTGTTCTCTACACAATGCACTTTGCCAAACTGTTGGTATACGACTGCTTCCCCCTCGTCACTTCTTTCCAACAACTTGACAAGGCATGCACATTAGTGAAACGGTCCTTGCATTTACAACCAAAAGCATTTGTTTCTTTCATCAGATTCCCAAGCTTAAGTCTGTGATATTACATTTATACACAGAACAAGACCGTCTTAGACATTCACAAGCTTAGGAGGCATACAGATAAACTTCATTTATGTTTGTTCCATCTGCTATGAAATTAAAAACGTCAAAGGAAACTCAACATGGAAATATGGAATAGAAATAGGAAAGAATATGTTATACCAGCCTAGCTTTGCCAATCGAACAAGCCTTGAAAACCGCTTCAACAGTGAGCTATCCAAGGCAGACCACCCACCTCGTCTAGGGCAGGCGCAACGATGCGCTTGCGGAAGAGCTCCTCGACGGCTTCAACTCGATCGAGCGTGGCGTAGATCCTCAGCACGGAGCTCAGCTCGGCCTGGCTGTCGATCTTGAGTCCGCGCAAGAAGCTGTCCTCAAGGTGCCTTTGAAGCAGCTCAGTCACAGCGTTCACTCTCTGGAAAATCGTAACACAGTGGGACAGCTCAAAGATCAAACCAGAACAGCAACTGCAGCGCAAATTCGCATAACATCTAAATGAAAACAAAACACAGCGACACAAACATATGAGAGTGTTCGCCCTGTTTTTCTTTCGTTTATGTGCTGCGCTAACTGATGCTGTAACGATGATGATGATGATTGGGGTTTAACTTCTCAAACCCACCATATCATTATGAGAGACGCCGTAGCGGAAGGCTCCAGAAATTTTGACCACCGGGGGTTATCTAACGTGCACCTAAACACGGACCTCAAGCATTTTTGCCTTCAAAAATGCAGTTGCCGTGGCCAGGATTCAATCCCGTGACCTGTGGGTCAGCAGCCGAGTGCCTTAGCCACTAGACCACCGTGGCAGGTGTGCTGCGGTTATGGAACACTACTGAACAGACAGAGGAGAAGCGGCGATGGCGTAGTGGTTAGAGCATCCGCCTCGCATGCAAAAGGTGCGTGGTTCAAATCCCGGTGCCGCGCAGTTCTCAACCGGATAAAAAAAAATCCGCGTGGTGATGGAACTGCATTAAGAGGCCTGGGGTGTGGCCTCACCGGTAACTACCACCAGTAATGCACTCCCTCACCAGAAAAGAATTGGCCACCCTGGTGCAGTATCTGGCCACTACCTCCCACATGCATACACCGGGTTAACTGGCGGAACATGGGAGAGGCCTTTGTCCTGCAGTGGAGGTAGTCAGGCTGATGATGATGACTGAATAGCAAACATTCTAGAACTGCACCAGAAAGACACTGAAGTAAAATACTAAATTAGTTCAGACTGATGAATTATTTTTTGAAAGCTCTATTGTGATTTTACTGGTATTGGTTTTTTACTAAAAGAGAAGATACAGTCAAAGATGTATTTCTGAATTTCGAGCTCAAACCTCAGTAAGCTAATTGGACCATAGCAGGCTCCATCAAAATCTTCAAAGTTGGAATGACTTGGTGCGGGCACCTTAAGGTAACGTCACCACCTGTATTCTTTTTTGGAGTTTTACGCCTTCAACAAAAAAGGGCTGAAAATGCACTCAATAACACAATTATCCAAGGCTACTGAAGAAAACAAGTTAAATGCAACAAAATCGTGGCTACTTCGCTTTTAAATATATGAAACTCAATTGTTTTTACTAAGCAAATGTAATGTATTAATACACTTAAATTTATACAATGCTTTATTTTCGAGAAAAGAGCAAAGCAAAAAAACAAAGAGGACGACCTTAATTTCAGGTCTGGCGGTCCCATGCCACCAATTTCCCACAGGGTGGGTGCCCTTCCATGCGACTATGAATTTCATTCTGCTGAGCACCAGGCCAAAAGTGCACTCACCCCTATTTAGCCAGAAGGTGCCTTGCCGCAGCAATTCTCTGCCTCCCACAGCCGCGGCGAATACTCAACTATTTCACCAAGGCTGTCGTGGATTAAGGTATGCCTAGGAGCTTTCACAGAACCTTATGGGGCTACTTTTCAAAATGGGCACCCGAAAACAACCGAGTGCCAGGTCGGTGTACTCCTTTACCCATTAGGAAAAACCAGCGGGTTCCCGGTAGGCACTGGGAATCGAACCCGGTACCTACCGCATTGGAAGCGGACGCTCTAACCATGTAGCCACTGCAGCGGTGGTTTTTGGGGTTACAAACCCTACCTCAGCCAGTGCTCCAGCCAGCTTGACCTGCTTGCATTTGCTGAGGTAGAAGAGCACCTGGTTCACCTCTATGGCCACCTGCTCCACCTGCTCATTCGTCCACCTGTCAAGGGAGGTGACACATTAACAACAAAACGTCGTGGTAGAACTAAACCTTAAGTCCCTTCTCAACGTAACGCTATACCGCTATGGTTGTAGAGAGCAAGAAACTTCACAGACAATTTTACAACGATAGGCCATCTCAAGGTTATTTCACTGCACTCTGTGCAACCCTACATCCGAAAAAATCTCAACACGTTCTTTTTCACGGTACAACGTGCTCAGTCTGCAGGTGTCTGCAGGATTCTCCTGCATGCTACCTGCTAGACTCTAACACAGCTATGTAATAGAAACAGTTTGGATGCCACAGTGCAGCACGCTTGCTGAAAACTGCCAACAATGCCAATTGAAAAAGTAACTCTCCACAGTGATAAAAACCTAACACACTGCACAAAAATCCCGTGTTGATGGAGAGTGTTATGAGCACCATATGCATCATGCACAAACTGGCAGTCATCTTTTAAAGGTCTCTATGGCAGTCAAAGCTTTACTTACTGGTGCAAAAAATGGTGCTAATAAGTAATACTAGTACTAAAGCCACCAGCAAACAACTTGATCTTCACCACTGAGCACAAATTAATGGCTTTTTGTGTAAATGTCCCACCTGTCCATGCGATCTGGAGACGGTAGAAGGCGCTCGATCTTGTCCACACTCTTGGAGACAGCTATCGCTTGATGCAGTAAAGCCTGATTCGATTACAAAAAACAAAGCAGGAATACTTTTGTTTAAGCACAGCTTCAGGTAGGCAATGAAACAGCTCCATCAAAAATGCAACAGTCATCACCTCAACATCATTGTAAACATACACCTATCCTATGTCTCAGCTGCAGGATTAAGGTGCTTCTCATTTGTCTCCACTTGGTGACATTGACATAATTTAGAAAGGAACACGAACAGGTATATACACCCACTGCACTCATTGGGCAAAGCACGATACACATAAAATCAAAATCCCCCCCTCCCCCTGGCATTATTCATTACAAATACCAACATACTAATGTCAATCAACTAAGTGTGCAGGTCATCCTATTCTATTTAGTTGAAGTCATTCAACAAACTAAATTGTGCTTTGAAAATTCATGGCTCACGCTATCAGCCTGGTGGCCATAAGGGAGTATGCAAGGTATCCTAACAAATGTGTGTCATCAATTGTTCACTGAAGTGGTGTTTAAACCAACGTCATTTCCTTCACTCGTGTGAACACTACCTACTAAGCAGTCCAATGTGCATCAAATGTCACACGACTGCTCCATTACACGACCACGTTCATTGTGTGAATCCTGCTTATCTTGCCTTTACTGACAGTAAATTTCTGCTGTTTTCTTGTTTCTTAATGCAAATACATATAATTTTTCATTCCACTGATCGTCTAGCATTCCCCTAGGTTTTTTTTTTTCATTACCCTCCAAATTCAATAAGTAAAATCAGGGACAATTATATGTTTTACACAAGTACGGTTGAAAGGTAAAAATCCTGCTACAATAAGACATTGCAAAGTGTTTGATCAACATACAAAAGAGAGAAAAGAGAGAAAAATGGCCTGTATAATGAAAGCGTTCCAGTCACTAAATTCTCTTTTTCACCTAGTACCCACTGATCCTGGTGGTAACAGTGGCAGTTAACTGATTGAACCACTGACAAAGCATGTTGCATTATCTTGGTGGCTGTTACACATGAGTACACCAAAGTCGATCGTTAGGCAAGATAGTTCACGTTTATGAATAAAAATAAAACTCTTCTTACACATAAGTACACCAAAGCCAAAAGGAAAGGAAAAGAAGCTTTTTGCATTTCAGCACCTATTAGTTCGCTTTCTGTTCTGACAACATTTGCAACACAGCTTTCCAATGACGCTGAATGCAAATAATGATCCTGAAAGGTTAGAATGGCATGTACAACTGGTTGGCTTTAAAGAGCCACAAGTATGAAAAGCTATTTAACAGAACTTGTTAGTATGACATCCACGCTGCAAGTAAAAAGTTGAGGCAGCCAAATGACAAAGGTCGCTTACCTTTTTTTCCTGAACAGCTCGCCTGGCAGCAAGTTCAGTCCTCGCTTGTGTCAGGGCTGTTTCAAACGAAGTGTTGGCTTCCTGTGAGTAAATTTTTCATCGCTGTTGTTTTTTTCTTCACTTGCCTCGAGTCTACATAGTTTCACATCTAGCTCTGCCAGTCCTGACATGTACAGGAAGTGGATTCATGCTGTAATTTAGCTTGACAAGAAAGAAGAAAAAAAAACGTGACACGTACGTTTACTTCTTTCTTCAAGTCTTCGAGCGGCTTGGAGATGTTCCTGATGAATTTGTCCAATCCGACCTGAATAATGAGCACGGATGTGAACCAACAGTTATAGATGCACAGCTTTGCCGCCGCCCCTTCCGCCACCCCCAAGAAAAAAAGGAAAACAGAGTCGATCATTAAAAGCGTAGCCGTCAGCCCTCACCAGATTAGCTGACAAGTTGACGAAATCCGCGTAATCTTTGTTGATCAGCTTGATCATCGACGATCGCAGGAACTTCAGGTGTACGACCAGGTCATCGCGCAGCTTCTCTAAGCTGGCACGCTTCCTGTGCTCACTTACAAACGTATCCACGGAGAAGTTCTCCTGTAAAGACGGCAGCAGTAAGATCAGCCACGCAAATGTTCGAGGGAGGTTGACTTACGAGCAACAGCCGCCGAAACCAACTAAAATTCGGTACGTGCACGGGACAAGAGACGAGATGAAGAAACTTACACCCATGAACACATCTTTGTGGAAGCACAGGCTAACCGCCGGCTCTTGCAACAGCTTGTCAGCGAGTACGCCTTCCATGATTGCCCACTTCACCGGCAAAGACACTCGGCTACCTCGAAACTGCCCGGCCCAAAGCTGCCATCTTGCCACCTCAGACAGTACTCGGTTCCAGCCGGTCCACACCAACACACTGCCTGCCCGATATCGTTTTGAAAACACAATGCACCTAAAAACTTCATTTTTACATTACCACTTTATATTATAAATATGTAGTGGCAAACATTATTTGTCAGGAAAGTTTTTCTTTCAATTTATTAGTTACAAGTCTCAGAGGCTCCACTACGTCACAAAAATCATGTTTAAATACGAGTGTACATTGCCTAGCAACGGATTTGTTTACGCTCCTGTCATGGATGCAGACGACCTCGACGATTTGGAGTCTCCCGTCAAGAAAGTATGTCCCAGCTAGCCGCGATTGCGAGCCTACCCGAGATAATTTGCAATCGTTATCAACGTCTTTACTGCTCCGATTTTTTTCCAGACCTTTAGCAGTCGTGCGCGCCGGCTAAACATATTCGGAAACAACACCGCCGACTTACCCACCAACGCATTCGCATCAAATGGAGTACGTCCGATTAATTAATGCACAATTATCGAGTTTTTGATGACAACTCTCTTGAATTGTCATTTCGCTTGCAGAGCGGTGAAGCTTCCAAAGCTCCTCCTAAACCGAGAAGAAATAGCGGATGGGCGGCGGAGGATAGTTCGTCGTCTGGGCTGTTTCGGTTTGTCAACTGAAATTTTCAATCATAATAGTTTGAATTTGAGAGTACATTCTATAAACCACACTAGGTTGTAGTATGCACGGCCCCCGATATCACTTACCTGCCTCAGGTGAAAATTTTGCAACACAATTCTAGTCACAATATCTCTTCTTACTGCTTTTACTTCTCCTGCAGCATGTGAAACCATAGAACTTTGGTACAAGTAATAGAGAAAAAAAGTATTCATGTTCAATTGGCTATTACTGGCAACTAAAACATTAATCCAAGCAAACAAAGTGAAATAAACTGCATCACTGCATTAACATAAAGTGTACCGGATGGCTGTTTAAATAGCTAGCTGAATATTGCATGAGTTCATCTCTAACTTGATGTTTTTGGCCTGATAGCATGCAAATCATTCTCACATGCAACAATTAAAATAATTTAAACTTAAGCATGAAACGCCATTATACTGCTTCTGAGCTTCATTATGATGAAGCCATATTTCTGACCCAATTGAAAATAGTACCTCCATTATGATCAGTATGCATCAACGCATGCTGATGACTGCTGAGAAGCTTTTAGATTACTTCGCTATGTGTGATAATTCGTTATATCAGTGTTTCTCATACTCGACCACAATCAAAATGAAAAATTATTCATTGCAGCACTAAGCAGTTAGAAATGTTTTAGACCAATGTGAACCGGCTAAAAGCCAGTGGGAAACTTTCACCTGAGGTGGCATGACGCTGACACACTCGCACAATGTCGCACCTAATTGGATGACCCCTACATATCTCTCCCCTTTTTGCCAACTCACAGCTTCAGACGGCCGTCTGCACGTCCCCAGAGCACCGTCCCGATGTGAGTTCCTTGTGTGTCATTTGCAAGCATGCTTCACTTTTGGCGTACCCATAAGAACGACACTTTTTCTGAGAATGGGTGTGTTGGCTCACACATTAGCTTGGAGGTATTGAAAGAGGATGGTCACTTTGAGGCACATACTCTGGTTGGTTACACCATAAGAATAAATACGAGCTTTGCCAAAATATTTCATGGTGGCTTCCTTTCAAACTGTAAGTAATTTTCGGTGCTAATGTACATACTCCACGCAAGTAAAAAAAACGAAAAGTTTGTTGCTATCACCTAAAGTGCGACCTTTGGCAAAGCAGTAATATTGGAATCTCTGATGAAATCTACCAAGATTCTCAATTTTCTACTTAAAATGAGCAACACAAACATGTGTCTGTATCAAAAAAGGTGTTTTAAGGTCAATGAAATGATCAAACGTTATAACAGAGCAGTTACCACATGGACACCGGATACCAACTGTTCGATACACTGGCCAGTTTTAGTGTGATCACAGCAGTTAACGTGATGAAATTGCCCAAAAAGCAATAACTAAATGACAACAGCAATGAGGGGGCAATGCAGAGTAGTGGTGATGCTCCAAAAAAGTGCAACGATCTGCACACTCGTCTGATAGTGTTTTTGGAGCACTCAATTTGCCAAAAGGTAAAATTCTTTCCCACCAAACTTTAGGTTAGTTCAGTTTGTCACATGAGGAAATATCCTCTACACCTTTCTGAAATTGATGGTGCATTTAGTTTCTGAAAGGTAATTATATTACTGAATATATTGCCGCCAGAAAGCTTTTGCAGTGGAGGTACACAGCACATAAAGTTATAATGTGATAAGAAAAAATAGTGCGAATTAACATAATACAGTTGGTGGTCAGCGCTTATGTGTCTCCATTATGTATGCGTGCCTATGCCACCCCTGTCCTACTGCACCACTTTAAATTTAGTGCCAAGTATGCTCTCCTGTCATGTGCACCAAAATAGTACTTGTCAAGCGATGCCATCCTAGATAAAACTGCCTCCCTGCACTGTCAAAACAATCTTAGATCATAAATACACAAAGTCATCTTGAGAAACGTCGAGCGCTAACTAAGACGAGAACAAAAGTGAGCGAACGACATGTCACCCTTGTCCCTGTCTTAGTTCGTGCTCGAAGTTTCTCAAGATATACGTGTTCGGTCTTACACAATATCACTAGTGACAAGCGATGCTAAAGAGCTCTGTGTAGCTAGTGAAGCAATTGCATTCTGTGATCACCTCCTGCAAGAGAGATATCGAAGGTTAGTATAGTGGTTGAAAAAAAAAAAACATTACATGCAATTAACGTGGTGACTTTTTTTTATCAATGTACCTTTCAAACCTACTTCAACAGGTTACAGTTTTCAACACAAATCACTGAGTGTGTAAATTTCATGAAGTTCTGCATGTTATACTCAGCATGTAACATATTAACCTAGTAAGGAACATGTCACTGGTTCAAGCATATCAATAACAAGCTGGAAATTTTTAGTACAGAATGACAGCAGTCAAAGGACTTCATTTTCTGTAATTCTGGAAAAGCGCTTAATATGCCAGTTGTTCTTTCTTTTCTATTGCTTCAGCGAAGTTCCAAAGTTGACCAAAAATGAGACCGTCTTAGAAAGAGACGACTCTGATTCGGGTAAGGCAAGAATGCGACGTTCGGCATCCTCGCTTCCCTTTACTATGCCAGGAGGTGAGCTTCTGTTGCTTTTTCAGAGATCCCCAGCATACCAGACTTGGGAGACTTTGAGCGCGAAGATTTTACCGCTCAAGTGGCTCAAGCTCCGAGGTAAGCTAAATTTGCATGACACTCAAAAAAATTAAATGAGTGAACTTGAACTGACGCTGAAGAGAAAAACGAATTTCTTTTCTTCATATCAGTGAATTACTATGACATGATGGCCAAAACACCAAGCTTGCTTCAGGAAGAGGTGCAAAAAGAAAGTGCAGATGGTGACGCCACCTTTAAGGTTCTGCAACAGTCACTATGATGTAACACTTTGATGGCATCAACTAGGCCTTATGTAGTTACTAATCATTAAAAATGAAGCCCATTGTCTTTTGAGGAAGCAGAAAACTTGACTTACCAAGTTTCAGCAAATTTCATTGAAGCTAAGAAGCACTTTAAAATTTGTGACATCAATGACAGAATTCAGCAAGAAATCTAGAAGTGAAACTGCTGACATTTATTTTATCTATTAATAAACCCACAGTGGTGACATTACTGATGCTAGAGTTTTCAGAGTGTAACTCATCAGCCTGCACTAACTTATTGTTTCACTTGCATTTTCCTTCAATGTCTTGAAAATACCAATGAAGGTTCATGAATGAGTCAACGTAGCAACAATCTTAGGGTTAATTTATTCGAATGCAACTAAGAGTTATAGATGTTGCATTCCAGGACCAGGGGCAAGATGTTATGAAACATTCAAGAGGACGGAGAGCACCAAGAGACATTTATACCACGCTCCCACAGGCTCAAATCAAACATCATTAGTTTCTTACACAAAGAAGGCAGCCTATTCATTGGTTCATTTTGTTTTATAATTATTGTACGTTTTATCATTGCATTGCATTACCACTTTACACAATGCCTTTAGAGGCCTGTAAGATACAGTGCATAAAATAAATAAACTCACAGTACCATGTGCAATAAGGTACGGCCTACCTTATTCAGTGTTTGTAATAGCCCTATTTGGTTGAATAAATCATTATTAAAATTATTATTTTTTGCCAAACTCAATCTTCAATTTCGATCATGAGAACAAGCACGAGACTGTGGCATTATACATCTACCATATTGCACATTTCCTGGTTGTAAGCAATAAACAAGCACAACTGGAAGTAAGAAGCTTCATATTTAGTTATGAAAGCAATGTTAGAATTTCTGAACATGCAAACTTATGTGCATTGTCAGGGCAGTTAATAAACTCAGGTTTAGGAGCCGACCGGTAGCTTGATCAACGGCCCAAACCAATGGACTCCGAGACCGAGTGGCATCAAGAGCAACGCGTGGTTGAGACACACCTACGAGATGTCACTGGAGTGGGTGGTCTGCTATAGTATTTGTTCCTGTTCAATACAGCATCAAAAGAAACACCAGTCTTAGTAGGCGCCTCAGTCACTCAATTAAATAAAATTGCAGTGTCTATTAATTGGCCATTAAGAAACCAAAATAACCACCTAAACATTGAGTACCATAAAATGTCTTAGTGTGAGGACACATCTATCTTCTAAAGAAAACAATAGTGAAGGATAGTGGACTTTTACAGGCCTGCAAATAAGCCATCTTCACCATTTTCGTGCAACGTGCCTCAGGCCAGGCCAGCCACCCAAGCTTAAGTGCCGGATCCGTGGACCTTAACACCATTTATTATTAGACCTTATACACAAACCAAATTTACATGTATTTTTCCGAAGCCTTGGGGCAAGCTTTTGAAAAAAAAAAATATTGAAGAAATTAAGTTCACTTCTCAGCAGTAGCAAATGCTCACTTTATGCCAGTTGAAATGTGAAAGCAATAAAGCAGAAGATTAAGCCGTGTTTACGTTCCTTTGCAGCGTCCCTGTGAATCGTGTCGACACGTTCCAGCAACTGGACAATGAGCTGCTGAAGCAGACAGCGTTCGCAACACTTGTGAGTGGCAGTGCCCGAGAACGGTGACAACGTAGGACTCAAACCAACTTGTCTGTCCTTACCCTTCTGCATTTCTGAAATGTTTTGCAGCTTGTGCACTAAAAAGTAGTCCATATTTCTCACCCATCTCTCAATTTCACTTGCAGGATGGATGTGACCTCAGACTGCTCGCAAAGTACCTGACCCCTGAAGAATACCTCAAGGAGGTAAAGAATGTATAGATGGAAGTGATATAGGCGTGTGCATCGGGGGACGAGAGAATGGGGCATAGCTATCTCTATGCATTGACGTAATACGAAGAGAGGGGGGCGAATTCAGCTTTGTACATTTGCACAATATAGAGGGGATGCTGCTATGAACCATCGCCCATACTGAAGAGAAACCCTGCGCACACCCATGGGAAGCGATATGAGCTAGGACAACGACGCTATGTTTTCATGTTCATAGCGGCTGGCAAGGGCCCCCACAAAGTGGTCATAACAATATAAATGATCAAGCAGAAACATATCAGCGGAATATCAATACATCACATTCATATCAGTATTATACAGGTAATCATAAAAAAAGCATTAACTCAATATTTCGCTCATACTGTTCATGATAGTACATTCATCTAATGCATGCACATACCCATTCATGAGCTATTACCATACAGTATTCTTTCGTTTAGCTTCGTGTGGTTTTCTCTACTATTTTAAAAATTGTGGTATCCGAGTCAGCTTCACGAATCATTCAAAAACTTTCCTCCCAAATAAATTTAGAGGGCAAAGTGTATCAGCTGGCCACACCACTCAAATTTTCTATTTCACTGCAACATCATAGTTAAAACAGTTCTCTGTGGCTATGAAATGTGGTGCTTTCGTCCCAATGAAAGTGATGCCTCTTGCATAGAACTGCCACAGATGAACTTGCTTCAAATTTACAGAGCACAAAACTGTTAAATAATGCCAACATAGTGTTAGCGTAGATTCAATGCAACACGATAATGTCCGTGAAAGATTCCCATGCGGACGAAACAGTGGTATAGTGGAACGAATCCAATGAACCAGGTTCTTGCGCTTATGAAAAGTTCCCTTCAGTCACACAAAAACAAATAAACCACACTTGACGGGACACCGGAAAAGCCTGGTTAGTGAAGATTTTTTACATCCCGTATAGTTCTGCAGAAAAGAACCACTGGCCAAGTTATGTCATGTCACAGCTTCTTGCTTTCTTCACAATGTAGTACCAAAGCTACTTGCCCCATTCTCTCGATTATAGGAAACTGGCAATCCTTCAAGGGTAGTATAGAACCGAAGAATGATGCTATCTGTGACACAATAACCATGCCTCTTTTCATCAACTGCCCAGGCATGTTACCATTTTGTAAATGAGCCGCCCTGCCAGCTTACAGACTTGATATCTTTACAGCCAGACACGGTGTGGACGTGGGACACTCTATTCACCGAAGTGGCTGCCGAAATCAACAAGTCAAGCGACGGCACACAGGAGGCCGACGACAAGCAAAACATGCCGATGTGATCGCCTTTACTCCTACACTCTGCTTTTTATGTGCAATGCAGTGAATATTGGCATAACATTTTCTGTGTTCACGCAACGAAATAGTAGTTCATTGTTTCCTTGTCAGAAATTACGTAAAATCATTCTTCATTCAAGCTCGATTATGAAGGGAAAAAAAAGCCTTTAATCATTGCAAAACAAAAGTGGGGCATGCAAAATAAAGGACAGAAGAGAATGTGGTATCACAAAAGAGGACACTCTTATTCCCACATTTGTCTGTCTCACTGATTCTTGAAATAAATTCCATCACCTCCGACGAGCCCCGGCGAACGGGAGTCGACGGACGGAAAAGATTGCTTGGCTCACCGTCTGCAGTCCCGGAGAGTATCTATCTGCCCGCTCCCGACTCAGCGCGCGAAAACCTCTCGGGAGACTCCGCGCGCGGCGCCACAATCAACATTCACTACCGGGTGAGAGGGTTAAACGTCACTCAGCTCCCCCAGCGCGGCAGACAGCGAAGGACGGGAGGCATGTCAAGACATGAGAACAGCAGAAAAGGCGGCAAAGCCCGCGCAAAAGCAGCAAGCTAGCCTCAATTCCCACAGTCTATAAAGCTTTTGTTTTTGAAAGTATCAATCTCTTAACTATGAATAAATTGAGTTGTACAGCTGTTTATGGATAGTTTCTAATTACTTTAGGCTAGGTCTGAGAAGGTACAATGAGAGCCCACTATTAAAGCATGACATTCTACGCTTAATCATTCAAAGTATGTACTTTAACCAGTGGAGCAGAAAGGTAAAACCTGTGAACAGCGCAACTACAGAATGCGGAAGCTGTGAGCGGTAACTAAATCCACAACCTTGTCTTCAGTAACAGGATACCACACGGTCATTGAGCCAATGAGTTGCCAAACAATGCCACACATAAGTACGAGAGACTCCAGCCATAACTCATGCCAAGTAGCAATTTACCTAACAGAGTATGATGTGTTTTTCCGTACATTAAACATGACCTCCGAGTGTCTGAAGACTCTTCATCAAAATATACCATTCTTTGACATTCAAACTAAGCACACTCTTCCACAGTGGCTGCAAGAGGCACGAAAAATAAATCGGTGCTTGCTAGAGAGAACGGCAGGGCTAATCACAAGTATGGAACCTAGAGAGCTCACTTTTGTCCCAAAATTTATAAATACTTGTTTGTGTTGACTAACATTAGCAACAGAAGCACACAGTTATTAGTTCTACATTGGTTTGGTACATTAAACACCACATATCAATCATTAGTTCTACGTTGTCCAGACATAATGCTGATAACTCCACACTATCCAGCAAAAGTGGCTCTCCAGTGTTTTATTCAGTTGAACATTCCAAAGCAACATTACAGATACAGGGCTCTGGAGCGGAGACAGATTCATATTGCCACAAGAAATTACCATTGCTCCGTGCAACGCGGACGTTGGGAACCAGAGAAACGCTAACGGCACGACTACGAGCGACGAAGCCAGCCGCAATGCACGAGCCGGCCCTGCATGCGCCCGGTACTCCGCCGAACAGCCAACGTGCGTGAAGAAGAAGAGAACGAGGGTGCTCGAAGGCAGAGACTCACGAGGACGGCTGCCCTTGGATCTTCTTGATTGCTGTGCGTCGTTCACTTTGGGCACAAGTTCGCCCTTAATAAACCATGTAAATAGAACACCCTTGTTGTGAGGCTGCTACATTCGTTACATTTTCTGGTGGAGGTGCGTTAATTGGAGGTGCGTTAATTTCCTGTGGCAATATCAATCATTGTACTCGGAAGAAGTCATAAAGTGTAAAAAAATGCATCTAAATTTTTAACACGCAAAAAAATGGCAGATATGAATGTTGTTAACAATAACCAATTCTTCTCCCATAACGTGCACTTTCTATGCCTTAAACAAACTGTTTGGTGCTAGAAAAAATTTTTCTGATTGTGCTGCAAATTAGAACATCACATTGACGCCAAAGCATGCGCTTTTGTCCTATAAAAAGGCATTATAATTTTAACTTGATGTTGAAAGTCGACAAAAATGACCATTAGCATCACCCAACAGCAGTGTGGTAAATCTACTGGTAGGACAAGTAATCCATGCAGGTTGACTGACTCTTTTGCTATATAAAAACAAACCTGTGTGACTTGGAATGGTATTTTCCGCACATGAGGCAGCTTTATTTTGTGCCAGAGACTAATATTTGCTTTTTTCTTTCACACTTTCAAAGAGGCGCCCGGCAGCATGTTCGCCTGTAAGCCTGCCTGCAAGCGGCAAAGAAACGCAAGCAAAGCTTCCTTTGCCGCCCATAAAAACAACAAAAAAGAGTGTGCCTGCCTTCAATGACCGCTAAGGTATTTTTTGAATTAATAAACATAACTTGATTAACACTGCAAAAATGAAACACAGTTTCAATTTTCGACTCATTACAATTGTCATCGCCTTTACCGATAGAAGGAGATTGAATGGAGATCTAAAAACATGTTTTAAAAATTTCCACACACTTTCCAGAGAAAGATCTGCATGGTTAGACACTTCAGATGGTACGCTGTCTGTTGCGACACAAAACATAAAAGCAGTGAAGTAAGGTAGACAGTCCCTTTAAGGTAACTATTTGCAATTTATCATGCAGCAAACCAATGTAATGAAACTGTGATTATTGTTGTGTCAGAACACATTTAAATAGAAAAAAAAGAGAACATGCATTCCCACCTTTTGCTGTGGGAAGCGTATTTCATCTTTTGCATGTTCTACCTCATTAAAAACAGAAGAAAAGCTTCATAAAGAAACAGTCATACCTTCTCTTTTGGTGTTCTCCAGGCACACACTATACCATCTGATCACGAGCTCTCGTCATACCAAGCCAGGGCACCAGAAATTACATCAACACATTCAAGACACAGAAAGACCTCCATTGCCAGATTTGGCCAGTGGTAGTATCCCGACCAGGCAAATTTGCCCAGAAACCTAGGCTGTTAAGCCTCGCAAGTATTCTACGAAACATTCTTTCCTTCTCATCCCTCGAGAAGGGTGCTATCCCGGACATTGTCAGAATCTGCCATATCGTCTAATTCTGTAATGGTGGCATTTCCAGTCAATTGGAGAGCCCAATCATAGTTGAAAAGACGGCGGGAATCGACAGCATCCAGAAGAGTGCCATTATCACAATCAACGAGAATAACATTCACACTTCTACGATACCTTCTTGTCCAATAAAGCTTTCCCCCAACACAACATTTAGGAAATCTAAGTCTGTTTACACTACGTCGATGCCTCGAACATTCACACTACTAGCACGCCTTTTAGGCCAAACATGCTTTCCAAAACAGTGCTTAAGAGGCCATAGTCTGTTTACGAGCTACACCTGCGCCAGATATACCAGCAATCACGTGTCTAGCGTCCTAAGCGAAGGCGAGACGTTCCTCTCTAGCACCGTTTTGGGCACGAAGCTCTTGTCTTTGAGCCTCTCGACTTGCGTGACGTCCTGCTGCAAGTCCAACTCGTGCAGTAGCCGCTCCTTGCGCTCTTCGTCAATGCTCGTCTTCTTGTTGGGAGTGCGTCGGTCCGAAATGAGGCCCTCGATGTTGTAGCCGATGATGCCGACGACCAGGGCCACCGGGAAGGTGACGTAGGGCGCGTAAACGCGCAGCGCAGCGTACAACGCTGGTAGAACCATGGTCGCACGTCAGCCGCTGGCGGTTCCTCTGCGAAAGAGCCAGTGTAGTGGAAAAACATGAGGCACGGGTTCTCATGCAAGTTGGTCCCAGGGAACACTGCTATGGTCCATTAGGTGCCAAGGAACGCCTCCCCTGTCACTTACTTTTACGGAAGCATCATTCATTCGCTTCAAGTTAGATTCACATGCAGTAAACTCATGAGCACAGGCGTCTTCGCGAATTGCAAAGGAGCAATTGAACTCACTTTTCTTGCACCAACAAATGGGCGGGAATAATGGGGGCTCCTTAGAACGGTCACACCTAGGTAGTCGCACCTTGGCGAGTGTGGAACCAGGAAAGATTAATCAGTGGCTCGCGGAACCCACTTTGAGAAACCACGGCATAAGGCCTTCGATCCGTTGGGTCCGAACCATAGAAAGGCACTGACACTCATTTGAAGGTTGCGAGCACAGTGTAGTTGCGAATATGAGTGCGAATGAGCCACCAGGGAAGTGAGCAGGCAAGAATACTTTTTGAGTACGTACGGCACATTTTGCGCAGCTCTGCTTTACTATGAACTTGTCAGCGCCGTGCCTCTTACTTCTAAGTACTTGACGTCACAAAGGTCTGACAACCGCAAAATGAAACTAAGATGAGCCACAAGCCATCAAGTCACTCCGGCAGACGGCAATTACAACACGAAAGTTGACACAACTCAACTAGACGAAACTTGAAGCAGCTAGCGCAAATCATTCGACGGGTGAACTAGCGCAGGAACTCTGTCACAGACTTACGTTTTACTTGTCAACCGCTTCAATCCGCTCTGTGAAAAAAAGGAACGTGGCTTTTAGCAGACGCGGAGGTTGTACACAATAAACAAGTTCACGCGTGCAAACTATAGTGAACTTCTAGTTCACTATAGTGCAAACGCAGCAGACCGACCTCCATGCTTGTCCGGCGCCACTTTCTTTCATGATGATAGTGATAGCTAATATTTTGCGTAAAAAACTAATGTTTTTGTTTCCACTATTACATAATACGTATACAAAAACTAGAACATAAGGCAGTTATAAAAATGTTCAGTTTGTTTAAACAATTAGTTGCAAATTTAGCTCTACGCTTCACGTACAATGCCTCCGAGATTTAAGTCTTTTGTCGCGAAGTTACCTGCCAGGCGGTCATTCAAGAGCCAAATCGAGCCGAAATTTGAAGCTGGGCAATGGCTGAGCTAGAGTGCCTGTGAAATGTCCCGCCTGCCGACACATTTGTTTAAAGCGTTAAGTTAATCACGGAGCTGCAACAATGTCAACAGTACGGGTTAATCTGTCCGCGGATGTTTACATGGTCTGCCTGAGCCATGCGCTTTCCACGGAGAAGGAGGAGGTCATGGGGCTCCTCATCGGAGAGGTGAGCGCTAAGGAGTTTCGGATTGCCTGTCAAAGTCGTATTCACGCGTGATCGTTAACGTCGCTTGTTGGTCGTCAAATTGCTCAGATCGACGAAATGAAGGTGGCCCACATATCTGCGGTGATATTGCTGCGGAGATCCGACAAGAGGAAAGACCGCGTCGAAATTTCCCCCGAGCAACTCTCGGACGCTTCAACACAGGCTGAGGTGTGTGTACCTGCGGCGCTTTCGTGCGACAAGGTGCCCTATGCTTAGCTTTTATGTCTCTGTTTCGCTTTGTTTCAGACACTCGCAATAAACTTGAGGAAACCGATGAGAGTTCTAGGCTGGTACCATTCTCACCCGCACATCACAGTGTGGCCATCGCACGTTGGTTGGTGCCCCTTTGTTTTTCTAGTTTCAAAAATAGGCGTCGAGCCACCGTTTAATCGCGTAACTCCCTCTCCTTCCCTCTCGTCTTTTAAATGCCACGACGTCTTTTGAGCGACTTCTGCAAAATTTCGGTGCGCAGATGTTCAGACCCAAGCCATATACCAAATGATGGACGAAGGATTTGTGGGTCTCATATTCTCCGTGTTCAGCGAAGATGCTACATCTAAGGTAAGCCATCGGCAGTGGAAATATGCAATGTGTGTGCCCATAGTTCAGCAGTTTAGAACATGACTTGCAGGTTGGCGCATCTTATCTTTTTAACATTTTGAATTCTTGCGACCGATGCACTTATGATGAAAAACGCACTTTGTCACTTGTCTGTCCCGAGATGCCATAGATAGATTTGCGAGAAACACATTCGTGTGCCAAAATTCAATTGGTGCTTGTATGCGTAGATATAGGCGCATATCAAAGAATCCCAAGTGGATAAAATTATTAGTGAGTCCATCATGGCTCCTCACACCCCTAGTGTTGCATTGAGACAATAGGCTCCACGATTCAATCACTGTAACGCAGTTTAATTCGTTCTGATGGCAACAGTGCCTACTGATAAACACGTATTAGTTTTTTCATTTGCACACGTGTTTCACATTTGTGAATGTATTCCAATGCAGTTGAACCAGATTCAAGTTACGTGCTTCCAGTCTGTCAACCAGGCCAGCAATGGCGAACCACAGAGGTGAGATTATTCTATTCTTATATGCACCGATTTGCAGTGTTGTTTGTTGCACACACTTCAAATCACAGCTCAATTTATGATACCTGAATTCTTTAAGGAACCTGGAGTTGTCGTAGCATTAGAAAAATGTTAAATGGCCTTTGCCATATCATCGTAAGTGTGGTAATGAGTTAGCTTTCTGGAATGCACATTGCTAAAATTGCAAATTTAAAACATTGAATGAAGCAGTAGAGAAAAAAAAAAGAAGTTTTAGAAACACGTTATGAAAGCAGAGTGAAATTTACAGTCTGTATGTTTTCTTCTTCAGGCAAGATCCTTAACTTTGACAACTATTCCTTTAAAATGAGTATCTAGCACACAACAAGGCATGGTATGGTGACCCCTTACACCACTCAGTCCTTGTCTTGTGTTGCACTGTAGATATTGAAATCAAATACCAACATGGCCAAAATTATGTGATTTCAAGTTGCATATTCTTTTCAGATAGCAGTAATCGACAATTGTGATGGCACAAAAGTCGGACTTCAATTCAGCAATGTCCTCCTGCCAAAAACAGGAACAAAAAAATATGTATACATATTAGCTCTGAAAAAAAAAAATTGATAAAAACTAGGTTAGGGCTTCTTTTTAACCGTCTTGCTTGAATGCACTAAATTGTAGATGCCAAACTGTGTCCCATGGAGCTGCGCTGCCCTTTTTTTTTTTTCAGGTATGTGCGTATGGAGATTCCCCTGCACATAGTGCCCTGCACGTACATCAGCCAAGCATGCCTCGATGCCCTGGTTCGGCTGCCCGAGATCCTCTGCCAGGAGGAGCAGGACATGTACAACATGACTAAACAGGTTCCGGGTTTAGACCTTCTCACCAGAATGCACAACAACTCTGGTGAGTGCACCTGCTTATTTTGATGCCTGGCTTGCTTGCACAAAATTCGCAGTTATGGTAGTGGCACGATGCTGTTTCTCCACAAATGTAACTTAATGGGACACTGAACAAAAAAAAGAGCACAAGTGATGAAACCATTTAAATTCTACTCATAAAATACTCCCTTATCGATAAACAGAGTTCATTTCACATGTTTTAAAACAGTTGGCTGCATTTTACGAGTATTGTTAGCACGTATTGGCTGCACACCAGCGCAAACCATAATGTCGTAAGTCACTGCAGTGAATGCAAAGTGCAAGTTTTCCTGTCTTCTCCTTCACACTCTACTCTTCCCCTTCCACTAAAGGCTGCAAGGTGTGGCCACTCATTGGATGCTTTATCCCACTTTGGGGCATTGTTCGCTGCCTGTGCCATTTGTAGCAGTTCTGGGAACAGTGGTGGGAGCCGAGCTGGCTGAGAGACTCTGGGCGACGGCTGGCATTGTTGGCATGTCGATGTCCTGTCTAACTTTACCTCTTCAACTTCATGGCACAGGCGCTAGATGCAGCAGTTTGTGAAACATGCCAAAGTTTAATTATTTTCAGCTATTTGCTGTCTGGAATAAAGGTTCCGTCTACAGATTCGAACATCCAATCTTTCAGTTTGGTTGAAGATTGCAGCACCAAAAATTTTGTTTTATATCCGTATAACCCTATTTGTGACAATGACCAAAATGTTCAACTAATCGGCTGACCAATTCCTTTTTGTCAGAAATGTCGCGACACTCGGCCATGCCGCACGACTGCACAGCCATGTGCAGTTGTGCACATGGCTGTGCCATCAACCTATGCAATCAATGTTTTGTCTTCTCATTCGAGTCTTCGTCAAGGCTCTGTGCAACATTGCGGAATCTGTGAGCGGCCCGCTGCTCCAGAGCCTGGAGAATCGGTTGCGGCAGAACCGAGACAAGATCGAGCGCATGCGTGCCGAGAAGGACGAACTCCTGCAGAAGATTGCGGTGGCCGAGGCGTGCGCGTCTGCTCAGGCTGCCATCAGGAGCACCGCCAAGGCTGTGGACCCAAACCAGTGATGTGCGCCGCGTACAGTGTACATACACCAGGAATGAATGGGCGCTGATGTGACCTCCAGAAATATATGTGCGGCTTTCTTATGAAATTATCTAGAGTGATCATTTGAGTCCGGGGAGACAACATACATGCCGTTTGGCCATGCCCACATTCGTTTACCGTGAGCTCAAGTCATTGTGGCTACGTTCACTTCGGATGCACCCACTCAGAGTGGATAACAAACTACAGCTACACTTCATTAAATATGCTGTCAAACAGCAGGATCCTAAATAGTGCAAACAGAAATACCATGGCAGAATTAGCTGCATGTGTACTGCAGATCAATCTGAAGAGGAGGTGTGCTCTCCGCTCCCTGTAAACATCTAGCCGTGGCAATTTGAAAATGTAGTGTATAACACACTTTCGCTCAACCAAGCACTTGGCAGCCAATTAAGATAGCTTCTTGTGGAAGAAGTCATTAGCATTTTTTAAAAAGCATGTTTTGTGATGTGGGAGCAAAAAGCGTTGACATAGCCAGAATTGAGGGGCTCAAACACCCCCCAAAATATTGCAATTTTGCATGTGCAAGTTGCATGAAGGGCAGCTGAAACCCACTCACAAATTTCTGTCTATACTCCTGAAAGAAAAGGCAGGTGATGTGGGATTGTGGGTGTAGGCTGTTTTGAATTATTGTCGCTATGTATACCCTTATATAAATTTAATTATACCTGAACTTCCACCTAATCTGAATGCTTTCTACATATTACGAGTAAAAAAAAATCCGGTGATGCTGATGTCTTCACAAATGGTTGAAAAATGAATAAAAGTCAGCAAAAAGTCACGTCATACACAAGTGAATGAACGTAATGCAGACACCTTCAGCGAAATTTATACACATGAGTATTGAAACAAGTAGAGGCTGACAGCATTGCAGGTCAGCATTGTAGCCAAACAATATTCTCCATGGCGAAAAATGGGCACAGAAGAGCCCAAGAAAAAAAATGTGAATACACTGCAAATGTCATCATCTACGATCTGCGTTTGTTCATTAGCAGGCTAAGTGCGTTTGCGCGGCCAGTGATAAGAGAGTTTTTACGCAGGCTCTGTTCTTTCATTGATGACGTAACAGGATGTGCCATGATGGCACTGTTGTTTGGCACTGTTCACCAAGATCAAGGTTGTGGGTTTGATCCCATCTCAGCAGCTGCATTTCATTGGTTCTAAAAGAGGAATGCTAGGTTACATAAATTCGAGTGCGTTTTAGTAAACCTCAGGTGATCTAAACCAATCCAAAGCACCCTACTACGATGAGTCTCATAACCAAACTGTAGTTTTCGCATATGAAAAGGCCCCGTAGCACTTTTTCAGCATCGTTAGAAAAACGCTGTTTATCGGAAACCGACACTCCTGAAAACATGCTAAGCAACACATTATAGCACAGCACACGGCCAGGAGTTTACTATTACTTCATCAAGTCAGCCAGAAATCATTCCCTCCTCTTTCTGCAGATGGTGCCATGTACCATATCCACGCAACTGTATATCGACTCGAATGTAGGTCGACCCCCCTCTAAAATTGTACAACAAGAACAAAAGGAGCACAAGCACCATTTATAAGAAATATTATTTACAATGTCTCTGAAGAAAATAGTCGAATTCTGGTGTGCCGAGGTGGAGTCACGGCAGTGCCTGAAAGCTGTGCCGTGAAGCTGTGCCGGAAAATGCAGAGACTATTTCTTTTCTTTCTCGACACCCCCCCGCCCCCCTTTCGAATTTCAAATCGAGGCAAAATGGGTCGATGTACAATCAAGTAAATACGATACTCGAATAACCTGACCATATACCCAAATTCACAGCCGATGCCTGATTTGAGCACTGTGAGCTGCATGGTTACTGCTGCCGCCACAGTAGGGCATCACATGCCCACCCAAAATCGCACTGAAAGTAAGCCACGTGTTCAAAAAAAGAAGTGGTCCTGGTTATTATGCACACGTGATGCAACTTCTTTTCATTGTGCCACCCCTCCCTGCTGATCTTCCAACACAGTCTTAGGAACAGAAGAGCGAATGCCATTGCAGCGTGCGACAAAGCTCTGTAGCTCCGCTCGTACTTGAGAAATTTTTTAAACATTTGCGGCAATCATTCTTGGGGCAGTAAACCCCTTAGCAAGGACATTTGATGTTTGCTTGGAAGAGTGTTAAAGTAAGCCTACAGTTCAGCAGGAGGAGAAAAGGAAGGACAAGGAGGTTATCCAGTACTTAGATTGGCTGGCTACCCTGTGCTGGGGAAAGGGGTAAGCACAATAAAAGATGACAGCACAATGCTTCCAGTGATAAGAGCAGCACTGATTGTAAACTTGGAAAGCACCAGAAAGAAGAGTTGACATTGTGTCACTTCAACATATGTAGTCTGAATGTAGATACATGAAATTAATGGCCATAAGCAAACGTGAAATTCTCTATTATCTATTAGCTAGTATGATCACGTGCTCACAGTGAATATCAAATTTAGTGACAGCATTAAAGCGACAGCGTTAAGGATCCTGTGTTGCAGAAATTGTGACACTGTGCAGAAAGTCCCCGTAGATCCAAAGAATAAAAATCGCAGTACGAGCTGGAATCCAATCAGGCATTCTGTGTCGCAGTCAAGTACTCGACCACAAAGCCACAGAATTCTTCAAACTGCTTTAAAAAATAAAAATAAAGAATCTTCACAGGTGTCACATCAAGCAAGCAATCAAGTTAGCATTGTAAATGTTGCATGGCAGAACTGTGAAATCGCATTGGGCATGACAGATGAGGATTGCATGAAGAGTGGGTGATTTAGAGAAGCTCACCCTTACAGAGGGCTCAGCCATAATTCATCGGAGGCATTATCAGCCATAGCATCACCAAAGTCATGTAGCTACACAGTGCCTAACAGACACAATGAGGGCACTTGGCAATATGATAAGTCGAGCCGCAGTCAGTGGGTACTTCGCAAATGTACTTGCAGTATGCAAGCTAGGCCAACTGAACGGGCAGATATTTTTTTTGTTCTCAACACGACTGAGGTGTTCACAGCAATGTGAAGCACAGTAAGCAAATTTAAGGGTGATGCGTACAGGGCCGAATAACGCCATTATGCTGCTCCGTTAAAGTCAGAGCTTATGTAACTTCGAAGCTTTTTTTTACAGAGAAAGCCATTATGAAATCACAACAGCCACCACGCCCATAACCACTCCTAGCATGCAAAACGATAAATATATAGGATCGAGTGGGATTTTAACCCAGGCCCTCTGCAAAGCAGTTAAGTGGTGCACCACAGAGAATGCCAGTGCTTGAAGTTTCTTTGCAAAAATACCATGATGTGACATAGGTGTCACATCATGCAAAAAACCATGTTGACAGTTGCAATATAGCGTGGTAGAAGCGCAAGATAATAACTAGACACCACACAATGCAAAGTGCATAACAAGTTGGTGGTTTTCCCGTCTATTACCAAGCACAGTACCATTATCGTTTATTGCGAAGGGGGTCCGCCCTATTTACCGCTGACGCACAAGCCAAGCCTATGTTCCAGCCGCACACAGTCGTACCGTGCACAATTAACGTCCCCTTCCATTAGCGCCAGTCATCGCAGCTACACGGGTTCGGGCGAATAAAGCAAAAGGCTAAGCTAACAAAACAACACTTTATTGCTACATTAGCAATAATGTGTAAATGTTGCAAAGAGGGACTGCCCGTTTTGGGAAGATAAAGGGTAGGCTTACACCTTTGTTCGTCGATGTCCTTGGCTCGCGGGAGGTATCCGGGGGTTGTCCTCGTCTGGTGGCTGGTGCAAGAGAGACCTCCCACAGTAGACGCACTCGTTTATTCCTCTGTCCCAGTTTCTCTCTCCCTAACGAGGGTTGGTTCCTTCGCTGAGGGAGGGTAACCCGTTCCGTGAGCCAGGAAAGTGGAATAGCGTCCGCCAGCCGTGCGATGCCCAGTCCCTTCGCAAGAGGCTTTATTAACTCGTTTCTTGAAGAGACAGGTATGTCCTCACAATGAGGCTGCCGTGCTGCCGTAAAAGGGAAAAGATCCATGGGTGCACGTGCTTCCTCACAATTGTCATCGGCCACAGCACCAACAAAGAGCACTGGAGTTTACAACAGGCTCTAGAAAGGTCACACCTCCGGCTTTTGTTGGGACTGCTGCATGTTCGGTGCTAGCCCGTTTTTGTGTGTGTGTGTGTGTGCGCGTGCATGCGTGTGTGTGTGTGTCGCTGCTTTATCACAGCATAATCTGACTTTACATATCTAAATGAATGTCGAATATATTCTAGGTCATGACTGCCAACAGCTTCCAACATTCGAATGACGAACCGATCTATCCACTTCACATTTAGGAAATCCATCACACATTCTTGTAATTGCCAAACTCATATGCAAACCATTGACCACTTGTCAAGTAGCAATATAAAAGGAAAGGAGGCGAATTGTTCAAGGAGCTCATTTCTTTTGTCAGACACAACTAAATCAAACGTCAAGGACATTTGTCTTTTTGCAAAGGCGTAAAGATGAGAATATATATAGCTTCATCCTGCAGGATCAAAATTGTCGTACTAACACATCCTGATAATTAACGTTTGGTAAATCGAAGCACAGTTCCATGCACGTGACATAGCCAAGTCTGTGCTTATCCCAAGTAGCCTTGTCTTTCAAGGCTGTGTCTGACGTTTACGACATATTGGGCTTGAAATGACTGTTCTTGTGTGTTTCTACTTCCTTTTCAAAGACACGCAGTGAATTAAAAAAAAAACCTCATATTTATCAGTTTTTATTTACAGCTTCCAACAACACTTTCTATTCAAATGTCTTAGAATATCACCACAGTAGCGCAGGCTCCGAATGTGAAGAAGCAGCATGTCTGAATAAGCAAAATGAAATTAGCTGGCCATTTTTTTTTTCAGGTATTTACCGGGTTACACAAGCTTCAAGTTCCGAAAAATTGATAGCATGTGTGATATGTGTGATAACTATGAAAAGCAGTACTCAAGACATGTTTTCAATCAGACCAGATGTCACTTTGATGAAAAATTTTTACCAAAAGCAATCTTGCTTTTCAACCCACGAACCCACGAATCAAACATTCACAACCTGCTACTTGCACTAGTTACAAAATCACCAGGTTTGTAAAAATCTGTAGCTTTACTTACTGTAAATTCATTTATGTCAGCCCGGATTCATTTATGTCAGTACAGTGCATGGCATGAAAATGATTACAAGCTGATGCAGGCAGTGCAAAACAGGAGAATTGTGTGGATTAGTACCTAGACACCCCCCCCCCCCCCCATCCCTCACAGTCACGTCAGTCTGGTACCTTCAAAGTACTGGTCCAAACACTCTTCACAAATGCAAGCATGTCAGGCGAGCCAGCACACCAACCACCATCCAGTGTTGTTGTACGCCACACCGTATGGCGGAGGTATGCAGTGCAGCGTTTCAAAGTCACGTCTTCTTCCTGCTTATGGGGGGGAAGCCACACGTTCACAGTCTTTCTGTTTAGAACAGGATGGCCCCAAATCCGAACGTTCTCTTCATGCTCTCCCAGTAGTGACGCTGCCAACCGTCTCGCGTGCGGTCCGCTTCTCCCTGCGGGACCCCCTCCTGCGTCAGCGTCACCTCGGTGCAGTCCGCCTTCTGCTCGATGTTGATGGTGACGTCGGAGTAATGGCCTTGGGGCCAGCTGCCAAACCGCCACCGCATGCGGATCTTCTTGTCAGGAATCTGCATGAAGCATGCAAGTGCGGCTTTTAGAGTGATAGCTCTCAGAGTTGTATTTTGCCACACTCCAACTAAAGTTACAGCAAAGAGAAGTTACTCACTAGTTCTACGAAGGTTCCGCTGACATTGCCGCCAAAAAGCTCAAATCTCCCTCCGTTCTTGGCCTCAAGAACACACGAGCTTTGGCTGAATGCCTGTACCATCTGCATAGTCACAGGAAGAAAAAAAACTGCTCATAAAAAACCTGCTAGAAATAAACAAAAGTGATGCATACATTCAACCTATGCTTGAATGTGAATAAAAAACTGCAGTTTTGCTGTAAGGACGGAGCGATGAATGTGAAAGCTTGGAATGTTATACTAAGTAAGACTAGCAGCTTAATTTGGATATTTGGTTAACTAGAAGTCAACAAGCTGTCCCATAAGTTTTACATGCTTACCTATAGGAAAAAAATGCTCAATAATTCGAAGTTAAAAGCTTGTAATCTTGGTTAATTAAAAGTTATTTTGCAGTCGAGAGCCTCTAGACAACCATAACTTTCAATTAAAATAGGTAATCTTTCTGTGCCAGTACCGCCAAGACAGCGGTTGGACATATGCTGTTGTCACTATCACCACAGTTCATGAAGCGGTCCTGTTTAGACAACGCCAGCTATCGCATTGATCACATCGGCTAACTAGGTATTTCAATGCAATGTGTCGAGTGCTTTAGCAGCTCGTTTGGTTGAAGTCTGGTTGAAGTTTGAACAGCGTGACGGACTCTGGCGGAGCAGGATGCCCAAACACACACACACACACACACACACACAGTGCTGTGTGTGTGTTTGCGTGTACGCGCCAAGTTGCGCTGTTCAATCATAGCGTGATAAGCCAACTAACTCGCCAATGCACTGCGAGTTGATTCCGCACGTTTCCACAGCCGATTTTGATTGTTGAGGCAGCGACATTTGATAATGGCAACTCATGGCCCCTACCGAACGCTTGTCCTGGCGACGAACGAAAGTCTAAAGTCTTGAAAGAAGTTGACCAGGAAGCCACCACCAGGCAAGACATCGCACAAAGTACGGTGTTATGTCTAATACACTCTCAAATATCAAGTGCAAACAGGTGATCTCAACAACGATAGTTTTGGGGCTACACTTATAAGTAGATGTCAGACTCTAAGAGTTTTCCTGTTAGCGCAGTCTTGGGCAGTGCAAATCTTGACTCGGTGTCTTGGTTGCACAGCAAACTGTGCAACCAGGTGCAACTATATCGTGCGGAACAACGATTGTGATAAATATGAGGTGTGTTTACGCATTGAACACTCATGAAAAGAGCTATGAATTTCTCTCCGCTAGTCGGAGGCATTTCTTAATTGCCACGAAGTGCTTGCTGGTTCACTCGCCAGAACGACTGTGAAAAAAAAAAAAAAAAAACTGCAGACGCAACAGCTCCACGCTCTACGAAGAAAGACTTCAGTCATTCTACTGTTGCATTGTGCATTGCCACGGACAAAAAAAGACTTCAGTTGTACCGATTCCCGTAGCTGTCGTGAACCATAACGGTGAGAGCGCTGGATACGGGCCGTTGCAAACGTGTTGGGTAAGCGAATTACTTGCATTCTCCACAGCCAGTGGCATGAGAAAGTGTGATATTGTAGGTTTCCTGTTAATGTTTTGAGTAGCCTTGACGGAGAACCGTGGCAACTTTGATTATGAGGCTCAGCAAAGCCTCTGACCATGGTGCGGTTATGTTTTGTGGAAGAAGACAAAGCTGAAGAAGCACTTCGGCATGTGCAGTGTTCGAAAAACTTGCTGGCCGCAGCCAGGTTCCGCAAGAGAAGATGACAGACTATTTCTTCGTTTAATTTGGAGTTAATTTGCAGTTCTCATGAACTTCGTATCAACTGAAGTCAATAGTACCGCCCAAGCAATGCAGCCCCAGCTGGCACACATTTATGCTCCTTTACCCGAAAGAACCACACAGCGCTTTTCATCTCTGATTTACTTGCGCAAGTATGCAGCCTTCGCAACCTTACGCGTGCACATAAAACACATGACACGCGAGACAATGTTATCAATTTGGAAAAGGGTGCACACAGTTTGAATGCTATGCTTGAATCGGAGTCGATAACTGTCCGTGGTATTGATAAATCACAAAGGGTCAATTTTAGTATGGGCCAAAGGAACTCTGCGCATTTACCTCCTGGACCGTCAGGGCCCGGTAAAACTCTTCGGCTGTGCACTTGAAGGTCTCCGCCTGCGTTATGCTCGTGGTGTCAACCTTGACGAGGCTGGGCGCCTTGTCGCCCGATGAGCCATTCAGTGGCTGCAATATGAGAAGACAGTGCAAGGATCAAAATCAAATATGATCCAGCAAAAATACCAAGTACTATGGCCATGTTCATTTGTTTTGTAATTCCTTTGTTAATTATCCTTTACAAACTATGGGCAAAGTTTTGTAAAAAGCTAGTCTAAATCTATAAAACTTTAATTACACTCAAACCTCAAAATAACGAGCATGAATATAACAAATTTTGAGTTATAACGAAGCAAAGAATAGTCTTGTTATAGGCATAGCATTACTGCTAAATGCTCATAACAAATTTTTAGATATAACTTAGTTACTTTTGTGGCAGATGTAATTTTGTTATCCTGGAGTTCAAGAGTATATAGTTATACCGAAGAAAAAAGAAGACCCTTGTGTACTGTGTACTACCTGCTAAAAGCATCAATTAAGTATGGTATATATAAAAGCAATTGAGAGTAATTATGTAGAATTAAAGAATTGATGCAGGGTCTCTACTGCACAAGCTTCATAATATAGATGCAACAGAAGAGAGATGGTGAACCCACTAATTCACTGTTTCTCAAGATCACAGCAATGATACAAATGTACAACTTACAGTGAAGTTTGTAAACTACAACAATCGCACAGGTATTATATGGGGTGTGCACACATGCATAATCAGGAAAGAAACTATGCTGCGTCTAGAATCAGCTAGTAGCCCCTTAAGAATATTACTGTGGTTTCTACAGGACAGCAAAAGCGTTCTACACCTGAACGGAAATTCCCCCCGAAAAAAATCACAACATATCCACAGAGTGAATGATGATGAGTGGGGCAAAACGTCCGTCACTCTGTCCATGCTTCCATGTGTCCGTGCGTTCTTGCTTCCATCCGTCTGCGCGACCATCCGTGCATCCACCCATCCGTCGGCTAGTCTGCCTGTTCGTCCATCCATGCGTTCGTCCGTGCGTCTACCTAGTGAACACTCCAAATACCCCCATCTACCATCTCGCATCCCCTGTGGCACATGCCCACTCTAGAGCGGCTATGTGCCACTAGTGGCTACGTACGACAACATTGGAGAATGTGCCTTAAGGAGCTTCGCCCCTAAAATGATGCCTTTTTTTTAGTGGCACTGGCACCATTTTTCGGGAGATTTATGGCTAGCCCACAAAATCTGGAGTATTGTCAGAAATTTCGGTCTCTCGGGCAAATCAGGAGAGTTGGCAGGTACGGCTAGTTGTTTCGTTTCTATAATTTAAACCATTGCACAAGTGAGTTACATTAGTTGTAGCCTAACCACTTATGACCACAATTTCAAGACACAGTATCATGAACGAAATTAAACGCGACATACCGATTGCTTGTAGTTGACCGTCGTCTTGCCCGTTGACTTGACTTGGTTGATGGAGTCGCTCTTCGTGGGCAAGATCATTCCTTGTGAAAATTCTGTACAAGCAGAAAAGGTAGCTGTCAGGTTGTGAACCATGAAAATCTGCAGGCATGCTATATTAATGGCTTGATCTTAACCATTTTTTGTAATTTACAGAATACCTGGATTGCCTCAGAGGCACCATTACAGGGAAGACAGTTCTATTACCACGTGCTACATTTCTTATAGTAGTAAGCAGGAAAACGCATTGATAAAGGGTAGAATCAAGTTAAACAAAGTGAAATCGGCAATAAGTCGGGATTCTTAAAGGTAACACAAAATTAAGGCAAAACTAGGGCAATACATTACTATAAACACAGTTGGGAATAAAAATCATGATTGTCAGATATATAAGCAAGGCTATTAGTGGGCATGCAGTACTGCACTACGCAGATAACGACCTAAAAGAACTGCTGCTTCGAAAAAAAAAAAAAAATGCCACCACAGAATAGTGAGGAACGCAACATACCTTTCTTAAGTGCCGAAATGTAGTCTTCTAGCCTTTCTCGAATTATTTTGGTGCCTTTATTTCTCATAAGCTCTTTCAATGCTTCGGCCTTGTCACCTTTGGATGAGACAGTCACTGTCACCTGAAAAACATTTAAAAAAAAAGACATTAACTTAACAACCGCCACCCTTTTTGTTTTCCTTCATTGAGGAGTGATGCTCAGTCACCTATCCAGCCGAGGAGGGGTGATCCCTTGGCAGGAGGGGCGACTGAGCATAAGCGATAATAGGTAATGCTTTTTTTTTTTTAATCGGTGTCACTAGGGGCACTGACACAAAAACTTTGGCCTCGCGTTTTTCTGCTGCAATGCGTTGCTGGGGGCCTGTTAGTCATGACGCGACACATCATTTGCTGCAGCACGTGGCAGATAATTAATTACAAGCCCCTCATTACCAGTCAGTTTCAGTTTGAGAGAGTTTCGAAAACAGGGTGTGCAACTGTCGCCACCTAGCGTGTGCAGCTCTTGACCACGTCAGCACACAGAACTGTGACGCACTTCCGCACAGTCCACATCAAGAATTACTTTCGAATAAGAAACGGGACTGGAATGTCACCAAAGACAAAACTTTCTAAGCGTGCACCACGGCCACGCACCCGCAACCAGCCGCCGAAAAATATAGACTTTGGCAACAAAAAAAAAAAATGGCGGCTGTGACGTCATCATAACTTGTTTTGTTGACTGCAGCGTGGCGACGTCAAGGAAGTAGGGGGTCACCTCAGAATCACCTCCGAGAATGTCTATAGCGCTATGGAGTCGGTCGCTCACGCAAACTTCAAAATTAATTTAAAATACCTTGCAAGCTATATTCGCTGTTGATATCTTGCACATGAGATACTAATGTTCACGAGAATCGACCCCGCAGGCTATCTCGGCCCCGAAACTTTGTGTCAGTACCCCTTTAAATAAAGCAGCAAAGAAGCTTCAATCAATTCGGATGAGCAAAGAATGAACCTAGTGAAGAGGCTTATTTGAGGATGCGTTAAGTCTGATCAAGTGTAAAGACATTGCTTTTACAATCAACCCTTATCACATGAAAACCCTATGTACACAAAATGCCTTAGATACTATATAAGACACTCATCACATAGTAAAAGAAACACAGCGCGATGACAGAAAAGAAACTGAGGAGACAGGACAGCCAACAATGCCAGCTGTTGCTCCCAACAATGCCAGCCGTTGCTCCCAAGCAACGGCTGGCATTATTGGCTTGACCGGTTCGTGCATGTGTGACGTCGACAAACACCGCCTCCTCTAGTTCACGTAACAGCCGCTATACATGGCAATTTGTGATAAACGGTTTAAGTTCATTTTTTTCCTGTAGTTTCTGCCTGAAATGAAGGTTGTCTCTATCGATTTCAGGACCCAATCTCTCAATTCGGCCGAAAATGTCGGCGGCAAAAATTTTTGTTGGGTACTCCTTCGAGCAATCCAGACCACGAATATGAGCCACTCACGTCCACGTCACTGGGGTCGTGCTCTTCGCTGAGGTTCGGTATTTCCACCTTTCCCTCGATGGTCTCGTCGCTGTCGTCGGGCTCACCCTGCCACTTGAGTTCGATGGCCCACTCATAAAAGAAGATGAGCTTCGCCTTCCGGTTGTTGGCAGAAGCCTCACCTTCGCAGCTAGTCATTTCCACAATCTTGCAGGTTCCTAAAAGAAGAGGTAACAAATGGGCACATACTTACTTAACATAGCTGTCACTTGTACTCTGAAAAACTTCCCGGACGCATAGCATGCCTCAAAGGGGTACCAACACCAATTTTTAAGGGAGAGCTTACGCAACCATACAGATCTTATGTATAAAGGGACGGCTCTGAGCAAGTGTGCAGCTTAGTATATTTTAGTGTGCAGCTTTATAGCATCAACATTACAAGGACATCAACGTACAGCATCAATTCTGGTGACTTCATGCACCATAATGGCTCGTTGCGATAACGTGTGTGGAAACGTATAATGTGGCCGCTGGGGCAGCACTAAAAACATTCGAAATGGCTGCCGGTGTATCGCCAACGCAGCTGAATGGATGTGGAAACGTCACACTATCTTGTGCGAGTACGTGGCGAGAAGCTCATACCGTGTTGTCACGTCAGCTTACAGTAGGAGCCAAAATTGGCTTTTGAAAACATCCTGTTATTACATTTTTAGACAGTGCACTCATGCTTAGCAGTACACGTTTTTTAGGCTCCTGTCGACTTCATATTTCATTTGATGCAAATACAAAAGAAATGAACACTAAAATTATTACTCTTTCAAAGATTTTTTAGCCCTATGTACCGTGTTCTTGCTAAGTCCTCATTCTAGTAGCACCTCTCTCTTCATGAACATACGTGCTCTGCAACTTAAAAATAAGAGATATCAGTGGATGACATTAAAATGCTACGAGTTGAATAGAAGTAAACGATATGGATGCTGTTACGTATGGCATTAGGTAAATTTCAATGAACTAGAGCATTTCAGCCCTTGACAAGATGTAAGTGGCTCATCAGTTCTATGAAATCCGCAAGGCGGGCAAGTGTTCAAAAAAAAAAGGGGGGGGGAGGGGGGGGGGGTCATCTTAAAGCAGCACAGAATCACAGAGGTCAGCTGTGCAGAATCTCATGACCTTTTATGAAAAAAAAATTTGTTTTCATTGAGTGAACAAAGCAAGAATCAACTCCTCTCTGGCAACCAGGAATGATGTTCAGCTAGTTCATTTGTAGTTTCAACAATAATTTACGACTGAAAAAGATGGGGTAAAAACAGTAACGTAGAACTTCTCAGTAAATTTACTTCATGAAGGCAAGCGATTTATAGGTTCTTCAAAATTGCAAAACATAAGCGCAAAGATCAACTGCAACAATATTATTTATTGAATAGCAAAGATATGAGTACACCACGTACACGGGATCAACCTGATGTGCTTGTATAAGGAGCGCGATTCTGCGCTTGCTAGTGAAATGGGTGGCTTGCATTGATGTCACTGAAACCTCCGTATTGGAGCCCAAGCTTGGGGAGATGCAATGTTGCATGAATGTTATGGCAACATCACACGGAGGTTCTTTCGCTATTCTAGCACAGAAGCGTTACATTAAAGCAAGTTAACCGCAACTTTGTCATCAAAGCTGCAACTATGGAATGCCAGCGCATTCAGAAGCTATGTCCATGACATCACATGCAAGCCATCCAAAGAAGAAGTGCTTGCACAGCTATCTCGCCTTAGTTTAGCTATATTGAAGAACCTATAAATATGAATCACCTGTTGGAAGTTGATAAGTTGGAAGTTTGACACTTTGTGCATACCTTGGTGTCCCTGTTTTCAAGCATTTCAAATTTTTTCTGAACCCTTTTTGGGGCAGTTATTGCACCATTCCTAGCTTAACCAGGAGGTGCTGCAAATGTGGATATCAAAATGAACTCAACTTGAAGCACAAGAAAATTGAAAATTTAAGATCAATTGTGTAGGTAACAAAGGACTAATGAAAGACAGCGAGGTGGCGAAAGCAACGAATTTTACGATTTTTCGTACATTCCTACCACTCTCCGATTTGTAACTGTTCGCCATCAGTAGTAATACGTGGAAAAAGGCCCTTATGGTGATTCCGATGCTGAATTGTGTGACACGAAAAATAAACACGAACACTTCAAGTTCGCGCAGTACAAACTCGAATTGTAACAAAAGCATCTTGTCTTCCAGTCGCGGAAGAAAGCAGTCGCTGCTGCGAGCGCAAATCGAACCCGGAACCTTCCGTGAAGCAGACGACAATCTCGCTCGTTGCCAACAATCAAGTGCGTCAAACTGAACATATGCGAAAGCGAAAGCGTTTAGAATCGGTAAGGTTAGCCGCTCAGCGTGTGCGCTTAAACGAAGTGAAGAGCAGTGAAGTGAAAAAGCCGCAGTGCTATTCTGTCAGCGCTACATAAATTCATTCAGGCAACCGGAATGATACGCTGCTAGTGGCACTGCCAGATAAATCCAATTCTTTCTCCCCCTTCCTCATTCTTGTTAATTTGTTTTATATATTCTGGTTTATCGCAGTCTTCTGAAAATTTTCACGTTTTTTTTCAAAGGAACATTATTATTGTTCCTATCTAATTTCTCTATTTTTTTAGCAAGCGTAGTAAAAAATGATCTATTATGAGGTACAATGTGGCCAATCCCCCATGTGAATATGAGCCAAGATCTCCTAGGAGACAAGACAAGACAACAACACTAATACAGCAATCAAGGTAGGCGTCACTCAAGGCATAGAAACAAAGCCACAAGCACTGCGCCGCCGTGGATTACTTCTGGAAATTTGGCAAGGGTTTGGCGTAACAAGCACCAGGAACACCCGCAACAAGCACCAGGAACCGGAAAAGAAAAAAAAAAAAGAACACACACACACAGAAGAAATTGAAGCTAAACTTACCTCTCGAGTCGCTCACTTCAATGTTTGTGAGAAGCTCGGTAAGCTTGTCCTTGGACCAATACGAGGCATTCTTTTCGGTCCTAAAACAATGGGAAAGACACCGATGTCGATCACTTTCCCATTCATTCGAGCGAGTAAAACTCGCACGTGCCGTACGCACACAATGTCGAGGCCGATTCGGTGTTTTATATCTTATAACTGAAGAACTTTATTTACACGGTGTTCGTAGTAAGTACCGGCAAAATGTATGCTCAGCGTGGTAAGCTTACCAGTGCCAGTTGTTCACGTTGGTGGCGTCGGGCCTCTCTTCGACGATCCAGCGTGGGTCACCTTCGCCCCATTTGGCCATGCTTTCCTAGTGGCAGGTGGCAGCGTCCACGAGCAAGGCTTTACTCTTAGATGAATCGAGCTTCCCTCAGCAAGAGAAACTACGCAGACTGCGGCTTGCGCCGACGCTCGGTACCGTTCCAAAGGAGCGGGAGTCTAGAAAATTCGCGATCTCGCTCGGCACTCGCTTTCGCGGAAGACATGCAACGCCGCCCTGGCGTCACTTCAGTGGTCAGGTCGCAGCCGCAGTAGCGTAATCGTGGCGTTTTTGTGTTTTTTTTTTGTAAGTGGAGGTGTTATAAAATACAAATTTTCGGCTATAATTATATTTGTGTCTTGGTGTAACGTTTATAATACTACTTAAAAAAAGGTAGTTTGGCAACGTTTTTGTATTAGTTTGAATTATTCAAAAAAAGTGCAAATTTCACAATTTTCGAACAATGATGAAAATTAATTCCAGCCAAATTGTTACTTTAAATTTATTGTAATAAACTTTAAACGAAACAATAGACCGTATATGTATATCTAACGTCAAAATTTCCTCAAAACACCGTGGGCGACGGTGGTATAGTGGTTAGCATAGCTGCCTTCCAAGCAGTTGACCCGGGTTCGATTCCCGGCCGTCGCAAGTATTTTTTAATTTCAACGCATGACACAAGAATTGCAAATGATTTTTTTTTTATTATTGCTTTATCTTCCAATGCACGAATCTGCAAAGAAAAGAGGAGCATTTGAAACAGCCAGCTCGCTACTTGGGTGATATAGGTGTTCTGTGGTGAAGATACATCGCTCACCTTCAGAGGTGAGGATTCTCCAGCAGAATCCTGCGCAGGCGATAAGAAGTGAGGATCAGAGTGGCCTGCAAGAACAATATATATGTTGGTTTTAATTTATCGTTTCTGTCTTTTCATTTGACTGAATCGGGCCATTCAAAGTACAGCTGATCCACATCACACGCAGAAAGCGAAGGCATTTCAAAAATATGGCCTACATGCAGACATTCGTGAAGGTAGCCTGCAACAATATCACATTCGTCTAATTTATGAACGTAGTGCCCATTCATTCATTCATTCAATTCATTTGCTCGTTTGCTCATTTGGCGTTTGTTTTATTGTGCGATATGTAAAACCAGAGTCCTTTGGACTCTGGTAAAACATAAGTCTCGGAATGTATCTAACTCGTGTAGAAAATGTCTTAGGCAACGAAATTTAATTTTCTCTCTATTGTTGTTTGACACTTGGAAAACGCGGGATGTTGCGTACGTCGTGCCAATCTTTTAAAACAGTATCACTGTTTACTACATTCATGACTACACCAGCACACATCAGCAATGAAAAAGTTGAACATTTATCAAAACAAATGCTAGTGGTGTGCCTGGGGCACTTCGCGCATGTGTGGCTTCAAACCATGACCTACTACACTCCTGACCTGCCCAGAGAGCACCTCTTCCAGCGCCCACGTTCTAGTTCATACCTTCTGCCGCTAGGGCCGTCACCTACGAGCGGCGTGGCGCTAGGCAGCACCTGTTCGCTGTCGTCTGCTTCAGCCATCGCTGTGGCAGTGCAAATCGTTCTTATTGTGCATGAATTGTGTATGAATGTGTAAAATATGGCAAATAAAGCGATATGATTCCTCGTCAGAGTTGGCTGCATTCGTGTGGACGTTTGAAGCAGAAATAGAACCGTAAAAAAAAGCACACAAAGGGTCACAGTGGCAAGCAGACGGGAACTTTTCTACAAATGAAGGAAAATTTATTATGAAAATATTTCTTGAATGAAAACGTAGTCCAACGAGATAAAAAAACTATTGTTAGGCATTCATTGTTCACACTGAATCACGATGGTTCCAGACGATACGCATACACAAATTGCAGAAGATACGCAGAAACACAGTAGGTCGTGTGCAGAAACTTGCAGACGGCAGATAGCTGCAGTAGTCAGCTCTAATAGTGGCCGCGTGCAGTTTTTTTTTTTTAGATGAGCTGACACCTCAAATGTAAGTATGGTGTATTGCTGCGTGCCATATTGCAAATCGGAACAAGGCAAACAAAGTAAAGTAAGTTTTCACGAGTTTCCTGCCACAGACATACGGGAAGAATGGATCGAGGCAATTGGAAGAAAAGGTGAGTCTTGTGTTTTTGAGAGTCGTTTCAATTCAGAACGAGTTGCAAGCTAGCAAGAAGCACCAGGGTGCTTTAGTAAACTTTATTTCCGTGTGTTATGCTAATTCACTGAGCTAAAAAACATGAAAGCTTTTTTAAAGTACCGCGGCTAATATGGCAGGCTCCACAAATAGTGCCAAGAAATTTAAATATAGCACACAAGAAAAAAGTAAATATACGAAATCTGTAAATTATGTAAAAATGCGTAGCGGTGGGTTGCGAGGGGTTCGAGCACCCTTCCCGAAGGCTGCCTCAACAAATGCCGCCGAAATCCATAAAAAAATTAATGATATGAAATATTTACGTGCTGCCTCCACAGTTTGTCTCTCTGTGTGTGTGTGTGTGTGTGTGTGTGTGTGTGTGTGTGTGTGTGTGTGTGTGTGTGTGTGTGTGTGTGTGTGTGTGTGTGTGTGTGTGTGTGTGTGTGTTTAGCGATGGACAACTCTTGAACACTGGGTGTCACTGAAGTTAGCGACCGAATTTGGTCAAATGTATTTCTCATCTCAAACCTCTATCTTCCCATACAGCTTTGTTCGTTTCTGTATAAGCTTACTTAAGGTAATTAGAAACGTTACGCCGGTAACGAAATGTGGCGATTAACTGTTCACTCTATATAGGGCTGGCAGGCGGTCGGGTATAATGACATAATTGAAGTCCTTCGTGCAATGAGCCCATCGGCTCTGTGAGGGTTAAGAGACCCAGCCGGTGAAACCGAAATGAGGAACCTGGAATAATCAGCGACAGATACTCTATTTATGTGCGTGCTGCATCTGAGATTACATCATGCATGACAAAGATTCGTTTTGGAGAATGCAAAAGAACAAAAACCACTGAAGTCATCGTCGTCAACGGCGGAGTCATTGTACAGGTTAGAGGTTTGCGCTCTAAACCAAGACCAAGGCGCTCAAGTGCGCCTCGGTTTCGGCTCTGTCGTATTGGGTCGCGCTTCGTTACTGAGCAGCCATTAGGAAATTCAGCTTTGTTATGAAACCTTGTATAGCCAATGAGCTCTTCGAATAAAGGGCTTCAAGTATGCCACTGGACTCGACCACGTACCATCACTAAACATCAATCGACGAATGTAGTCATCTAAAAAGACATTTACAAAGGCTGCGAGAAAATATGAAAATGCACTAAATGGGTATACAGGTACTTCCCCAGAATAAAATCGTGGCTATGCTTTTTCTTAACCTCCCCATTTGGCTTGTTACATTTTGGAAAAATTAATTACAAAAAAGGTGTTATGGACTGTTATTTTGCAATCTTGCTAGCCATGCGTATACGCCTTTACCTTTGATGAAGGTTCAGGAAAGCATCGCTGGGAGCCCAGCGACCGGTCGAAGGTATGCAGCCTGCATTTTACCGCTGAAGATTACAGAACAGTGACGAAAAGGAAGATGTTGAAGCCCACAGCCGTGCCTTCCTTATTTCCCGCTTCTCCTGATCCACGTGGGCAAGATCCAATGCCGCGGAAAAAGCGGCTAAAACGAACGCAGGGGGAAACAACGCTGGCACCCATACAAGTAAAAATACTGTAAGTAAAACTTGAAGTCTAACACAACAACGGATAAGAATAATGTTAGCAGTATTCCCTTATGCGTTTAGCGGGACAATATATCTGTCATGCTTCGCTATTTTTTCGGCTTAACAGGGGAACGTCCAACGCAGATTCTTCTCAAGAAGAGCGAGCATCAGCGGAGCCTGGGGAAGTATATAGTTCTGAAAACCCAATTGAAACTGCACAAGAGGCCGAGTGGTTGCATTTTCCATCAAGTCAGGACAACATGGAGGACTGTAGTTCAGTTATACAAGGGGAACACCAGAAGAGGCCAGTGCGGCGCTCCATGACGTCGCAAACGTCGATCGGTTTGAAGAAGATGCGCTCCCTGGTCGCGGCAACTAAGACGTTGCGGCGGAAGTGCAGCAGGCTGAAAGAAATGAACAGTAATTTGCATTCACAGCTAGAAAAGCTAAAGAAAGATTTTTTCGAGATGAAAGCCCTCGCCGAGGCGAATGGCGCTCTAACGCTGCAGGTACGCAGTTACGTCAGTGGACGAATGTTATATTAATCCTTTTATATTCGCACTTAATTTTAAATGACTCTGAACATAATAACAATTTAGGAGTAAGTCAATTCTATCAACATCACCCGTACTACGAGAGGACGTCCGGTGAGCGAAGGAATTCTCGAAACTATAAGAGATTGTAAAGGTGGCGATGCTACCCTTAAGTTCTCGCGCATCGGCTAGCAGTGACGTCATACTTTGACGGCCTCAGGTAATGTCTAAGACTGCTGTGTTAGTAGATGCAAGGTCTGAAGTAGCAAGTTTCAAAGAAATGTTCTCAGCCAATGCGGCCAAGTACACAAGGAGCGACGCAACATAAAGCGACGTGCACGTGTCGAAGATTGTTCGCCAAACTCAGAACATTAAACCTAGTCTTAATTTTTTCTGTTCTAATAGTCGTATGATCGGAACAGGAACGATAGAGAATTATCAGGTACTCATTTATCAGTCTATTAACTTAGTATCCCTATACTTTTTTGTAAGAAACGTCAGAAAGGGGAGGATGGAAGCTTGCAGTAAAAAACCTGTGAACAGGGGTTGTTCCCATTCTTTAATCGCTGTTTACACACACACAAACACTGAAAATAATCATGAACCAACTCGCTTAATCAGTAGTTTTAGCAAAGTTGTTTCGAGGCGGCGTTTCGACAAGCAGGCTTGTTTTCTGAAAGACTGAAATACAATTATAGCCTTAAGGATGACAAGTCCGCTGTCATGATGTCTGCTCGAGAGAAACTCTGTTTATAGATTTTCTTCTTCATATAAATTTACGTGACATTTTAGTGTACGCCGATGCTGGCAATCTTTCTGGTCATACGAAGGTGTAGGCCTGACATAAGGACACGGAATAAAAGAAGGTTGGTGGGTAAGCGCGCACATGAGCAAGTGTTTAAGATACGAAGGTCGGTGTGTACCCCCTTGCGTGATTGGCGCACCCCGAGTTTATTCCTTTATCCTGCGAACAACGAGTTCAAATTTCTGTCGTCGCAAACAATTAGGGACATTGGACTGACAACTGGAAAGACAGTAATTTGCAAGCTGTGTTGTGTTGGTGCTATGGGCCGATCGGTTTATGCTCGTACAGGAAGCCACGCTTGACGCACATGTGATGTCTGCCTTATAAACTTGAGCGAGCAGCATTGCATTCAAAAAGGAAGGAATGGTTTGGAAAGTGTAAGTGAACAGTTTCCGCTAGTCCGTATGTGTGAGTCGGTGGCCGGTTACTGAACATGACGCAAGTCTGAAGTTGCGCAATTCATTAATGTAGCATAGCTGCAATTGAATGTCCACGTGGTGACATGAAACATCTATTATTGTCTTAAGAGTAAACGCATATCTTTTCTCGCGATTATGAATTGTTGAATAAGGAATGATGCCAAATGCAAGGTTTCGACAATCAGGTGCACTATTCTTTGTCAGGACAGCAACAGCCTCCTTTAGTAGCGTGTGTGTGAACGTTTGCTCACTCTCCCACAACATCTAAACTTGTCTTGACAAGGGCAAGTCCAGTACGTAAATGTCGAATTGTTGGATGCGCCGGCATTCCCTGCTCTACGATGTTTCAGCGGGTCAAGCTTCCATTCTCCCCTGCACTTCCGCTTTCTTCCAGTATGTTATCTTGCGCGTGATTTACGCATTTCAACTGCCCTTTCATCATCAGGAAATGCTGGACGAGAACGACAAGAAGGCTGAATTTTTGAAGGAGCAATTGCAATGCCTGCGTGAGAAAAATCACCGTTGGAAAGAGGTGACCATCAGGCAGGCCATAATGTGGCAAGCTAAATCACCCTGCGGGTACGAAATGTTGCGGAGGTCTGGGTGCCTCACCCTTCCAAGTCGCATGACACTGAAGCGTTACATTGGCTACTGTACTGGAGCAGTTGTTTCGTCGCTAATGAAGCAAAGGCTGCACACGGAAAGCACACACTTGTCCGAACGGGTACGTTACTTCGATCAGAATTATTTACAATATGCACGCGAATAACGAAGGAAGCAGCGCACGCGGCAGTGTTTGACTGATCAAAATACATGCTAGTATAGCCGAATGAAAAGTGATTTAAAGTGAATAAACAGGGACCAGACCTGTGGCAAGGATTACTCGAACGTAAGATGTATTGTTTAAGAGTATACGGCAGTGCGCTATGTTTGCTCTAAACCCTAATCATTTCTGTTAAATTATGGGTCATGTACGGAACAACAAAGAAGGTTATTTATATAATTAACTGTCTCCGCCGATATATAACGCATGTCTGTTAACAGTGAATTCCCCCCCCCCCCCATTTTTTTTGTTAGGAAAAAATGGGCTCTTTGATTGTGGATGAAATGTCTTTAAAGCAAGCACTGACGTACGAAAAAAAAGGAGACAAAGTCCATGGCCTAGTCGAAATGGGAGGCCTAGAAAAAGAAGTGGGCATTCAGAACGAGCTGGCCACACACCTTCTCGCCTTTGTATTTGTAGGCTTATCAACGCACTACACGTAAGTGAATCATCACTTTGTCTATCACTATACGTTTCGCTGTGACTGAAAGACTAACCCCACCTATAGATATAAAAAGAAAACGTTGTCTTTAATTAACCAATGATGTGCTATTCCGCGACCAGGGCTGAAAGTCTGGGGAGGGGCAGGGGGAGTCGTCTTCTATTTTTTAAGGAGGGCTCCCCCCCCCCTTTCCCCCGGCAAGTCAACTTTAGCATTGTGCACTTATTTGACAAGCACTCGAGATGAGCAATTGGCTCTCCTCCTCTCTCCAACGGAGTGAGATTTTAAGCCCAGCTGACACCGACGCTACAGAATACTGCTAATTTTTATCTTTTTCAGGCTACCCGTGGGATATTATTTCACGCAGTCAGTAAAAGGAGACCACCTGCATCAACTAACACTTGAAGTAATTAAGTCCATCGAAGAAGCAGGATTCCAAGTGGTCCGACTTGTAGCTGACAACCACGCTTCGAACAAAAAGATGTTCACCATGTTAGGGAATGGTCGTATGATGCCAGTTGTGCCGTAAGTTGCTAAGTATATATTTTTGCTCTCAGCTCGCATTAAGCTGTGCGCAATGCCTAGTGTAAATATTTTTTTATATGTATTCGCAGTGTGCCCTCAATGTATGCATGGATCGAATCCCAGCTGCGGCTGCTGCTTTTCCGATGGAGGCGGAAATGTTGTAGGCCCGCGTTCTCAGATTTGGGTGCACGTTAAAGAACCCCAGGTGGTCGAAATTTCCGGAGCCCTCCACTACGGCGTCTCTCAAAATCATATGGTGGTTTTGGGACGTTAAACCCCACATATCTATCAATCAATGTATGCACGCGCATGCATGCCGTGTTTGAGTGAAAAAAAAAACAAAAGACTTGGTCGCACAAAAAAAAAAGCCTGTATCAGCATCAGAGCCCCCCCCCCCCCTTCTTTTTTTTTAATCAGCGCTGCCATATAAGAAAGCCGTGTCCATAACAAGATTGCTATCAACAGTACAATCGCTGTAAATAGCCCGTCTTTACAAATCAATTGACGTTACGCGTTTGCGTAATGTATGCGCACCTGCATGCGACTGTATGAATGGGTGAGTATACTTAAAGTTTCGGAAGATTTAAGGTGTAGGTAATCTCAATAAAACACACACACAGACCTGCAGGATCATGGCATGAGTGGAGAAATTTTATAATAAGGTAATAATTAACAACGCACACGTCCTTCGAATGGCTAACATTTACATTACTTTGGTAAAAAACAGAAAACCGTATATGCAACTAATTATTCACACCGCAAACGCCGCCTTTCTCCAATTTATTTATTCATTTTTTTTTGTTGTTGTTGCAGACATCCAATGGATATGAATCGGAGGCTCTTCCTTTCTTTTGACCACTGCCACATCCTGAAAAATCTCCGCAACCAGATGTTGTCCACCAAACGCGTTCTGTTCAACAATGGGCATTACTACAGCCCCACGTATTTGAGAAAGTTGCTGGACATAACAGAAAAACAGTCGTCGTTCAAGCTTGTTCGGAACCTTACGCAGAAGCACGTTTACCCGACGAACTTCGAGAAATTAAGCGTGAAGAGGGCCGTTGAAGTGTTCTCTCCACAGGCATGTATAAGAAAAGGTGTAAACCCATTTAGCGTTAGTGTCACACACTCCCAGATTCTCTGTATTCCTTGTAGACATCACAATGCGTGACGCACACAGGTCATGCAGGAAATGCCTTTTCGTTAGCTGTAAATTATGTATGCTTCCTGCAACCTGTATTACACAAAAAAATACATCTAATTGAGCTAGAATCATGCTCGCAGTTTTCTATCAGTAGTGACGTTTATACTTCTCAAATTCTTTGGCGCGCTCGGGCAAACTTTTATGCGCTAATATTACGCCACAACTCATTTTACATCATATTACGTCAAGTGAATGTTCATGCAGAAGCAGAAAAAATTTTGCAGCTTTTCGTTCAAATGAAGCAGTACAAAAACTGCCTTTTAATAGTAATTCACCGCAAACGATACGTGAATATTCATGTTAGTTTCTGGTTTATTTGTTTGTAGAACCCAAACGGAAGCAAATGGTGAAAATGTAATTCAATACGTATATAACTGCTAACATATTTATCAGTATGGTCACATAAAAACATGCACATGAGCTGCTGCTACTGCTGCTGCTAACAGCGCATGGTTATCTGAACATACAATTTCCCTTTCTTAACGAATGTACCTGCGCGTATTGCTTACCACACAATAATTACGTATCATTAGAGCTTCTATAAATATATGTTCACTAACACAAACTCACTTAAAAGTGCACGTTATTGATGACTGCAGTGCCACTTGTAACTCGTCTCACTTGCTGTATACGAACGTCCAAGCTTAGAAACCTCTCTCTAAATAATTCCGATCATTTTTAATATGTCGCGTCTCCTTGGTTTCTAGGTGACATCGGCCTTACGATACCTCTTACAATACGGCCGCAGATTTGGCATTTTCGGGTTTGAAGACTGCCTGCCAACCATCGAGCTGATGGAAATGATATTTAAATGGTTCACCATACACAACATAAGAAATACAACCTTCCACGTAGTAAGCCGGGACCAAAACAGGATGCCGTTCAGTTCCCCAGATGATGACAGGTACATTCCATTTATCCCGCTAGGTTTCATATTTTCTACAATAAACTGCTTTATTTTCAGGTTGATATGGCTGGAGCAGGAATTTCTGCCCTTTTTCGCAGCATGGAAAGCCGCGGCACCACATAAGAGGGCATTCATATCTCTTGAAACATACGAAGCTCTCCAACTGACCACAATGTCCACAGTACAGTGCACACAATTTCTCATCCGTTCAGGTTTCCTATACGTGTTGACTGCCAAATTCTCCAGTGACCCTGTCGAAGCACTTTTTTCCACCATCAGACAGCTTCAAGGAAGCAACGATCAGACAGACGCCCGTGCTGCGCTTTCATCACTGCAGAAAGTCCTCGTGATGGGAATGATGCACTCATCACCAAGCGGCAGTACAGAGCAAACAACGTCTCCTCTTGGATCGCCCAGTGCAAGGCAGGCGTCGTGCTCCACAGCAGTAAAGCAAGCCGGACAACCTCTGGAAATGCACTCGCTAGTAAACCAGAATCAAGGGTCGTCAGGCGAGTGCGCGGCATCGACATCTGCTACTATAACCCAGACGATGCGGCCACATCTAGAAGCCCTGCAGACTTGCCGTGGTGCGCTTTTCATATCTCGTTGATTCCGTGTAATGGAATGATTTACATTATTTAAAAATTATTACACACCGTCCAACAATTCCCCACTATACGATATTATGCATATATTATAAACTCTGCGCTGCTTACTGTGTTACATGCAAGCCGCGTGAGGCAGCGTTTGCGTCAGTGCACGATGTAGATGAAAACATGCTTCTCAATCAGTTATACTGTGTATGTATGTAACGATAAGTCCATGGTACAAGCAGGTACTATGGCTTACATTTAAAAATATAACATGCTTTCACCAGGCGCCCACACAACTCGACTAACCGACGTCCCTTTCCCGCAATCGGGGAAGAAATTTTCGGCGGTTTTGAATCGCTGTCATAACTGGCACACAGATGATGGCATGGCTCGTTTGCGTTCGCCTTACTCTCTTGAGATGCTGTCCCTTCCTAATCCCGTCGTCTTTCTCTTGCTTCTTCTCCTAGATTTTTTTTTATTTTTAAACGTTTCTCCCTCAGTTTTTTTTATGTTGTTGTTTATACTATTCTCCGGACTTCTTCCCTCCTGTCGTGACAAGCTATAAATCGACGCGGAAAATGTGTAAATATTATTATACCTTGAAAAAGACGGGGCTCTCCCGACGCAAACGTCGGCTGAATGAACAGTTATCTTGATGATATGTGGGGTTTAACGTTCCAAAACCACCATATTATTATGAGAGACACCGTAGTGAAGGGCTCCAGAAATTTCGACCACCTGGGGTTCTTTAACGTGCGCCCAAATCTGAGAACGCGGGCCTACGGCATTTTCACCTCCATCGAAAGTGCAGCCGCCGAAGCCGGGATTCGGTCCCGCGACCTGCGGGTCAGCAGCCGAGTACCTTAGCCACTAGACCACCGCGGTGGGGCAACAGTTGTTATCTGAAAGCGCATTAACATCCATATATATATATATATATATATATATATATATATATATATATATATATACATATATATATATATATATATATATATATATATTTCTCATATTTTGTATACGGACACGTGTCGGTTTAATCATGCATGCTTATCTATATACTGATAAAATTCTTGCACACTTTTCATTTCTACCTTCCCACAGGTGCCCCACAGCCAGGCATAAGGGCCAGCACGCTTGGCCTTATAGCGGGCTTCCTGGTGAAAGCAGCTGAGGATTGCATTACTTGCGACGACTGCATCGGCAAAATCAAGGCTCCCAGCTCATCTGGACCAGCTACTGCTGTGATATTTAATTTAGACAGGGGAGGGCTTTCATACCCAACGATCTCATTTCTTTCCTTTGTGAGCACTCTAGAAAGGGCCGCGGAAGCATTTGCGCCATTGGCCATTTCCAAAAAGAGGCCGATGGCACTTTTTGTGCAAACTGTGCTACCTGCAGTGGCCTTGAACCCTCTTTTCAGCCATAAAGGCGCTACTAGCGAGCACCGAGAAGCCATGGCGCGGCTAGTGTTGCAAAAATTTAGCCGTCCTTTCTTCTCAAACTACGTGCGGGACAAAACAGCCAAAGAAGGAAAGAGAAAGAGAATAGCCGAAAAGCCAAAATCTCGCAAGATTTTAAAAGTTTAGTTGCATGCCTCCATTGTATCATGTACGCGCCCAGAACCTTGCTAGCACATTTTATTGAACTATGACCCAAATGCACGCAGCTCTGTACGCGTACATATGTTTTTCTTTATTGCAGACACAAGCCGTCACTGTGTGCCAGCAAGTAGGATATTCTTCGAAAGTGCAGAAACTTTGTTTGAAACATCAGCTTTAACTGGCATATTGTGGCACGCATAAGTAAAGCGACAAATGTGTTTTGTTTCATTTTGAAGTGCTGTAACATTGCTCGAATCACACGCATACACTCGCCAAATTCTTTTAGCAGAAACCTTGATATCACTTTGAGGGATCTGCTTTTCATTGACAAACGAGTATAATGGCACATTTTCAGCATGTGTACGCGCCCCAACTGCGGGTGTCGCCCTTGGGCGCTATCAATCAAACATAACCACTAGTACAACAAAGGCGGTACTATTCCGCCCTAAAAATAAGTCTGTTAATGAAAACATACATTTCAAGTATGGCGATACTATTATTGAGTTAGTAAATTGTATAAAAATTCTTGGAGTTACATTTTCGAGCAATATGCTTTGAAACGATCGCATTTACAGTGTGCTGGGTCAGTTATCTCGCGTAGAGGGCACGGTGTACAGTGGCAAAACTGTTCTACTATACAAGGTAAAATTCTTACTTTATAAATGACTGTTCTGTTGGCATCTTGCTTATTGTTTCTTGGTATGAAGGACTACGACTAACACGCGCTTACAAAAACTGTACCTGATGCAAAAGACGTATATTAGAATAATTTTTTACTGGTCGTATGATGCTCGCAGAAGTGAATTGTTTCAACAGGCTGGAATACCACCCCTACATCGTCTCTACGATTTTAAGTTAGCATTGGTGGTCAGGCGTCAATTTCAAGAAAGTCGACATTATTTGTACGACCTCTCGAAACTGCAGCCAAATAATTTGTTCGAAACATGACATAAAGAAACATGGAAAATAAAAACTTCGAGAACAAACTACTCCACAGATAGGTTGTTCTACACAGTTTCTACGTTAATTGATAAATATGTGAAAGCTGGCATAGATTTCTTACTCTGTACCCGAACTCAATTGCACGATATACACATGTATAGTTTTCAAGATTTCTTTGCAGTTGCTACATTGTTATCATGGTTGCTATTTTTATTTTTAGAATTTGAACTTGATATTTTTGTAATTGTTGCTTAGATAACATTGCTAACTGTTTGCCAGTGCTGTCGTGCTAAAGGCGTCTGTGGGCCTATGTCAAGCTGCCTCTTTCGAAGAGCAGCTTTTACCTGCCGCTGTCCTTCATCAAACTATTGATGAAAAATAAAACATTATTATTATTATTATTATTATTATTATTATTATTATTATTATTATTATTATTAACTATGCTCGACAAGATGATGATAATGATGACGATAAAAACTTTATTGGGGTCGCAATGTGTTGCCCTCGATAGGCACATCACTGCCTTTACCATATCGTCTCATCGCACGGACATATAAAATCATAGAAACGCGCATCGGCCAGCGCTCCCCGTTCCAGCAGACAAACTCCCGTAGCGAAATTTGACGCACAATTTTTGTTGTGTAGGTCACAGTAAGAGTTAAAGCTTCAATTCCTGTGTCTCTCCTTGATATGCGTCCGTGGGCGTATGTGCATTATTCTCTTCTATCAATTGACTACAAGTGTAACACCTGTCCAGGGCGAGTGTCCAAGGTAAGTGCTCAACAGGGGCACTGCGTTTCACCTGACGCGTCCTAAACAACCTAAAATCAGTTTGATATTCTATTACCAATGAGTACATTATTAGTCAAAAGCTTTATGAATACTAAATTGAAGTTTTTTTAGGCTGGAATGGCAAAAACAACCATGCAGCAAGACATTTCTACGCAAATATACAGCTTTAGAAGTCAATCAACCAGTATAGCCTAACTACTAAAATGTAACACATAGCACACGTTAGCCTTTTCAGCAAAAAACAATCACACGTATAGGCAGTTTGTCACAGAAGCAGACGCATGGTATCAGTCCGTCGCCCTCCTGCCGGCCGCACAGTAGCAGACGAACAGGTTATAGGTAGCGCCACCTACGGCGAGCGATTGAACGAGAGCGGGGACACGCGCTCTATGAACCCCGCTATCTGAACAGGTCAGGAGTGTAGTAGGTCATGCTTCAAACGCCCCGACACCCGTTCCGGCGTGGTCTAGTGGCTAGGATACCTGGCTCTCACCCAGGAGGCCCGGGTTCGATTCCCGGCGTCGGAAAGGTTAGGGTCTCATGGTGTAATGGTTAGCACTCTGGACTCTGAATCCAGCGATCCGAGTTCAAATCTCGGTGAGACCTTACAATTTTTTTTTGCAATGTAAATAGCGTATAGCACGATTCAAATGTTTTAGTTCATCATTCATTTTGTGCTGATTTATATTATCATGATCATCCGTAAAGCCCTACTCTCATGGTCCACGCACTTCGATTGCGCCAAAGAATTAAATATGCAATGTTTGATCAATGCGTGGGCATCATAGGACGTAATTTACTTTACTATTGTTCTCTGCTTTGGTCTGTATTAAAAAAATATGTTAGTTCAATTGACTTACAATAGATGGCGCCACAGTTCACAGTTTATCGGAAAACGCGCAAAGTTTGACCGGTGAGGCACAAGTACATGAGTTCGCGATAGCCATCTCCCCCAACGCGATTAAAAAGATGCGCTACACGATGAGGCCCAGTTCTTTTCATTCTTTTTTAAAGGTTGCGCCCTTTTATAGCAGTTTTTCTGCTAAAATATCAAAGGTTGGAGCAAGCCAGCTGAATTTTTTGCAAGAAACGGACGCTACACGGCCATCGGCAGAAAATATGCAGATACGTATCGGATAAGCTACGGCAGTACTATAAAAAAAAAGAAAAATCAAAGACACGAATGTGTTCTTGCTATTCACTATATAATATGTAAAAGCACACTCCAGATATCGGTGCACGCAATGGAAACCTGTAGGTAGGTCTGATCATCGAACTCGTGTAGGAAAACGCATAGTCACACCGCTGGAAAGATGGAAAAGGGTTCGGCGATGGTGGGCTGCACTCTGGCAGCGACAGCATTTCCACCATGGCACAGAATGAATTGAATGAACGAATTCGTGGTTTCTTGGAAACGGAAGAAGGCACTATTTTCTGCAGCCCTTGCGGGAGCACGGCTCAGCGCCTTCTCGGGGATGGGAGGAGGGGGGATATGAAAGACTATAGGAAAGATATAGTTAGATAAAGAAATAAGACGGGCAAGCGACAGAAAAAGAAGGAGATACGAAAGTAGGGAGCCGGTCGATGAAGTCCGAGGACGGGGCACCACACGGCGAGGGCTTCACGGCGTCAGGAGGTCGTGGAAGGTGAACCAGTCGTCGATAGCTATACGCTGGCGTCGGAGATCGCGGGTGGCACAACCGTTCAGCTTGAAAACCTTCGAGCAACTCTCATGGAACAGAGACTCCCCAAAAAGGGTGCGCAGCGTTTTCGCACTTTCCGGCTATCATTGTGACAAGCGTTTCCGGCGTTCTTCATTCAGAGGAGCCATGCTCCGCCGTATACGCCAACTACAAATTACTACAAATAACGCATTCCCCATACTTTCTTGGTTTTCTTGTCTGCTCGTTCCGATTAATGTTGTGTCGTCTAAAGAAATCATCTTCTTTTGTTCTGTCTTTGTTTATGAATACGAGCGCTGAACAAGGACACACGACAACAGGAACAAGCATGTTGATGACGAAGGAGAGGGGGACAAAATCATGCGATTGTCAAACCCACCCCCTTCATATAGTGCGCGCGCCTATGCATACCAGGCCGTGCTATATAACGAGAGACTTACAAGCCAGATGGTGACGCAGACGGCGCAGAAGATCACCGAGGGCATGAGCATGTTGAAGTAGTCGACGAGCACGTCTCGGCATCCCTGCTCGTGGTACTTGAGGCAGGCGCCCTCCGAACTCTCCACCACGCAGCACGTGCGAGGCACAAACGACCGAGATGCCGACGTCCTACGACGGGGCACAGATGAGGGTTTACTCGCTTGAACTTTCGCAGTCGATTCGAACACAGTGACGGCTCAGAATTAAAGGCCCGCCTAAAATGACGTGTCTCTCCCAACAGCGACATAACAAAATGGATTCTTCTAGTGGACTTCACACGTATTCTAAGGTATTTTACCACGTTATTATGAATTCTCTTTATAGTCGATACATGTACAAGAGTGCTTAGAATTTACTTTTGTAAAACTTGATCACGGGATAGACGGTGAATCTGTCTGCTGGCCATGGTTCGGGTCACATTTCTGCACATTTACCATTAGATTCCCTTCAACTGCTTAAAATTTACTTTTGTAAAACTTGATCACGGGATAGACGGTGAATATGTCCGTTGGCCGTGGTTCAGGCCACATTTCTGCACATTTACCATTAGGTTCTCTTCAACCGCGCGATAACAGCCGAGAGTTGAGCATGCGCTCAACGTACTTGCGTCCTCCTGCAGCATGATCGGCGACGGCCCTGGTGGCCATAGTCCAGTCGGTGTAGTTGCGTACACCGCAGCACTTGAACTCGCGGTGCAGGCTGTCGAGCTTGTCGCGCGACGAGGCGTCCACGAAGTACTGGTACATGGCGTACTTGAGGTCCTCGTCCACGTCCAGCCGGGCGCGCATCACGTACCGGTACACGATCGCCGAGCTCAGCGCCACGTTGACGATCACCACCGCGGCCATGGCGTTGTAGACGGCGCAACCGCGCGCGCCCCGCTCCGCCGACAGGCCGCCCTCTTTGAGGCGGTCGCGCTTGCGCAGTCGCCACGAGATGAACAGCCCGAACAAGCTCACCACGAGAAGCACGCAGCCGCTTCCCACTAGGAAGACGGAGACCTGCAGGGGCCGCGCGGTGAGCGACGTGATCACACTTACACAGCTACACTATACTCGCCGTCACCGCGATGTCACGTATTAAGTCCTATCACGCCATGAGCGCAGTATATAGACATTCCCACCAGAGAGGGGGGGGGGGGTATTTTTTGTGGGAAGGAAGAGGAAAGCGCACCCCGCAACTGTCTCTCACTGGAGAGGACACCTCAGCAGTAGAGGTGTAGCTGGGCTGTCGCTGCAGCCGACGTTTCAACCGCGGACTTCTCTGCACCTTCAAGATGTGTGGCGCTTGTCGAAACGTCGCCTCCCGCGAAATGCGCTGTTCGCAAATTTGGCGTGTCTTCAAGCTTCCCTTATTTCCTGAACTGCTGTTACTTTTTCAGTTCTTCAGTACTGTTGCACAAACGCCTGTATACAAAGGTTGACGACGCTGCCTCGTCAGTGCACTTTTCTTGGGGGTGTGGGTAGAAGGGCGGGGTCACGCATTTTTACAGTTCATCCCGGAGGGCAATGGCATCGTCTAAGTTACCCGACCGTGCGGTGACATGATTCAATCACTGACACTGTCAGAATATCGATGCTTATCTATCTATGCAACGCCGGACATAACCGTCCCCATCCATCATTCAAGTTTTACGGCGGTGGTACAACGTCTTGTATGGCGTTTTGTGCTCACATCAAGTGGCTCTTCCACAGGCGAGAACGACCAGAAGCACCCCATGTTAAGATATGGAAACTAGCCATATATAGGATACGGAAAGTCGTTATGGACATACGTCCTCCTCCTTTCCAAATGTTACATGTTCTTTTTGCACAGGAGACTTTGGAGAGAAACCCAATACATATAGGTTCCCTTACCAGTGAGAGGTGGTGTCCTGGCATGAGGGCAAGGATATGCCTCTTCCATCGGACTCCGAAGCTGGCGCCGAGCAGCGCGATGCCCACAGCCAGGGTGGCGACCAGGGCGTTGCCCCAGAAGAGCCCGTTGGCCAGCACGAGCCGCATGGCTCTGGGCGCCCGAGGCACGGCGGCTGCCAGACACGTCCTCGTTTCAGCGGGCAGCAGTCTTGCTCCCTCCTCCTTCCATGGCGATTACCCACTACGGGCGTGAGCGGGAATCCAGGATTGTTTCCCTGGTGTTCCGCGGGCGCCGAGGTACCCTGTTCACGACATATCGCGCGTACGCTCGTCTGGTGGATACAAGATTAACCCTTTGATTTTAAAGCGAAAGCCATCAGAGATGAAAATGGCTGTTAGCATTAGCTTGCAACAACAATAACGGCCATGTGATGACGTTACTTTTTGACGTCACATATCGCCAATATGTGTGACGTCCCCGCACGAAGTCGTCACTTGGTAATGGATGGGGCGATCCTGGAGGCACATGAGGTGCAGAAGTTCGAAGTCGAGACAGTATAGTTTCTTCCTCGCCTTCACACTTTTTCTACAGGCACTATTCTTGCTACTTTCTGCTTCATATAACTTGTGAAATGCGTGCAATAAACGTTTAGACAGTCAGGATTTTGACTCGCTCACTGGATTCCGTGCCGACCGGTTGTGCCCCAGCGATCTCCGGCGACAGCGCAGCTCTGGCTGACTGGCTCGCCCTGCGCCACCTCCTGACGCCGTGAAGCTCTCGCTGAGTGGTACTCCGTTCTCGCACTCCTTCGACCGTGTCCCCACCTGTCTCTATCTTCTCTTTACTTCCGTATGTGGGTGTCCTCGTCTCTATCCCTATCCCTTTTAATCCCTCCTTACTCCCATCCCTCGTGAACCACTGTTGAGGTGTCGCAGTATGATGCAGACAGTTACCGGGCGCTCACTTTTATCTTCTTTTCTCTCTTTTAAGAATCACTTACAGTCAGGATTCCTCGTTTTGCGACTACATGGTGACATCTCCGCTTGCGCAGTAGCAAATGTAGAAAACGAAGTGAAGTAAGTTTATCGCGCATGATTGTCATGCGAGACAAGGAAGAACGGGCACGCGACTGCATGACAAAACAGGGTACAGGTTACGATTCGCTACAGATATAGCTCTAGCATATCGACCGATGGATCGATAGCTTATTTCATCCTGGCGTCACTTGAACAATCTGCTGGCGTCACGAACTGTGCCGCAAAGAGGGGAAACGCAAAGGGAGAATGAAGTACTTGTTAGTGGTATTTTTAGAGGTTGCCTTTCCCCCCTCCCCTCCACGTGAAAAAAAAAAAGATGGCTTTCACATTCGTTGTCTTAGGCGAACGCAGGAGGATCCGTGAGAGTTCTTTTTTAGAGCTAGAAGCTCTTCGGAATAGAGTAATGTGCTAAAATTTTCGGATAGATTAGACAGACAGACAGACAGACAGACAGACAGACAGACAGACAGACAGACAGACAGACAGACAGACAGACAGACAGACAGACAGACAGACAGACAGACAGACAGACAGACAGACAGACAGACAGACAGACAGACAGACAGACAGACAGACAGATAGATAGATAGATAGATAGATAGATAGATAGATAGATAGATAGATAGATAGATAGATAGATAGATAGATAGATAGATAGATAGATAGATAGATAGATAGATAGATAGATAGATAGATAGAAGAAACTTTATCTTGTATCCAGCGTGTTCATGGAATGGGCCCCGCTTAGATATCGGCTAGAGTGCCTTGATGAGGTCGTTCGCCTCTGCTCCGCGCGCATCAAGGCACCGTCTATAGTGTCGGCTAGAAGGTCCCGCCTCCTAGCGGCTTCCTCGGCCCGCTGGATATATATGAATATTCGTAAATTTTGGCCCATCATGTCCTCAGTGGGGGGGGGGGGGGGGCATCTGTGCTGTTATGCCTCTACTTTATCACCAGATCCCGTAAAATTGGAGGGACAGAAGTAAGCTATATAGTTATAAACGGGCCGGCGCTAAACTATATAATGGTGGAGGAGCAAACACACTTGTCCGCTGATTGCGTATAGAAAAACGCGTATCACATGGGGAAAATAAAGGTGAAGGACGATTCTTAAGGGAAGGGGCCCATTGGCGAATGAACGATGCCACACTGTACGACGATCGCATATCGTCATCATGCACGTGTACCAGATGCGGCCGCAGATACGTTCTCCCAATCAGTTTAAAGCAAACACCTGTATACTCGCACGCACTGGTAGGGCTCGAGAGAACCCAGCAGCGAATGTTGCTCGAGGTCAGAAATGAAAGAAGGATTACATGCACCAGATTACATAACTCAGGACACAACCAGGTCTTCACGTCATAAACATAGTCGTAGCATTACACCTATATTTGCACGCACTAACATTTACAAGTATTCATTTTTCCCGAGAACTGTCTCTGATTGGAATGCTCTGCTTCATGATTCCCCTATGCTCGACACGCCGAGATGAAACTATACCCTTTTCTTGTTGCTTAAGTCTGCTTCTTTGCCTGTATATATGTGTCCCTTGTTTTTCACGAATTTTTAATGTACATGAATTTTCTTCTGCAGTGAATGTATACTGCAGCGGAAGTGTATGTATGTAGAAGAATTTTGAACTGTATTGCCCTCTCCTGCATGGACCATACTTGGTCCGCAGTATGTGATAAATAAATAAATAAATAAATAAATAAATAAATAAATAAATAAATAAATAAATAAATAAAGGAGCGGAGAATCCACGCGTGCGTTTCGCGAACTCTTTTTTTTTTTTTCACAGTGTGCGCGCTCGTATTTATTTCATTGCCTCCAAATCTCACTTGCTCACAATCTTCATCAAAACAGCAAAATGCCTCACGGGCACGCTCACAATCTTCATTTGAATTTTGTGAGCATGCACATGTAACAGCTTCCGATGTTTTGACGATTGATGCTGGTGCACGTGTTCTGATTAGACGGTTTGCACTGACGTCACAAAGACCACCATTTTGGTGAACCTCAATGCAAACGCAAGGTTTGTGGCGTCGCGTGTTAATCATATCTTACATCACTAGCAAGTTCTTTTTGTTACTGACGCTCAGAGGCCGATCATGTTCTGGCCACATCTATATCGTATCGAAGCATGTTAAACGCGATGCGGTTATATATGTTGCGCCTGCGCAATCAAGGCCACGACGTTGGTGAACCAGTACGTTATCAAGCTGTGACCATGGTGTCGCGTGCAAGCTATCCGTTGTTTGGCAACGAATAAAACCATCGGAATGATTCTACAACATCTTTTTTTTCTATGGTTTTCGTCGCCATTAGCCGTCTGTATTAGCAGACGACTGCACACCAATCGCATCCGCCTTCATTAGCCGTCTGCACGTTTCGACCAATCGCTACTGGTGCACTTGGACCAATGCCAGACGGCTAATGGCGGCGAAAAACATAGAAAAAGCAATACAATTGTTCTGCTACTACACTCTAGTTGGTAGTTGGCGCCCTTCCTGTCTACTGGATATTTGTCTGTCTTCGTCCGCTTCGCGCCTAGGTGTTTCCACGAGGGACAACACTTGGCGCCTTTTCACTAGATTGTTCCTCCTTTCCCCCTGCCCCCTCCCCCTTGCGCTCGCCCATGTATAAATGAAGTTGGGACTGGGCAAAACCAGCCATACCACCGCCGCCGCCGAGTGGGAATTCTTTCCGTCCGACACATCAGCGCTCAACTACGTGGGCGGCTATGGTGGGAAGAGACAGGAAGAACGCCCCCGGGGCACGACACTACGAACACCGCTCACTGCCGGGCGCGTGGCTTCAGTCGAGTGCTGTCGCACACGTGCGTAGCTCGGCCTTTAATAAATGTGTGCAGTACAGCGAAGTCTGTGTGGGACCGCGACCGTTGTACAACTAAAATGAACTTGTGCGATAACTCGTAACCTGAGCGGAAAGAGAGATACGGTGACCTGCCCGGCATAGAGTTAATATATTCTATATTAACTCTATGCTACCCGGGATGTTAGTCTAATGGAAGTGAACAGCGATCACATGTACGCACTAATAGAGCTTACGTTAGCAGCCACACACATATACACAAAGTGGTTAGTTACAGAGCGACTTGTAGAGTCGTTAGGTTGAAGCCAATTGTTTGTTTATCCGCTGATGTGGCTGTAACTGGGTATAAATTAAGCGCCTCGCATTTGAGTCAGAGTGACAGATTGGAAGCCGTGCGAGACTAGGAAATAATTAAGGCAGGTGAAAGTTCGTATTGGGAACTCAAAGGTTGTATTGAGAAGTCAGCTGACATGGTATGGGTGTAATCAAAGATTGAGAGCATCGCAACCAAGGAGGTCAATGTCAAGCAAGGAACAGGATTGACGTTGCTGACTAAGACAAGGACGATGAACAGGATAAATTTACGGTCACCTCAGTAATTAAATTCTCTTCTTATCAAAGGAACTAGTTTACGCGAAACAAATCTATCTATCTATCTATCTATCTATCTATCTATCTATCTATCTATCTATCTATCTATCTATCTATCTATCTATCTATCTATCTATCTATCTATCTATCTATCTATCAATCTATCAATCTATCAATCTATCTATCTATCAATCAATCTATCTATCTATCTATCTATCTATCTATCTATCTATCTATCTATCTATCTATTTATCCGTCCGTCCGTCCGTCCGTCCGTCTGTCTGTCTGTCTGTCTGTCTGTCTGTCTGTCTGTCTGTCTGTCTGTCTGTCTGTCTGTCTGTCTGTCTGTCTGTCTGTGTATCTACATCTGCAAAAGATTTCATCGCCTAGTTGGAATTACTAGATGATTGTTACTTTTGCCTTGTTGCCGCTATTGCATCGTCCTCATATATAGTTTGTGTCCCTGAATAAATAAATAAATGGATATCCTGACAAAAATTTCTTGCTGGTTGGCTAACGGTTCCAAGAATGCTGGTTTATTAGCGTATTCCCAGCAACTACTGTAACCATGTTGGTGATAAAAACCAACAGGCCACGGAAAACGAACGAAGATATCATGTGATGATGTCATCCGGTGATGGAACGTCGTTTGATGTCATAGTGACGCAATAAGAAATCTCGTAAATATGTGACGTCTTCATGACGTTGTATGGTGACACCATCGCGTGATGACGATTACATTCGTGCTTGACGAGTCGTCGAAGGCTTTCGCCCGAGTTTCGGCGAACTCGGCGTCAACCAAAAGATGGCGCGCTATGAGATCAGGCTTACGCAATGCTGCACTCAATTGTTGTGCGGTAGAATGCACACACACGAGGCGTTGGCTCGCGTTGAACTCGAGTGACCCTCTGCCCGTGTCGCCCTTAATCTCACTCTTGCACTGTGCGTACTATACTGCGCTCCGCCCGCTTCGCGAAGCTTATTCTGTACATTGTTTCTCTTTTTTAAACAAGAAAGAAAAACACACAAAGAATGCATGCAGCCTTGTGGAAACTGCGCGTTGATCCGCTCGAGAAAATAGGCCCTCGGTATCGCAAGCGCTTATTGGCCCCTCGTTTCCCACTGATTGGATGGGCGTCGCCATCTTGGGCTGGTGAAGGAATGTTTTATCAGTTTCCCGTGTATTGACATGAAATGAACAGGAGTGTAAAACGTCGAAATCGAATGCACCGGCTCAGACGTTTTCGCGTGCATGAGCTCACTGTACGAAGCACTGTTCGTTGATGCGGATACGAAACAGCAAAGGTAATAGACCAAGGTGGCGGTGCTTGAACATGTTAGTAATATACTATACGGCTATTTACTTATAATGGTACATCAAAAACTTCGTGCGATTGCACGAATTGCAGAGTGGATTAGGGAACAAACGGGGGTTAAGGATATCATAGCTGAAATCAAGAAGAAGAAATGGACATAAGCCGGGCATGTAGCGCGTAGACAGGATAACCGCTGGTCGTTAAGGGTAACCAACTGGATTCCCAGACAAGGCAAGCGGGTTAGGGGGAGACACAAGGTTAGGTGGGCAGATGAGATTAAGAAGTTTGCGGGTATAAATTGGCAGCAGCAAGCACAGGACCGGGTTAACTGGCGGAACATGGGAGAGGCCTTTGTCCTGCAGTGGACGTAGTAAGGCTGATGATGATGATGATGAAACAATCGTGTTCGACGACGTGATCTGCACACCATCAATGGAAAAGGGCTTATTACAGTATACTCGCAAGTATGTAGTTTGTATGCGGCGAATTGCTCAGTGATTGTTATCTATGTCAAATTAGCTCCCGTTGTTGTATAGATAAAGCAGAATTATGATTGATTATTTGTATCAAGGAAATGATCACTTGAGCATAGGAATTTTTCCGCTGATATATACGGAAAAACTTGGTACTTCCGAACTGGTGCCATATCGTCCACATTGATAGGCGTGTGCAGGGCTACTCTTCAAGGGGGGGGGGGGCGAAGTTTTGTTTTAGCGCCCCATCCCCATTATGTCAATGTATGGAGCTTATATACTTTGCCCCCCCCCCCCCCTCCTATTTTTTGTGTGAATGTCTCCCCCTCCCTGAGTGCACGCCTAAGTCCACATTGTAACCATAGTGGCCTCTCAAGTGTGGGAAGGTGATTCAAAATACTTCCTTTAAAAAGCAGCTGTACGTTATACTATACTGCTCCAGTTATATCATCTGTGATTCGGAATAGTCAAGGGGCGCTCCCGCGTCGTCTGCTGAATTTTTAAACAGCTCCCGAAAGCAGACGACGATGTCGCGGATGAACACATTAGTGCACCGGTGCACGCGCTCTTCCGATTGGTCGACGCAAGCTCCTGGCATCTCATACGCTGCACTCATTTGGCGAAGAGTCGCGTGGAAGAAGGAGCGGCCGCAATCGCGCGCGAATTTCTTTTCTTCGCAAACCACGTGCGTTTAGGGGAACGTGGTGTCTTCAGCCCCGCCACGATACTTCCTGGTAAACAGGGAGTAACAGACTGCCAAGAAGAAACGCGACCCAACTCGTCTCGTCGTCGTCCAAGCTGGCGGATGTAAGAACGGGCGTGTGTGCACTTAGTATCAGGTAGTCGGCATGGGTCTGTTCTGTAAACGTTGATGGCGGTTTCTGTATTCTTTGCTCAGCTCCCTGGCTTCTTTGTCGTTATGTATTGAGCCCCTTCGACCCGAGCGAACGAACAAGACTTTTTTGGGAGCCAGAAGGAGAAAAGACCAGGAAATTCGGATCCTTAAAATGGGATAAACGAAGGCAAACTTGGCCGAAATTCGCATGAAGGCGATGGATGTAACGAATGATGTGGCGAGTTTGCTTGAATACGATAGTTATAGAGCGAGAACAAAACGACGACACACAGACAAGAAGGACACGAAGGACACAATCGCTGTGTCTCTGTGTCGTCGTTTTGTTCTCGCGCTATAACTATCGTCATGCCATACCAACTAGCCCAAGCTGCCACACTGCTGAGTTTGCTTGAAGACGTCTGAAGTGAAAAGCGCCCAAAGTTCTGAAAGTGCATCCTTGGACATAACAACACTTTAAAGAACCGAATATTAAGGAGACAGAAATACGTGAAAAGCGCGGCCACGAGAATGGTTAGGCTTAATAACTAACCAAAACGAAACTATGCTTGAAGAGAAGATTGATTGATATGTCGGGTTTAACGTCCCAAAACCATGTGATTATGAGAGACGCCGTAGTGGAGGGCTCCGGAAATTTAGACCACCTGGGGTTCTTTAACGTGCACCCAAATCTGAGCACACGGGCCTACAACATTTCCGCCTCCATCGGAAATGCAGCCGCCGCAGCCGGGATTCGAACCCGCGCCCTGCGGGTCAGCAGCCGAGTACCTTAGCCACTAGACCACCGCGGCGGGGCTTGAAGAGAAGAGACCTAGTCTCATTTCATGACTTGGGCTTTCGTGGATGGCATTTTGCGCAAAAAAAAAAAAAAAACAAAGAACGGACAAGAAGAAAGAGAGTACAGACAGGCGGAGACAAACCGCTGTTTATTTTCAGAAAACAAAACGCACATATAAAGGAAAAGCAGAAACACGTGGTTATGATTAGAGGTTGGCGTTTAGATAATCTATCTCGAGTTTATGTCGGCTCACTGATCGCCTTTCCACACGTACGTCACCAGATTTATGTATGAAACGAAAGTGTCGTCGAGGATCAAGGAATATGACCGCGCTAAAGATTGTTGAGGCATTTTTCATACACAAACCTGGTGGCGTATATGTGGCGATCGCCACATATACGCCAAAGGTGAACCTACATACACCAGAGCTGGATTATCTAACCGTCGCCAACCCGTAATCATAACAACGTGTACTTGCATTTTCTTTGTGCTTTTTTTTGTTTGTCTGAAAGTGGATTTCACTTCGCCTGTGGTCTCTACCTTCTTGTCCGTTAATTTTTATTTGCGCCAAATGCCACCCACAATGTAACACCAACTCGGCCAACGCTCGGTTATTCTTGGGCTTTTTGTCGAAAGCGTGCCTTCTTGCGGGCTTAACGGATCGGTATAACTTTAGAAGTCCTCTCGGAGATACACCAAATTCTAGAAACTTTAGTGCTAATGCAAGTTGTTCACAATGTTCTGATGTGTGGATGCCCCGCCGTGGTGGTCTAGTGGCTGAAGTACTCGGCTGCTGACCCGCAGGTCGCGGGATCGAATCCCGGCTGTGGCGGCTACATTTTCGATCCACGGAGGCAGAGGAAATGTTGTAGGCCTATGTGCTCAGATTTGGGTGCACGTTAAAGAACCCCAAGTGGTCGAAATTTCCGGAGCCCTCCACTACGGCGTCGCTCATAATCATATGCTGGTTTTGAGACGTTAAACTCCACATATCAATCAATCATCTGATGTATATGGACTGACGGACTCTGAAGATACCTGCGACGCGAACGCTGTCACAGATTTTTCTACACTAAGTCATCATCAGGAACAACAACAGTCGAAGCTTATCTCATGTCCAATAAAGGACGAAGGCTTCTTCGAGTGATTGCTTTTTTTTTTTTTTTTTTGTCCTGCCGTGAGCTAGATGATTTCATTTTATTCCCACGAGCTTCGTAATTTTTTTTTGTACCATCTAACCTGAAACTAGTTAAATTCCAGCCCATTCGCGCGCTAGAAATGGATTGACACGAGACGAAGACAAGCGCTCCGTAACCACCCCTGGAGGCACTTCCTCCGTGCCTGGAGGCGACGATAGTTATAGCGCGAGAACAAAACGACGACACAGAGACAAGAAGGACACTGTGTCGTCGTTTTGTTCTCGCGCTATAACTATCGTCACGCCATACCAACTAGCCCAAGCTGCCACACTTCTGGAGGCGACGTAACGGTAGCTCACTCGAGGTAAGTAAGAGAAAGAAAGGGGCAGAAAGGGAGAGAGGGGAGGTCCTGTGACCCCTGGCGCCCCCCTGCGGCAAGGCGAGACCGCGGAGGAGCGCGCCGCCCTCGCGGCGACGTTTCGCAAGCGGAGACGCGCATTGCCGCCAGCGCCAGCAACACAACCGCCGAGGAAACATGCTTTCTCCCGGGAAGGACGACGGCGGCTCTTCGCAGGCGCACCACCGCCCGACGTCGCCAACCGCGCTCGGGTGAGTACCGTCTCGTAGTTTGTGCAGTGGCGCCACTTGTACACTGCACGCTGGGGTCGTCTTTCTAACCAGTGAGACCAAACTCTTTGCGAACTGTACAAATGCTGCTGAGCGCGCCGATGGATGGCGTGATTGAGCGCGATACCGTCTATCGAAGCATAGCGCACGTATACGGCCGCCGCCAGAAGCCACCGTCCGTCGACAACGTCGACTGTGCCCGGGCGAGAACGGTTTTGTTTTCAGTGACACTACTCCTGGAGTTGTGCTTCACAAGTGAGGCGAACGGCACGTTGTCTTTCTTTTCGTTTTTTTACCTTTTTTTCCCTTTTTTTCGCGAACTCTTCGGATCGTGCGCTTACGGCTTGCGTGATCTGTCTCTATGCATACGCTCGAAGCACAGTAGACGCCGAAAGTTAAGGCGACCGAGGGACCTCTGAACAGCTGTAGTAATGACCTACAGCCAACGCTTAATCTCGACGACGCATTGTTTGCATACGAGGACATGCTGTGAATTCGAATTATACATAGGTTGGATGATACTGACACTGAAAGCACAGTGCACCTACAGAAGAAGCCAGAAGTTCACAGACCGCGGTAAATCCGCACAACTAAAGTCGGGACCTGAGCCAGCCCGCTATCCTAAAGCATTGCTTGCGTACCCCCGGGAAAGGCTGTAGATTTCAATTCTGTGGGTTGCTTGGCGGAAATCCATCGTAGATGTCGCTATCCTGAAAGTTTGCCAGAATACGATAACGGGCCTGTGCTCGAAGTCAACGTACTGCGCTGTCCTCGCGTATGCCAGATACCTCGTTAGCTTAGGCAATGCCCATAGTGGTTATGTGTCAATTGTGTGTGGGAATTTGAGAAAATCGAAATGATTTGGAGGAACTTGACAGACTGAAGGCAACTTATCTTACTAAACGCTCAAGAGCGCAAGCATCGCGCTTGCTCATATATACAGGATGTTTCAAGAAATTAGTACAGTATTGTTTAAAAATCAGCAAAAGAGGCTATTTGCTCGCTGTCTTCACAGTTGCTTTCTCTGTAGTGACAGTCATCTTAAGATAGTTTAGGGCATCATTTAGAGCAGCAATTAAGAAATTTAAAATAATTAACTTCTAATTAGTGGGGTTGGGCAGTTAGTTCAAATGAGAGAATTGAAGTCCTTGATTCGAAAAACCCGTTGCCGCTTTGAGATTGCGGAAAAACAGCCTCTAGTAAAAACTACGAGTTAATGAAATTATCCTAAATTCTGCGGCGAAACCGAAACCAAAGGACCGACGAGCGCAACAAGCAGACGACTATAATGACGTAATTGTTCAAAACACTGGTTACAGGGCTGCAGTTCTTTCCCGTTCGTCAACGTATGTGCGTCATGCGGGCTGTAATTGCGATCGCAGCCCACTCAACGAAGTCGGTTTGATGGTTGATACGTCAACGCTTCCTCATTTAAGTTGCGCTCTTTCGAGTTTCGGTTTCACCGCAGTTTTGGGAAGAATTTCATTGCTTCGCAGTTATTACTAGAGGCCGCTTTTCTGAAATATCAAAGTGACCATCGGTTCTTCGGATGAGTAACTTTAATTCTGCCATTTGACTTTACTGCCTACCTCCACTAATTAAATAAAAGTTAATTAAATAAACCTCCCTAATTAATCTACGAAATAATATCTTCAACCTCTTAAAGTGCCTGCCGCTACAGAAAAAGTAACTGCAAAGACAGCATACGAATAGCGTTCTTTACAGATTTTTTAAGAATAATGGACACATTTCTTGAAACACCCTGTATCAAGCATACATGCATGCATACACACAACCCCCCCTTCCCCATGCGCTCGCACGAAAAAAAAAAAACAATCGTGTGTGAGTGTTTGATTGCTTGGGTGTGTGTGTGTGTGGGGGGGGGGGGGGGGTCATTTATGCACTCTCATTCAACTTTTACTAAGATGAAATGGATTCCCGTGACATATGAGCTGTCGTGCCTAATTAAAAAAATAAGACTTAGGAATGACAAGAAATGACACAGCCTTCATCTTCCCATTGGAATTAACATCAATTGTTGTGGTTTAGCGTAGCAAAACAAAGGTGCCATCATGAGAGACGCCGTTGTGGAGGTCTCCGGAAATCCCGACCACCTGGGCTTCTTTGGCCCTTTCGGCCCTGGTGTCCTACAATAAGGACACAAAGGAGTTTTGCTGCCAATCGGGACAAAACTCGGGAATTGAAAGAGCTGTCTGAGGTATCCTAAATAAATTAGACAATATAGTTTTGTTCGTCATCGTCTGTTTCGGAACTTGGGAAACGGGAAAGCAAGATGGCGGAAGGTGAAGAAGATGACACTCACCGCAACCGAGTATTTGATGTCATATTTTTTTTTTCATATTGTGTCTAAGATGTTTAACTTCCAACTTGCTAGGTGGGTCTTCCGTAACACTAGCACGTCGTCCGCCAGACTCGACAATATCTGTGTCCTAAATAAGGGACACCAGGGCTCAGCGACTTTCAGAGCTCTGTATGACTTCATGCCAATCCGGAACTGTAGCCCTTGTGACAACTCCCGGTTTGTTGTTATTCTAGTCGAGAAACCTGCTTAGATCTCTGCGTTAATGTGTATGGCGTCTTCAACAGCAATATAGTACGTAATGAATTTAACGTCGTTTTTTTTTTTTTTTGCACTACACAACGAAGGCGCCGTGAGGGAGCTATAGAAGGTGATGACGATGAAGTGCAGTTCAACCAACTTGCCCTTTCAGACATAGGCAGAAATAATTCTGGCGCTGCGAGGCTGATCGACTTCGGCAATTTTTTATGACGTTAGAAGGTACCCAAATGCGAGACGTGCGTCGAATGGGACTCCACCAAGGAAAAGGAACACTCGACAAGTAAAACAAAAGTTGCGATAGCCGTGTATTGATACAACCACTGATTGTACGGATCTTCCTTTCTGAACAAATATTTTAAAATCTGTTTCAAGTAAACAACTTTTTTTTTTCGCTCCTCTGCGACTTCATATAGCTCTCCTAACAAACGTTCTGAATGCTGATGACACTGGGAACGGCTCCGTGTATCATTTGACACATCTGGTGCTAGCTACTGAACATTCGGGTAATTAATTATAATAATTAATTATAATCGTGGGGGTTTAACGTTTCAAGACCACGACATGATTATGAGGGTTGCCGCATATATCGTGGAGGGCTCCGGAAATACAACCACCGGGCTTTCTTGCACATAAATGTAAGTATGCGGGCCTCAATCGGGTAATTAATGATACGTACGTTTCACAAACAGTGAGGATGCCCGCATCGCCGTGGAGCAAACTGGACGCTGTTCTCATCAAGATCGAAAGAAGAGAAATTCGAATGAATGGCTGCTAGACGCCTGAAACATTAATTTGAACTAACAGACGGAAAAGTCGACGAACTGAGTACAGGAGATGTTATTAAGAGTGATCATTATGTAATTGTGAAGAAAGAAAATTGCACGATAAAAAAATTAACTGTTCGCTGACAGGGACCGAACGTGTGACCTTCGAATGACGCATCCGATGATATTGTACCAACTCAGCCATACAGTGGCGGTCATCCCATGGTCCACTTCATGGGGATATCATGGTCGTAAGATATGGCGTTATATGCATTCGTGAAGATAATGATAATCTTCTCCGCTTGTCTAGTCGATAGTACCCAGCCAGTAAACAGTGAGTGTTCCGAAAGTATATCGCCTGGCTGTACTTCGTAAGATGGCGGCGTAGGCAAAGCACAGACAGTATGATCGCGGTTTATGAAGCGCTTCGCTATATTAAAGTGGGTCGTTCAGCGCTGACGATCCAAATATAATGAATTAGTAACAATTGCATAGACTTTCAGTCCCGAAACAACCATATGAAGAACTCCGTAAATTGCGAAATTTCGACCCCCTGGGTTTCTTCAACGTACACAGGCTTAAACATTTTGAGCAATATTATGTCGAAGCTGCCATTTGAATGGGCAATGCAATTTGAAGCAACGCATTTCCCGTACCACATATATTATGGATAATTCGCTAAGGGGATATTCGACCACTGTATTGGCGTTGATCCCCAGAAAGACTCAACTGTGGACGCTTATTCTAAAGTAAAGATTTTGTTCAGTATTTATGTGTGAACACGTGGGGACCGTGTCTCACTAATATATATATATATATATATATATATATATATATATATATATATATATATATATATATATATATATATATATATATATATATGTGTGTGTGTGTGTGTGTGTGTGTGTGTGTGTGTGCGCGTGCGTGTGTGTGTGTGTGTGTGTGTGTGTGTGTGTGTGTGTGAGGAGACAATTTCTGTCTCTGCAGCTTATCCAGACAAATCGCAGTAGGCGGGTAAATAAATCGAGTACCACTATACAAACTTACAAACATATTTCTTCTGCAGCCATAGGCCGCGTGTTTTGAGACCCCTGTTATGCGCGGTAAGTTGCAACGACGGGTAAATCACCGGTTTTCATCTTTTACGAAATAACAAAATTCCCGCATAACCACGAAGTGAATAATGATGAGGGAGCTTGCTCCAAAGGTGAAATTCGGTAAACCGTGAATCCGTCGTACATCTGCTTAATCATTATCACATAAAGATGTGACACGAGAGTTGTTGTGGTGTGATTGTATATACACGTTACATACACAATGTTTATTATTTACATATCAATGTACTATATATGCAGATATGTACATACTAATGCAGTATATACATTTTGTTCAAGAGAGAGAGAGAGAGAGATAAAGATGCAAAGAAAGGCAGGGAGGTTAACCAGACGCACATCCGGTTTGCTACCCTGCACTGGGGAAATGATGAAGGGGAGAAAAGAGCTTATTCAAGGATCAGATAAGCTTGGAGGAACGTACATTTTCCTTTTATTGTAACGGCTTTGTAATCCGTAAAGTACAAAGGCAGTTGATCTTGAATTATAGGATGGAGTGGAAAAGTTTAGAAGATTCCCGACGGCGAGCACGCGCTGCAGACGCGTTGCGAGCCCTCCGGGCCGTTACCTTGGCGTCTGCTGTGTTCATAGTGGGTGTTCATAGTGGGTAGCGATATCGAAGCGCACTGAGTGATGTCCGGCAAAAGACACAGGAAGCGCACCGAGATCAAGCACTGTTTATAGGCACGGCCACCTAGCGGTCTCCGACCAAACTAGAGCACGCTCCGAGAGTAGAGCAAGCGTTGCCTGAGCGGCGGCGCGCCATCTAGTGAGCACTGTTTAAACGAAGAGCACAGCTTCGCCTCTAGCGGGAGCAATGAGCACTAAAATACACACCGGCGGAACGACGAGAGACACCCCCCCTCTTTCCCAGCGAAAGGAGCAATCTCCTAAAACTTCGCTGAACACGCAGTGTCGCTGGAGACGATGTTTGACAAGCGAAGTTGCCAAAGCTGCACCAGTTACAGCCTTGAAGGCAAGTTCGCTTGTAAAAACTTCGCGTGTTCAGCAATTTTTTTTTCATTTCGTAAAGGTTCCATATTTCTAGAACTTCTTCCTTTTTCAGTATATATTCCTCAACGAGTCACTTCGTTTCTGATACGCGGCGTCGCTGTTTCTACGTACAGCGTTTCTGAGACTTGTGCGCTTAATTCCGTGAGAGCACGGAGCTCATGGCCTTCAAGAAACATAACGATCCGTCCTTATAATTTTTACGATCGTTTAGCTTGTCGTCTTCTGTAGTATTCACGGGCCAGCTATAGCGCTGCCTAATTTACGTGTCTCTGGAAGCAGGCCACCGTATCAGAATAATTTGATTCTGCAAAACACTGCAGAGTGCTATGCAGACGCAGCTGCCGCAGACAACGTAGCTGCCATTAGAACATCTATAGCTATGTAATCGGGTCGTCTGTATACCACAGGTACTACAAGTTCCTGCTCTGACCAAACTAACATGCATCATCTGGCTTCCCGAATAAGCATTTCCTCTCTTGTGCGTATGCACCCAGATGCCAGAGTTTGTCCGAATCATGGGCGTTCTTGGTTCACTTGCTTCCATCAGTACTGCTATACAAATTCGGGCGCCGCTGTTTCGCGTGGTTTGTTGTAAAAAAGAACAAAGATGTCTCGAGAGCCACTGTGAAAGCGAAAGCAGGAAAATGCTGTGGCGAGGAATTTTGGTGATACGTTAATAGGCGCGCGAGGCTGCATTCGCTCGAAGCGGAAGTGTTTTATTTTTTTTTTTTTAGTGTACCTGCCACGCCTGAGTAAATCTAGGCGCTCTGCAGTAGCCGGCTTTATAATGTCTCTGGCGAGGCGCAGCTAAGCCGAGTTGGCGGCTCGGGGGTCAAAATATATATGAAAGAAATAAAGGCCGCATTGGCACGCACTAGTTGTTACGGCGAAATTAGCGTGTTTAGTGTATGCACTAATTATACGGTCGCTCGTAACTTCCGCTGTTGGCGAGACGGCCAACAGAACGTGACCTTCGCTAGTCGTATATTGTATTCACATTCTGCACTGAACTTCCCCACTAAAGTTCGTTCCGGAGTCTGTAAAAAGTGCATTGATCGCTCGCTCGCGCCAGGGAGAGTTCTTGTTCTTCCGGAGCCTCGACGGTGGTATCAAGTACGCGTAGTACATTACGTGCCCGAGTTGCCGTATGCTGTCGTCCCTTGGCGTAGCGTAGGCAAAACCACGTCTTAAAAAACACAAAAAAGAGGGAAGAAGGGAGAAAGAGATGGGATAAATAGGAAGAACGATAGAAATAGAGAGGAAAACAAGACTAAAGAAGAGAGAAGCAAGGGAGGTCACCAGCCTCAACACTTCCGTCACGCTTGGCAACCATAGAATTTTTTTCTCTTCTTTTTCTTCCTCCAGAAAGCCTCTACATGATTTAATTGGCACCCTGTATGTGAAGCACCCCACTATCATTATCTATTTATTGTGTATAACGTCTACAGAAAGCTTCGAAACGCCACCCCTTTTTAATAAACTTTGTCGGTAAACAATATGAAGTGCTTATCAGTTATAACCTATGTGACGTGCCGTCGTGGCCGTCGGATATATGTGGGTTCCGAGGCGATGCAAGAATGACGTCCACACACATTGGAGGCCAGGAATGTACTGCCAGCCCATTTTCTTTATTTCTCGAGGCCTCACGAGCTCGTCGCCTATCTTCGTCGTCTTCCTCGCGCGAAGGCGCGAGACACACACCGAGAGTCGTCTGCTATCACTCGTGACAACGTAATATATATTCGCATGGACAATATATGATTAAAGTCAAAGATAATCAAGCCTAAGCTTTTTATAGGCAATTTCTTTTTAGATTCACATTCTTTCGGTGTTTAGGCATTACTATGACACTTGATTGATTGATATGTGGGGTTTAATGTCCCAAAACCTCGAGGTCCTGCTTGTGTGGAGAAGGAAGAAAAAAAAGCCTTTATTTAAACCGGCAGTTCTTGATAATCCAGAGTTCCAGATAACGTACCACTTAGCGCGCACGTTGAATCAGGAGGGAATTATTAGCAGAATATTCTTGGATTTGGCTGCTTGGTTCATAGAGAAATTTCGCCAAGTGAACAAGACAAGGACAAAAAAGTACGCATGAAAGAAGGACGAGCGCTGACTTTCAGCTGATTGATTGATTGATATGTGGGGTTTAACGTCTCACAATCACCAAATGATTGAGAGACGCCGTAGTGGAGGGCTCCGAAACTTTCTACCCTCTGGAGTTCTTTAACGTGCACCTAAATTTGAGTACACGAGCCTACGGCATTTTCGCCTCCATCGAAAATACAGCCGCCGTAGCCGGGATTCGATCCCGCAACCTGCGGGTCAGCAGCCCAGCTACTATAGATCACCGCGGAAGGGTGACTTTCAGCTAAGTGTTTCATCATACAAAAGAGATATACGTGTATGTCTGTGCGCACATCATCTGCAGGTAATGAAGGTGCGCAGGATGATGATGATGGTCGAAATCTCATTACTCCTAAAAGAGGGGACCGGCCGAGAGGTCGGTTACGCTGCTTAGAGGAGGTCAGCGGGGATCCCTTGGGACACCGCAGCCTCCAATGCACGCGAGATTACCCAGCGTTGCTGTGCCGAGTCAGCGATATGCAGAAGGGACGTCCCATGTATCTTCTGCGTGAGAAGCGTCAGCGTACAGTGGACACGTCCGTGCCACGTGTATGAGGGTGGACGATTGTGGGAAGTATTTACAGTGTGGTGTCACGAGGTGTGGGTATACCTTGCTATAAAGCCCGGGGTTGGGAAAGACACCTGTCTGCAGCTTGCGCCACAGGACGGCATCACGTCGAGGGAGGTCTTTATGGACGATAGCGGATAGTCTGTAGTGCTGTAGAATGTCTGTGTAAGTGACCAAAGGAGTTAGTTCTTCGCGGGCCTGGGAGGGCGAAGAATGAGAAGGCGTGAGGAACTCCGCCCGGCAGTTGAGATCTCGTGCGAGAGTGTGTGCCTGCGCATTTGCACTAAGAGATTCGTGAGCTGGGGCCCAGATAAAAAAACGAGGTGAGACAGGTGGGGTGTGGTGCTTTATGATTGAGTATGCCTGTGTAGAGATACGGCCCGCGTCAAAATTTCGGATGGCGAGTTGGGAATCGCTTACGATCACCTTGGTTATTGGGTCGGTCATTGCCAAAGCGATGGCAACCTCTTCGGCAAACTGTTATATTGGTGGAGTGGATTACACTGCATACCGTGCTCCACCCACGGTGTGGGGTCAGGACGAGGGAGATGCGCATTGATCGAAGCGCTTGACTTGACATTAGATATCGCTATTGTACGTGTATAATGTGAATGAATCGCTGAAGTTCCGGCGCGAAATTGGAGGTCAGTGAAATTCGGTATCTAGATTTACCCCCGCATAGTCGCCGTACATCTCGCGACGCCGGCTGAATGCAAAACATGGACTTCGATATGCTGTCTTCGACCGCCGTTGTAGTAGTCTGTGGCGGTATCGGCACTACGCGTGCGTGCGTCTTCGTGGGTCCGGCGCCTCTCCACAGGAGTGTGCGGCCTTGACCCGGGCGGACGACTTCTTCTTCGGCTTGTTTCTTGTTCTTCCTTCCTCTGCTCGTGCCGAATCCAAAACGCTCCGCTCTCCCGACCACCGGATGAGGAGCGGGAGCTCCTTTCAGCCTCGTCGTCACTGATTGGCCGATCGGTGCGTTTCCCTTTCCTCTTGTGCGTTGTGATCGCCCGCGATTGAAATCAGTATGCACGCTCCCTCCTCGCAACCGACACTGTTTACACCCCGCTCTCGATAGAATTGTGTTCTGTTGTTGAACGCGCGCGCAAATACGAAGCTCGGGCGGTGGCTCTTGGTGACCCGTACATGAGGTCAAGTTGCTTCCCACGGCGGTCACGTGGTAACGTCATGATGTTATCACGCGTGCGTGGTTTCCAAGCAGGTTAAAGTGATATCTGCAAGATTTATTTAAACCTCCTTGGTGCTTTTACTCTTGACACTGGCAGCTTCCAAGGGGACTGCCATCGCTGCTATATTTATTATTTTTTTTCTTTGGGGGGGGGGGGGGGGAGGGGGGCACAGGCCAACCACGGCATGCGAAGTGACACGAGCCAACGTACCACTGACATTGGCAAAACAGTGATGCTGCATGCATATGAAACGCCAGGTCGACCCTCACTTTACAACGGAGGTGTCACGGCATACATGACGTTCCTGTTCGGGTCACGTGACTGTTCTGCAGTGGTGGCAGGCGTGCATCCTCTCTCTCTCTCTCTCTCTCTGTGTGTGGGGGGGCGCGTGTGTGTGTATGTGTGTGTGTGTGTGTGTGTGTGTGTGCGTTCGTGTGTGAGGGTGTGTGTGTGTGCGTGTTTGTGTGTGTGTGTGTGTGAGAGAGAGAGAGGGTGTGTGTGTGAGGGTGTGTGTGTGAGTGTGTGTGTGAAAGTGTGTGTGTGTGAGGGTGTGTGTGTGTGCGTGTGTGCGTGCGTGTGTGTGTGTGTGTGGTGTGTATGTGTGTGAGGGTGCGTGCGTGTGTGTGTGGTGTGTGTGCGTGCGTGTGTGTGTGTACGTGCGTGTGTGTGTGGTGTGTGTGCGTCCGTGTGTGTGCGTGTGTGCGTGCGTGCGCGCGCGCGCCTACACCAGCATTATAGCAGTGCGATCGGCGATAGTTATAGCGCGAGAACAGAACGACGACAAAGAGACAAGAATCTCTTTCTCTTTGTCGTCGTTCTGTTTTCGCGCTATAACTATGGTCATGTCATACCAACTTGCCCAAACTGCCACACTTCTAACTTCCTTTACAACGTGGAAAAAATAACAGCGCGAGACGTATCGTACAGGAAACAACTTAGTCGGTGGTTTCTGCAAGTGCTCTATATATCTCAGTGTTCATATTTTGGATTTACAGCCCACAACTAAAAAAATTAGGTACTTAAGAATTACTAATTAATTAGTATGGGGAGAAACAAAAAATATCATGAGTACCTACAGGCTAGTGCGAGTAGTATGCGTTTGGTTCAATTCGCCTCTTAAGTGCCTCTCACTTTCAAATTCTTGGCGCAAGTTATGTGGGACACCCTGTATGGTTATACCGCTTGTGTATAAAGGAGCTTGAGGATCGGAGAATCGAAGTGATTTCGTACCTGTGCGCATAGCATTTATTTATTTATTTATTTATTTATTTATTTATTTATTTATTTATTTATTTATTTATTTACAAAACTTGAATTCCTAGTTTAGAGACATAGCAGGAGAGAACACAGTGCTGGGGCGGCGGAAAAAATGTGTTAGCCGTCGTAAAAAAAAGCCCCGACTGTAAGGAAGGCTATTAAAAATGAATCAATTTTCACAAAATGCTCGCCGAATGCCACTAAAGATCTTTTATTGCGAAAGATCTAATTTCACCAGGCGGAAAATTACATTGCTATATTGTGCGTCAAAATGGGTGTTATCTTCAAGGCATGGGAGCCTGTTTTGCGCTATGAGCTCCTGATACGAACTCCTGATACGACTGAAAGCAGATCGTTCTCAGTCCCACCAAAAGGAAATATTTCCAAGAAACGCCCATCGCAAGTCTATCGATTTCCAATTGCATTGAATTGACACCATATATATTAAATTGATTATATCGTACAACTATTACAGTGCCGAGTTCTATGAGGCTCCTATACATTGTGAAATCTGCGCTACAGTGATTCCTCATTTTAGAAAAAGGTGAGGAATTTGTGCGCTCACCACTGTCTGCCTTTCACTGCTCGAGGACATCACTCCACTATCGCCCTCTGTGTCAGAGGGTGACAGTGGAGAAAGATCACTAGTACAAGTCGTCTTCTACTAGTTCAAACAAGTAATCAGTAGTGTGCAAGTCGTTTTCAAGTCGTTTGAGAGTTATCAACGAGTCGTCCTAAATGTATGACGCATCAAGAGTGTGCATAGAGCATTCGAACCAAGGGAACACTCAGGCAGAAGCTAAGAATGCGTTCATACTCATGCTAAATGTGTTCGGTCGTGCGTTCGGGAAAATCACCATTGGACTTGACAGCGTATCGCCCTATTGCCCTCGCAAGCTGCCTCGGAAAAGTGATGGAAAGAATGGTTCTATTTCGTCTCGAGTGGTACTTGGAACGATACACCAAATACCCTTCTTGCATGGCAGGCTTTCGTCGGAGCCGCTCCTCCATCGACTGTGTCCTTGACTTATCGACATTTGTTCAACAAGAAAAAAGTCGCAAGCGCATATCAGTGGCACTCTTTCTTGACGTGAAGGGTGCATAGGCTAATGTAGCTCACGATGCCATCCTCACTTCTCTCGCAGCAATGGGCATTGGTGGACGAATGTTTCAATGGATAAAAGATTATATAACTGGCAGGGGTTTCTTTGTGCAAACATATGAGGGTACAACTGCTGAACATTACACCTACTACGGAGTACCTCAGGGAGGAGTACCTACATTGTTCAATGTGGCCCTCATTGGTCTGGTGAAGGTTCTGCCAAAGTCGGTGTGCCTATCCATATACGCCGATGATATTTGCCTCTGGAGTGCTGCAGTTACTCGCCCTCAGGTGCGTGCACGAATACAGCGGGCAGCAACCCTCACAACAACCTACCTTCAGAAATAAGGCCTAACTATATCAACTGTGAAGTGCGCGTTAATTGATGGCGTTTACACGCAAACCAATGACGCCATACCCTGTTTACATCAATGGGCAGAGTGTCAAACATGCACGTACGCATCGCTTCCTGGGCATAATAATCGACAGAAGTCTTTCGTGAAGCCCGCATTGTGCGTACTTGAAGAAGAGACTGCTATCTATTGTGCATATAATGAAATTCATGTGCGGGAAAGCATGGGGAACTTCTGTGGCCTCCATGCTACAGCTGTACAAGGCCCTATTTCTGGGTCTATTGCGCTACAGCTTGCCGGTACTGACTAACACTTGCAAATCCAATACTCATTCATTGGAGAGTTTGCAGGGTCAGGCACTGCGTATCTGCCTAGGACTGCCCCGATGCGCTTCTACTTATGCCACAATCATGCTTGCCAAAGACCACCCGGTCAGGACATATAGAGTTGTGGATTGCCTCAGAGCGCACATTCGACATGCTAGCCGTGTCCCCGGCCACCACTTGGCCCTTCTACCCTCCGGAAGACCACGTGCTACGTTTTCAGACGTCGTAGCCAAGCACTTAAACAGCATTCCATCAGGATATACGCCAGCTGCGAGAATGGCATGTCCTTTGTGGTGCCTCGACCAGCCGCAAGTACGTCTAGAAATTCCGGGAATAAAAAAAAAAAGCAATCACTCCAGAGTAGCATTGAAGCAAGCAACACTGCTATTATTACATGAGTTGTACTTAGACCGAACGCAGATATACGCTGATGGGTCCGTCTCGTCCAGCAGCTCATCAGGTGCCGCTGTAATTCCGGCTGCAGCAATGACAATCAAGTTTAAGTTGTCGCATATGACTACATCTACGGCATCAGAGCTTGCTGCTATAAGGGCTGCTTTACAATATCTCGTTCAAGAACGTCCAGGAAAATGGGTCATATTCTGTGATTCGAAGGCAGCGTTTCAGAGTTTGCAGTCTGCCATGCGTAGGAGGAGTCATGAACAATTAGTACAAGAAATAAGACATTGCCATCATGAAGCTCTAGCACGAGGGCATGATATTATATATCAATGGCTGTCTGGACATAGCGGTATTACCGGAAATCAATTAGCCGATGATGCAGCCCGCTCAGCCCATGAAGGAACCCGTGTATAGTCCCGATTACTCTATCAAGGAATGATGCAGCAAGACAACTTTACCTGCTGGCTCGAGATCTCACACGCACGTTCTGGTCGTCTACCAGCTTCCAAAGGTGTCAATTTTATGAACTGGATCCTTCGCTCAAGCTAAAGCTACCATCACAACTTTCCCGCTCCAATGCGACACTGTTATGCCGCCTTTGGCTGGGTGTTGCATTTACAAAGGTGTACTCCTTTCGCATTGGTATGGCAGACACTCCTACATGCGACTACTGTGGAGCTGAAGGGACCATCGAACACGTCCTGTGCAGCTGCGCTTGCTACGACACACAGCGATGCCAGCTACGGATGGTTTTGAATCGACTTGACCCCGGACCATTTTGTGTGCAGAAGATACTAGGACCTTGGGCATCTGCGTCAGTTGCGCAGAAAGCAACTAAAGCACTGCTACTTTACCTAAAGTCAACAAACCTGAGCGACCGTCTGTAGACTGTGTGTGCTCCCCGAGTGTGCTCGTGATTGTGTGTACCTTCTCATCTCTCTGCAACCTCTTTTCTCCCCTTTATCCCTTACCCAGTGCAGGGTAGCAAACCGGATGTGCGTCTGGTTAACCTCCCTGCCTTTCCTTGCATCTTTATATATATATCTCTCTTTCTCGAAAACCATGGGCGTGCGCAGTGTTCTTCTTGAAGGGACCCTCAAACTGTTTTGTCGGTTTCTTTACAAACACATTAGGCCGGTAGACCAAGTCCCAAGGGTAATTTAGAGACCGATTTGAGCTATCTGCATAAACTGTGTAATTTATTACAACGCTTTAAAGCTGCGAATCGCTCCATATCGCTGCGACCAGGCCAAACGCGTTTTCAACCGCCCGTGTACAGCAAGCGACACGCTCTGCCCCACTGACGTAATATTTTCCAGCTGATCTGATTGGCTGCGGAACGCGCAGCACAGACTGCCGGTATCGGCTCGGCGACGGGATTTATGGCCGATCCACGCGCTTCCCGCACAGCCGCAACGCACTCGCCGATACAAATAAGCCAATTGGCGACGCTCTGTCAGCCTCCGCAGCGTCGCCAATTGGCTTATTTGTTCCCTGCTTGCGTGCGGTAGGGGTCCCTGCAGGTGCGTTGCGGCTGTGCGGGAAGCGCGTGGAACGGCCTTCACGGTATCCTGTCTCACGCCACATCGTGACACAGGCGCCGTGAAGGCGGAGCTTAGCCCCGAGCGCTTGAAGGAAGGGTTGATGGTAGTTGTGGGTGAAAGGCAGAGCGGAGGAGGAGGATACTTTTCTAGTACTTGTAGCTCCGTTAATAACGTTTCGATTGAACTCTGGTGCCAATGATTTGCTCCAGTAGTGGTCTAATCAAAAACGGAATGTGAAAAAGCGGTTTCAGGGACCGTTTAAGGGAAGAGGGTGAGGGCGCGAAGGTTCGTCCCAGCGCTCGTACTCTCTATATATATTATGAAAAAGCAAGGCCCCCGATGTGGCGGGCGCGTGGCGTGTGCGCCCGGCATCTCGTGGGCCACGGTCAAAGTGTGGGGCTCACATTACCGCCACCCCTTCCCCAACCCCCGTGCGCACGCGTATAGGTCAAAAACTTAGAGGGTCCCTTACGTATTCGTCTGAGACGACTCTGAGGCTAAACGTTTTCTTCTCGCAGTCTATCTAAGACTCGCGCCTCTCTGAAAGTCTACCTGTGTCATCCCATCGTTGACCAAGCTACGCTGTCATGTGATGATGTCACTACGTGACGTCGATCATATAGTGAAGTCATGATGGCATCGCAAATTTTGTCGATCTGTATTTGCGGACTACACTCACGAAAGTCGATGGAGTGCATCTAAACGCAACGCCTGGTCTGGGTATTGCGGAAGACGACGGCCGATCTCACGACGACCGGGTCGATTTCGATCGCGCTGGAATTTCAGCGAAAGTGAAAACTTCGGCGCTGCCGCACGTGTAACCTGCGCGCAGCGAGAAACCATTGAGCAATATCGCACGCCGGTGGGGGGGGGGGGGGGGGAATCGCTCCGCTCTCGTTTCTCCCTCTACGCGTTTCGAGATACGTTTGTGAGACAGAGGAGAGGTTTGACATTCCCCGACCGACGGACAGACGTGACCAGAATGTAGCGCAGAATGTAGCCCGTGTGCATTTGCAGTATAGTCACTTGAAGTGGAGGAAGCTCGCTTCCACCAATAGTATCCAGTGTTTTCCACTCAGCACACTGATTACCGAGAAAGTTGTGGTGCACACGTGCGTGAGCTCCATGGGGTCAAGTTGGTCTAATCCAGGACTGGGTGTTTTTGCGTGAGTACGCAACGAAGTGTTGCAGCAACCATCACGATGGGGAATCGCATTCACTCTTTAAATCGCTGCCATATACTGATATTGGAAAAACTCTGTACAATAATAGCGAGCCGTTTATATTGACGTGCGCTTGATGGGTAGAGTATGATTGCGCCGCAGTCTTGTTGTATTGAACTTGTGGGACGTACTGCTTTAGGATCTTTAATTCGTCTGTGGTTAGTGTTCATTGAACGAAGAATATGATTTATTTAGAAGCTTGCAAAAGCTGTGATTTATATGTTGATTAATTGATTGATTGACGCTAACTTACATACCGAAGCTGCGTAATTGGTAATGAGAGACGACATTTGTTTAGAGTACTGTAGAAGTAAGGTTGCCCGAGTTAGTAAAGAATATTTTATTTTTCCAATTAGTTACCAGTTAGTTACCCTTCCAGTTTGTTACCCTTAATGACCGCTGTTCATTTAGGGTAACTAACGGGATTCTCAGAGATGACAAGCGGGTTAGGGGGAGACAGAAGTTTAGGTGGGCAGATGAGATTAAGAAGTTTGCAGGTATAAATTGGCAGGAGCAAGCACAGGACCGGGTTAACTGGCGGAACATGCGAGAGGTCTTTGTTCTGCCGCGGAAGTAGTCAGGCTGATGATGATGATGATGATGATTTTATTTTTCGGGAAGATTGCACTGAATCGGGCAAGGTTTGGCACGTACAGCTAAGCACTGTCCCTTCGCTGCACGTACTCTCCGGCGACCGGCACGTCTGAAGTTTCGAGATGCGCGGTTTCCTCCTCGGGAGTGTGTTCTTTCTTGGGACGCCCCACGGCAGACTCAGCACGGTCGGGTACAGCCAGACTTGGCCTGTAGAGCGGAGGTTGCGCGCGATGTCATCGTCGGTGGGCGTGGCTTAGCTACAGCGCATGCGCGGTTTGGCCAGGGGTTGCGGTGTGTGGTAGCGACGCTTGCTTTCACTTTCTATCTTAAGGACTGGCCACACGCACCCGTTTTAGCGCGTCAGTACAGTGTCTAGAATAGGCACTGTGGCGTCAGCGCATGGCTTCCGAGATTGCGGGCGCGCCGCGGGTTTCTCTGCCGCGCTCGCGATCTCGGAGGCCATGGTCAGCGCGCGGAACTTCGACGCGGCGCCGCGTGGGCGCGCAGCATCGCGTAGCCACGCACCCTGGCGCCGCGTCAGAAAGCTCCGCGCTGACGTGCCCCGACGGTTGCGTGTGGCCAGGCCTTTATGTTCTGCCATGAGACTCTATGCGCGGCGTCTCCATCGGTCGCGATTCCCGGTGGCCTCCGACGCAGAGGCCTTGTTGTGCTCGGCGGTTCGCTAGGCAAAGGCTTAACGAGTTTTTTAGTATTTTTTAAATTTAGAGCGAAATTTAAAGTGATGTAAGAAAACACTGCTGTAGCCAATGCGTCACATGTGTTGGTTGCAAAAAAAAAAGAATAAATAACAGCTTCTCAGTAAATGCGAAATATGGGAAAGCTGGTTTTGGGTACTGAACAGTACTCAACAGTCACACCCAATATGAATCGCAACATGCTGCACGAGGTCCATGTGGCGCCAACATTGCACGGTGATGCCAACATAGAAAACAATCAGTGACGTGAACGCGTTTTCGACTATTGGTATTTCCTTGCGAGTTTGCAGGTTTTACAGTGTAGCGCCCTTTAAACCGTGGTCACCGCGTTGCAAGTCATATACGATGAGCGTCACTGCACACTTCAGCGCGGTTGCACCGCTCCCTTACACCGCATGACGGTCGGGTTTCGAGGGTTACTGTATGCCCGTCACGTTACACACACACACACACAAGACGTGACGGTGGCGTCCCCTTTCTCCTGCAGCAGCCAACCGCAAATGTTCACGATTGGAAAGAGAGAGGGCGGCGGTTGCGTAACTTTCATCTCGCCCCGTCCGGGGAACCAGTTCTTTCGAATGTCAGACCCGAGAGGTCGTTTCGTGTGTGCTCGCGAACGTGCCCACATTAAGTGTAGGGCCTTCCCAGATTGGTGATGTCACCGGCGTTGCTTGTCTCGAGGCCTCGCGATACACACACGCGGACCTTTTCTCTTATCGTTTATTGGTCCCCGAGTCAGAAGAGAGAGTGCAGTATTCTATAAGTTTGCTTCGCGCACGTACACTGGGTCCGGTTCGGTAGGTTTTCTTTTTTTTTTTTTTTTTTGCGCTCGGCTTGGAAGAACGTCCTTCGTTTAGTTCGTAACCGTGTATTTAGCGCATACCTGTCCACGCTGTAATGTATCCTGCTACAGTGCTGAGGCCGAATGGACAACGCTTGTCTTTCGTAAGTGAGAGGAAAGGGCAATTTATAAGGGCTCGTTTTTGTTTCTTAGACGCTACGTTGATGAAAATAAACAATGAAGCTGGTCGGAAAAATCACTCATGAGTTTACTCACTCTGACCGAGATCAGGCCGTGAGGCTGAGTGAGTCCGGTTGGGAAAAACTTTTAGAGAGCTGAGGGAGTTGGGTTGATAAAAATATCGCTGAGCCTGTGTACGAGTGAGCCCTTAGCGCAAAATATATTTCGTGATTGAGTCCGATCCAGCTCGACCTTTCACTGCCTGCAAGGCCTGTTCACTCAGGTCGCCGAGTTTGTTCTCTTTACCTACAAAGCCTCTTCGCTCAGTTCGCCGCGTTTTTTTTTCTTTCCTTGCAAACAAGAGTCGTTCACTTTTGCGGTCAGACGGTGAGAGTGAACGACTTTTTCTTTCTTTTTTTTTTGGTGGGGGGGGGGGGTGATAGCCAGTGCTATCTTATAATTGCCCAGTCGCCTTCACTAACTACGTATCCGCACTCTGGATTGGCTTGAACTTTTTCTTTCATTCCTTTCAAAGGGGAGAATTCTGCAGGTGCTAGACTCTTGCAACGATAGAAGGCGAAAAAATCATTTCTAAATTCACGTAAGGCAAGCGACACGCAACGAGCAATGAGTGCATATGTCTTGCACTGAATCGACCCCTCGGACGCTTCATGCGAGCACCTTAAACCGACGTCCTACGTTGAGTAATTAATTATATAGTTGAATTTGACCAATTAAGCCACAGATCACATTAAGCCGCACAGTTTGACTGATTAAGCCGCATATAATCTGTTTCGCTCCACTCTTCTTCCGCACCGACTTTGCGTTCCAGGTCAGGTTCACATGAAACACAATTCTGTTTATTCGATTGTGTTTTACGATTATTACGATTGTGTTTATTCGATTTGTTTTGTCATTATCTATTTTCTGTCCTTTGGTATAGCTGCTCCGACTGCGGTGTGTCTTGGTCGCGGCGCTGACATTTGGCTGTCGCTGTCGTAAAGTTCCTAGGCCACTATCCCACGTATTCCATATGGCAGCGTGGCCCGGAAACTGCTGACCTCCCCCATCCTCTTGTTCGTGTGCTCAGGCCTAGTAGTTGCGAGAATCGGCGAGTGGCTTGTATGCTCGGCGCCGATCCTTCTTCCTATGGAGAGAAAGGGTGCGCAACATCGTGTAGCCGTAAAGCCCCTAGGGGCTTTACGGCTAGACGAAAGTTCTACGTGCTTTATGTAGCCGGAGAGTGCCTCGATGCCCGCTCGGGGGCGCGCGCATCGAGGCAGCGCTCATCCTCTCCCTTCATCGGAAGATGGCGCGGCGCCGAGTTTAAACGTCAGCGCTTGCTGGTGTCACACTGGCGGCGTTCAAACAAGCTGCCTGCTCGGCTTATGTGCATCGAACGTTGGACCAGCGTGACACCAACTGCGTGACAAGAACGCGATACACAAGACGACGACAGGGCGGTCCCTTAATCCGCAGTTATTACGTCACAACGATGTCACGATTTGTGATATGCAACGGCCATGTCTTTCAGCGGCCATATCTGTCCCGAGCAAAACTAAACGAGCAAAACAGGACGCCAACACAAGCGCACGCAAGCGTGCCACATGCAACAAACGCAACGCAGAATCGCGCACCACAGAGGAAGATCTCTCGTACCAAAATCTGTTACTACCCTTCGTGCCGAACATGCTTACAGGTCAATCCATATACAACACGCAGGCCGCTCGGGCGAGCTTCACGGCGCGGCCTCGACACTGAGCTTTCACGCGGTGGTGAAGCTGGCCGGGATGCAATTAATGAATGATGGCGCAGAAAAAGTAACGACCGAGCCTCGGGGCAACAACGCAGACCCTCATTGGCTGTTGCGGACAGCGTGCGGTTGTTGAGGCCGGGGGGAGAAGGGCGGCTTTTCTCCTCTTTTCGATTCGCTGGCGGGCTTCATCGGCCACCGCGCCGATAAACGGTCCAAGTCGGTCAAGGGTAGAGGAAGAGCGTGCGTGTGTTGTCGCTTTGCCTTTCGCATGGCACTGGGATTCCGGCCAGTAAGCGCGATAAAAAAAAAAGATGTAAAAAATGAAGACAATTATCCGAGTCTACCCACTAGGGAAGAACGCTCCTGCGTGTATATTTGTGTTGTGTCCGAGATTAGAAGTGTGCAGCGAAGGGAGTCTACGTGCGAGAGAAGATCGAATGTGAACGAGAGTATGCAAGGCGTAGCAGCGCAACAGGCTTTACAACGGCTTTATGTATACGCGCAGATCTTTCTTTTGGATCCGCCACTACCACGGACGGAAAACGTCGCTCAGTTCCCCCGGAGCAATGACACGCGGCGACGTTTGCTCTAAATATGCCCCTTTACTGCTTTTTATTGCAGCTATATTTTAGTCGGGTGTGAGTGCAACACCTCAGCGCTCTGTCCTCGCTTTCTCGCCTTTTGATTCCCTCTAAACTAGCGCCAAGTTACAGATGTCATTTGTGGAATTCCATCAACCAGCAGAGCTACAGCTGTGACAGGATGTAAGAGTGAACTTGTCGGTGGTGAAACATCGTGAAAACGTGTGGCGCCCGAAAAAGACGCGGACTACAAAAGACGCGGTGCCACAGTACACGTCTTCACGAGCTAGCTGTGTTTGGAGAGACCGGCGCGTATATGTCTCAACGAATAGTAAGTGCGTGCGCAAGCATATAATAACGACAAAGCTAAACAGCCTTTTGAAAGAAAGAAAAACTAAAATAAAGGAATGACGTGCTTCTCCCAATGGTTTGCCTTTGATTCTCCGTTTTACGGGAAGACGGGGGCGGGGGAGGGTGGGGTATAAAGTATATATAAAGTGGGAAGAAGTAAAATGTTCTTGGAATGCAAAGTTAGTCTTGTCGTCCTCTACCGCCGGTATCGACAAGTGCACTCGCAGCCAACCTTATGGATGACAGGGGAAGGGGGAAGGGGGGGGGGGGGGGGAGTCACTTTTTTTCTTGTGACGTCAATGCAAACAGCAGCCCAAGAATTTCCCAGCAATTCACGGCAAGTGCACCAGTATTAACGATATATGGTGATCTTGGCGTATATGCGGAGGGGAATCGTTGGGGTGGTGTTCGGATTTTACCTAAAAAATGTCCATGTTGCATGTGTATATATAGACGGACAAACATGCACAAAGACAGTTGACTCGCCTTTTTCTCCAAGAGAAAAAAGAAATGGTTGCGTCACTGTATTTCACGATAGGAAAAAGAGGTGACAGATAATATGCCTTAATGGCTTTATATCACACCGCGTCATCTGTTCACTCGAAACAGAGTAAAAAACAGTGCTCGAGTTCCCGTGTATCGTTTGCACAATTGTGTCTGTACCTTAATTTTTCGCGCTAACCTTCACCGGTTACTTAGCGTTGGGTCAACTGCAGATTGGCAGAGTTGATGGAATACACTGAAGGTCTTCAAAAACCCTTCGAAGGAAGCATCGATGTGCTCGTACAGATTCGCCGAAACGTTCCCACACATGTAACTTAGAAGTGTGGCAGCTTGGGCTAGTTGGTATGGCATGACGATAGTTAGAGCGCGAGTACAAAACGACGACACAGAGACGTGTCTTTCGTGTCCTTCTTGTCTCTGTGTCGTCGTTTTGTTCTCGCGCTATAACTATCGTCGTTCCCACACACGCGCGCATAATTGCTCGACACGTGCGAGGGTTGGCCCGATCGAGAGATGTGCCTTTCAAAGCCGCAACAGCGCCCCCCCTCTCTCTACCGCTCCTGGCGGCGCTTAGCGCGAACCGGTTCAGTGTTTTCATTTCCCGCCGGCATTGCTGCTGCTGCTGCTGCTGCTGCTGGCCGCGCATCCTTCTGCAGGCGCATCCGATGGTGGCGATACGGGTCGGCCACGACCTTGTGCCAAGACTACACAGCGACTGTGCCGCCGCGAGACGCAGTCTGTCGCCGGACAGAGCGACGGGCTTTGTAGACAAAAAAGAAAACAAAACTGACCGCTGCAGCGAGTCAGACAGGAGAATAGTGAGTAGCGAATCAGCCCGAGTGCTTGGTGTGTATGTGGCAGCAGCGCGAAAGGCGCGCGCACTGATTGGGCGCTAGCTTGCGGAGTGGAAAGTATTGGGGAAAGCTCGACATGGCGCGAAATTCGAATCTGCAGGGATTAATGGAGGGGGGAGTACAAGCCGCAAAGAAAACTTTTCTTTTACTGTTTAAAGCACTGCAAAAGGCGAAAGCACAAGGCGAAGAGGACCACAGATCAGGGCGCTGGACCGCAGGACTCCGGTGCATTGACTTGTGGTCCTCTTTGTCTTGTGCTTTCGTTTTTTTTTGTTTGTTTGTTTTTTGCGCTGCTTTAAACTTTTCACGTGAACCAACTCGCGCAGTGATGCATATTTTTCCTTTCGTTCGCTGCGTGACATGAGCGGCAAGATTAATCGTACTGTGTAAAAGGCCCCCAAACGTTAACGAAGGAGGAGAATATACGTTTTCGAAGAAAATGCCACACAGCAGAGTCTCCTCCTTGTGTCATGCGCTGTGAAACGTGCAAATAATGCAGCATCAACTAGCTTCAACGCTCAATCTTACTGCAGTACCACTCTATCATCGGCTTAGCCAGATAGAGTGGAGTGTTACATAAAGTACATACAAGCACACACGCAGCTAAACATCTAAAAAAGTCAGACCCCCCCCCCCCCCTTCCCCCAAGCATGATGTCATTGCTACGCCTCTGCAACGTGTACTACGTGTTAGACACACTATTAACGAGCCCTTGAAATTCCCCTCCTTACCTTAATATTACGCGCGGTACGATATCTCAGAGGGCAGTTTATCCAGTCGCGAGTATAAGCGAGGAAAGTGGTTGCTCGTCTTTCGACGCTTTTCTGTTCGCGCGCACTGCTTCATTTTCTTGTCGAAACAAGGCTAAACGCTCATGAGCGAGCTATGCGGATCTGGCCACGTAATGTGCAGAGCAGATAAACCGGCGGTCAATCACGGCAACAGAACAGCGTATCAAGTTGGGAGTATAGCAGCTCGTGCTGTGGGTTTTTCTTGACCGTACTGATAATGCAAAGGTTCCTCGCCCCGGAATTCAGCTTGCTCCCGTATTTTCACGCTTATTTCCTACGCGCACCCCGTTTACAATCTACCCTTTTCACGATGCCACAGCGGAATGCGCCCTTCCTTAGCGGGGACGTCGCAAAACGCCTCCTTGTCTCGAAGGCTTTCATTCTAGCAACACTGCGTATGCATACCAAAACTACACTGTACCAAAACGGCAGAGGGTAGTACATAGATATGTGGTGTTCAATGTCCCAAAACCACCATATGATTATGAGAGACGACGTAGTGGAGGACTCCGGAAACTTCGACCACCTGGGGTTTTTTTTATTGTGCACCCAAATCTGAGCACGCGGGCCTACAGCATTTTCGTCTCCGTCGAAAATGCAACCGCCGCAGCTGGGATTCGATCCCGCGACCTGCGGGTCTGCAGCCGAGTACCTCAGCCACTAGACCACCGCGGCGGGGCAGAGGGCAATACAGTAAAATGAAAAAGGCGAATTGCTAAAAAAAAAATAACATAAACGCGTGGAACCACGGGCCAATTGCTAACTACTGTGTTCATATCTCCATCAAAGCAATCAATCTGGCACAAATACCCGCACTAATAATGATATAATAATTGTTAACGTTTTAATAATAACTGTTAACAAAAAATGAAGTTACATGTTTCAGTTTCGCGACGAAACTTCAGCACACGCGTACGTCAGTGCGAAGTCACGATTTGCAGTTCACATAATTCTAATTGACCTCGCTGCCTTTCACTTTCTCACATCAATCAAAATTTCTGAGTATGTTATGCTATGACTTTGGGCCCCTTAGGACTTGATTTTAAACTATACATTAGACGATGTCAAAATCTATGACGGCAGCATCGCCGCCTGTATTTTCTTTTTGAACATTTTGTCGCTTAGCCAGCGTTTAGTGGTGCTTTCGGAATTGTAAAATTGTAATTTAACAATACGAGAACAGCTGTTTTACCCTTTGGTGTCCCGGCGGGTTGTTTGATCCGACGTCTCTGCTTTTGCAGCACCGAGTCGTCCCGGCCGATGCAGGCGGCGGCAGAGCCGAGATGCTGAAGATCGGCTGAGCAGAGGCCGCGCCTTTCGATGCCACTGAGCCGCTTCCGCTGGCCGAGGCTGGGCGCGGCCAAGGTCTGCGCCAGCGCTCTCGGCTCCCTGGCCCTGTTCCTGTTGCTGGTATCAAGACCGACGCCGGCCACCGTAAACCACCACCACCACCAGCCTCCCCTCGGCAAGGCCCCCACCAGCGATTTCTGGACGGGACCAGCCGGCTGGGTCGTGCTCCCAGACAACGTCACCGTCCACCGCGGAGTCGAGGCCAACCCTCACAACTACTCCTACCTGCTGGACAACCCGCAGGTCTGCGTCTCCGACGGGCCTCCGGTCCTGCTGGTCGTTCTCGTCGCGTCCAACGCCAGGAACGGCGCCGAACGCCGTCAGGCCATCAGGGACACGTGGGGCCAGAAGTCGCTGCAGAGGGCACTCAACTTTCGCGTCGTATTCCTGCTCGCCGACCCGGGAGACCCGGCGCTGGCGCAAGACTTGATGGCCGAGAACTACGCGTACGGCGACCTGGTGCAGGAGGACTTCGCCGAAACGTTCGACAACCTGGCGCTCAAGTCGGTCATGGGGATCAAGTGGTTCGTGACGCGATGCCCAGGCGCTGCGTTCGCGCTCAAGACGGACGATGACATTTTCGTGCACGTGCCCAACCTCCTGAGTGGTTCGTGCACAACTCTATCTTGTTTTGATGACAGATAAGAAGAACGCTTATGTTTTAAACGTGTTAGCATTGCGAGGTATACTCTGGCCAGCGCCTCCTCTATTTTGGTGGTAGTGGTTAGAAGAGAAGAAAGGCTCCTAATTTCTGCAGCCCGGTCGGGAGCACGGCGCTGTGCCTCCTCTATTTTATCAAGGACAGAGAGAGAGAGAGAGAGATTAATGAAAGAGGAAGAGACAAAAAGGACGCTATTTTCTGCCTCCCGTCGCGGGGGCACGGCTCAGCGCCTTTAGGGATCGGGGAAGGGGAAGTAAAGATGATAGGAAGAAGAGAGGAAGGAAAGAAAAAGTGAATGTCATGGCAAGAGAACGTCTTGTCAGTACAGTCAGTAGTGCGAGTGAAAAGAGTCCGTCTATAAGGCGGCGAGGTCCGCGCAAGCACAGAACTCGAGGAAGGCTCGAAGGGCTTTCGTCTTCGAGCGCGCGGGAAAAAGTATGTCTTCCATTGTTTCGGCAGGTAGTCCAAGCAGACGATAGCGGCTTACCAGTGCGCAACGCTCAGTGGTCAGGGCAGGAGCAAACAATATGCTGCAGCGTTTCGTCATCACCGCACCTTCGGCACGCTGGCGATGAAGAGCGACCCGCGGAATACATGCGTGCCGCAGGCCAGACGCTGCCAGTACGCAGGCGAAGCAACAACCGCCGCTCGCATCTGTCCAGGCCGGTCTCCGGAAGGGATGGTGGAGGTTTGCCGCTTGCCACCCGTGTGTCAGGGTGGGCCGTTGGTAAGAGCTTCCGCAGTCGCTGCCGTGAGTAATCCGACTGGGTTACCGCCTTAGTGACTGGCGTGTCGCAGTGGTGTGCTGCCTTAGCGGCGGCGTCAGCCTCCTCGTTGCCAGCTAATCCAACGTGCGAGGGAAGCCAGTGGAGGGACAGGCGCACACCACTCTCTTTGATGGCGGTCAGTTTTGCGTGCAGCAACGCCACAGTTATGCCTGCTTGGTCTGGTTGGAGCAGCGCTTGTAGGGCTGGTCGGGAGTCGCACAGAATCGCCACAGGCAACTGGGGTAACGTGGCAGCAAGGTGGTCGGCTGCCAAGTGAAGGCCGGCCAATTCAGCTGCAGTGGAGCTGGCGTGAAAGGGAAGTCGGCAGCGGATGGTTGTCCCAGTCGATGGTATGACGCAGGCAGCCGCGGCCGAATGGGGGCTGTCCCGAACGGACCCGTGCGTCGGTGGTTCAGTGGTAGAATATCAAGGACAGCCCGATCCAGCTGTTCACCACCCTTTCGTGCTCTCGCCCATCACCTATATAGCCTTGGCCTGTGCAATGCGGTCACGGGGAAGAGAGCCCTTCATATAGTGCCTCATGACGGGAATAATATAAAGTTATTTTTTGTAGAGTTGTGTACAGATCCGTGGGGCGGCGTCCTGCATTCCTCGTTATCGCAACGTTGGTGCTCACGATGACTCTGTAAGCGATACGGTGTTTTGAGATAGCGTGTCGCCGTTCGTGGCGCTATGCGGGTAACCAATGGGAACGCGTCACGATGACGCCGTTGCAAAAGTAGCGCTTCAGGTAGCGGCGGCACTGCTTCCGGCCACAAAGAAGGAGCGCGAAGGAACAAATCTGACAGACGTGTGATATTGGAGAGGGATACGCGTCTATCGCGTTTCTGTGGGAAAGCGCCCGGAAGCACGTGTGATGCAAGCGGCCCTACTGCTTCTGTGGCGTCGTATAACGACCACACTTTGAACTAAAACGGCTCCCGTTGAAGAGCGCGCTTGCACTGGCATTGAATGAAATAAAGGAGGCGTTGCTCTTGTAAAAGGTATACGGTGTATGGGTATCTCACAGATGAGACGCTTAGTGTAGTGCAAGCTTTTGCTACGAAGGTATTCCCGGTGGCTGGCGTCCGTATGGAGACAGAAAAGTACTGACAAAAAATAGAGAGCGCGCAGCGCACTCATGCGGCGGCGCTGCTGTAGTATGACGTCGAGCATTGTTAGAAACCGGGAAACTTGAAAAGCCGAGGCAGCGGAGAGCGTTTGTATCGGGCAAAAAAGAAAAACTATAAAGGTGGGTAGTCACTGAGAGCAGCAACGCGGACAACGACGGCGAAAGTGGGACCACGCAAAGGTGGAGAATGCGTCGAAAAAGCGCGAGTCCGAGGGAGAATGCCGCCGATTCAAGTCATTCAGGCCGCAAAGCAAATGGACAGGCGTCTACAGCAGAATACAGTTTCGCGGTGGCGTAGCCAGAAATTTTTTCGGTGGGAGGTAGGGGGGTTAAACTATACTTTCTGTATGTTCGCGAGCACGTTTGTATGCGTACGTGCATGTAAATATACGCAAGCATAATTGAAAAAATACGGGGTTTGACCTACCCTCCCCCAAGCCCTCCTGGCTATGCCCCGACAGCTTCGCTGGTAATCCGTTCCCATATAACTGTTGTGGCCCCAAGTTTTTCTTTTTTTTTTTTGACAGGCGTCATAATGTAAGCAGCGCCACGCCTGCACGAGCAACTCTCACAGTAACGGATCACAGAAAACTCAAGCATCCACATTAGCAACCGATGTAACACATTTTACTGCGATAGCAATTATATGGACAGTTTCGGCTGGTTTTTCCCGCCGCTGTCACTCTCGCATATGTATATAGACGGGCAACGCCTACTTTATTTCTTTCAATGCCAGTGCCAACGAGCGCCTCTCAACGGGAGCCGCCGGTCCACCTTAGTTCAGGGAGGGGACGCGCCGCTGCTCGCGTCACACGCGCGTCCCAGCGCTTTTCCCCGAAGATGCGACAGACGTGTTTCCCACTCCAATATCGTACGTCTGTCGGGTTTCTTCGTTCGTGCTGCTTCTTTGTGGCTCGAGACAATGCCGCCGCCGTGTCACAGAGCAGCGAACGCAGAAGCGTTGCAGTGACGATTCCCCATTGCTTGCTCGCATAGCGCCACGAACGGCGACATCTCAAAACACCGTATCTTTCAGAGCCAGCGTAGCTGCCGATATTGCGAACACGAAGAATGCAAGACGCCGCCCCACGGATCTTCGCACAACTGAACGAAACATCACTTCATGTGTTTTCCGTCATGAGGCACTGTATGAGACCCCCCCCCCCCCTCCCCCCCCGTGACCACAAAGCACACGCAAAGGCTATAGGCGATGGGAGACAGCAGGAAAGGGCAAGAGGAAAGGGAGGTGAACAGCTGAATCGGGCGCATCTGGCTGGCATTGATAAAACAGAGGAGGCGTTGATACTGGGAAGGATGCGCTAGCCTCCACTTTCTGTGGAGCGAACATCGCCTTACTGGCCGGGGTCGTCTGCGCGCGCGCTTATCTTGTAAGCGAACGAGGGGGGGAGAGAGAGGGAAATGGTTGCCGCGTCGCGGCAACGTTCAGCGCGCGCCACTTGCCCCCACAGCAAGCGGGAGCTTTTAGGGGCTGCGCTTCAACACGTAAAAACGGTGCCAGATGTGTACTTACCTGGAGCGGCCGTCCACATATATTTGCGCTCTACACATAACATCCACCAGCGGCGACACACGACATATTAGTACCAAGAACCCCGGGTGGTCTAAATTTTCGGAGTCCTCCACTATGGCGTTTCTCATAATCGTACGGTGGTTTCGGGTCGTTAAACCTCACATATCAGCCCTTTGTACCAGCGTGCGCTGCCCACGGGAGGCGCTTCTCACTAACGCCGTCACTACGCACGGGCCTTGTAGTTTCCTGTGGCTCGGGCCACGCCGCGGTGGTCTAGTGGCTAAGGTACTCGGCTGCTGACCCGCAGGATCAAATCCCGGCTGCGGCGGCTGCATTTCCGATAGAGGCGGAAATGTTGTAGGCCCGTGTGCTCAGATTTGGGTGCACGTTAAAGAACCCCAGGTGGTCAAAATTTCCGGAGTCCTCCACTACGGCGTCTCTCATAATCAAATGGTGGTTTTGGAACGTTAAACCCCACAAATCAATCAATCAATTGATGCGTCCAGCATTACGCAACAGCTTGAAATTGCCACATGCTAGCAAAGCAGGGTGTAATCTGGAAATTGTGCAATGATGAATCAACTGGTGTGGCTGTCAATTTACCTAGCTTGTCTGGGACACAAATGAGTTAATACTATAAAAAAAATAACGGATTGTACAAAAGGCACCTCACCGTGAAACAAATTCTGGCAAGCTGAAAAAATTTTAAAATGCGAAGAAACGAAATGCACCACCTTGCGAGTTACCGCACCAAATGAGTGACGTCATAGATTTAGACAGCGTACATTGCACAGTTGCCAGATATGAAGTAAACTGTTTCGAAGGGGCTATAAACTATCAAAAATTTAAACACATTTCCTCGAAACACAGGGCCGAAACGCAAAAAGAGCACATTAAAGTCTGCAACGTCACGCTAACACCTGTGCTTCGAGATTTTGGCTCAAAATTAAAAACAAAATGAACCATTTACCTTCATTGTACGTAAGATCCGACAGAGTCCGTAAGTGCTTAGCATTGAAGGACTCTAGTACTGGTATCTAATGTTGAGGCTTAAGCCCGTATTCACAAACCTTGGCGTTTCGTAAAGTTTCTGTGCTCTCTACGTGCATTAAAAGTGCGCAGAAATGGTAACAGGGTAAAATATAGCAACGAGATTTGTTCCTGTAGACTAGCCTACTTTGCTCAGCAAGCGCAATAACGGCTTAAAACCGATGAGGTAAGGTTGAGGTTGGTTTGTGAATACGGGTCTTGATGATGTGAAGTAATCACGAGGCTACACATCAACAAAGCAAGAGCTGTTTCTTTAGAATGTATTTGCTATCGGTGTAAGGAACGAAAGAACCTGCGTGTGATGCCCTGGTAACGATAACCTGCCATTACCAACTTCAACGATGTTGGTACTCCAGTATGACGGCGTCAATGAAAACCGTCTACTTCTCAAAAATAATTCATCAGTCTCAAGTGATAGTTACATTTAAAAGTCTTTTCAAGGACCTGCTGCATCTCTTCTTGCACTATGGCGTCTCATTAAAACTTTGCTTCTTCTCGCAGCACTGGACCGGCCATCAATGGAGGACGCCATCTTGTGTCACTCGAACCCCGAGCGGCGCATCCTCCGGCACGGCGAAGGCCCACTGCCGAACCGCTACCTCAAGTACTGCGTGCCCAGGGACCAGCTTCCCGGAGAGCTGTTTCCGCACTACTGCGGAGGATTTGCGTATGCCTTCTCTCAATCCTCGGCCAGGAGGCTCTACCAAGCGTCCCAGGCCACGCCCATCTTTTTCATCGAGGACGCCTACGTCACCGGTTTTTGCCGGCTCAAGGCCGGCCTGCGCACCATCGGGCACCCAGGCATCACCCTCAAGCCGCGGGTGACACTGGCTCGGGCAAGCTGCGCCTTCACTCGCGAGAGTAGGATCACCTCGCACGAGCTTGGACCGCGAGACATGCGTCTGCTGTGGCGTGAAGTGAACACGCAGGCATTTTTCTGTCCACGCCTCTTGGGGGTGATCAAAGCAAAGGGTCGAACTAACACTCGGTGATGATGTGATCTAGTAAGCGAACGGTGTGCATGAACACGTGCTGGTAGAGCGACACGATCAGCCAGCCCAGTGACCGCTCAACCGATGCACCTTGTGCGCCTGGTGAAAACGGCTCAACAGCACCCAAACTCCGGCTCAATCGCTAGTCAGCGCACATCGTGAAAGATGAAGATACTGTCGCGCGTTTAAGCGTTGCCAATAAGTGGCTATACCACTGTTTGGTGGCTCACTCATGGCCATTTTCAACCAGCAACTAAAGGGCAGTCATTATCACTGTACGAAAAAGTGACACCGGTACGCTACGTGACAGAACCTGAAGGTTTAAAACGAAGGTACAACTAATATTCCAGACACCAACTAGTGCTTGAACGAAAAACACCACCGTGCATATAGTTGTGGTGTGTTCCAAAACTTCCAATCTGAATACCACTTTAATTCAATCGTGTCTCTCCAAGTAACCGAAGAAAAAAATCTGCATTGCTGAACAGGAACAGGCAGAACACCAAATTGAACGGTGAAATACACCATGTGTTCTCGCAAGACCATCAATGGCGTTCAAGCATGCATTGCCTAACACCTAGCAAAGTATTTTTATAGACTACAGGCACTTCCAGCAAATGGTCTTGTGGCAACTCTCACCTTACTGTGAACAGACAGTTTTCACTGGCATTCAGGTGACTCATGAATTTCAAAAAACAAAAGAACACATTTCAGGCTCAGTCTTGCACAAACAAGGCTTTTATTTTACTACTCATGGGAGCCGAAGGTGCACACAGCGACAGCTAGTCGTCATTGTTGCCCCCCGAGCCAGCAGAGTCGACGTCGCACGTACCATGCAATCGGGAGAGCACATGAGCCTCGATGACGTGTAGTAGTCTCGAGGATTTTCGAAGCCAGTCGACACGAAAATTGTGCACAAACTCTATGGTGTCTCCAGGCTGTGCATTATAGATGCAAAGGTGCCCAATCAACGCAAGTGGCTGCTCGTGGGACTCGCATGACAAAGAAAGAGCACGCGTAAAAAGACTGTTCAACAGACAGCGAAAGTGCCCAGCGAATTCACTTCGGCGAGTACCCTACATCGAACGAGTCTGGGAGTCTTCATTAGCACTCAACGCCGCAATCCGCAAACTTGTGCGGCTGCCACAAATGGTCAAGTATCCAGCAAGGCAAACGGTCGGCTATTTGCAGCGGACGTGCTTCGCTCAGTGTTTTCAAGTATCATTCTGAATGTATAATGCGAACCATGTCGATTAAAGGGCATTACCACTTCCGCAGAGAGGTGGGCTGTGAAGCAAAGATGCACCTTTCAGTATCATAACTGAAACTTGCACTGGTCTTTTGCCTTAGCAGTACAGGAATAAATGCAGGCTAATAACTTCGAAGCAGGCAAAGTCATTTCTGCCTAGTCATTCTTACTGATGCCACACCAGGCACAAAGTGCTATGGTCTGCTTTCACACATACTCAAAAACTTTGAATCATTATCATTACTTTGATGAAACTAGAAACAAATTTTAGTAGGCATAAAAATGTCGCTACAGCAAATGAAAAGCTATGAAGTTCTAAAAGAACGCTTTGCAGGAACCAAAAGAAACCTTTAACAACTAAAAGTGAACACGGTATGTACATTCACAAAGGGGCCAGTGTTAGACATTTGAATACTTTCTCTGGTTGCTAATAGCATATTCACGAAGGAACCGCACTACAAATACCTATGTTGCTAGCAGCAGGCTTCGCTCCTCAGGGTGTTGCAGAACTTGCCTGGAAAACACCAATGGCAACTTTCACATCTGGTTAAACTTCTCTAGATCAAGTTTTGATGTGAATGCAGTGAAAAGTGCCAGTGGCTTCGCAGCCTGCTTTTTTTTTTTTTGCTGCACACGCTAACACTGCATTATTCAATCATCACAGGTGTCTAGGCAAAGTACAGTGTTATCACACTGATCCTGAAACTCATGCAAAGGCCCATGCAAGATTATTTGTAAACCTTTTCAAATGACACCAAAGGGTAGCAAACTAACTTTGATGCTAACGACGCTCTCAACCTTCTTGCATCTTAGATGCAGCATTAAAAACTGCATTTATGTACAGCAAGAACAGACACCACACCAGGACCTGGAATGGGAGGAGCTCATTAACCACAGATATCAAGAAGTTTTGAAGCCATGCGTTCTAATGCTTTCAATAAAAAAAAGACGAAAACTTCAAAAGAAATCCTGCGAATTGTACATACGTATGAACACCTTAAAGATGATACACGAACTCAGCACCTACAAGAGCTGCGAAAACATTACATAAGGTCTATGGTATTGAAATAGCGCAAGACTGCTGCCACAAGGCGTACATATATGAAGAGGCAAAAGAAAAAAAGCTGACAATGTGTTTTGTGTGCCCATCACAGCGACACTTTCAAAGAGACTCGCCTAGTTGCATTTTAACCCTATATAGTAAACGCTCATTTACAATTACCCAGAATAGCAATAAACAGGTGTGCAAAAGACGAGCCCAGGAGTCATTTTTAGAGAAACCGATGCACTGGCATGTTTTCAAATCACCGGAGAGAAAGGACAGGCAGATGCAGCACAACACGCTGCGAGCCAATCCATAATGATGGTCACTGCTTAACATCGTCAGTAGCCTTCTACACTCACACTCGCTCTATTTTGTTTTTTTTTCCTTTTAAGTATGATCAATCTCGCACATCGTTCAAAGAACCATTCACTCAATCTTTCCTCAAGAGCCAATGGAATTTCCAGATGGCCTTCCAGTTTCAAACACAAGAGAGAAAAATGAAGTCGAGCCAAAGTTTCAATTTTTTTCTAATTAAAAAAAAAAGGGAGAGAAGAAAAGGGGAAGGACACTGTACATGATGGTAATGTGCGAACTGAAGAGGGAAAAAGTAGAAGGGGGAGAGTAATGATAGTCTTCAACAAGACTGGAAATTGCGCGAGCACTCTAATCAGTTTGTGCGGCGCCTGCTACTGCTTCTGGTCGACGAAGCCGTCTTGGCAGGGCTCACCGCCGGTCGCTTCGCTGAGGCGTGGTCTTCGTCGTCGCTGTCGCAGCAGTGCCTCTTGATTGCGCGCTTGGACGTCCGCTTGCCACTGGTCTCCTCATCCTCGAAGCACGGGGCGTGCGGAAACTCTCCGAGCCCATGGTGGGACAGGAGTCGCTCGAAGGTTCCCAGCAGGGCGATGCCTGCCGAGTGCTCCAGTGATTCGGGCCGGTTGTAGACGCTGCAGTTCTGGAAGATGAGGTAGATGTCTGCAACAAAATCCTTGGTGGTGCGGTACTCCATGCCGCTCAGCTTGCCCCGGATCTTGCCCAGGTCCATGGGTCGTCGGATGACATCGTAGTAATCGGGAACATCCTGCAGGAGATTGGTGGACTGTTAAGAACAATGGCTAGCAAGCCACTAAGACACCAGTAAACGGGCTGAGACTTTTTTTTACACTCCCCATACAATCTCGCCAATTCATACAGTAGACCGTGGCGATCACATTTACTGAATATCAGTGTCTCGCAGCCCTTCATTTAGAAAAATAATCCCGCACCCATCTCCCTTGCCTGACCGATCCCCCTCATACGTGCAGTATGGCGACCGCTTGCCCATGGGCAATGTTACGCACCACTGAGCTCATCGATTGGTTCTTCGCCCTACGAAATGGCGCCTTGGCCTTGTGTCGCTACAGTGCCTAAAATACTTGAAGTGCAATTACCGCAAAGAGGTGCACATGGGAACTTTTGAGGCCGCTTGGCGATACATCCACTAGGTGGCGTGCTCTCGCTACGAACACCTAGGATTTTAACGTTCCGCATCTCTCCTTTGTGTAAGCATTTCGCCTGCTTCAAACCTTTCTTAATGATTTTCTCAGAACTTATACTTTCAGTATATTTCAGTACACGAACGGTCACGACCATTTGGTAATAACGATTCTTCGTTAAAACTTGGCACACTTATGCATCACATTAGTGGGTGTCCAATGGACCTCAGTAAGCAAAATCGTGCAACAAGATTTATCATGGCTGACTGTTACACGAAGGTTCTCCTGGCCCTAAGGCATATATTCTTGGTTATCTAATCACCGAGTTTACAATATTCATCGGATCTCATTTTTTTGGTTTACTGGCCAAAGATTATTTTATGCCCCTTCACAAAATCTGTTTTTCTTAAGGGGAGACACTCGTCTTAAAGGTGAAGATTTTTCATCATTAAAAATATTTTAATAAAATTAGGTGCATATGTGCTTCTGTTTTCCAAAATGTAATTAGTTTTATTGTATCTCGATTAGTTCTTAGATTATGAGAAAATAAGTCTAATTAGGTTATTTCTTACATGTGATTAAGGCACTTTCCCTCGATATTTTTTTGGTTCAGTTTAAGATGCAGCTGTAGCCAAATATTTGCAATGTGGAGCTATGCTATATGTATTAATGCCGATATACATCATCACATAAACATTTTTAACTTAGTTGATGCACTATAATTCTGAAGTGTAATTCGCTCAATGTTGGTCTAAAAAAAAAAAAAGAAAAAAAAACCCGTGACACCGAGAAAATCGCATTTGAAGTTTTGACGCTCACTGCAGAAATCGCTAAAAGGAATCGTCAACAATAAATTTCATTTAGATGTTCCCTATCTATTTTCCTGCTTTGAATTTAATTCGATGTTTCACTGTCGATCATTTGTGTAATAAATCTTTTTTTTAATAGCAGATGCTTGGTTTGCGATCATAGAAGAAAAAACAGCCAAATAAACACACAAACAAAACTTGCAATTGGAGGTGGAACTGAAATAGTTGCCTTACCTACATGATCGTTCACTAGCAACAAAAGTAAATAAAATAAAAATAGAAAAACCTCACGAAATTTTTAATTCCCATTTCCACGACACACACAGTTGGCAAATAAAGATACTGTACACACACACAAGGCACAGAAAGAACACAGCATAATTCGAACACACATTGGTGCACTTGACCTATTTGCACCGCAGAGAGCACACAACTAGCGGCGAGCGGCCGTGTACGCGGGTGTCAGTGCCCCCCAGATTTTCCTTTTTGGCACATCGCGGAGCGGCCTCAGAGCCGGTGGCGCGGTCTGTACACTTCCCTGTTCTACTGTACACACTGTACTGTGGCGATGCAGTTTTAGCTGCGCAGTCCGCATTTTCATTTTTCTGTGATGCCCTCTGCTGTTTTGAACAGCCCGAGACTCTGGGAGAAGCGGTATTGCCAGAACGAAAACCTCCGAAAAGAGATGCCTCACTTTTGTACCACTAAAAGAACAGTGCTCCTCCCTCCACGCTTCCTACCCATGCTGGGGGAAGCCCCGCTCGGTTGTTGGTTGTGCGCTATTGGCATATCACGAACGCCGTGTCACGTCGCCGGAGTCCCGACGAGGGGCTACTTCTTCGCGGAGAAGGGTGGCGAGCGGCTGCGCGAAAATTTGAAACGGACGTTCTAACCCTTGCGATTTTCTTATTGTAGTAAGTATTCGCAAAATTCTTGCGGCAGCATGTTCACATTGCAAAAGCGTGCGTGGTATTTTTCTTGATTAAAATTTTTGAACTTCAAGGTTGTTTACTGGCCCTTTCATAATACCAAAAAAGCACTAAGCAGGCACCCCTACCCAACCCCCATTGATAAAAGAATTGGACCAGATATCGAGTAGAATCTTCTGCTCAGCTGCGGACAAAGTTCAAGATGCCGATAGAAGAGCCTATAAGATGAATCACACTTGTGCTTCTAATAGAATGTTTCACTGAATAGCCACGTATTTACTTTTTTTTTACCGAGTAAGATGGTAGCGTTGCATGAAACTTGATGAGTTATAAGAAGGTCTTTAATGTTTCGACAATTTATGACAACTCATAATGCGACTTAGAGGCACCACAAGTGTAAAAGCATGAAGAAAATGGGCACGTATCTAGAGACTATAAGAACTTGGGTTCCTAAGGACCACTGCAGCAGGATTCTGTAGAGCAGAATGAAAATGAATAGGAGAGGGGGGTGTGCTTGCTAGGAATTTTACAGCTATTGGTCATACAGATTGAAGGGTACTTGTAATGACTATAGCTTTAGTGTAAGCCCTAAGTTCAGCAAAATCAACAGCATTCTGTCTTGAGACGACGGCACACAGTGCACCTGACTATCACCTGTGAATGGCAAGCTAACTTCCGCACCAACTGAAGTGCCTTTTCTCTGCTAATGTAAACACTGCGATGACTGGAGTTAAATATTTGTTGCTACAACATTAAGCATTGGGCTTGGCTGCACAGCATTGCCAGAATGAATGATGAATCTTACCATTACGCCCGAGTTTCAGGCATGAAACCAGTGACACAAACGTGAGTTGGTGTAGGAACGTCAACTACTATCTCAGACATTAGAGAAGTGCTTGATGTCACAAAAATGAGCAAGTGCCATTGGATGGAGCACCTACACTCAAAAAAAAAAAAAAAATGGAGTATTCGAGTAGTAGTTCTGCTACACAACAATAATAGTAATCCGACTTCTTGCATTTTCTTTCTTGAAAACCGGATGCTGGCCACTTTCCTGTCGGGATCGCTATGTCACACTGATAACGCCCGCGCCGTTCACAACTACCGGAACCTTGGTGATAGCACGAGGAAAGTACTCGAAGTAGATCACAATTATGGTTTTGTAGCAGAAACAATCCCCAAATACTTAATTTTTTAAAAGTGTATGCAAATTATTTGTGGAAGAAGCGGCAATCGCTGTGGGCAGAATTGACCATTTTTTCCCGAAGTTGCCATAGAATGTAGATCACAGATACAAAAATGGATTTGCAAACACCATTGAATTGATAATTGTTGCTCATAATGATTCGCCCTTAGAGCCACAATCTCCAATTTCTCAGATAAAAAAAAGGGTATCGTTGCTAACATATCAATGCACTCACCCGACGGCTGACTGCGCAGTGGAAGGGCCACGAATTTTGGTCGTGGACAAGCGACTGAAGAATCTCGTCACAGGCTTTGAAGTCGAGTGGGAGGTCTTGGCTGGATCGTCGTGACGAGGCACGTGACGTAATGCCTGTTTCAATACAAAGTGATCAATGTTCTCACAACATCCAAGGTTTTAGTAAAAACTTACAAGTTGCCCGAAATACAGCCCGCGCTCCAAACACATTGTTAGCTCCAAATGTAACGATACTTTCTGTCCCAGATTCGCTTTGCCATTATACATGTTCAATGGGACAATAAGAGCTGACACGACCACATGACAACTGTATTTACTATGCTCGTTAAACAAAATGTGTGACACAATAACAGCTCAATATACAAAGCTAAGAGCAAGTCCGTGCTCACCTTCCTCGCTGACTGAGGAGGAATCCTCCCAGCTGACCCTGGAGCGTTTGAAGCTTATTCGGGGTGGACGGTACGGATCAGACTGTGCAGAGGGCTGTTGCTGCTGCTTTTTGTCTGCAGGGGAGGGGAGCACACAGCTTTCTGCATGCAAGTTACATAAGTACCAACGGAGAGCAGAGATGGAGGCTGCGAACACACAGCCCAAACTGTACAAAAGGACGATGGTCACCACTTACTGTGCTCCTTCTTCTGTCGCCTCTCGATGTAGCGCTTGGACTCGGCAGCAGCGCTTTGTGACCTCGTCCTGGTGCCCTTACCTGTGGCGGAGGTTTACTTCATAAATAAAGTATGACACCCCCAGAGCTATGCACTGATTGTAAGAACACCAGCAGTGCAGGACTACAAATTACAATGAACAGCCTAGTGTTTGGCTACTTGCATTTGAAATGCTGAAAAGAGTTCTTATACGAAAGCACATTTAAATAAGTATGGCAATTTCAAAAGAACAGCCAAATGAAGCACTAATCCTTAGATTGAGAAACCGTTATTTGAACACAATCATAGGTTGAACAACAAGAAGAGAAAATGATGGGCAGGGTTTCATTTTTATTACATTTGTGCTGAAACATCAGCCCCTGATATCACAGACAGCCTTTGTTGGCGCTTCAGCCAATAATGCCTGCCATGTCAGGGTCTCTGGCTCTGATTCACTTTTACTAGTATAAATTTACGCGGGCCAAAGCAGATGCTGTTAAAATCTACAACACGGAATAAAAGAAAAACGGCAACAAAAATAAAAGGGGAAAAAAAATTATGTTACGGCTTCTGCAAGCTTTATTCACAAACTAAACAAGGCGCCCATGTGGGAGCTGAAACGTCTCTTGAAAATCTTGCCCCCTTTATGTTGTCCGGAATTTTCGATTTATTTCAATATAATTGTCCCTGAAGAGACAGGATTCCGCTGAACTCTCGACTATAAAATCTACAACAATATGGTGAGCTTGGTGCGAGAACTTTAGGGCTATGTCGCAGCACACACTTTTTCCTTATATGCACTTTTTGACTTGCCAAACATCTTGCGACTAGACTGGTGCTTTTGGTATTGAGAAACGACAATTTACAAATACTACCAATGAAACTGCCGTAGAGTGGCCCTTCTAGATGCGTGCTTCTGTGGCATTTCTTATCGTAGCTTAAGAGATGAAAATGAATAAGGAGGGGATGTTCAGGAATTCTAGAGAAAAGTTGTTCAGGAATTCTAGAGAAAAGTAGAGTGCCGCATTGCATACTAGATGGCGCCGTAGTATCTTATTTGCATTCAATGCAGTCAAAGTACAAGCTTATCACAGTGATCGCCAGCGAACCAGGGAAATGAAGATACGCATACAGGTGCTCTCAAGTTTCGCATTAGAGAGTATGAACACTCCAGCCACCCCCTTCAAGCTGGCGTTCGCTACAGCGACACAGACAGTTCAACCGCTGGATACATGACAACACATTCCACAAGACACTACTTCACCTCATTCACAACACCGGCCTAACGGCGCACATTTAACAAACATACCCGCAAAAATATTATGCCTTAAAGACAAGTCTTTTAAGAAAAAAAAGAAAGAGTATCTATTAGCTGGCGAATTTTTTTTTCTCTGCAAACTCGGGATCCACGTCATGCCAGAGTAAACTGTGCAAAGAAACAAGCACGCACCCCTAGCCGATGGCCTGTCTGACGAACGCTGCTTTGCGACCGTGCACTTGTGGCAGTTCCAGTTTCCACGGGGTAGCCTTCGCAGTGGGGGTCGCGTGCACTCCAGGTGATAGGCCAAGGGGCAAGAATCGCAGCAGATGAGTGTGCCACCCTTGCCACACGCGTCACAGGAATCGTCGTTGCCGTCGGACGACGATTCGGCTCTGCGGGCAAACGCAAAAGCAAGACGTGAGTTGAAGTACACGGCATGACTTAGTGACAATAACTGTTTTGTTACCGTACGAAAATGCTTATTTTTCATATATCCCAAGCAAAAAGTTATTGCCAGTTTGCAAAGTACTCCAGCATGCATTGCGGCATACCAAACTTTGCACAATGAAATGCTCTTTTCAAAAAATATATGTTGCAGAGCAACAAAAATATTTTGGAATGAATAAAAATGTGGAGTGTGTGTAATTTTTTGGATTCCAGCTCCTAAACAGTACAATAAAAAACTCTATGCAAAAATATTCAAAACAAAGAAAATTCAGAATATACGTTTTGAAGATAAATGACACAAACAGTATAAATAATAATAAATGTTGTACAAAATGTTTCTATTAATGTAGACAAAGAAAATCGGAACCGATGCGCTACTTCTTTGCTCGTGCCCTGCAGTGGAGCATTGCTTGGTTTTTAGTGAGGCACAAGTGAACTCATACATTTTTTCTCTGTAAACTTTGGTTTTCTTGCTATTAGAGCCTGCAAGTGTTCCAATATAGATGGATGCCCGTGATGTGAACGATCCCTCTATAAATCAGATGTCAAATTAACTTTGCTATTTTGTCTGACGTCACCTCTTTCCACGAGCCACCTCGCTCCGCATAGGTTGGCAATCCAATATAAGCACCCAAGCATATATTTTGGCATTGTTGCACATCATCTTGAAAAGACGAACAATATCGCGAGCAGTTATAAAACGTTTTGCGCTGCTCCATGGTCAGGGCAGAGATGTGCTTCGGTGGCCTTCTTGTCGGGAGGAGAAATTCTGCAGCCGGCGCCAGCACACCGCCCCAGCGACGCGAGGACCTCGCACCTAACCACAGTAGCTACAGTCGAATCTCATTAATTCGAACATGCTTAATTCCAACTTCTGGTTAATTAGAACTGATGCTGTGGTCCCGTCAAAGCTATGTGTATTCCAATGGGCGAAAACGCCCGGTAATTTTAATGCGCAAGCACTTGCGACGGTTATTTCGAACATACCGCGCTCCGAAAATGCTCACAGCACTTACACCCAATCCGGCGGCGGCACCTTTGGCACCTCAACATTGCGTGCAAAGAAGGAAAAGAAGGGAAAAAAAAGGCTGCGGCGGAATGTTAACTTTCTCTCAAATGCTGATCTGCGACGCGCCAGTGCCACGCTTCTTTTTCGTCCCTGCCACGTAGACCCTTATTTTTCCACGCCGCGCACAATGAGAGGAAAAAAAAAAAAAAAGCCTATCTGCTTCTCTCCGCGTCGAGACGCTCCTTTCCCCATCGCGTGCTGGCCACGCTGTGGCTGAGGGTAGCAGCGGAGACGCAGTTGTTGTCGTCGTCTTTAGAGAGCGTCGGCACTGGACATTATCGCACGCAACTTCTCTTGCCAGGAGAATGCTGAAGCCGAAGTAGAAGGCGCGCACTCACGGGCGGATGACAACAATGCCATAGGAGCGACTAATGACACTAGATGCGGCCCTGTGTCTTGTATAACGATACAAGCGAAGCCAAAGCTGCTGTAAACTGACTGAGAAGGCCACCAACACATTTTATACCTGTGGCTGACCTTTGTACATACTTTGTTGACAAATGAATTTTCCTTGACTCCTAGCAACAACTCTCAATATATTGCAAAGCTGGCATAACTTTCTGGTAATTATTACTGCTCAACATTGTCAGATGGTGAAGCTGACACCTTAATTTGATATCTGACTAGCAAAGATTCTTTTGATCACAAAAGTTTGATGTTACTGTAGCATAACCATGAGGAGCCCACACTTTTGTCAAGTTCGCCAGCCAAGTGAAATTTCTTAACACACGCACATTGGCTCATGCAAAAATCTGTCAAAATAACGATGTTATCAAAACGGGCAAATTCAAATTGATTCAGAAAGTTGAGTGGCTGGACTAACTTGCTGAAAGTGCTGGGTACATGAAAAATTCAACACGCCAAAATCGACGATGCGAAACGTCAATCACCGGTGATCGATATGAATAGGCGAGGTAATGGCAGAGTTAAAGCCATTTCCACACATGCTTCCTAAACTGAGACAGAACATGCTTGAAGTTTTGACAAGTTAAGCTCGCGAACTACCATTCCATTTTTCAGTTTTGAAATAATGCAAGACTCAAATATGCTCTTATAATGGCATTGCTCGTTCCTGCTACTTGTTTCTTCTGCTTGGGGCTACTAACAATTTTCAATGTACGTGCGCGAATGCAACTAATATTTACAGTACCACAATGACTGCTTTGTCTCTAACAAACTGCATAACTCTTAGTTATTTTATGGTGAATACAGTGAATGAATAGCTCACTCGTCCTCCTCTTCGGCTTCATTGGACTCTTCGTCCTCCTCATCCTCAACCTCTACATCGTCCTCATCTTCGTCTTCCTCATCCTTTTGCTCGTCCTCTTCTTCTTCTTCCTCGATGTACTTGCGCTTGGCAGGGGTAGCTGGCTTCTCCTTGGGACGACAGGATACGCAGTACCAGTCGCCTATCGGGATTTCCTGCAGATCAAGAATAGATGTATTGTCACACACTTGGCATTTGAAATTATACGTGCATTTAGCACAAATGACAGTGTAAACTGTAAAAGAAGCGAATGAAGAAGCGACCCCCTGGCGTTAACGTGCATCAACATTCCACAGCAACTCGGGCCTCTAGAATTTCACCCCAACTGAAATGCAATGGCCTTGGCCAGGATTGTAACCACTGTACCGCCGATGTGGATAGTATTTGTCATGACCTTGCATGACACGAAGTGTCATTTACTGGAGTCCAAATGGGGTGATTCATTAGGAGCAGTTTCTTGTACTCGGTGTCTATTGGTGAATGTATGATGAGAGGCGGGCTCACATTAGATGCAGCACGCTGCCCTACTCGCGCTTAGTGCCCACTCAAGCCAACATGAAGAGCAGTGCTCTAGCCTCCGTGCCGAATTTTGCGATGTGAATTGGTACTTGAAACAGCGACCCACCTCGAGCGGAGGCTTCAGGCAGTACAAGTGGTGTCCGCGGTCGCATCCGTCACAAAGCAGCATGCGCTCGGGGTCTCTCCTCCGTCGACAGATGCGGCAGTAGGCCTTCAACACCGACCGGTCCCACGCGACGCTGCGCTCCAGGGACGACAGGTGCAGGAAAAGCTGGGCCACCGACGTGCACCCGCTCACCGACTCGCGCCAGTTCTCCAACAACGACGACTTGCTCGGTGGCTCATCAGGCACATCTATTGAGTCATAAGGTTTTTTGAAATCAAGTATATGAATGCTGAGATCAACAAAATCTACTACCGCAAAATCCAGAGCAAGCGTCCCATTCTCCCCCATTTACGGGATATTTGAAATATCCCAGGCAAGCAACCCTCCCATCATGCCATTTTTAAAATTCTTTTTGACTTGTTCTCCACAGCAGAATCCTTCAACGGTGATTCTTAAGAACCAAACTTCTTGGGAGTCTTCTAAGTAAATAACTACAAGTGGCACTGAATAACAGTCCCAGGTTGAAATGCACAAGATATACCTGTTTACATGGACAGGACGCTGACTCCTGCTGTAGCTCAGTTAGCATCGAATATATTATTCGAAAGCTGAAGGTCCAGTCCCTGCCAGCGACATGTCATCTTTTCGCCCACTTTAATTTCTTCACATTTACTGTATTAGCTCGCGTAGTAATGAACCATCTTGCATGATGAACCCGCCCCCAACCTTGATCCTTGAAAAAGAAAAAAAAAAAAACCTTTCTCATGTATCTGTTCATTTTACTTAGGTGAGATAGCCAGTGCAGTTGGTGATAGAAACAACGCTAAAACACACAATTAAATCACAAAATAATGACGAAATAAAAGTAAAAAAAATTGGCCCCCGTATCTGCATGTTTCCGTGAATTTCGACAAAAGACAATAGTCTTGCGTATGGAGAGAGTGAACAAAACATTCATTTGATGTTCTGCGCAAGAAAATCGGTGAGTGGTATTCTGGAGGCGCTGCGTTAGAGTGCCTCGAGCGTGCAGCGGAGGCGAACGAGCGCATCGTCACGTCACACATGAGCGCCATCTGGCAGTTTTATTAGAAAACAAAGCGCGTGGCTCTGAGATGGGTGTGCGCGCCCATCTCAGAGGTGATAAAGTATAGAACTCAACGCGACGCCTAGGTGCCATTACCGTCTCGTCTTAGCAAAGCGTTGAAAACACTCCCCGTTCCGTGCAAGCGTTGCATGGTCAGCGCAGCGTGATAAGCGCCACGGTCCTGAAAATTACTTATGTATGCCTTTTCTAGTAAAAGAAGCACATGCAGAATATATACGTGTTGTTATGGTACCCCAGACATGTGCAATAATTGCTTTTTAATTGACAATTGCACAAGCATGAACGCTCAACCTTGAGCAACATCAGTGGGCGCTGCGGATGGGGTCGGCCGTTAAAAGGCAAGTACCCAATGCCGTTAAAAGAAGACAGACAGAGAATGTACAGACAGACCAAAATTTTTGCGCCGAAGGTCCCCAAAAAAGACTACCGTCTTTCAAACAGTGTAAGAACCACGCTAAACAGTTGTGAGCAATGCGAGCGCGCACGGCGTCAATCAAAATTTAAAAGTCACGTCATTTGCGGCAGAGTGCCATCTGTTGAGCGCAGAAGAAACCTCGTTGCTTATAGCACCACAAAAACATAGCGGCGCGAAAACAATGCAAAAAAACAAAGCAAAAAACAAAGCGCAAGCTGGTGCGACGACCCAGTTCACCCGCTCGGCCGCAGCGCATGTGCGCAAACACCCGACGCTGCGTTGTTAATGTCGGGTTCGTTGGACATCTGCTGCACAGGACATGATCGGCTGGTTTTGAATTCAAAGATGGTCGAGTATGCTCTGGAGAATAGGAGCCGAGCGGCTTGACAACACTTTGGCGTTGATCCGCGAGTGTTTGTTACGAGAGAAAACGACTTCGGGCTACAAAAAAGGTTCGCCATGCATTTGTGGGCGAAAACAAGGACAGTTTCTTCTTGTGGGGAGCGAAGTTCTCGAATAACAGCTCCATATGCCACTGCATTGAAGGCCCGCATCGGTTAGACAGCAAGTTTCTTAATAATGCCATGCAAAACATTTGCCGTTATAACTCCCTGTGACCCCCCCCCCCCTTTTTTTCCACGTAGTGAACCCTCCCCCCAAATAGACCTCTCCCTGTTTCTTCCTCCAGCGGCATCTTTCTGCATAGCAGAGCTGCGTGTCTGCATTCATTCGACAGAAATTCCTACATTGCTATGTTCTAATGTCACAGCTTTTGAAAGAAGAGGGTCGCAAAAGGGTCACTGCTCATAGTGTGGAAATTTGCTCGGCGTAGTTTGATGGACGGAGAAACTTTATTTAGAGTACTGAGAGACACGACTAGCACGCAGTGGGCTTCACCCACGTAGATGGCAGCCATAAAAAAAAATCCGTTTTTTTTTTTTTTCAAAAGGGAATGTTTTGAATGCACACGGTTACTGGCACTTTGAGAAATATTTGCATGGCATGAATGTAAATTTATTCAATTTATATCGTGGCATGTGCAAAGTAGTTTCAAACAAGGTACAGCATTGGCAGCAGCATGGTCTTGAGCTGCTGTGCGCCACGTCACGAATAAGATTCTCACTCATTGCCCAAAAGTCTGATTGCAGATGAATGAAAAAAAAAAGAGAAACACTTCTTGCCATGAATTAGGCTGAGGTTAAGATATCCTCGTGAAAATCAAAGTGAAATTCTGCCGCTGTGTTTCTCAATAACCCAGTGAAAATTCATGTGATGTAAAACCCGACATCTTAATAATATATAATATTATCTGGCACAGTTACCTTGCTGCATTTGACGTAAGAAACACTTATAAAGTGTTTTCGTACCTATATTGCTCCTTTAGGCATGATACACACTTCTATTGCAAATTGTCACTTCATAAGAATCGAGCTGTAGAAGTACACAGTAGATAAGAAACTAAAATCTCCACTGTTTCCATTAACTCGTATTAGGTATCCGATAATACGAGTTATAGCCGTGGTGAAGCGTATAGGTAGATTCGGCAACGCTACAACATGCTTATAGCTCATGCGTGGTCATACATATCACCCGGAGATCATGCATTTCTATTTTTTCTGCACGCTGCGCATATGCTGAGATGTACCCACTCGCAGATGATCACGTCAACCGTATTTTTACCTCGACCACAATGTCGGATTGCGAAGTTCCATCGACAACCGGTTACTGAAGCCGGCCCACAACGAATACCAGTGTTTTCACAAACAGGACGCATAGCGTTATTCACACTGCACACACCATGCCAATATTCCCAGTTTCACCGTCCGTAAAGGGGAACCAATATTGTCAATGTCTTTCAAGGCACACTACACGCCACAGCCAACACTGCACATTTTCGAAGACGATGGCGCTGTTCCTCGCACTGGCCGCCACGTGTGTTCCCTTCTCTCAGATAAACAGCTAGCCAGCACGGCGAATATTTCATCACGCACTTCATCACACACCTAGATGTTCTCCGACACATACCACAGCTAATGTTGCCACTGTGAAATGAAGATTAAGCCTTCAAAAAGAACAAAAAAAATTGCCCCAAGCACCGAGCGACTGTACCCCACTCAGCCACCGGCGGGAGTGTTTTGCCAACCACCGCCTTGCACGTGCACCGGTAATGACTCGCTGTGACGTACCCCGGTAGAGGTCTATTGGAGTCAACTCTTCTGGGGAGGGAGGGGGTCATTACGCGAGTAAATGAGGTATATCTTAATTACTACAAATCACATCCCCAGTACGTTTCTCATTAATGTCGTGCCTAACAAAGAAAAATTCCTCTTTTTTCATTCATACTTTTGAACAGTCAACATTGTTATGAAAGCATGAACGCTAATATCTTACCTTCCCCGTCTTCCTTCTTCTGCATGCGGGCGAGCTCCACAGCTTTCCGTTTTTTACGCTGTTCTTCAGACTCTCCTGCAAAGTTCAGAAAGTGCGCAACCATCAAAGCGTCGTTCAAAGTGGGGAAAACGAACGACGCTTGAAAAGCTTGCTCGTAACAGCGGAGAATTCTTACCCAGTGGCGGTTGAAGAAACTTTGGCTCGATGCCCATTGAGACGTCAAGTAGCGCTTGTGAAAGGAAACGAACTTCAGCCTCGTAGTCCAATGTGGATGCAATTTTTACTCTGTAAAGAACAAAAAGAAAAAACTTGAACAACGCCAATGTTCAGAAAGTGCACAACCATCAAAGCGTCGTTCAAAGTTGGGAAAACGAACGACGCTTGAAATGCTCGCTCGTAACAGCGGAGAATTCTTACCCAGTGGCGGTTGAAGAAACTTTGGCTCGTAATGGCATTAACACATTTTACTAACATTTCATTACCCCTTCAGACATGTGAAATATAAAATTGTCCACAGAGACTCTCTTATAACTACACTATAACCTCACTAAAACTAACTTGCATCTGACAAGAAAGTACGTTTGTTACACTCAAACCTCACTATAACAAAGTTGCATCTTACATGAAAATAAGTTCGTTGCATCTAAAACTTCGTTGTAACGGTTTATTTCTAACACTATATCTACTGCAAGACTATTTTTCATTTGCTTTGTTATAACAGATATACTCATTATATCCAAGTTCATTATATCGAGGTCCAAGTGTATATCTGAAAATTTGTTATAGACGTATATCTGTAAAACTATGGCAAGATTGTTTTTCTATTTACTTTGATGTGACCAGCAATTCTTTGCATCCGTGTTTGTTATACTGAGATTTCGGTGCACTGTATCTGTAACTATGCTTCCCATTTGTTTTAAATTTTTCCTGCAGTTGTCCCCAGGGCCGACAATGTTTCCAACTGCACAGGTTGATAAAGCAGCTGACTAACAATAGCATAAGAAAACAGACTAGACATAGAGGCCCGAAACTGAACAAGTGGTGTGCGAACTATCAACCAGCATTCATTCAAGTTGCATTCGTCTCTCCTTTCATGTGCTACCAATAAACACAACCTGATAGTTTGTGGTTAACACTTTCAGTCTTATCCTTCTATGCTCATCCTTGTGTAAATTTTGTTTTTATGTTAGAAAACAAGGGGTAAATGCCCACAGACATTCCGACTCAATACTGTTACAACCTTTATCGAAAAACTTGTGCACAATCATGCCATCAAAAAAGAACCCCACAGCAGTGCTGCACTTTTTTTTTGTCAGTCCTGTGATTGTGCGCTGGTCCTTTTGACAACCTTTGACCAACAAGCCCACATTTATAATACCTTAAAACCTATCATTAAACCAAAGTTCACTGAGGTGTATTGATGACCAGAAAGTTCGAATAGCTGTTGTGAAATCTGAAATTATTGCCACAGCACAGCTACACTACATTTTCACAAAGCCACTTGCTAAACAAGTGCGATTACAGTCGATTCCGGAAATATCAAACTCGTAGTGGACCGCGAAATAGTTCGAAATATCGAGAATTCGAAATACAAAATATGCATATTTAAGGCCTTCGCTCAAAAACAAGGTGCGAACTGCAGGTTACGACACCTTATTTAGTCTGTAAACTTTTCTTGCTTATTGCGCGCATGTAAAGTTCCAGTCATCCTTAATATCATTAAAGCTTTTCAAATAAGCGAACTTAGCTCCTTCGGCCACAACGTTGGTTGACGCAGAACGCCGATGCAAGCTTTGTAGCGCAGCAAAAGCTTGGTTAGCGGCGGCAGCGAAGGTGTTGGCGCAATCATAACCGCACGGCTACACTTCCGCGGCAACAGCAGCCGAAATCTCAGCATCGATGCAGCCAGAAACAGCATCGCCATCTGTACCGATGAAGTCGCTACTGTCCGAGATGGTGCCCAGAAATGCTAAGTCGCAGAATTCACCGAGGCACCATACGCCGTTGTTCGCGGTCGTGATGCACCCGAAGTCATCACCTGGCCCGCAAGGAACGTTTACAACATAGTGTTTCACTTGACATCACTCCAAGAGCCAGTCATAATTTTTATCGCTACGTGTGGGTCAACGTTCAGTCAAACTCCCGAATGAGGATTTATCAGGAACGAGGCAAGAGGTGCACAAAACCACAAAACGCAAAAGACGCAACGCCGAGTTCGTCCGAGTTCTCACCATCAACACGTTAGCGATATCGATGTCACTATGGCTTTGTAGCTGGCAGCCGCTGCTTTTAGCGACATTAATGCAGAAAAAAAAAAGTGTGTTTTGAAACCGAAAATACTAAAAATACATAACAAGGTAGCACATATCGAAGGCCATGCTTTTCAAGGCTTGCATGTCATTGTGCACTAACAACAAGGAAGGGAATGCGAAGCACATACAAACATTGCAGTGTGATCGCCGGGGGTTATTCCCCATTTTCATTTCGGTGCCTTTGGCAATCAGTCTTTTGGAAAACATTATGTCCGCGGGCTAAGACCTGCAGATCGCGCATCAAATGTACAGATGTAGCAAGTGCCGCGCAGCAAACCACATCAGCGCGATAGAATAACACGCGTTTTTTTCGTCGCCTACGCGCGAAAAAGAATTGGAACTTGTTAGAACGCAACCCAAAATTGATCAATATTTGCCAGGAAAAATGCACTTTCTGGGCTTCAGCGCAGCGCAGCGTTCGATATATGGGTGCACCGGTCTCATACTTTTGCATAGGAAGTTCAAGAGAATGTTTTAACTGTTCGATATAGCCAACAATTCGATATATCCAAATTTGATGTGTCCGGTATCGACTGTATTATTATTGTTTTGTTTTTTTTTCATCACCACAAGCTACTGCTCATTACAGCTGTTACCTGAGCCGCAGTAAAAAACATCAACTTTCCTAGGCTAAGCTGCTAAGCAACAACTTAAAAACGCATAGGAAAACATGATTCAACTGTATTCAACAGCCATTGCACGACATGGTTTTCGACGACAAACCCAAGACATCAATGAGACCATCACGTGCACGGATGAGTGCCCCCTCACGCCAACTGCTTCTCCCACACCTGCCATCACCGACGCCAGCTTATGTCTACAAGCACAACTCTGTGAAGTATCGCCAACATCATTAGCTGATGTGCGCGATGCCAATGGCCATTCGAAAACTCGTCGGAGCTGCTTATCTCTGTCCGTCAAGTGAACAAACAGCCGTGCCTTCAGACACTGCCATGCCAGCGCCACCGCACAAAATCTTGCCGATGGTTCGGATCCCTCCTCGCCAGCCGTGTGAACGGGATACCCGCTGGACAACTGGGCCTCTAGTAAGCTTCTACCAGAAGCATTGCCTCAGAAGTTAACAATTGCTAGCGCTGCCGTATGCCCACCATGTCGTACGTGTGGTCAGCCAGCTTCAACATCACCTGATGCACCCGTGTTCACACAAAAGCTAGACGCAGCTGCACAGCTCTCTGTAATCGACAAACGCCAAGCCCCACCCCACAGCACCGCCGCGAGGCTCCTGCCCAGAGGTCAAGGACGACGCGAGGTTTCTAGTCAATATGGGTCCAGCGCAGCAGCGTTTTTTCACCTCTGTTCGCCCTCTTGCCTGTGCTTCGATCGATGCATCCCATTTCAAAACAAGCCATGTCTCACTGCTACATGCACACGCAGATTGACACCCCAATGGCATGTTCATGTGCTCAATCGAAGGCTCAACCTGTCGAAGCTTTGATGGAATATCCCGCTCAGTTTCAAAGAAAGCTATCGAACCTGGGACATCAGCTTCATTTCAGTACACCCGATGAAACGTCCTTGTGCGATACCCGCCCTTTACGCCACTTGCAGCACCGACGTGCAAAAGACAACTGAAAACCCCTTCGCTACTCTGCTGTTCGACCAGGACTGTCTAATCGACACGTTTTGACTGCGGCTCTGTCTACACGGCGGGGGGCCCTGTTGCATGCTGCTGGTGCCGGCGCAGCAACGACAACGAAGTGGATGCAGGTGCGAGGCGGCACGCAGGAGGCTTCGAATAAAACAGTTGGTTTTTGTCATTCGATGTAGCAGTACCCTTCTTCTACCTTCTGCTACACATTTAACAAGTCTACTCTGCTAAAGCGAATGTCTCAGAGACGCCTATGGCACCATTACTGACAGTCTTAACTAGTTTCAAAGTGGAGCGCACTTACAATTCTGTCTGATCCTTGTCAGCTGCCTCGACTGTCGCCAAAAGGGCATCCAGTTTCTCTCTCCATAGGACCCGATCAACCTGCGCAAGGGATCAAGAAATAGGAATGATTAGTATGCCCACTTACCCGTCAATTGAAAGCTATGAGAGGCAAAATAGCATAAAAGCTCTAATCAATTTTCGGATGCTACAGCTAGACCCCATGTCAAGAATGAGACTAGATAACAATAAATATCAACAGTTTAAAACATACACTTTGAACACACTGCACAATGTTTTTAAAAAAATCAAAGAAAAAAATGGGAACAAAAAAATTGTTATGACACACAATAAAGCTTAGTAAAATAAAATTGTTGAGCCCACTGAAGAAAAACCTGAATTTGTAGATCGAAGCAAAGTAAAGAAGGATTACCGCCAGTATCCTGTGCCCGTAAATGAGACTCACATTTAACAAGTATGATTGAATAAACATTAACCTGCAATGTAAATAACAATGACAACAATAACAATAGGAACACTAAAGGGTGGGGCACCGTACAGCTATGCATTGGCATCATTTCCCTAAAAAAAAAACGATCAGTGGCGTGATTATGTTACAAGTAACATATTACTGTATTTACTGAAATGTAACATGAACTTTCTTTTGTAAGTTATTACTTTTTGAAGTAGACCCTCACGCTACAACTGAGCATCAATATTGCAGTCTGAAAAGTGCACTGGTGCGCCCAATTATGAAGTACGGTTTTGGCCATTTTTTGTAATATATGTTGGCAACAATGCTGGCTCTGCCATTTGAATTCACTACTCTCCGTTTCCATTAGGTGCTGGTGTGTGTGGGGATCTTGGTGGCTCTGGTTGCCCTCTCAAATGTTTCGACTGACCTTCAGCTCTTCCTTGCAATGGGAACTTGTCATGCTCAGTACAACGCCCGTTTCAAGAAGCGTGCTATTTTGACAGCTGAAGAAATCAATCCAGCTAATGTGTAGACATTACTGAAGTGACCATATGCAAGTGGTGGCTCCAGCCAAAACTCTTTTGCAGGCACGAGCACAGGCGCCACTTCGAATTGGAGCAGCTTGTTTGTGCTTTCCCGACAAAACAGTGCAATCGCCTTGTTGTGGTGGGTGTTAAACTAATACAGTTGAAATCGACTGATGTCGCTTGGCACATGAGCACCACGTGAACGAAGTTGAATGCCATCACGTGGGTTGGTGCAAAATAGCACAGTTTGAAACAGTGTTTAAAAAATGTGCTTTTTCAAGCCTCAGCTCACATCACGTTACATTACTTGCCTTCTTTTTTCACTAGAAGAAGTCACCCCTTGCGTTACTTTTGAGGATTTTTTTTTCCTGGATGCAATAAAGTCATTCCTTGTGTTACAGTAGAAGAAATACAGCAAAAAGAATGCACATATTCAAGCATGCAAGCAACTGTTTGGCGGAGACAAATCAGCACATGATGAGAGGCGGCCATTACAGCAATGACCACAGATACAAAATTTTTGAGGTTTCATATGAAAAACTATGATATTATGAAGCATGCTGTAGACAGGGCTTCGTATCACTTTTGGCCATTTAAGAAAAAGGCAAATCTCCAAAAATACAGAAACATTCACCTAAATAGAAGTACACAGTCATTTTATTTCTTCCCAATCGATATTACTATCCCTGTGGATGAGAATTGGACCTCTGTCCTCAACTATCAACTCAGGCAGCAACGAAATATGAAAGTACAATCAGAATAATACCCAATGCTGCAGACTTCAACTTCTGGTGTTAAAGCAGGCACACATGCATGACTGCGGCCTAGTGAGGATAGTGTTGGCCTGTTTTTACGGCAGACTGGTTTGATTCAGGAGTTTTAGCTTCCGCATGTCAACAGCAGCTACAACTCACAAAGCACAATAAAGTTCACATAGAGAGCTTGGCTTTTAAAAGCAAGAACACACGTGCCTTGATGATGCCTAGACTGCCAGAGTACAGCTTCTCTTCCAGGTCGAGCAGTGCTTCCCGGAATCCATAGACCTGAGCCAGCCGAGATGGGTAGCCAGCCATAACCGATGGTTTGGGTCCGGACTGCAGGCGCGATGACTTGCGCACCTCGGCCTCCCCTTCGTCCTCTACGGGCCATGTTACGTCTGGATTTAACTTACGGCCAGGACACCTGGCAAAACGAGAAAGAGAGAAAGCCATTTTCAAGGCGCACCAAAGGCTTCCTCCTTGCTACGATTGGAAAAAGGGTGAATGCACATGCAACATATTTGACAGTAAATGTTAGGCACGTGGTACTCCAGAGTTCCGCTAGAGGGCCATTACCTCCAATAATTTCTTGACATTCCAAGCAACTGCTTGGATAAGGTTTAGAATGCTACCACAATAAATCAAGCCTAAAGGGGCAGCACTACAAGTTGCTTCTTAAATACCACAAGTTAAAAAAAAAAAACAGGTGCCTGTTTTCTCCAGGCCTTTTAGAACTTCCAGCATTGGCTGCGGTATCACAATGCGCACCTGATATGTGATACACAAGAAGAAATTATTAGTCCTTGTGCAGGAACACATGCTTGCTGCAATTATGGCACCGTTTTGAAAAAGACTTATGTACAACTGCAACACCACAACTATATTTCGACTTCTCTGTGGCTTAGAAGCTTTGTGTGGCTTTGGCGAAATAGAATGGCGAATTCCCACTTCTAATACAGAGTAGACCACTTATAACATAACCGCTTATAGTGCAGAACCAGTTACAAAGCATTCATTTGCGACTCCCGTTTACCCAATAAACAATTGTATCGGGCCAGTTGGTAAGGATCCATCTTGATTGTTGTAATAGTGGCTGCGCTTCGTATCAAGATGGATCCCGTTTACCCTCCTATAAAATGCCATGCATATGCATACCTTTTATTGTCCAGTCCTTCAGGCTGAAATACCGTTTATAACGCAGTTGCCGGAAGGAAAATCTTTGACAAATGCGGTAGCGAATGCGGTCTGAAAGGTGGCACGCTGGTTGCGCCATTGGGGAGCGAGCGACGAGGTTATTACGGAGGAGAGGGGATGCGAAGTGAACAAGCGAGCGAAAGAAGAAAAGAAAAAAAGAGGGGCAGTTGCCACGGCAACAAGCCTTCGCACCGGCACCAATGTTGCTGTGTACTCGCATCGTTAGCGTGGCTCAACGTGACACACGCGATCCCGTCCTTGTAAACTGACTGAACAGCTTTCCGCCTGGTAAAAGGTCTTCATCATCGAGCTTGCTACAGATACTACTGCGTTTACTACCTCGTTCATAAATTTCAAACCATTTACGGCGTTATGACGCGACTTTTCCCCTTTGCTGCCGGTGCGCTGCCTACGTTATTGGCAACGCCCATGAACTGTTGCGCCGCCACGCGGAATTCAGGAGGATCTTTTCGAGCATGGTCAGGCAGCAGACACTTTCTTGTTCGGCTGTGCGAGCCTCGGTGTTAAAGCGTTAGCAAGAAACGAACACTAACCATTTTGCACGTAGCGTGCATCAATGAATAAACCGAACCGTCCGTGACACGATAAATCTGATTCATTTTAGTGAGAAGCGAAGTTTTCATGAATATACGTGGCAACTCACGCTTTCGATTGCTTATAGCCCGCAGAGTACACATACAAGCTTTGAGAGATTTTCTGTAGTCAAGTAGGTTAGCTAAATGTGTTAATCTGACTGCAATTCAAGCTCTGCTTGTTTTAAGTGCGCATAGCATTCGTCAGTGCTTTTGTAGTGCACGAATTACATAATATTCATTTTAGGCGGAAAGTCGTGCAGGCTCGCGATTTGCTCTCAGAACCATGGCCAACGCTGCATCGCTTGCTTTTATACGTTTGTTTATAAATGGCAGCGCCCTGCAAGCAATCCTATAGCGACTCACTTGGAATGGGCTTCAGAGCGAAATGTTCTCTGCGCCCAGATAAATGGGCTGTTAGTGTTGTCGAAGTCGTTTAGCAGAGGGAACACCACAGATCGCTTTCAGCAGTGATGGTGAAAAAAGCCATCGTGACGAGGATTTTCATTTACTGGGCATAGAAGGTTGTCAATGCACCGAGAGTGACAGTGACGAACGATCAGCTGCTAACTCACGAAGAGAGAGTTACACCTCACATCCCCTCGTGCGTTAATGTTTATTCACTTTTGTAAGTCGCCGTGATTCGCTTTTGTAAGTCGCCGTGAATAAAAGCATGGTTATTCTTGTGCATAGCATGTAGTCCAATTACAGTGGATATTATGGAGTGCCGCATGCTGCAAACACGCTCACGCTCTACCAGCAAAGCGAAATGATTAGAGCAATAAAATGTGGAGTTACGACCACAATCTACGCCTCTCTGCTAACTTCTCCTGCACTTCACCGGTACCTTACGTATAACGCTGTGGTTCGAGGAATTTTCACATTGCGTAAATATATAATATGTGTGTATTCTTTTTGATATCCTTGTTTCGAATGAGCTGATGGAACCTGCCACATACGAGTGCAATGAATTGTGCACGGGTAGATTCTGAGCATGGCTATGAAACAAGCAGAAAGTTAAATGCTTGTGCTCCATTTAAGAAGCAGCGTTGCATAATATGTTTGGAAACTATAGCCCCACTAAACATTTGGTCTCGTGCAGCCACGATGGTGTGCTACTTGCTAGCGGCCTACTACTGCGGCAAACCCATCAGGCGAGCTCGGTACCAATTACCTCGGAGTGCCGTTCAGTTCATACATCAATTTTAGTTTGCGCAGTTTTCTGTAGCACACACACAATTACGCAAGGCATCGTTGATGCACGGGCGATCATACTGACACCACCCTTTGCACTGCGATAAAAGACGAGGTAGTAAAACTTAAGCAGTTTCTATCGTTTGGGAAAGTACTTTGGTCTGATATTTATTCATTTGACGATCTAGAGTTCACTTGGTCAAAGCAGCACGAGGCATACGTCCGTGCGTCCTATCTTTTCTTATGCGAGTTCATGGGTTGACCCTCCTCCTGCACCCATCTTCGATTGCACAGGACACCACCTATAGTCTGTGAGCATTGCAAATAAGCTCAGCAGGTGTTTGTTGATCCAGCCATGAATGCGAACTTTGTATTTATCAGGAATGCTGTTCTCGGTTCAGTGCTTGAGTGCGATCTTTTAAACGATGGATCTTCATGTCGTGGACAAACTTTCCGCAATATCCTGAACAGCGTGCTAGGCCTAATCAGGGTTGCTTACGTTGCAGTAGCGGACGCGAGCTATTTAAGTAGCGGTAAGGTACGGAATCAACGAAACTTTCTGTGGTGGCTGCATTTGACGGGAAAGAATATACCTATGTCATTAATAAAAGCAAGGGTGGCCTGTGAAGTACTCGAATGGTTATTCGCAGTTCGACTGCGATGTCTTGAAATCGCATGCACGCTTGTGAAATCGAATGGCTGGCGTCTTTCAGCACGTGAAATTTCGGACGTCATTCGACATAGTTTCTATTGTGTAATGCGCGAAATCGAGGCAACTTTAGAAGTAGTCAGCGAATTTCTGCGACGGTGCTTTTTTTTTGTTAGACCCCCCCCCCCCAAGTTCATTTCGTTGGCAACGCGTGACTCAGGACGTCAAGCTTATTTTTTAAGGTTTGAAAATTTAAATGGTGATAAGCCCCACACATCACATGCATCGATTCTCGGACACACGCGGCTGCATGCTTAACATGTCTAGCGCAAGTGCGGCCCTTGAAAAAGTCTGTTCTCGTTATAGTGCGGTACCACTTATAGTGCGAATATTCACGACTCCCTCGACTTGGGTCATAAGCGGTCTGTACTGTGATTTCCTGCAGAAGACAGCCTCAATGGAAAGTCACACTCACTTGGCAACAACTGCCTCGAGGTCGGCTTGGTCCCTCTTGAGCACGGCCCTGAGCTTGCTCTCCCTGAAACCTCGGGGGTTGAGGGCACCAATTAGAGCAGCCAACTCTTCCTTGTTCCGGCAAAACCACCACCGGGGCATGGCGTTCCTAGCCACCTCACCGTGCACCGTACACGTCACAGCGTTACCCGAGCACGACCCATATGGGTGCGCACCACTCACCGGATGTGTCGGTGCCAGTTCGTTCACAACACTGTCCACCTTGTCTAACACTACACTCAATTCCCGCTTGTGGTCCAAAAGACCGTTCATCATGACGCCCGTCGACTCGACCGACGTGCGCCTGCCGCCAGCACCCGCAGCTACCCTGGGATTCGAGTCACACAAGAGCTTCTGCGCCTTTCCCTCCGCCGCGTGCAGGGCCTTGCGCTCCGCGGCTGCCTCCTTGTTTTCCTTGTCGCTGAGTGCCGCACTGTCCCCGCTGTCGCCGCGCTTGCGCTTGTTGTGAAGCAGGAACGCCTCCATGAAGGTCACCGATGGGTGCTTCGGAAGTTCACAACGGACCAACGGAGTGCCCCCAGGTATGCAGGCTCCACGGTACAGGTCGTTGTCTTCGATGAAGAGACCAGGAAGAGCGTTGAACTGCCAGTAGCGTCGGTGGCAGCGGTCCTCGCCCAGTGGCTGTAGAGACCAGAAAGACTGGAGCTGTTCCACCTGTTTCCTCAGGGTCTGCTCCTTCCGCTCAAGCTCCTCCCTCCGACGTTGCTCCTCCTTGCGCTGCTGTGGGGTCTTCAGAGCCTCGGGAATGACGCCGTTGACCTTGCCATTCTGCTCGGTCTTCTCGGACTTGTCAGTCGATGCCTTGTCCTTGGCATCTCTGTGAGAAATCAAGAGTTTGCAAATAGGGACAAATTCTACCTTACTGCTGCAGGATAACAAAAATAGTATAAGAATGTGACAATGTGATGATGGGAAATATGCAATGCCGAGTACGTTGCATGTTTTCAACTACATCATGTCTCATTCTTTTGTAACGTGCCATTTCTCTGTAACGAACAACATAAAAAGTCAACTTCAAACTTGATCCTGGCCGTACAGACAAGTGCAGCCAATGCATGTGACTAAATACTTCAACAGTGTTCTGTTTCTGGCAAAATGAAATTACACTATACAAGTATTTACCAAGGTCCCAAGAAAAATGAGTAATAACCAATGTACGGAGACTACGTTTAGGTGACAGGATAACCATGCATTTAATCAACAGGTGCAGACTCACTCTTCAACACCATCGGTTCCTTCCTTCTTTGCTTCAGATGCCCCTTCCTTCTGGTTCCTCTTTTTCCTGCAATTACAACACAGATGGGAATTAGTTCCATATGCACACCATGTTCATGCATCTTAAAAAAAAATTGAAAAATACTCAAGCTAAAAAGGAAGTTAGTCCCTATCGTCACGTAGCAATATGGACACAGAAATAAATTTCACTACTTTAAGGCTTTCATGATGGAACGACATTTAAGCATGCGAGTGTCTGCATTTTCACAGTCGTCAAAATAGTCACTGTGACCAAAAATTTCACATGCTCTTTATTGAGCTTAGCAGTGTGCTCAACTCGCAAGTAATTCAGCAAATGTCAAGCACCACTCTGTCAGTAATTTCAGCTAGATCAGGAAGGCTTGAAATACGACCGTAGACAGGGACAGCTAAGACACGGACAAGTTCTCCATATTTCAAGCCATGATGAATCACCAACTCATGAATAAGGAGCATTTTATTTTACATTATATACAGAAATAAACACTTGTCAAACCTGTAACCAAAGGCTACTTGTAGGTTCAATAACAAAGAATATCTAGGAAATCCTAGTAAAAAAAATACAGTGGTAGCCACATTAGCTAAATACAAACAGTTTATTGATTTCTCAGTTGATTTCTCTGATCAATGGAAAGCAATTGAATTAGCCAGGAGCTAACAGGCATTATATTACTGAAGAGCAAGGTAGGGGCAACATCATACAGATATGTTGCAAAAATACAAACATGTTCAGATTAGACTGAAGAATATATGCTTGGTATATATGCTTGTGATTTTAGAGCGGAAAAAAAAAAGTACTGCACTTACTTGGGTTCCTCCTGCTGCTTCGCCGACAGCCGGATCTGACGCAAGTCCTGCTTGAGCTGCTTGAGCTTCATCAGGTTTTCTTCGATGACTCCACGGAAGGACTCCATGGCAAGGAGCTGGTCTACCAACACTCGCAGAAGTTTCACTCGTTCCCCTGAGAAGAGGGGCAAAAAGGACATAGGCTTCCACTGAACCCCTGCTAAGTATCAATTAATCGCAAGATCTTCAAAAGACGCACAGAATGCCGCAACACAAAGTCTTATGCCACGGGAACCCACATTTTCAACCGCACCTGCTTTAAGCGCAGGGTTTCCTATAAATACACTTGAGGGAACCCAGGCGCTAGTGTCTATGGGAGTTGCAACACACACAACTTCAGCGAGCATGGGGATGATGGGTAGTACATGAATTTTTCTAACCTTTGTACTTTCAGCTCTGTCTGGCTTCGCGTGGGTTAGGGCTGCTGTATCACAAAACGAGAATCGACAAATCTTCCGCAGTTGCACTTCACTACTTTAACCTTAAAGGGCTCACCATTTCAAATCGGCTCGTGAAATTCATAACCGTTTGTTCTTCCATTTGAAACGAAAAACACAGCAATACACAATCCACAAGTGCGTTCGAGGGTCGCAAGCCCGAAGACAAAGCAAATCCATGTACTATTAATTTGATGGTCGCTGAACGATCGCAGCGCCAGAGTCTGCTCCAGTTAACTTTAGCAAACACTATGGCTTCAAGGTTGCTACAACTTGCCTTTGCACAGCGGAGTTTAGTGTAGAAAACCAAAGCCAAACAAAGAGAACAATCAGCATGGCAGGGTTGAGGGCTACAGTTCGGAAGCATGAAGTATGTTAAAATTTAATGCACTATACAGAGGATACTCACTAGTCAGGGTGATGCACGCTCACTAATGCACGCTCACTAGTCAGGGTAACGCAAGCGCACGAGGTGTCCACGTGGCGGGAGCAAATTTGTGCAAGAAATATACTAAGCCCACAGACCATTCTTTTTAAAAGCTATCATGCCATAAGTAAATGCAGAAAAAAAAAAAATCTCCAGTAAAATGCTGCCGCTTCCTGTGGAATGCACGCCAGCTCTGTTCCTTGAAAAACAAGGATCACCCAAAGTATTAAATATTAGTACTAGTTGGTTCTACGCTGCATCCTTTCTCCCAGGCACACTCTGATAACTTTCCAAAATAGAACCTACAAGCCTTTGTCCCTACATTCATCCAACATCATAACAAAGTACACCTTGCAACTGCTACTCGCACATGTGCAAACAGCGATGAACTGTGTGCCGGTATTTTTTATCAGTGATTAAACAATAATGCAGTTTCACGTACTGTCCTAACGAAACACAATTCCTTTGAGGAAAGCCTAAGAATAATCAAGGATTTACGTGTCAAAACATATGGGGGTGCTGACAGCCCCTGTAAAGTTGTTTGCGCCGCGTGGCACACGTGTCTCGCCCAAAAGCCGCATTTCAGGGTGACAACCACCACGTGGTGGGTGGCGTATTGTATTGAGCACCAACCACTATCATCATCATGGTTGTTACAGTGGTAGCGCCGGCGACGACCCCTGGCGGAAGCTAGCCTTGGTGGCAGGTGAGGGTTGAGCGAGTCGCTTCTGCGCATAACGGTTGTCTTGAGCGTGGGTCCTCGGCGCATGGTACCGCGGCCAGCGCGCCGGGGGGGGGGGGGGGGGGGGGGGGGGCACGCGGTAAGTCAAGCGTTGGCGACGTCGCCTTCGGTGTGTTATTGTCTTTGTCGAGTTATTGTGTTTGTCATGTTTTGGAGTGTATGGAAATTATGTGTAGGGATGTCTTAGTGGGTTGATCACGATTGATGTATCATTCGGCGGACGATATCGTCGGTATAGATTAGTTAAATAAGTGTATGTGGTTGTTTGGTTTGTACCGACCGTGTCAACTGTGGCCGTTCATTCCAAGAGTGTGGCGCTCGCTCACCAATTCGAGACCCCACAAACAATGCGATTAAGAGGCATGAAATACTGGGGACTCTGCACTGATTTCCACCACCCGAGGTTGTTAAGCAAGCACCTACATCTAAGCAAACGAGTGTTTTTTACACTTTGACCCCATCAAAATGCTACAGCCATGGCCTGACCTGCTTTCTTGAGCTCAGGAGCAGTACACTACCTAAACGTCACAGGAAAGCAGTTCTGAAAAACCCAACGTACCAATGTCCAAGTCGTAAATGCTTCCTCGACTAAGGCGAGCCATGATCTCGGGCTCCTCAGTGGCAAACCAGAGCCCTGGGTCTTCTTCCTGAGAATACCAGCCGCTGAACACTTTCCGGCCGACGTCCAGCGATCCGCTTGAAGCCAAGTGTAGCCGGAGAACCTCGCTAAGTGACAGTGCATCCACTGTCACTTTGCTCAGCTTCAAACCTGCAAACAACCAAAAATTTAAAGCCAGTTCCACCTTGCGTAATCGTTGGGACAGCGAAGCTGTAAGCTGGCAAATGTGTGTGATTGGCTAGCAAGGTCACGCGTATATAAGCAGCACAGCCATTTCCATCATCATCTCAATTATATTTTATTTAATCTATTCCCCAGAGATTAAATCCAATCCAAGCCAAACCAAAGTGGCAAGTGCGCATTGCAGCGTGGTTTGTACGTTGTGTCCGTAATGTTACGTTATGGGGCGATACGGAAGCTACATGGCTGCTTTCAAGTTGAAAGTGATTGATCATGCACCAAATTGCAACAGGGCCACCGGTAGGCCCTTCGGAGTCTACAAGCGTTGTGTTCGCTACTGGTGACGGCAGCTGCAAGTAACCAAGACGCACTGCGCCTTCCGTGCGCCCAAGACTGGGAGGATGGTAAACTTGATTTTGTGAGAAGGCAACTGCAGACGATTCTGTGTTAAGGGGGGACGTGGCAATAGGAATACTGAGACCATGCTTTACATCATAGTGTGATCTTAGAGCAAAATAAGTAGTAGAAGTTGAGAAACAAGCATTTTACTGGTGGGCTGTCATCAAAGGCTATGTGAAAATTGGGCATAGAAAAATGCAAATTTGAAGCTTTCCCTTGGCACAGTGTTACCATATTTGCATCATCATAAAGAAGACAGAGTGGAGCTCAAGATAGAATCAATACCGCATTTCCCCAATAAAAAATAAAGCCAGCTTCTTTCCGACTTCCGTTTTATCAGCTTCTAGCTCCGATTTCTTTGAGCTCCATTTTCGCAGCTTTCATTTTTTGAGCAGTTGCTGTCAGTCATCCCTGTGCCATTTCACAGCAAATCAAGCTACAGCCATTCCGTTTTCCGCACTTAAATTGTGAGACACTGGTAAGTGCCGTAAAGCTGTCCATATTTGTGTGCACATCATACAGACTTTTGTAATTGGCTTTTTGTAAAAGTTGTTGGTAAAACAATATGTCCAGGGCATTAAAAAAAAACATTTCTGTGTTTACCGTAATTACTCGAATCTAAAACGCACCTTTTTTCCGGTTAAGCGAGTTCATAAATCGCATGCGCCTTAGAATCGAGTACGAAAAAAAAGAAAAAAAGAATACGGTCATTCTATTGCCATCAGCATTCCAAAATGGCCGCCCCCTACGTGCGTCGGCATGGCGCGTTGGCCATTTCTGCCTATGTGTTTCTCATGTGCAGCACTTCGTACGTGTACTAAGGAGGTCGTTATCTTGTAGTTCATTAGCATCGACGGCATGGAAGGGCCGACTCCAAAAACTCGACGAGTGCACCACAATGCCGCTTTTAAAAGAAAAGTCATCGCGTGTGGCCGAAACGAATGGAAATCGGGCTGCATCGCAGTCGTTCGGAGTTCCCGAAACATGCGTGCAAAGAAGATCAACGTAAAGGCTTCAGTGGACCGCAGCAGGGTCGGTTTCCGAAAATTGAAGAGCTGCTCGCCGAGTATGTGCTTGAAGAGCGAGCGGCACAGCGGCCCGTGGCAACAGAACTGCTCCAAGTGCAAGCTATGCAGTTAGCCTTAGAAAAAGGGCTAATGCGAAGCCAGTTTAAAGCGAGCAGGTGCTGGCTAACTAACTTTATGAAATTGAAAGGCTTTTCCCTCTGAAGGCGAACGGGCATATGCCTAAAGTTGCTGGAGGAGTACGAAGCAAAGCTTCAGTTTTCAGAGGTTCGTCCTACACTTGCGGCACAACAACGGCTCCCTGCTCGGGCAAATCGGGAATGCCGATCAGACGCCTCTTTACTTCGACATGCCTGGCACCACAATTGTCAAGAAGAAGGGGGCGAAACAAGTTCGCGTGCTGACATCGGGCCACGGTAAAACTAGAGTGACGGCGATCCTCCGTTGCACGTCAGATAGGCACAAGCTTCCCCCGTACCTCATATTTAAACAAACGGAAGACGCTCCCGAAAGGAGTCTTTTTCCCGAGTGGTGTGATCGTGTGGGCCAACGAGAAAAATGGGTGCGCGTTGCAATCAATGTCCTACTTTTTTTTTTCCATTGTGGAAACCAGGTGCGCATTACAATTGAGGGCGTGGTAGAATCGAGTAAATACGGTATTTAAATATTAAAAATAAACCAATAAGCATTACGGCACAAAATAGACCTTTGTGAATATCCTTATGCAAAAGTTTTGACGAACTTGTGTCTAATTAGCTCATTAATTTGGGGATGACAATGAGAGCCTATCAAGTGTTGTAACTCAAAAGTTGTATTAGATAGCCCAAGACCGATTTCAGTTATGATATCAGCACAACAAATTACATCTGCATGCCGAATTTAAATCTTTGGCTTTATAAATAACAAATATAATTTTCATTGCCACGCCCCCCCTTAAATTGCCATCAGCACAATACTGACGTCAAACACTAACCTTTTGCGGGCTCCTGTTGAGTGATGAACGCTAACGCTACGCTCGCAATGCCCAAAAGCTTTGCGTACGACATTCTAATTCTAGACTATCTGCTTGCGCCTATCGTGTCTCAAATCTTGCCTTGTGTTGAACCTGTGCTTTTATTGTTGAGATAAGTCTTAATTAGTACTGCTCAAAGCTTGCAGTTAGTTGCTGGCGTGAGAATCACAATTTGCGGCCACTTCGTTTTGTTTTTTGTTCTGTACGTTCTCGCGGAACGTTTTCCCCGTGTAATTCTCGCACCTTCCAACTTTGCATCGGTTATCTGCCAAAAAAAAAGTGTACATATTATGTGAGTAAATACGGTATAATTACGGTACACTGTTCGAATTCGATAGGAAGTTATTCAAGCGAAAATACTATTTACTTCAAACATCAAATTCACCATTCAAACAAGCCTAAAAAAAGAGATGGAGAGGAGGGGGGTGGTGTTAGTGCACTTCTGCATCAAGTGCGCTTGATTGCCACCTAAATGGTCTTTGTTTCAACCGTTCTCATGCCATCACTACTCGAGTCTATTGAAGGCCTCTTTCACAGAATGCTGACAACATATGTACAGTTGAACCCCGCTACAACGAAACTATTGGGGCCCAGAAAACAATTCATTGAAGCTAAAATTTCATTTTAGTGAAATCGAAAAAAATATCACTGATCTGAGCTAGCAAAATAAAGGATCATTTATTCGCAAAATTCAAAAAAAGTCACCTGCTTCCTATTCCTTCCCAGCAGCATCACGATGCGATTCTCGCCCATACATAGCGAGGCCATAGTGAAAAGCACCCTGAAACAATGCCTAAAACCGCTTTCATGAACGAACCAAACAGTCGCACAAACACGTTAACACTAGCAACTGTCCGCCGTCAAAAGTAACCGACAACGCCGAGATTGAGGCAGTGTACCGTGGAGCAGCGACTTTTGCATTGTTTTATGCCATTCTTATTATCCATTACTCGTGGCTAGCTGATTTTGTTGATAATGCAGACGAAGAGCCGCTCTGATTAGTTACCGCACTGGCCAAGCGCGAACATAATGATAACCATCGAAAAAGGCATCGTGTCGCGGTTGCACCCAGCAGCTGCGAGAAGGAAACCATGAACTGAGCGACTGAGCTTCGGTTTCGGATCGTCTGCGGCTCAAAAGCAAGCCAGTGGCAAAACAAAAGCAGGGCAGTCTCATTGCCATCGCTATCGGGCAATGGCGGCGCCTATGCTTGCTGAACAGCGGTGGTATAACGGCGATTTCTGGAGGTGACAACGCATGTTTTAGACTTCGTCGACGCATTTTCAGGCTCTGAAAATGTATCTAAATGTTAAATATTGGGTTTAATGCATAGCAATAAGTATCTGAGCCTGGAATTGCGTCGTAAAATTTTGTTGAAACGGGACGATCGAAGAAAAAGTGGTCGTTGTGGCGGCAATATTTATGCATTGACTCCTATGAACTGATGACGGGGAATCGTGAATTTTTCGTTCTAGTGGAAATTTAGTTGAAGCGATGTTCTTTGTAGCTGAGTTCGACAGTAGAAACATGAGACTCACCAAGCACTTGCTGCTGCTTCTGTGACACGGCCGTCGCGGCTCGCTGTGCCTTGCGAATGGCTTGCAGGGCACCACGACCTCTGTTGCGGATGGTCTCTTCCTCTTCAGCCTCATCTTCTGAACTCTCCTCCCCTGGAAACAAAACCTTACAGTCAAGAAGAGGCGGCTGCAGCAAGTTAACAGGCTGACCTGAAAGCACACGTCTTTCAGGTCAGCAGCTGTGCACTGTAACCACTGTGCCGATGTGGTGGCTCTGATCCAAAGCTGAAGTGTGAGCCATTCGCGAATCTCGGTGGGGAAGTTGGCTTCACAAAACAGCCTTAAACGACAATGCACGAATGGCTTCGCAATACACAGGCACCTTTTCTTTTTTGATACGATTTGTAGTTAGATATGCTGATAATATGTGAGCTGATACGGTACACCACAATTTGCTTTTAAAACGCACCTTGTGGATGCTTGCCCTTGGAAGCCTCCATCTCTTCCTCCTGTGTGCGGAAGATGGCCGTGAGGAGCAGCTGGAAGAGGTCGCTCAGAGGACCCAGTACGTCTGTCTCCGTCAGGGCACGCTCCAGCAGGTCTGGAGAGACAATGTGTGATGCGAGGAATGAGAATTCATGATACAGCAGCTTGCCAGTGCACTCTCACCGACAGGACAGCTGCGTCTCCCTGCACAGCCTTGACCTATTATTCTGCAGCTACTAGCTCCAATTGAATAAATGAAACACTCTGGCCAAGCAATACGCCTGTCAAGAGGGCGAGACTGAAGTATAAATTGTTCATTTTGCCATCCTGTATGGTTACAAAATACGGATGGGAAGATCGTAAAATAAAAGCTGCACTCAGAGATCTTGACAAGTCTACAACCCTTCCAGAGAGTCCAATTCAAGACCTTGAGTCACCTCTGAGGGCTAAATGGCGTTAAACAGGAAAACAGAGCATACTCACAGTTAACACTTCTATGACAAAAAAAAAGTGCCAAAACCACTAAAACTTTTTCTTCACTCAAGTTGTATAACATTTCTTTTTTTTTTTCCTGAATAAAAACAGCATCATTCTTTCTATTAAATGATATTCCTTTATTTCACTCATTGGGAGGAAAAAGATCACTCAAATGTGGCTTCCTTGTATGATAATACAATGAAAAGTGCCAAAAAAATGAAAGCCGAGACACAAATGTTCTAACATGAACAAGTGTGGCCATCTAGCACCAAGAAACAAATAGCATGTATCGTCTTCGTTGGTGTCGTTCAGGACAGATTTTCGTTGCCGGTTGAAAAACTGGTGAATACTGTACTTTCTTACAAGTAAATCAGTAATTTAATGTTGCAAAATGACCATGATGAGGGACTGCATGGGAACTTTTATGAAATTATTTCGTGGCAAAAAACACATATGACACACACATGAACACAGTGCTGAATTACATGACACACACATGAACACATATGACACACACATGAACACGTATTAAATGAATAACCTTTACTCAAGGTGCTTTTAACCAGGAATAAGGTAAAGTTACCATATCTATTCGAATCTGGGCCAATAGCTTTTTCGGGATTTGTATCAAACTACGGGGTCGGCTAGTACTCAAGGATTTTTGAAAAAAGTGCTATTTTTCTTACCGAAGAAAGTGGTGCAAAACTAGCATCACCTAGACAGTATTGTAGCTGAGCCAACAATTGAATCAAGTACGCCCGCGTGGCCGCCACTTTTATCTTTGTGGCGAGTGCTACGGCGAGCCGTTGGTCAATTCGAGTCTCGCTTCGAGTGGGTTTGTGTAGCGTAGCTCAATGGCGCCAAACAGGCATAGTTATTATAGCACCGCATATAAAAGGAAAGTTGTCCTAGCCGCAGAGCTGTGCTTCAACGTTCAAGCTTGGCGGGACTTTGGAGTGGACGAAAAGGATGTTCGTCGCTGGAGGGGCCCACGGGAGAAGCTCTTCACATGCGCCACAACGAGGATGGCTTTTTCTGGCTGACGGAAAAGCCGTCACCGTGAAATGAAGACGGCATTGGCCAACTGTACGTATGCAGTGAGCAGCTGCCCTTCCAGTGAGAACGGAAGTGCTCCAGGTGAAAGAGCTTTCAGGGGAGAACGGTGTTTCAGCAGCAGACTTCAAAGCCTGCCGAGGCTGGCTGCAGAAATTCATGAAGCGCTTCGGCTTCAGCCTCTGTTGTCGCACCTAAATCACTTAAACGTTACTGGCTGACTATGAAAAGAAGTTGCCGGAGTTCCAGTGTTTTGTGCTTTGGAAGAGATAAGCGAGAGCATATCTGTTAGGCCAAATCAGTAACGCGGATCAAACGCCGGTGTATTTCGATACGCCTGTGACGTACAGGTCTCTGAAAAGAGGCCATGGAAGTGAAGGTGTGCTCGGCGGGCGATGAAAAGCAGTGCGACTGCGATACTGTACTGCACAGCACACGGGCGCAATTGTGCAGGTCAACGAGAACGGGTGGACAACCAGAGCCATGGTCTAGGAGTGCTTGAATGTCGTATGGCGTCATCGTCCAGGCGTCTTTCTGAGCGAGCACTCTCCCCTTGTGCTGAACTCGTACCAAGGGCACTTGACTAACAGCTTCAATGCTGCAACCTCGTCATGATACCAGGTGGAATGACGGGCCAGTTGCAGCCACTTGATGCGTGCATTCACAAGCCGTTCAAGGATCGCAGGCGAGGATTATGCACAGACTGGTTAAGCGCCTAGGGACCACTAGCTGACACCGACGGGCCACATGGTTGCAGCATGAGATGACACCCCAGAAACTTTAATCGTGCACTTTGTGGGAATTGAGGCTGGCCCGCTGCCTTTGCGCGGGCTTTGCCGCCTCTTTCCCGTTCCCATGTCCCGACACGTCTCCGCTCCTCTGCTGTCTGCCGCGCTGGGGGAACAGTGACGTTTAACTTCCTCACCCGGTAGCAGATGTTGACTATGGCGCCGCGCGCGGAGTTTCCCGACGGTTTTCGCGCGCTGCGTCGGGAGCCGGCAGAGAGACCTCTTCAGGGACGACATTGGGGTAAGCACGCTTTTCTTTTCTGTCCGTCAGCCCCCTGCCGGGCTCGTTCGGACTTCGCCAACAGCGCCTTGCGCCCGCGGCGAACGCTTACTTTATGTTGCCCCCCCCCCCCCCCCCCCCCCCTCCGAACGCTCGGCCGAAGGGTGGTACGGTGTCCTAGTGCGTGGTCTAGCTACGCCGACCCGTCTCCCTCCGAAGCCAACACGAGCGCCTTTGCCCTCGCTCGAGCAACCAGGCCTTGATCCCGGTGTCTCCGTGGATCACCTTTACCGCGGAGACGTGCTCATGGCACCCTGTGTAGTACTTTTATGCCTGTGGTGTGGGTAAGCCCATTTGCTTTCCCGCCGCGCCTTTGCAATGGGCTGTACTGCATTTAGTGTTGCCACAGACAATAAAGTGTTGCGGCTTTGAGCAGTATCGTGTTCTCGCCACGGCGACGGTTAACGCGTGCCCTGCGGCTCGCTAAGACCGGACCCACGCTAGTGGCCGTACTCCTTCGGGATATGTGTTACTACAGCTTTTTTTTTTAAAGTGCGGCCTATCAAATGTGCTTGACGGCACCGAGGATTGGGCACCGTTTGAGGACAGCGACAAAGATCAGTGACGACTCAGAATAAGTATAGCATCTAGATGATGAACCATATTTTTGGGGCAAGCTGCACTGACCAAAACTGACGCCAGCCGGAAAGAAGTCCTTGAGGTCCAGCTGCTGCGCGAACAGGCTGAGGAACTCGAGAACCACCATGAGGTCCCCAAAGTGCTCGGGGGGAATGGCGCACCGGAGCGGCACAAAGGACGGCAGCTCGCGAAGGTCGTCGCACTCCAGGTCGTCCCGGGGACGGTTCCACTCCGTCAGAAACTGGGCGTGCAGTTTCCGCTCTTCCATCTTTTTCTGCACACCAGATGAGAGAGAACAGGAGCGTGAAAACACGATTCACCATCACAGCTCAACTGGTAAAACATCGCCTGCTTGCAGTGGCACACATGAATTCAGCTCCCACCTTATTTTATTGCTGGCCATATGAACACGCGATATTACAACTAACCACACATTAATGAATGTTCCACGACATCACAGTATGTTTTAAAATCGAATCAGAGATTCATTAATGAATTTTTACAAGCCAGAACAATAATAACGTTATGAAGCACACCATAGAGGAGGGCTCTAGAAATTTAATCCATCAGGTGCACTTTAATGCATGCTTACATCACACAATACAGAGGCCTTTAGCATTTCGCCACCATCAAAATGTGACTGCTACCGCTAGGACAGAACTTTCGGGTGGGCAGTCAAGCCCTGTCACCGCTGTACCATCAAGGTGGACTCCTACCAAGGATAATGAATACATCAGAGCTCCTACGTTGCTTCATGGGACTGCACAAAAATAAACACAGTTGTTGTAAACATACTACCAGAACATGGAGGAAAACTGTACACGCAAGACTTTACCAGAATTCACCACTGACATTGTCATGCACTCCAATTTCCCATTAGCGTCACGCTGTTCACCTTTTGTCGGGCTTCCTTCTGAGCAATCTTCAGTTTGAGCAGCTCTTCGAACTCCCGGTCCTTGGCCGCTTTGGCTTCGGCTGCTGCTCTGGCTAGTTCTTCAGGTGACGGACGGTCCACACTGGCGGCCGCAATGCCGTTTTGCTGCTCGGCAAGCTCTTTCTTGCCGTTAGGAGTTGACGGGGTGGCTGTAGGTAAGGAGCGCACACCAGTATAATGTAAGAGTGAAAATGGCATTACAAGTCAAAAACGTGCACTCGAAATCACAAAGATTTTTTAACAACTTTCAGTATACATTACAAAATCTAATGCAGTGAAAGCTAGTTAATTCTAATTCCCCAGGATCACAAAAATTGTCCAAATTAAACGAATGTCAGATGTCTGAGTAGCAAGAAAACAAACAGATGTCTGCTATGTCAACATACTTTTATTTCCTGCATGAATATGCCCTGTTCCTTCTTTGCATAGAAGCATGTGTAAAAGCCACAATTCTTAACACTGAGGTACACGCAAGAGCCCCGTGCCTCAATTAATCCGAAACAAATTAACTAGGTTTTGGCCATACATGACCGTATCAACAAAATCGATGCAATTAAACTATGCTTACTGCCATGTGATTGTGAAGGCGAAGCACAAAGAACACAAGCTGCCACAGATTAAAAAAAAACACTACTGGGCGAACTTGTGCACACCAAAATATAAACTTGAGTAGAAGCCATACTGGCTGTACAGTGATAGCAGCAGGCGCAGACACCGGGCGTCGACTAATCTGGTGCTTGCGTTAGCACTAGAACAAACCGGATTACTTATGTTGTGCCTGTAATCTAATGAGAAAAGCTTGAAATAATTGCGAAGCTCCCAAAACCTTAGCCCTGAAAAAGGGACACAACCAACATAATTACTAAGGCAAGACATGGGTATTGAAAAAAAAAACCTTTTTTGTAAAAATTGGTGAATCGAATGAAATTTAATACACTTTATTTTTTGCAGATTAGAAATCTATGAGCAGACGTATAATAGTTAAGCTGCATTGAACAAAGGCTATGCAAATTTCTCAATGTTTTATCGCATATTTTTACGGAGATTTTTGGTAGCTTCTCTTCGTGAAACACACAAAGTATGCGGCAACATTGCGAAAAAACTGGTCTAGCCAACAACATTTTCTTATGATGTTGTTTACCAGATTCTAGTTCTCAACAATTATAAAGTTTATGAAACAAATATCTTTCACTCGTACTTGCATCAGAAGTCCAATAATACAATCAAAATGGCATCATCGACTAGACCAGCTCTTCGGCAGTCCTGCCACTGACGCACTTTGTTTATACATGTTGCAAAGCAAAAGCGCCAAAAAGCACCGAACTGCAAGAATACACTCCCAGAAATTGTGTATATTTTGCTCTAATGCAGATAATAAAAATCTGCTTGAATATTTAGAATCTTCAGAAAAAAACGAATAAGTGCACTAAATTTTGATCAGTTAACCTTACTAATAAAAAAAATTTTGAAGAGTTGCATCACCCCTAAGAGCAATAACTTTCTTACAAACATAAACTGATGCTCTCTGGTACCCTGCAGTCACTCCTGAAGAAGTATCGGAGCTGAACTCGAAACGTCGGGTTTTTCTCGTTTTAAAAAAGTTTTCACTATAAATGAATCAGTTTCCAATGTTATCTATCTGGTTCCCAACCAGACAGAAGCCCGTCAAATGTTCAGCTTCCCTAAAGTTGCGGCATGCCCTGCGCCGAGCTATGCTGGCCGTCTTGGAGAATTAAAACACTGTCACAGCAATATAAAATAAAGGGAAAAAAAAGGTGCAAGGAGAGATCTCTGCCATGACCAGAGAACCCATCTAATTAACCAATTTTCTTAATTGAAGAAGGTAAAAGTAACAATTGTACACCGTAATGAGCAGGCATATTTACACTACCGTATTCACTCGCGTAATCCTCGCACTCGCATAATTCTCGCACCCCCCACATCCCCCAACAAAAATAAGCCTTTTTTTTTTCTTCGAGTAATTATTGCACCCCCGAAAATTGCAGTAATAATGTCGTCTGCTCGTTCCAGCCAATGATGATGATAGTGCACGCCATCTGGAGCTATCTTATTAAGCATCAAGCGTACTATTATTGCACAAAGATTTGATCCAAGCCAAGCCAAAACGGCAAGTGCGCATTTCGGCGTGTTTTGTATGTTGTGTCAGTAATCTTGTGACGTTATGGGGCGATACTGAAGCCACACGGCTGCTTTCAAGTTGAAAGTGATTTGTCATGCACTAAACAACGGCAACAGGGCCGCCGGTAGGCCCTTCAGAGTCGACGAGTTTGGTGTTCGCTACTGGTGACGCCAACTGAAAGCTACCAAGACGCGCTGGGCCTGCCGTGTGCTCAAGACTGGGATTGATGGTAAACTTTATCTCTTCAGAAGGAAACTGCGGACGATTCTGTTAAATAGTCATCAGCCCAATACTGACATCCTACGCTTACCTTTTGAGGACTCCAGTTGAGCGACGAGCGCTACCGCTACACCCGCAACGCCCACAAGCTTTGCGTATAGTATTTTAATTCTCGACTATTTGATTGCCCATTTTGTGTTTCAAATAAATCTTGCCTCGTGTTAAACCTTTGCTTTTATTGTTTAGGTAAATTTTAATAAGTACTTCTCAAAGCCTGCTGTTAGTTGCTGGTGTGAGAATCCCAATTCGCGGCCATTTCGTTTCCTTTTTCGCTCTGTACATTTTCGTGAAAAGTTTTCCCCGCGTAATTCTCGCACCCCCCTACTTTGCATTCATGTTCTGCCAAAAAAAGTGCGAGGATTATGCGAGTAAATACGGTATTTCTAACCGTTTATGAATACAGCAACGGTATTGAAAGAGAATGAAAGCAAAAGAAATAAAAAAGAAGCCAGTTTTGAACTCTCACCATCCTTCTTGGGGCTGCCAGCCTGCTTCAACTTCCGAGGCTTGCTGGCCTTGTCGGGTGAGCCCGGTGTGGCGTTTCCCATTGAGGGCCTGTTCTTGGGAGACGTCGCGAACGTGGGAGAGGTGCCCGAGAAGATTTCCGAAAACGTCAGCTGGTGCAGACCATACTTCTTCTGGGTCTTCTCCTGAAGAATGCAATGCCACAGTGTTGCACGCATCATTTCTGCTACACTGAATTACCGTATTGCCTCACATATAACCTACACGCAACAGTATGCACAAACTTCGAAGCTGAAGTCGAGGAGCGGGTCATGCATGAATCGCAGAGAGCAAGTTGGATTCAAGGTTCTGCTTCACAGTAATACAGGGGTGGCAGCTTCACGACAATATGCAGGGATTTTTATTTTCACGTAGTTTGTAGTTAGAGGTGCAAGTCACTTGCAGAGGGGGGTAACATGTGTAGAGATATGGTAGCATGAAATCCTATGTTCCCAGACATATCGCCATAACAATAGAAAAAAGTTATGTGCACATTAGTCTCACGATGATGACAATGACTGGCAGCAAATGCAAACTAGACAGTTATGATCACTCATTTGTCAATAAGTTTGATTATCAAAACATAACAATGAATAGAAATAACACTGCTACATAGGAGCTCCAAAATGAATTGCTGCCTAAGTTGTGCCCTACTGCACAGTCAAAACTATCCAACAAAACACAATCCCGATAGCTTTTGGGTGTGGCTACATTACAATTTTAGATTTCGAAGTAATGAAAATCCTGTTCTTGACATAACAAAATTCCCAATTCAATGCAACTAATTTGAACATGGTAATCCCTTTATTGAGTTCAACTTCTACAGTAATATGCAACTGCAGAATCGCAGCAAGTTTTGCAGAAACTTGAAAAAATTCAAGTGGAAGTGGTTCCTCCTAAGACGTTGAACAAAATGTTGCCATTTCCTGTGATGAGGGCACCTCAATTGATCATACATCAATTTTACCAGCATTGCGGCCATGTTTTAAAACTTGAAAAGAAAGACACGATGATAAAACAGACACGAAACATTGAAGCAACATACCTTGACCCGCAAGATTCCATCCTTGTCGAGCTCTGTTGCCTGACGAAAGAGGATGCGGTTCTTCTCTCTCGTAAAGGAATTCTTTTTCCGGCTGCAAACATTAGAGAAGACTGAGTCACACAGGAGCTAACAGTGACACCTCATGAATGGAGGAAACCGATACAGTCAAACCCACTCGTAATCGTACCCATTTTAACAACACATTGATTAAAACAATAAGAAGCTGTTGCACAGTCAACTTTTGTATGTTTTCAATGGTAAAATACCCTACTTGCAGCATTGCCACGTGATTGGTTATAATAATAAATTCTGGCTATTGGGTGTGCTGAAATGTAATGAAACACGAAATCCTTGAAAATAATGAAGAAAAGGTGAAATGTCAAGCTGCTGAATGCCCATCCACCACTTGAATGTCCCCCAGTGTCCCTTTGGATCCACAGACTGCTTCACCGCATGACATTATGGTATTGACACAAAGCTGACTTTCCAACTCAACTACGGCGTGGGAGTGGTGGTGGCTTCTTTCAGCGCACCTTCAACATGCATTTCGAGTGAATAGTTCAGACACTTAGAAGACATTGCAACAAACCAACAAATAAAAAAGGAATTCATCGTAAATAAGCAACACAACAGGGTGGCTTGCAAGTGAGCTTTCCACCTAGTTTCTTGATAAAAATATTTTCAATTTCTCAATTTCTAATTTTCTCTAGGAACCTTGGCCTACATGTATTGATCATTTCCTCATAGCTTTTGCAGTAAGCTCACTTAGTTTAAAACGACAAATTGGTTGAGCAGATCTTCCAGTTTATCGCAAAGAAACACAAAATAACTTAAGACATCTGAATGCTACAGTGCTCTATTCTGGTGTCTCCTGCTGTCGCGTGTTGTTTGTGCCAGGCCTACAAAAAGAGGAGTTTAGATTTAAATAATTTTCAATGTGGCTTTCTTTACTGCCTTCAAACATTCAACAAGAACCTGAAATTCCATTAACACAGGCGTCGTCGGAGCTAAAGCTTGACCAAGGAGTCTGGTCTTCATATCTGCAACTGTTAGGAACACTACGAGGTGTTGCAGCCTAGGAAAAGATAGGTCCGTTTGTTTGAACATTGGCTACGGCGACACCCTGTGTTCTATGGATTTTTCATTGCTTCAAGGTTCCATCTTTCCATGAACACAGCAATATAGGAGACAAGTGAATGTACCAGACATCAGTTGGCGAGACTGTGTGAGTCTTGCCGTCAGGGTCGGCGACCTGGTACTTGACCTTGTCCGAAGGCACAGGCTGACCGCTGGCCTTCTTCAGCGGCGAAGCCGTGCCACTGGGCGGAGGCGAGCCAGGTGGAACCTTAGCCGGCGACTTTGCCTTAGATGGGGGCGACACCACCGCTGCAATGGTGCAAGTTTTCCTGAAAGGTGGGAAAACAAAATAAAAAGGGTCAGCCAAAGCGCTCGCAGCATGTGAATGTTCGAATACAAAGTTGTAGAAGTTAATAACAAAAACCATTATTTGAACCAATGTGTTAATTGTATTTACGATATTAAGGGCCAAGTGATTTGGACATGGGATATGCTTGACCTTCACAGTACAAAGCTACACAATGTGGCTATTTTATCAACATAGGAACTTAAGAGGTCAGATGAGTAACTGCTGATACTGCGGCTGACAAGGATGAATTATATCCCAGCCCTTTGTAATGGGCAGGCAGCATTCAAAACCACTTAATACACAATTCACACGGTAAATCTGGAGTGATTCTGTGCTTGTACCATAGAATATTAATATCTTTTAACGTGACTGCTTTCCTAACATGACAACTGAATACGGCTCTTTTCCAACATATTTTCAAGCACTGGCATAGCACTGCGGCAGAATATTTGCTTCCCCCTTTGTTTAGTTGGGTTCAATTACAGCTCAAACTTATCCTTATGAAATTTTTATTAAAGGGGCCCTAAAACACTATTTTGAGTAACCATGGAAATAATTCACTGAAAAAGCGTGTTGCCTCACAAATCGAACATCGCAAAAATTTTAAGAATTCGTCCAGTACGAGCGAGTTAGAAAGATTTGTCACACGCTGCAATCACATGCTCTCTTCTCTCATCCTGATGAAAGCGCTGGAAGCTGAGCAGGGAGGGATGCGAGGGGCAAAAAAAACGTCCTAATTCACATAAAAAACAGCGCCAATAACGAGAGACAAGAGAAAGAAGGAGACAGACAGCGGCACTGCCGCTGTCTGCCAGTGCCGCTGTCTGTCTCCTTTCTCTGGTCCCTCGTTATTGGCGCTGCTTTTTATGTGAATTATGTCGTACCAACTCGCCCAAGCAACCACGTTAGCTATAAAAAACGTCACTCGCGCCTCTTGACCTTGAGCATCTTTTTTTCTTTTTCCTTCGAATGTGCGGCTTTTTAAGTGCGATAGCGTGGCGAAATGACGGCTTTTCGCGGCGACCTCTGTAACAACCGAGTGCTCCATGTTCAAATCAGCCAATGGCTGATAGATGGGCTTACAGGGCTTAATTCCATGATTTGTCAAGAGAAGGAAGAGCTATTTTTAGCCGACTTTGATAATTTATTGTGAATTACAGGCCGCAAGAAGCACTATAATATTTGGCTAGCGTGTTGTCGGTAGCCTCTACTACCAATCAGCAGCGTTTTCTGACCATGCTCAAAAAGTGTTGCAGGGCCCCTTTAAGATCACATGAGTTCTCGCACAGCAAGCCGCATTTTTGTTTCAGCATGCATATGCATTCTGAAGCACATCAACGTTCTTCTGACCAAGAGATAGCATTTCTTTCTGTTTTTTTTTTCTTTAGGCTAGCCTTTTTTTTTGCTTCCTGCATGCTTCACAAATTAACAAGAGCTGCTAATCTGGCATAGTCAAAAGAAGGAAAGCGTTCTCATTCAGAAGTCTCAGTGCTGATATAACGAATAGTAGAAGACTAATAACTTCCCGCACACTGAAAAATAGGAGTGCAATGCTACAGACATCGCATGCCTGATGCAGTCTTGAAAGGCAGCATCAAGTGACAACTCCCGCACACAATTTATTTATTTTTATACTTTTTCCAACAGTGTTCTCCTGCTATGTATTAACATAAATGCCACTATCAAAACCGGACCTGTTTTAATGTCCACTGATTCATGATCATGTCCCCTATGTGTTTTTTAAAGTCCACTGATTCATGATCATGTCACCTATGTGAACATTATTGTGGCATGGTCAAGCTATGTGAGTTGCGACGCTCGGAAAGAAAAGTGTCGAAAACCTGTTGCTACGCCTGCTGATGGTTGAAGTGCGACTAGGTGAGGAGGGAACATAACCAAAACTAAAAACTCGATAAATTTTTTTTAAATAGTCGTAACTTTATATATGTCAAAGTTTACTATAAATTTACTCTGTGGTTTGTCTGACATTTGGCTAAATGGTTGATTGCCTCAATTCTTGGTCAAGAGTCATAAATGGGGGGGGGTATCCAAGCCAGTTTGGGGCATGGCCGCGTCAGTGAGGCATCACTCACTATTGCGTAATGGTTTCGTGCGTACCCTTCGTAGTTTATTTATTTGCTTATGTGCTGTTAACTGGCATTACACTTCAGAGCTCGACTAGCTCACAGAATGAGTAGATAGCCGCTCCTGTGACTGCCAACTGTCTTCGCTGGCACACAGCCGGCGTGCCCTCACCTTCGGCGAGGGTGAATGCGACAAGCTAAGCAACGTTTGACTGATATGCGAGGTTTAATGTCCCAAAAGCACCCTATCAATATGAGAGACGCCGTAGTGAAGGGCTCCGGAAATATCGACCACCTGGGGTTTATTACATGCACCCAAATCTGAGCACACGGGCCTACAGCATTTTCGCCTCTATCGAAATTACAGCAGCCGCAGCCAGGATTCGATCCTGCGGGTCAGCAGCCGAGTACCTTCGCCACTAGACCACCGCTGCGGGATGCTAAGCAACGAGACGCTGTACTCTACAGTTGCCAAAGCGATATTCTCAAGGCTGCTGTCTTGCTGCAGTAGTTTTCCACAATTGGCCAATCTGAGTTTTTGAATTATTGTGCTCGTGAACAATTGTGTCACAATTTTATCTGCGAAATTCTTGGTGTATTTTAGAAGTAGACCATTTGGCTAATAAAACAACTGCTTCCTCAATCGTTCTTGTTGGTCTTTTTTTTTTTTTTCTCTCGAGAGTGCACACATTAGACAGCCATAAAGAGCAATAAAATTGCTCATTTATAATGGCATGCGAAAGGCCAGCCCCTTCACCCCCAATTAAGAAAAATTTCAATTTCGTGCCATGTAGGGCAAATACAAGACTTCACTACAGCTTCCAGTAGTGACGTCATAGTTTTTGTTGGCTGTTAGTTGTCCCCTCCATATGTAGATAACAACTGTGGCAACGAGCCGGCAACTACTGGATACATGGGCTTCCATGGAAGTTATGCTACCAGTTTACTAATACCTTGACTGCAGCACACAGACACAGGCCTACTTTGTGCTTTGTTCGTGCTAGTGACAACTGTACCATTATGTACTCCTCTCAAATAAACTTTGGCGCTTTTTCAACAAGCTCAGTGCAGCACGGGTAATTATTGAAACCTCGCAATTTCCAGCAACAGGTAGTTGACGGTGGGCACCACCAAGTGCTGCTATCACAATGCAGACCTGGGTCAGCGATGAGAACCATGGTATTTCATTCATCCTCAATGTAAGTACTGTTATGCTCGGGTAACACACAGACAGCAGAAGCAAGAACAAGATTTGCCCGCAGAAGATGTCGATAGGTCTAATCGACAATCAACCAGTCAATCAGCCACAATTTTTCAGGAATGAAAGCTTCTTTGTTGAAGAAAATTTCGCCCTCGTGCGGGGATCGAACCCAGGACCAATCAATGCCTTTGCAGGACGACGACACCCGCTGGAACAGCCAGTCGCCTACGCCACCGCCAACTTTTACAGAATTAAAACATCGCGGCATGTTAAACCGGGTATGCAGGGCACACAACAACAACAACAACAAAACACACACACACGAATCCGATCGGCACTTGCCAACTCCCACGAGTGATCGAAACGCGGCGTCAGAAACAGCTGCACAATAACCGTGCTTTTTCCCAGCAAAGCCGTGACGGCTGCACTAAATAACTCGTGCCACGAAGAACCCTGCGCCGCCTGCATGCTGTGGGAATACGAGACGCTTTTGAGGATTCGCCTACGACCACCACGAATGTGTGCTGTGCATGGAACACAGTGCTACCGCATATACGTTAATGCAGTAAGCTGGGCTACGGTGGTACTTCATGAATAATAGCAATAATTTTACTTGCAAAAGAATATGAGCCCAGGTAACGTGTCAGGCTACAAAGTAAATTCCGTGACGCTCGTACGTCTGCTAGCTCGTCAGCGGTGCTCCACAACACTAGCGCATATGCACAAACACTACGCAGACTGCAAAACCTATCATAATGTCTCTAGCGCGGCCAGCCAACACAAAAGCCTGTCGTTCCGAAATCCTACCGCAGCACGGCTACGCATACCGAACTTCAGCCGCCATTGGAGCTAAACGTAAGCGCTACAGCGGGGCAGCGGATACGCCGTGCCCGCCCAAACAGCTTCGACTAACACAGAAAGAGGCCCGCGTGAACCGCTTAGTCGATAGTAGCTCCTCCTCGAACGACATCGAAACAACCCGCAATCTATCTCTGAACAGCATCGTCTACTTCTTCTATAACCAGTGTTTTTTTTTTCCCCTCAGCTTACCAGAAGTCGGTGATCTTGCTACACGACTTGGCCGTCTGCTTGAACGTCTGCTTTCGTCGGTCCAGAGCCATGGCGGCGATAAATGCCGACTATTTGTTCGGCAAGCGGTGAAGCAATGGGATCAATATAAATTACCAAACAGCGTTCAATAATTTCAATAGCCGCAACGATTCTCGCGATACGCCGGACACATTCCTTTCCCGCCGTCTGGTCGTCGCGACGCAGAAGAAACCGCGCGCTGCTGGGAACGGAAGTACCACGTGACCTCCCGTTGCGCGGGAACACGCGCGGCCAGCCGCCATGTTCTTTTTTTTTCCTTCTTTGGTTTTTATTTCACTGCGCTATCCGCACCAAATCTGCAAGATGGCGCGTGCCCGTACTTGCCCGCTGAGGCTGTTTTTTTATTATTATTTCATTTACTTAAAACGTCGAAGGCGTATTTCATTGACGTCGAAAATCGGCGAATGGCCACAGTCTACAGAATGAAATGTTCGCCCGAGCGAAAGCTGACCAACACGTACGCGGCGCTACTAAAGAGGCTTTTGCTGCGGCGCTTTCTTACTTTTAGCCGTTGTTTTTTTAACTCGCGATGTAGGCTTCGTAAAGGCTTTCACGCTGGTCGTGACTACTGCGTTATCGCTGGGTGTGCGCGTCAGTGTCATAACGTTGGAAAAGTGAAAACGATATGTAGTCGGACAAAAAAACTGCGTCCATACGGATTCATTTTCGTTGGAAGACGTCAAACGCAGGCAACTGACCGATGCCTGGTTCATGCCATGTAATGAAACAAGTAACTCGGCCAGAAATTTATTTCGGGGGAAGGCGCTGTTAACCACACTGCGTGTACGTTCGAGCGTGCGTTTGCACGTGCGCGTGCATACATACATACATACGCAAAACTGAAAAATTTTGAGATAACCCTAACTTCCCAGGGGAAGGGAAGGGTTCAACCCAAGAAGGATAAAGTGCCTCTAAGTACTTGCAATACGTGGATAACCAGACGACAAAGTTTCATTTCTAGCTGGATTATTGAACCAGAAATCTTTCCAGCCGGAGGAACTTGGGGTTCATTAATGAAGTTCGAGATCGATAAATATTCAGCTGAAACTTTGCCAGTTCTCGGCTGGAACTCGACCATATTCCACCAAGATGTTGGTCTCTGCTGTACTAAATTATTGGAGCTATACAGCTGAATTATTGAACCGGAATTCTTTCCAGCTGGAAACCGTCAATTTTTCATCTACGCAGTGAGCTTGGTTTGCCCAATAGTCTGGCTATTCGGTCTATGCAAACATGGAAAACAGGCCCATGGCAGTCTAAAAAGGCAAGAATACGAGTATTTAATGATCTAAGGGATGCTATGTGACTGCTACAAAGGGCCACACAAAGTAGGTTGCAACACAAAGCAGAGAAATCTCACTATATTCCTGAAAATGCAACAAATGGTGGAGGCACGTGTATTACTTAAGTTAATCTTCTAATCCGGCTGAATTGCTCTGAGAGCACTGAACAACACAAAAGCACTTCATGTATTGATTCTGTACTCAATGTCTATGAAGCAAAACAGCACATATTCAAGCAAACTTTCAGAATATCAGCTGAAAAACAAACATTTAACGATGATTTGTCATCATTACAGTAATTTTTGCGGCTGTGAATTCGTGAGGGAGAGACGCTGCTTTCGTCGGAGCGAGTGGCCGCGCGTTGTGTCGGCTTCGGCATCAACGAATGTTTTGCAACGGAAATCACCTGGAAGCCCACAAGACTTTGGTACCCACGTATTCAGCTTGTCATCAGGAATCACCCAACACCAAGTTCCAGGTGGTGGCTTGAATTTTGACACCTTTACCGACGTATTCTCATCAACCACGCTGGCGGGAGAGCTACGCCTAACGCCAGCCAAGCCACCGGCAGCGCAGCTGCCAGAGACGCTGCTGCCTATGTCGGCCTAGCTCTGCGGACAGCAAGAAATGCCGGTCGGCGCGTTTGATGCGTCTGACTTCCTGAGAACAAATGGAGGTATCTGTGGACGGAGAACCCATTTCCCGTGAAGAATTTGAAGAAAGCACAGGATGGAGCACCGTAGAATCAAGGAAGTTGACCCACGGGCAATCAATGGATCCCGGTGCGGATTCTCAACAGCGTGAGCAATGCCTGCGTCAAGTAACAAGATTAAGCCAGATGCCTCCACTGCCCCGAGGCGACTACAAGATCATCATCCAACCTAGAGGCAGCCTTCGGCTTGCCGATCATGGAGCTGCCCGACTGGCGCCTAGCATTTACCACGCCGTTGAAATTCCGAGAGAAGGCCAAGATGAGGACACATTATGCTCCCCGAATTTCCAGCGAAATATCATCGTTGTGAGCACACCTATCAAGGCGCATGCTGGTAGATGCCAGAAAATTTCTCGCATTGTGGTCGGCAACAAGACGTACGATACCAGCGCATACGAAGCAGCACCAGACGGTACGTCAATAGGAGTGATACGTGATATCCCGTTGGAAGATACCGCACGAAATATTATGGCTAACGTGATTATGTCGAAGAACCCCAGAGCCATCGCTGCAAAATGCCTCAGCAACACAACGACGGTGATCATACTGTTCGCTAGTCTTTGCATCCCAACATACGTTCGATACGGTGGAGCAATGTTGAAGTGCTCTCTTTACCGCAGGCAGATAGACACGTGCTATCAATGCGGTCGCCTGGGGCACCGAGCAGACGTATGCCCAAACCCGAAAGACCATGTGTGCCGTGGCTGTCGTACGGCTAACCCCTCCCAAGATCACCAATGCAAGCCCACTTGTCAACTATGCGGCGGCGACCACCAGACGGCCGAGAAGGCGTGCAGGGCACGTTACAAGACGCCATACCTCGTGAAACGCTGGCGATGGGAGCGACAACAACTGCAATATGAAGACTACCCGACGAAGCCAACGCCTGTCGACAACAGCCTCGAGCAGCAGGACACTGCTCCTATCCGGAAGCCCGGAAAGAAAGCCTTGTCGAGATCTCGGTCGCGGTCTTGGTCGAGCTAAAATTACCCAGCAACAAAATGAATACCTACAACAGCGACTCATCGCTGTGGAGGCTAGAGTCACTCCCCTGCCACCTAGCAGACTGTACCCTATGGCGACTGTAAAACAACCTTCCTCGTCGGCATTCAGTGTGATACAGCCGGCAACATTCCTACCCCCTGCATCTCATCATATCTAGAAACCACACCTACATGATTTGGCAATGGAATTGTAGAAGCTATGCAAATAAGCAAGCAAATCTTCATCAATACCTTAAAAAGAAAGTTAAGCTCGATATCATTTTACTGCAGGAGACACATTGTCTCACTAAATTGGCAGGCTATCGCTCGATTGGACATACCAACGGGGAGATGACTGTTCTTACCAGCTTAGACGAAACCTTACATTCACGCAACACGACACGGAAATTATTAATATAGACAATATATTTATATATTTATGGGACTGGTTTTGCAATGCAAGATACATGTAAGTCTTTTTATATTAAACATATACAGCAATCCTAAACAAAAAAAGCACACATTTCTCACACAAGAGTGTGAGAAATCTCTGCTTCAGCATCCTCAACATCGCTGACCGAAATCCCATTCTGACTTCAATGCACCACACACTGCCTGGGGATACTTTTATGTGTTTCCTAACAGTAGGGCCCTTTGGTTTGACTCGCAGCAGAAGGGATTAACTCTCATCACCAACCCTAGCACACCCACACGGGCGGGCACTAGCTCCAGTAAAGACACAACGCCTGATCTGACGTTCACGAGAAACACATCTGCAGCCACCTGGAAAAATACCCAAGAGGGCCTAGGCAGTGACCACAACATCATCGAGGCACACGTGCAAGGTGGCCAACGCAAACCCAAGGGAAAACAGCTAAAGTTGGTAGACTCGTGTCTTTCGTGTCCTTCTTGTCTCTGTGTCGTCGTTTTGTTCTCGCGCTATAACTATCGTCAGACTGGACCCAGTTCTGCAAATCACGTGAGAACCAGGTTCAACCTATCAGTGACAGGGAGGACTGGATGCACACGCTGAAACAGAATGTTAATAATGCAACCCGAATCGTACCTCCCAAAACACACCTCAAAGAGATCGATAGCCAGCTCCTCCACAAGTGCGAGGCAAAGCAATCACTCCAAAAGAGGAGGAACAGAAACACAACAGAAACCTCAAGAAATGCATAGCACTCCTCAACACAGAGATACAGATGTATGCAACACAGCTAAGCCGGCAACACTGGGACGAAACACGCGATGCGATGAACAGGCAGCTAAGCGTTAGTAAAACATGGCATTTTCTACGGTTCCTGCTCGACCCAGAAGACAAAAAAACCGCCCAACGACAAACCATCAACAAACTAATCCATGCAACAAGGGCACCGACGAGGAGTTTGTTAGGGAGGTAGATTAGAGCTCAAATACATCTCTCAGGCTCCTACTCAGCAGCGTTCAGATTATACGGGCCAGGTCAACACGAAACACTTCAAGAATGAGCTTGAATCCATAAACGTTATGTGAGCAGGTTCCTACATTAGAAGGTGTTCACGCACACTATATCCTGTCCCATCCCACCCACTGGCATAGGCAGAATTTTTTTCGGGGGAAGGGGGACAGAATTCAAACGTACATTCCGTACTTTAGTGTGAGCATTTGTATGTGTGCATATGTATACGCAAGCAAATGGAAAATATGGGAAGGGGGGTTCAACCCCCCTCCCCTTGGTTACAAGGTGGAATGGCATGAGCTGTAGCACAAAGTGAAACAGCTTTGCAAAAAACAGCAAAGAGATACGTTTCCTGCCAAGCTGCATCACTCGCGCATTACACTCGGGTTGTCTTGAGGGCTTCACCATCACTACAACCGCGATGTAAGAGTTTCTGAGCCCGCTTCTAAGATAATGAAAGTTACAAGAACAAATTTGCAACCTCCGCCTCCCTGATTTATTAGATGGATTAATGGTCTGCTCACCCAAATGTGAGCGGGGACCATAACTAAATTATACAACATGGTGAATTTGGAGCTACAAAAGACGTGCACATGTGAGAGACAGACACTACTAACAACTCACTTATTGCAAAGGTTGCAATAAAATATAAGCCTAATGGTGCGCAGATGCAGTGACTGCATAACCTTTGCAATAAATAAGTCAGCAGCACCTGTCTGTCATCTGTCTCTCCCATGTGTATGTCTGTTGTAGCGCTAAAATCGCCAGAAGATCACCATGTTATGCAATCACTAACTCGCCTAACAACAAGTTTTTATTTGGGTAAGAAGTAGTTGCTTTTGTCATTTGGATTGTCTCTTTTGGATTGTGGGTTCCAATCCCGACTCTTGAAGACTTTTTTTTTTCAGCAAGGTTTTCTCTTTTTCTCCTTATATCATATTTTTTCATTCTCTCAATGCTCGTTCTCTCCTCTATCAATGTTATTGCAGGACATGCCATAGAAATTGGCGTACATCTTCCGCAGGTGAAGCCAAAGAAAAGGAAGAGAGCACACATCGATTCACAATGATGATAGTTCTGAGTCGCAACAGACATTTCAAGCCCAGCAAGTTCGCTGTTAATGAAAGAAACAAACAAGTCGACAAGCCTGCGCCACAGTAAGGCTCAAAATATGTCATGGAGACCCCCCCCCCACCCGCTACACGTTTTTTAACTGCTCCTCATGATGGGATTGCCCAGGTTCCCAACCATAACTCCTTCGCTTCACTTCTATTTTCTTTCGGTGAACATGGTTGAATTACGACTAGACTCTGGACATAAAAAAAAAAATGGCTCCTCTAAGTCAATTACTATCTGCTAAAATAAATACTTACGAAACATAAAAGAGCACAAAAATGCGACAAGAAACAGAAATCTCTGCATATTTCTTTTTGTTATTTTTGTTTTGCATTATTTTATTCATCCTTGTCATCATTTGCGTAACTGAACAATGATAAAAGAAATATCACATGAATCCATTATGAAAAAAACACTCACAGTGCTACTGACCTGGTTTTAAACTCTTTATCTAGAAAGTGTGGAAAAGGCACAAATTTCGTTCTTTGGGAGGCAAGCAGTCAAGGTAAAACTGCGATAGCACACCACATAGACATTCCCATCACACTTGCTCCGGCTCAAATGACAATCAAAAACAACTGTTCAAATATTTCTTAAACATAAAAAATTTTATTTTATTTCAGTTTGTGATTCTAGTATAACTCAACACCACTATGACATTAAAAATGTGACATGTGTATTAGTACTTCTAAGTCAAAGGGTTCGACAAAAGCCAATCTGGACAGGTAGCATGTTGCATTTACAGTCGAACCCTTTATAAGAGACACTGGTATAAGAGACCCCAGTGCACCTAAAGTAAAACACGGGTTAATTGAAAAATACATACATGGTACCCTGCTTATAAGAGACATTTCATATAAAATACAAGAATTGCTGCCTGGAGCATGCCTCTTATAATAAAGGGGTTCAACTGTAGCGAAAAACGTGAATACTGACCATGCAAAAAAAAAAAAAAGCAGGGTTTTGACGTGTTGAAACCTGTACAGTTTCCTTATTCCTACTATTGCTTCTCCACGAAATTTATGGCTTTCTTCTTATTTGGTTATGAATATATGTGTCACCCTAACTGTTTTAGGGTTTAATGTGTTTCGGATGCTTAGCACAGCACTATTTTCTGATGCTACATGTACACTGAATATAAGCCAACACTAGCCTTTTGCTACTGGCTCGGCGATTCTTTAGCACAAATTCTTGTCGTAATGGAAACTAAATTATTTGAATTGAACATACTATGTGCACATTTGTGCGTGTGTTTAATGAAAACTACTCAGTCTAAAATCCACTGGATGCATCTAAACCTTTATTTAGAGACCACCATTTTATAGCACCAAAGGTGTGTCGAATCTCGTAGCTGGTGAGATCCGATCAGCGCTTCCACAATACCAATATTTCTAGAACCTATAGCGGTGCAAAATTCATTACTAGACCGACATTGATTATGCAGTTGTGGCAGACTTTTTTTCTTCTTCTGGCACAAAACTTGGGACATGAGCTTAGAAGAAGGAAGAAGTACTAGTTCCAAGTATGGCGTGCAAGTATGAATAAACCATTTCCATTTTCCTAAACCGAGCTTCAGAGGGCTACATACTTAATGCTGATCACCACCAACCATGCCTATTACTGCCACTGCGTATCAAGTCTCACTCCAATGATAAGCACCTAACTTTACCAAATTGACATCTTTTCTATTTGTTTGCTATTGCTACGCCACAAAAGGTCAGCATTCTACTGATCAAGTACTCACTTCTGACTCTTGATGGTGACTTCCACCGACTCGCCGATGAAGTACCGGTCGCGTGCAAACGAGTAGACGTCATCGCAGAGGTCGGCGAGGCGGCCCCTCCTCGTCAGGCTGGCAATGTAGAGCAGTGGCTTCTTCAGCGCAACAGGAAAGGAGGACAGAACCTTGAGAGCGTGCTCCTCGGAGCTCAGGGCATCATGGTAGGTGAGGCCCGGCTTTCCGGTCAGGCTACAAGTCCACACTAGGCTGTTGCACAGGATCACACGAGCAAAATACTCGCTGCGCCAAGGGAGAGAAAGATGAGGCCAGGGAGCATGTGAGTTGCAAGTGTGAAGTTCACCTGCTACACGACGCCAAGCTGACAGATAATGAGCGTTCCACTCTCACAGTCAAGGCTACTGGTGGCGCTGACTGACACTTCCACGTTTAATGCACATATATGCCCCATAAAGTGGACTGAGGAGATAGCCGCCGTGGTGGCTCAGTTGGTAGAGCATCAGACGCCATACCTGAAAATCGCAGGCTTGGTCCCTGCCCACGGCAAGATTTATTTTCGTCCAGTTTTCTTTCTTTGCATATGCATTACAATTACAACATTCCCTATACTTTTCTTGACATCATTGTCTGCTAGATCTCATTAATATTGTGTCTAACAATTAAAACAGGCCCTTAAATGTGCCCTTCTTTCCCGACGCAGTCATTGGCGAATCGGAAAGTGCTCTCGATGCAAAATAGTGTGACATGAACACACTAGATACAAAGCTGGTCACAATATCATTATAATTAATTAGTGATCCATAAGCTACACATGAGAACCTCTCCCTAGAGGATCAAAAATGCTACTTCCAACTTTGCAGACGTTTTCCTGAGCGTCAATAAAAATTATGAGGCATCAATGTGAATAAAATATGAGCTACTTTGCTGTATTACAAACAGCCAAGAATAAGCAGTCTTAAGTTACAAAAAAAAAAAGTACAGGCCAAAATTTCATGCGAACATTTTTATAGGATTGTTTTAAGAAGATGCAGTTATTGTGCCATATTTATATTGTAAGTGTTTTGTACAAGACTTGTAGGACCTACAATTTTCACTAAGGCCAAACAGCAGATGTCCTGTCTTTTTTTTTTTTTTTTGCATAAAGCCAAGACAAATAAAAAATCACCACCCACATTCAATGAGAGTTGTTTTGAATGCAATTGGTTCGGCGTTTAGACCATTGATGCACAATCGACATGTACACTGGTTTGTGAACAGTTGTGCTGTTTCATTCAAATGATGCACAAATGACTCACAAGCATCGGACGCACAAGCCTCTGAGCACTTTGAGAACACATCCCCAAATAAATTAAAGAATGAGAATTGTGATGGAATGAAGAAGTTAGTTATCCAGTGTGCTGGAAGCCCCTATAGTCGCTAAACGGTCGGTTCACAACATCCAAATAAACAAGTCTGGAAATAAAATGTTTTCATTAAACAGAATGCCATGTTTTGCAAGTCGATGCCCCATATTTGTAACAGTAGCATGAAACAACACATATACATGGAAGGAACAAAATGTCCACATTGTATTTGACACAGTCTATTTATTCTATTGACAAGTTTTACAACTACAACTAACTTTTTTTTCCTCGAAACTTGGCAGTAAGAAGGCTAGAGGCAATTTTGCACTAGCACCTCTGTGCGCCTCCAGCATTTCATGATGCCAAAGTGTACAGCTTACAGGCAGTACATGAATTCAAATAAGGTTTTTCTCTTAGCCCAAGATCGCTTTGTGATGTATCAGACGAAACAACATGTAGCTAAGTAACTGTTGAGGTTCACTATATATTGCTTATCTCACTTATCGTGCAAGTTCTATAGCTAATTGGTTTCCCAAAAGCATAGAGAAAATGATTCTGCAAGGATAACTGAGCAGTTTAAGTGCTGCTGTACAAATATCACGGGTAATTTAAGAGCATACTTTTATGGACTTCTGTTATCGATTTTAGTGCATGACAAATTATACATTTAACGTTCACTGCTCATTCAGTTTTAAGCATTAAGCTACCTAATGAAAAAAAGCAAAAAACACAACTAATAAACCTCAGGAAATGGAAGCAATGTGTTTTCTCAACATAGCTGCACCAAACCAACAAACAAGTGGGAAAAAAAACTTCCCTACAACCACTGTGACAATAGGCATAGCTTGAGTATTGTTAGTATGGCAATTGATACAACACACCGGTGTGTACCAACGATAGTTGTTAAACTTGGTGTCTTGGTGCGAGTAAAAAGCAAATGTGGATAAAAAAAAAACTGTAGGATACACTTTTATAATTATTGTACTCCTCCTTTCACACATACAATTAGTACAACAGTAGGCAGGTGCTTAACCTGGCTTACTTTTAGCAGGCTTTTGACTTAACCTGCCAATCTGGTTCAATTACTTTCGAAGTGCATTGGCAATACCTACTGTCAAGATGTTTATTTTGTTTGATTTTCAGGACAATATATGTGCTCGCATTTTCCAGCTGAATTCTGTGACAGAGCAGAATGTCTGATTTCTGGTGAAAAATGTAGCAAGCTATGAGACATCAACTAACGTACTTACCTGCATGCTGTCAGCACTCATTAGCACCAACTAATATTGGCTAAATTACAGTTAATTTAGCTAGTATTGCCAAAATGGTGGCTAATGCTTCCAGTGCCTAATTCGGAATATGGATACTTGGCATGCACTGTAGCTAACCTTGTAGTAATTATAGACTTCGAACATTACATTGCAATCTTCTAACATGTGTAAATTAACAACTGAGGGTTCGTGCATAGTGTCTAAATTTGTTAGGTTACATACGATATGCTGAGTTGTTTTTTTTTATGAATGTTGAGAAATTTTTGTGAGGATTGATCCGAGTAATTAATTTACTCATTGGTATGTTATGCTTATTTTTTGCATGTATTCCAGCTTTATTTTATCATTTGCTGTAATGAGTCACATGTATGTTTTTCTTTTGTTACTGTCGCTTTCTCTGACCAGCAATTTTGTAATTCTGTTATTTCCTGGTTGAACTTGTCAGTCAAGCAGTGAAACCACATAAATTATGCACTATTCTGCACCTGCCACGTGACTGAATGAACTCAATGTTAATTCAGTGGCTGAGTCATCAAATTTTCAATACATAGTTTTCTATATTGAACATTTAGTTTTGCCCAAGTGTATTTGACAAGCTGTTGCCTTTCAGTTACTTTAATTTTTGCTTGCTCCTTGAAACAGTCCTCACCAGTGGCTACACTATATAAAAATTAATGTGCACGATATTTAAAGAAAACATTCAAATCACTAACTGACTGAAATTTTGGTCGTATAACATCCCAATACAATACCACCACCCCTGAAGATATTGAAGGTGGAGATGGCCATTATGCTAGACTTAACAATATAATCTCTGCACAGCACTACATTGCACAATGGCATAAAACATATATATATATATATATATATATATATATATATATATATATATATATATATATATATATATATATATATATGCACTTTAATAAGATAATACAGTTATGCAGCTAAATGGCAAACTATTTTTCTGATGCTCTAAATTACCATGACAGGCAACAAAAATTAAAATACTGGACAATGCCTTTTTTTAGCTATAGTTCATTCATTTCTCACTTCATTTTTGAAGTTGGTGTCCTCGTAGTTTGCACAGCCAACATGTCTACTAGCCCAAGCAAATTACATTTTCACCTTTAAGTCCAAATGAACTGATGCTAAACTAATTAGAACACAGAAATTGTGATGGTTAAAAACAATATTGTGTACCTTACTGATAGAGATCATAGGAAGAGAATGAAAGAAGTAATTTGTGCTGAATACATGCATGTCTAGACTATCATTGTACAGTTTAATGAAAGTACAGAGATAAGTATGTTAAAAGACAGCATTTCTGAAAGATTGCACGAAGGGAGAATGATGAACAAAATAACTTGTTGCACGTGTTACCAGTAGCCAAAGTCTAACACATCTTAATGTTTGAAGTCTAGTTGTTATTAATACAATGAACAAATTGATACATCAAAATTTTCTTGTTTAATGATGAGTACTAGAATAAAAGCTGCACTTCCATGTTTCATACATGTTTGTCAACTTAAAAGTATATGTTTCATGTACTTTTAAGTTGAGATAAAAATTTGTAAAAAATGAGGCTAGATTGGCTGAGCTCACTGGGAAAGTTAATTTTGCAAAGAGCTATAAGCATCAATACACTTTACACAATATTTATGATTAATAATAGACCTATGACAGAAAAAAGTTACCTGGCTACTCACAACTAAAATAAATAAATGGATAAATAAAGCATTTTTCACCACTTGTCAAGATTATAAAATATATACAGAAGGAAGAGTATTGGAGTGATGAATCTACACGTTTTCAGTTTCTTGGAAGCCAGGTGCAGGTTGGAGACATTTTAATGAGAGGCCTGCTACAGCAAAGCAAGGACAGGCTATTCGTTCTCACTAGAGTTTTCCTTAACTACAGTAAAATAAAAATTTTCTATGAAAGTCATTTTATGACCCAAGCATAACTACACTGTCTTTCTTAAAAGAACAAACTTCCATTTGGTTCACGCACGTTCTGTGGTTAAACAAGTAAGAAACATTCGTTATGACTTGCAACTTAATGGCCTCTTTTAACTAATAGTTTTCAATGCAGTGTTTTACATTGTTGTTGAGCACGTCAGTAGTGTGTGTGTTTTGCAATGCAAAAATAAAAAATGCATGGCAATAAAAAAACTGTGTATTAGTGAATATTATCGGTCCATGGTGTGGTCAAATGTAAATCAACCTCACTTGTAACCATAAAGCCAAGCATGAAAAATACTCCAGAACAAAGTTTTTGCTTCCACAAATGAGTCACTTGAGCGTACTTCAGACCAGAGCGGGAAGAAAGGTCATTAACAAGTTGCGCCAAGTTTTGCATTCGCCAATCAACCCCAGAGGACAGCTGCAACTGTACAAGCGCAGAGCCAATGGTGACTGGTTATCTTGTGCATTCTTGTATACAGTGTTATATGCATTACCACCTGTATCTAATGTGGTCTAGGTACTGCCAATGAATATGCACACATTGAGTTCAGTAGCTGAAGCAGGTGGCACACAGAATACCAGAAAATTCATCAATAGCATATGAAGGCGATAACAAATCGTACAATAATTATCCCCGCAATAATGAAGATTTAGTCATTGGTCACTGACAACTTCAGAATCGATGATGAAGAACGTACACATATCATAACATGAAGAAAAAGTACGGTATATAGACCGACAGGGCGTTAAGGCAAGGGAGTCGCACTTGGTAGCCATTTCTGCAACTGCGGACTAAATGAATAACGTATGGAGCGGGATCGTGCAAGGCAAAAAGGGCAATAGCCCGAAGCAGTGACCAAAAATAAGCCACACCAGCAACTTAGATTCGGTCAGTTTAATATGGACACACATACGATGTCTCAGAAACGAGCTGCGTCCACAGTAACACAAAAGAGGAGCGGGCGTTGACTGAAAAAACATGCGACGTACGACATCGCAGCGTACGAAATGGCACCGGAACCCGGCCAGCTCGGTGAATAAAAAAGATGCCGTAACGCGAAATATCGGTTAGGCCCCGAAGTGGTAGCCGAGACTTGCTACGCAACCGAGCCGGCAATCGTCAGAAACAGCTTCTATTGCAATCGTAGAGGTGCCTTGGGACCCGACGATGTTCTGCCGACCCCAGCGCATCATTTACAAGCGCAAATTTTGCGACGAAATTAGATTTAGGCCTAACAAGGGCTAAGCAACGGCCGACACCGTGAAGGTGTCAGAATGTCAAAAAAAATGAACCGATTCATGCACGGCTCCGGCGTACGGGCCTGCGCCGATTCGATACCGAAACACCTCGAAAACCAACTCACTCGTAGTCTGTGAAGCCCTCGCTGGTGATCTTGCAGAAGAAAACCTCGTCGTTCGGCTTGAGATTGGCCGGTGGTTTCTGCCGAATGAATGGGTCCTTGCCGTAAAGAGGCATGGTTGAACAAGCGAGCGTGTGTTTCCTCCGAAGTCGTGTATCTCACCGACGAAACCAAGTCCTTCCCATGAGCAATTCCTCGTCGAGAAGCACACAAGGCGCGCAGGCTGCAGTTCCGGGCGCCCACCTTGATGTCTAATGTCAAAAGTTCCTGGCCGGCACAGCGGACATCGCACGGGGAACAGGACTGCGGTCTCTCAACTCGCGACGGATGCGGCAACTTTCTCGAGCAGCTAACGGTACGCTCGACTTTGGCGCTACAGTTTTCCCCAGACACAGCGCGGTTCGCACAGTCAGAGCATGGCAGGTTTAAGACTCCGTTGAGCGACGAAATTCAATGAAACTCGCTCGGGAACTCTGAGCATCGCACATAACACGGCGACCACAACGCGGGTTCAGAAAAACATAACTCCGTCAGGCGGGCACTAAAACCGGAACCGAGCGATGCCGATTGGTCCCCAGCGACAGAACGAGCTTTTTGGCGCAGTTTTATTGTGGCGGCAGCACCTTCGAGCCAAAAAAAGTGGCGTGTTCCGGAACATGTGCTAGTAAATGCTAGTACATCTATCTACCAGTGCACGCACGGCCGCTGGATGCAAAAGCGCAAGGGCCCGTGCGCTATTTCATCCAGTGACCGTGGTACACGCAAGCGTAAACAAAACCATCGTGGCAAAGTAAAGCCTTTCACAGGGCACAAACGCTGGATTCATATTTCTAAAATCAAGATGATAGCGGACAGATGAAACACGTAGTGGGGTAATTAGGGTGTCCGAGCAATTGCCTGTCTGAGGCAACTCCACTCTGAGGCACTTCCACTGTTCACCCCACGGAGGACACCCCGATTACCCCACTAAGTTATATTACTGTATCACGCGAGGCCGTCCGTAGACTGTGACATCGTATGAACAGCTAGTCCCCATTACTTGAGACATACATTCTAACTGGGTCGTTGTGTGGCCTCTCTGCTACGTGTAGCTAGGCGAATCAGGTTACGCTTGGTTTATGAATGACGCAGAAGATTTATTCAACAGGTGGCGAGGCTATTTCGGTTCAAAGAGGTGTTCCAAGCAAACTAACCAACGTTGTCATGTGATACTTTAATTTTGCACGCTTATGTAGGCAATTAAATTCAAGGAAAGCAAGAAAAAAATCTAAATTAAAATTCATCAGTTTGGTTGAAAGAATTAAGAGACATGTAAGTCAGTGTTCGATGCGTTTAATGAGACGCTGATTGTGTTCGTGGGCTGCACAGCAACCAGAAGTCAGTCTTCGCAAGTCACGGTAAGGCCAGCGCATCCCCGCCGGGACCCTCGACATTTCTGCCATGACGGACGTGCCAGATTTCTTCGCGCCTTGAACGACCGCAGCAACAAACCTACGAAAAATAGAAAAGCACAGACAACGTAGGAGCAGACCTTTAGTCGAACAGCCATGGCTTAGCAATTCGTAGGAATCTATAGGCGATGACTATAGTTACAGCGCGAGGACAGAACGACGACAAAGAGACAAGAAGGAGATGAAAGACTTGTCTCTTTGTCGTCGTTCTGTTCTCACGCTCTAACTATCGTCATGTCATACTAACTAGCCGAAGCTGCCACACTTCTATAGGTGATGCTCAGTCGAACGCGACAACAGATGCTTTTTTCATAAATTATATTATTTTAGACTTCGAAAATGAGCACGCCTACCACGAAAAGACGCTTGGTAAGTGTGAAAACGTGCAAAAAGGGAACGTGGGGAATTCCCGCACCATACATCGTGACGTCATACATTTGAACGGCATCTGCCGAGTCCTAAATAGTTCCGGATCACTAAAAGGTGCATTGTGGTCTCAAGGGACGTAGACCCAACATGCCAATTCAGAAAATTTGGTTGTACTAATGTTCCTTGAATACGAAAGTAAACCTGAAATCCGTGACGTCACGAGCGGAGGTTTCAGTGCGCACATTAAAATTCAAACTTTGACCTTGATATTCCCCTTCATCGATAAGCCGGATATGGCGAAATTAACAAATTCGGAGTTCTTAAAGTAAAATTTTGTTACTATAAACCAACATGTTCCACGTTAGTGTCCCATTCTTGCATAAAAATGAAATGAAGTGCCATTAAAAGTCATCTTTCACGTAGACTTGGCGTAGACTACGCGCATGCGCAGATAAGGTTTCGTGCCTTCGTTATTTTCCGCCGCTGTGCATCTCGTCAGTTAGCCAGCGTTTGTGGTGTCGTGAGTCCTTTCTTTTCTGTTCTGTTCTGTTTTAACTGTTTTGCTGTGGAGAGGTTGAGGTGCCTATTGCCTCGGCTACTCCATATCACAAAGTTCTGCAGCGGAAAATAAAATAATAATACAGAACGGTACCCAAAAATTAACAATACGGAAAAGAAAAAAATATAATAGCACACTGAAACCAGTTTAAATATCATGCCAATACACAGTTTTCTTCGCGCAGTTCACACAGTCATAAACTACTTACACGCACACCTTCTAATCTAATGTCAGTATATACATGACCACATTTTATATAATACCCATCTCTGGCTGTCTGTCATAGGCTTTCTTGCGTCCGTATTTGTGCACCCCAGGGGCGGCGCCAGGTTTTTTACTGGGAGGGGGTGGGGGTGGACAGGCAGGCTAAGGACATGTATGCGTTGTATATTGACTATGCTTGCCTTGCTCTTGAGGAGAGGCAAGAGGGGCAGGCGGTATTTTTTTTTTGGGGGGGGGGGGGGAGGGGGCTTTACTTTTTCATACCCTTCGCTAACGCCGCCCCCACTACGCTTTTTTTTAGAATGAATATTAATTGGGGTAGAGCTAGGGGTTGTATGGGGGGGGAGGTAAATTTTTAAATGTTAATCAACCCACCGGGGTCACGTTCAACTTGCAAGTGGGTGAATGCTGTATAGAAAATAGAACATGTGTCAACCGAGCCCTCTCGTTCCTAGAATCTATTTCTCGCTAAAGGTGCGTTTACTCCTCCGCGAACCAACTCTGAGGTCCTCTACCAGAACAAAAGCTTTCTCTTTTTTTGTGTGAATGTTACTGCGTGCCTTACAGTAATTTTTGTGTGTATAGAGAAAAAAAAAAGAAAGAATGGCAAAGACCCATAGCTTGTTCCGCTAGTCCGTGCTTGAGGCTACTTGATTAGAATATTGCGCATGCCTAGTAACGTTCCTTCAAAGTAGGTGGCACATCACTATCGTGGCACTTAGGGAGTGGTTAGGTGGTGCATAATCATCTCATTTTAAAATGTAGAGACTAGTGAACGAAGCTACGAATGTAGTGTGATGTACCCACCTTTCGTCGGCACACCATGATGACAACGATGAAGGCAGGAATGCCCAGCACCACCCCCCACGTCAATGCCGTTAAATCTGAAATGTGGTTAAAACATTCACACAAATCATGAAAAGGTCAGGCGGGTCCGGACCCCTCAAATGTGTTGAGACTGGAGATTTAGCTCTACGACATCATATTTGAATTACTTTTCAAGGTATACATATAGCGCATTCAGCTTTTTTTAAAAGCTGGTTGCTTTTTTAGCGTCTACATGTGTTCAATACAGCTTAGCAGTGTGTAACTATGGAAATCGCAAAAACTGCTAGACTGGTGCAAACAAGACTAACTAGAGCAATTCAATTACTCGACCTCGGACTCCATGCTCGTTTGTAAAATTTTATTTCCAAGCACGATTTACATCTCATCTAAATAAAAATAACCTACATTGAAAAGAAAAAAGCCACCATGGTCTGAACTGTGCCCCCCTTGTGATTTCTGGATTGGCGTCACTGGTTGAGAAGAACAGCACAACACCAGTGATGGGATGGCGTAGCACAACGCGATGTGTATATAACAAGGCAGAAAGTGTTATAATGAAAAATTGGAGCGCTCAACGGTAGTTTGATCGAGGAAGCACTCCGAATAAGACGTTTCGAAGGGGAAGCAATGGTACTTTAATGACCCGAGTAAAAGAAGCCGCAGCACAATTTAATCCTTTTTTACTTATTTGTAACATGAGTGACATTTATTAGTTTGTTTATTTCTGCTTAAAATACCGGTCACTTCAGGCGCGGGTACAGAGGGGCGTGGTAGGGGTAATGACCTCCCCCCCCCCCTCACTTAAGTGCTCCACCTCTTGTCACCAATTGGGACAAATGAGAGAAACCAGGTGCGCGCACACATTAGCCGTATTTATGCTATGAAAAGGTTTTTCGGCAAGTAAAAACAAAAAGTGATGACCACGCCCCAATCTCAAATGTTACTTCAGACACCCCCCCCCCCTCTCTCTAAATAAGTGACGGGATCCGTTCTTGGTTCACTTGCGCTCATGTTCTGTACCAATCTTGGAAGTGCATAACATCAATATGTCCATGTATAAAGACCGCTATGCTGTATGATAACATCACCTATGTGATGTGTTCCCAGCGGAAAAACATTAGCGCAAGCGACTTAGTGGCCGCCGCGAAAGAATTGGGATACGCGTTGCTGTTCTACGCGAGCACGCCGACGACGGAAGCGCCAGGTACAGTGGTGAGCACTGGGTCAACACGCGAGCGCGTGGCCGACGGCACTATCAGCGCCACGTAACAGCCATCGTTGGAAACATTGCACATGCGCAGCATGTGCCTTGCGAAACACTCTTTCCACCCCGCGCATCACGTCATCGATACGCTTGTTCGTCGTCTGCTAGCCGCTTTTTTTGTTCGCCGAGCTGATACCTTCTGCATTTCAAGGTCCGTCTGGATTGAAGGTTGGCGCGTGAAGAAAGAAAGTGAGTGTAAGATAGATAATTGTTAAACTTTTTATTCAAGAAAATTGCACTTTTGCAATTCAAGTTAAACAAGACCATGAGAACAAGTATGAAAACGTGAGCAAATCTAATAGCGAGTCATGTGACCCCTTACAGCAACGACTGCAGCTATTCTGGACGGTAACGAGTCGCATACAGTGATCGAAAATATTCCCGATCGGCTTTCAGCCTTTCCCACTCGTTGCTGACTTGCGCCCACAACGGGTCCGAAGTCGTGGAATAAAGGGGCTTCCTTGCCAAAGAAGCTTTCAGACGGCCCCACACGCTTTCTATCACATTCAGGTCCGCTCCTTTCGGAGGCCATTCCGGTAGCTGCATGTGCTGCTCCGCCTGGAACTCCTTTACAGCCCGCGCCATGTGTAACGGTGACCGGTACTGTTGGAACGGGTAATCACCACCTCGGAATAAACTGCTCGCATATGGCAACAGCACATTGTTCAAAATGTTGCAGTATTGTTCCGACGATAAGTGTCCACGTATACGTTGCAGCGGCCCCAAACCGTATCTTGAAACAGCACCCCACACGCTCACACTCGATCTCCCACTGTCAGAAACACCTTGCACGTTGTCTCGGTCGTTCCTGTGTGACATTTTGACGTTAACTAAAATAATTGCTTTTCAAAGCAGGAAGTTTGCCTCACCGTGTGCCTGGTAGTCTTCAAACGCGCAATCTTTGGTCTTGTCGCGTCGAAAACGTCGACTCATCCGAAAAGATGACGTGACCCCACTCTTCTGATGTCCATGCTTTGTGCAACTAAGCGAACTACCGTCGTGCGTCCTTGTGTGCCGCCGTTAGTAGTGGCTTCTGCGCTGCGACGCGACTGCGAAGGCCCGCAGTACGCAGGCGACGTCGAACAGCGGTGTCCGAAACGTCCAAATCCAAGTCCTCGCGTAGTGCTGGGGCTGGCAAGAAAGGGTTACGAACAGCAATTGCAACTATGAGGGCGTCTTCGTCGTTTGTGGTAGCTTTAGGGCGGGACGCGCGGAGTGCATCCTGAATGCGACCTTCATACTTGTAGGCTTGAATTATCCTTCTCACAGTCTTCAGGGGCCTATTAACTAAAGCGCCAATATACCGCTGGGAATAACCTTTCAGGGAAAGATCGACCATTGAGCGCCGTTCATCATCAGGAACCCTAGCCATACTACGATCTGGCGACAGAATGAACGGCTGCAAAAGATGTTTGGATGTTTTATATACGGCGTTGCAGGCACAACTTTGAAGGGAACGAATAGACACGCCCCCATAGATATACAAGTTTTTTTTTTTTTGTCTTGTTCTGTTCAAGCACAGATGTTTAAAGAAATGTTAAAATGCAGGATGCATGGGCTTAGAAAACAAAAATGCAGCTAGCAGACGACGAACAAGTGCATTCATGACGTCATGCGCGTGGTGGAACAATTATTTCGCGGAAGGCGTGATGCGCATGCGCAATGTTTCCAGTTATGACCGTAATGGGGCGCTGACAGTTTCCCAAGCAGGGGTGGCCGGCTGAGAGTGACTCAATCATCTTAGAGCTCACACAAGGAAAGCGACTGTTGGTCTAAGAACAATTGAAATCAAAACCACAGCTGCCCACTTAGCAAGCGGAAATACAAACACACATGCGCAAAATAAAATAAAACGGCTCGACGTGCGCCGCTACGGCAGACCATGATTCTGCAGCCGTAATGTAGTTCTGTCATCGATCTTAAAGATGGGTCTCATTCTAGCGACAGCCCCTGTTTTATAAAATGCAGTGTGCTTAGCACTGCCGCCCCATTTTCCCGCTATATAGCTAGCGAGGCGTGTGCAGCTGCTCCGGAAGTATATCTGAAGTGTGGGGGCAACATTTGTGGGCAGGGATCCTCAACAGGATCCCTGTTCACGAAGGGTCCTGTTGAGGGTACTCAATGGGATCGACATCATTCGATAAATAAATAAGTAGCAGTCAGCATTTCTTCCTTCGTGTAATTAGCCACTTATTCACCTAATTGTTCTGGAGTAACCACTGTGATTAGTAAAGTGACTTTCGTAATCCTCGCCCCACTGTGGTGGCCTATTAGCTAAGGTACTCGGCTACTGACCCGCAGGTCGCGGGATCGAATCCCGGCTGCGGTTGCTGCATTTTTTATGGAGGCAAAAATGCTGTAGGCCCGTGTGCTCGGGGGGGGGGGGGGGGTAAGTTTATTTACAGAGAGGCAGAGAGGTCGGCCTGAGCGATAGCTTGCTCTAGCCTGCTACTCTACACTAGAGGAAGGGAAAGGGGAAAATAAAGATTAATGGATGACGATGGTGAGATATAGAGGTGAGTATGTAGTGTTCTTGCTAGCTGAGACACATTTTATAGACGCACACATAGTCCATTTGTTTCCAAAAAGGTTATAACTGCTCTTGTGAGCGCAGTTGCACTGTTGGTGTCTGGCCAAGGGCCCAACATGGTCTCATCAATTAATGACCTACTGCGATATAGTTCAGTAGAAGAAATCAGTGTTTGTCGTTCACGTGCGTATGCTGGGCAGACACAAAATATGTGCTCAAGTGTTTCTGGCACATCACAGTGTTCACAATTAGGACCGGTGTCACTGCGACCGATGATACGTGCGTAACGTCTGGTGTACGCTACACCAAGACGAATGCGGTGGATCATACTTGTGAGTTGCCGTTTCAATTTATGAGGCATGCGGAACCTCATTTCCGGGTCCCATTTGTGAAGTCGTTGGTGTCGCCGTTCCGGTTTGGTCCAGTGCTGAAGTGTGTAGCTGCGCATCACGCAGCGAAGCAGGGCATTCGTGTCAGCTCGTGAAAACGCAATGCGTACTTCAGGGGCACTGCATGCTTAAGGCATTTTTAACTTCAGCGTCTGCCTCTTCGTTTCCCATCACGCCACAATGAGCGGGGATCCACTGGAAAGTTATAAGATGACCATTTGTTGAAGCAACCTGAATAAGTTCTTTGATTTCTATTGCCAAGCTGTAATACGGACCTTGCTTCATGATGCAACTAATGGTTTGCAAAGCGGGTTTGGCATCACAGAAAATCGTCCAGGCTCGAGGTCGCTCTCCAGAAATAAATCTTATTGCCTCCCGGATAGCGACAAGCTCTGCGGCAGTTGATGTGGTTGTATGGTCCACTTTGAATCGTCGAGCGATATCCATGTCTGCATGTGCTCGGATTAGTACGTTAATGAACTGCAGGTGGTCGAAATTTCTGGAGCCCTTCACTATAGCGTTGGTCATAATCATATGGTGGTTTTAAGATGTTAAACCCCACATATTATTTTTTCGTAACCCTCATGTACGTTGAAAAAATGTTATGCCATAAAGATAAATTCAGAAAGATACCCGTTATCAAAATAGGACTTTTTAGCGATGGGATGCACAAACTGTGTCATTCACGACAACAATACGTCGATATGTCCATCGTGCCAATATAGTAGAAAACTTCCCTTCAAGTGAAAAGTGACCTTTTTTTTTTGTCGTCTTCATCTGTCGGCTTCACATTGTTGGGTCGAGCTCTTAAAGCCATTTATCTTTATTTTTTATTGAACTAGTGCTAACCAAGCAATGACGAAATAACTAACTAAATAGATTACAGCATATCCACATGGAGGCGGAAATGTTGTAGGCCCGTGTACTCAGATTTGGGTGCACGTTAAAGAACCCCAGGTGGTCGAAATTTCCGGAGTCCTCCACTACGGCGTCTCTCATAATCATCAGTGGTTTTGGGACGTTAAACCCCACATATCAATCAACAGCATATCCACGGAGTGGATGATTATGAGTGGGGCAAAGCGTCCGTACGTCGATCCGTGCTTCTGTCCATCCATGCGTCCATTCATGCGTCTGTTCGGGCGTCCGTCCATCTGTCTGTCTAGACAATCAGTCTGTTTGTGCGTCCGTCCGTCCATACATCCGTCCGTATGTCCGTCCGTCCATGCATATGCGTCCAATCGCGTTAGAAAATCCACACGGCGCGCGGGTAACACCGACGAGACGCGAGCCAAGGAAGCCGAGCGCAAGCGTCTTCAACGCGCCTACCACTCTGCTTCGTCCATGCCCCACCAACGATCCGCCACGTGCGGCGACTATACAGGAGACTGACGGAGGTACTTCTTACTCGCGCACCTAGCACAACCCGCGCAGCAGCAAATCGGAGAGTCGCGGTACAGCGCTATCTAGAATATGCTCACTCAACCGCAGTTTGTATGTACTTCTATTAGACAGCGCCGTCTATTATACTGTTCGAGAGATACTGCCTTCCTTTTTTTTTCGTCTCTTCTCTCGGTCACGCCAAGCGAAGGACAACAAAACCTAACAAACACAATAGAAAGTGGGCGTAAATGGCCCAAGTACGCCTCTTTTAGTTTTTTTTTCAGTGTAATACTATCTTTTTTGAGAATGACCCCCTCCTCTTTTCCTAACCCGCTCCTTAGCATCCGAGGAAAAATAAATTATGGCCGTGCATTACAGTGAAGGCATTTTTCTTACATTTCTGTGAAGCTTTGCGAAAAAGCCACCTTGCACACCTATCGCTCCGAACTGTTCTCATTACTTCTGTACGCAGTCTACACAATACAGTACAGTACTAAGCGCTATACGATTATTAGCGTTTACTGACTGCAGCCATTTAATGCACGTTTTGGTAAACTTTGTTTCGTATAACGCTGTAAACAGTAATAGGCGCTATGTGATGCGCATAGCTTTTCCATTATGGCACTTAATGAACTTTTTCATTCTACTGAGCGTCAGTTTCATAACGCGACACTGTCCTTCGTGATCTGCGTCCAACGTGGACTATAGGGGTTCGAAGCAATACGTCGTAGAAAGATATTCCGCAATCGGGCTTCTCCGCATAAAGATCCATAATGCAGAAAAGCCACCTTTTGCCAGAGCTTTCTGATCAAGCGAACATGTGCTTCCTCGGCTGCTTCGAGGCTTCAACGCGAAGAAGATCGCGCGCAAAGCAACTCTTGTGAGATTTTGTTAGTCCTGTGTTAGTACGAATAGTTCTAGATAATGAGGCAAACGTCATATTAGTATGTTGTGACGATTAACAAAGATAATTGTGTTTTCCATAAACAAATCCAAAAGTGCTTTTCTTAAAAAAAAACGGCATCTTGCCGTTTTCCACACAATTAGCACCCACCTTCTTCGTCTATTACCAAGACAACTCACCCTTTCCCCACGTTTCTCTTTGTTTTGCTTTGCGCTGAGCCAGGGTCGACGCCAGCATTCTTTAAGTGTGTGGCACCCAAATTAAGTGAGTTCCTTTTCAGGAGCTAGGGCTACAGCCAGAAGGGGGGGGGGGGTCAGCCCCACCCCGAATTTTGTCAGTTTTGCTTGCACGCATATATACACGCAAACATACAAACGCACGCAAGAACATGCACAAAGTATAGTCGCATACTCCTCCCCCCTCCGAAAAAAAATTTTTGGCTATGCTCCTGTTCATGGGGAGGGAGGCAGAACCCTTTGAGGCGGGGGGAGGGGGGCTGGTAAATGGTAGGAGCGCTGCATTTTCCTCCCAATATTTTGGACATTGAACTGTCCGCTCTATATTTAAAAAAAAAGTCTCCAAAAGGCAGGTTACTTATGCGTGATTACGGTCAATTTCACGTGCGCGCTTCACCTCCTTCGGTGAAGACCTCGGCGTGACTGGGCTCTCCCACGGCGATGCCCGTCTTGTTGACGGTGCGGAAGGCGGTGACGGTGAAGCGGTACCGGCTCCACTGCATCAGCCCGTTGATGTAGACGTGCCGCAGGCTGGGCTGCGGGTACACCTTGGTGTGGCACAGCCGGAACCAGCAGTGGGTGACCACGAACCCGTCCGCGTTGCCCCCTTCGAGCGTCCAGCTGACGCGGACGCTGGACGGACCCAACGGGGAAGCGCGGAGCTGACACGGACGGTCGGGCGCTGCGTGTACACGGGTGTTCAAGCGAGCGGCACTCAGTTTGAGCCTCTGCGCTGTACACGACGCAGACAAAGCAATAATATGACTGATGGCTTAGGGATGACTTACGTTAATAACAAATGGAATACTGACTCGCGATGCACTGCCTCACGAAAAAGCATTGCACGTTACGACGCCGACAACAAAAGATGGTACAGGACACACCACCCCCTTCCCAACATTCAATTTTGCATATATATATATATATATATATATATATATATATATATATATAAATTGGCGTACAGATACGAACGAGCATAGACTTAGCAGGAGGGGGAGGGGGGGCACTGCCATGAACCTTCACCTCTCCCTCCTGATGGGTGGGGAACTTTGTGCCCGCCTATGCATGCAAGTACAATTAGCCTCCCCCCCCCCCCCCCCCCACGCCTCATACCTACACGCGTTACGGTGGTCGAAAAGGTTTCTTGTCGGAGCATTGGCTCCTGCCACACCCCGTGTTCGGAGTGATTTTTTTATATTATAAGGGCACAGTTCAAGAGACGATTGATTGAAGCCCAATCCGCTGTTGCTCGCTATACTGTTCATGACTGTACAATGACAGAGAGGTTCCGCTATATGGAGTAACGCACTCTGCTTGAGGGCGTCGAACGCCGTCTCGTAGAGGAGCACGCCGTCGGTGCGCCGCACCTGCAGGCTGAGCCTCTGCCGCGTCAAGTCGGTCCAGGCGACGAACTTCTCCCGCCGCAGGTCGAGCAGGTTGTCGCGGCACGCGCGGTGGCAGCCGTCGGTCGAACTGCACAGCCTCACGTTGAGCAGCTGCTCGGTCTCGTTGCCCAGTCGCCACTCGAGGCCCACCATGAAGGACGAGTAGGCAGACGCCCGGAAACGAAGCTCTGCGGTGTCATCGACGATGAACGACACTGTTTGCGGACGGAGGGACAAGCGACTTCTAATACTATGGTACCATATACACTCTAAGAAGTCCCGACTTGCCACATATGAACGTGAAACTATTTGTAGAGATAAATGCTAACCCTTTTTTGGAGATCATTATACTCTCTTCGGGGAGGAATGGGAGGTACGTGCCCCCAGAATGGACTCAGCGTGTATCCCTAAAGAGAGTTTTATATATGTCGCGAGGCAGGACTCACTTGCTCCTGAAAGGGTTTGCGCCCTAACTAATCGAATAAATCGAGCCCCTAATATATACAGCCTCATTGGACGAGAGCTGCAACGTCAACGCTAACAGTCTTTCACCGGATGCAACTTCACCCGCTGGCGGGGCAGAAAACTTCCCGCTGTGAATTTGCCTACAAAAACAAGTCCGCACACGCTAAACCCCGCCCAATTATTAAGGTGAATAATTTAGATGCCCCGCCAAACGCGAAAGACGACCGTCGGCGTAAACGCATGTGATGCCGAAAATCATCACGTGATAACGGCCCACTATGACGTGGCAAGCGGACAAATTTGTGACGTCGTTATGACGTCAAATACTGTGATCAAATGTGATTCGATGACGACGTTATTGCAAAAGCAGACTATGTGCAGAACACTTGCGATGCCTCGGAGCATGGAGGTAACGCAAGACAACGTTATGCACAGCAAACTTTCAGGGACTGTAGGGTAAAGATCAATACATAGACTAAAAATAAATTGGCCGCTCGTTGCCGTGCTTCGCTGTTGTCGAAATACAATAATCTGCCTGGAGCCACGGCGTGGGATATGGACGCCATCTGGAAGTAATGTCGGGAAACAGAAGCTTGTGCAGAACGCAGGGTCACTGGCAGGTGGCAGTATAACGCAACGTCGGCACAGCGAGTTCTCGTGCATAGGGTCGCATTTTCAGTACAGTGAAAGAAACACTAGGGTCTTTAGAATATTGATGTTGCGCCTCAGATATGCGAAATATTTACTATTTGACCAATTCAATGATCCCAAGTATGAACGCCGCCACTAGACCAAGATGGCTGGGCGTCGAGCAAATGCCTAAACTTTCGCCGGGTGGCTGAAACATGTGACAGACAGACAGGCATTCTTGCGTTCAAGTATTCCAACAAAGGAGATCGTCGTTAACAGCAGACGATAACTTTCGCCTTCCAGGTTGACTTAGGTGAAAACATATAACAGACCCTTGCGAGTTATAATTAATTGGACGAGCAGCTCACCCGAATCGAGCGTCCATGTGCGGGTGCAGAGGGCGAAGCCGTCATATCCCGACGCGGACAGCGGATTCTCGTCGATGGCGCAAAAGGCGTACGTGACGCCCGCATTAAGTCCGGTCACGACCGACGGCTGTGACGCGAGCTGGCGGCTGCAGCGCAGTCCCGACCCTTCGGGCGCCGTGCAGTTTCCGAAGTCCGAGAGGTCGCATCTGGATTCCCTCTGGTACGGGATGCAGTCGAAGGAGCTCAGGCCCTTCTGGAACTGCTTGGCCGTGGCATGGCACAGGCAGAAGCGGTTGCCGCTATCCGGCAGCCAGTCGATCTGCGCAGACAGCCGAAGGTGCAAGTCAGAATAAGCGTTTATACCGACAGACCACCTTTAGTAGGTTTTCTGGAACATGCCCTCCGGCGTTCTGGCTGGAGCAGATTTTCCTGCCAATTTGGAGCAAATGGTAGGCCAACCACGTGTAACCGCTTCGCTTCACACAAACTCCAACACTTTCTTTTTTTCTTCCTCATGTCACTCCCGATAATATCATTATCACTAACCACCATGCACTAACACGCGGATATAGTATACACTGCTGACGAGGCAGGATTACCTCTCGAAGAAAGTTTTTCAACTTAATCAAGAGCTGTCTCGACACGCATATTTGTCGTTGATAGAGACGATGTGTACGCACCTTAAACGACGTTGTATTCGCCCAAATTTGGGATATGCGAACAGCCCGGGAAAGACGGCCGTGGAGCACAACCTACGACCACATCGGAAAACCGTGAGTCAGCACAGATACTTTCTTTGGCGTGCACGGCACGCGTTTTCCCGTCGTACGATGCACAGTACGTCATTCCGTTAGCTAAGTGTTCTACACTTTGTATTTTCCAAGGTGTCATGCAGTGATGGCATGTCACGTACCAGGCAAGCGTAGATCACGATAACCGGGAACCGAGCCGCCATGACGGAAGAGATCGCTTTTGTTGACGGCTACGCGGACGAAGAGAGCTGCACAAAATTGAAAAAAGAAAAAAAAAGAAAAATACTTCAAACAAGTGCAGTCACTTCGCTAGATTATGCTTCTGGGTTCACTTGCACAAGGCAAGTTTAACCACAGGAACGATTCTGCGCGTGCAACAATGACGACGACGACGACTACAACAACAGCAGCAGCAACAACGACGACTATAGGTAACTAAAATCGGCGTGAACCAGAGGACACAAAACAGAGACAGACGAAGTGCTTGGTACGTCCCTGTTATTTGTCCTATGGTTCGCGCTGTTTCTCGCTTCTTTGAGCATACACCAACCGGCCAAAGTGAGCCATCTAGAACAAAGAACGAGAGAAAGGTGGGATCTTAGCCTCACTTAGTCTAACTTGTTTTCACTGTTTTTGCAAATATCGAGTAGCATACATGCCCAAGTTTTTAAAACAATTTTCGCACGCAAAGTAGCGAAGTGTTGCAGAGCAAAGAGCTATAGTTGTCTTATATGCCCAGAGTTAATTCCGCATGGGTGCTGATTTAACATGAGCACCCCGAGAGCCGGATAGAATAGGCGAGTCATTGTTCTCATCCGAAGTTCAACTGTGCGTGATTCATCCCACCAGTATAATACGTGATAAGGACAGAATGCAGCTGGTCATTGGGGCTGCCTAATGTCTTTGAGGGGAGGAGGAGAGAAGAGAGGTAAAAACTTTCACCCTCTCCTTTCGCCTTCATCCCCAGTATCTGATTATTACCTTTAGGACAAAACCTACAAATTTTGCAAAAAAAAACAATCGTCACAGTTTGCTTCACTGCAGTAAACATAGTATTGTGAAAAAGCCGAGCTACCAAAGGTGCTCTTTACTGATCAATCGAATTCAACTCTGCACAGTCACTCAAATTTCTAATAATTGTGCGGAGCAACAATACTTCTTTGTCAGTGCCATATTACAGAACAATATCGCAAAAAAATCGTTTCGTGGGTGAGCACTTGTCCTTGTCCACATTTCGCACCCACCGAAATGCGAACAACTTGGCCGGGATCGAACCTGTAACCTTTGGATCAGCAGCCGAGCATCCTAGCCACATCTTCACCGCGGCAAAATAATGCTGGATTCGTACACGTAACTTTAAGGAATAAGTTGAGAGGATGAGATATAATCTTCAGGCACGTTAGGCAAGGCGAGAAAGAAACCACTCCCTCATCTTTGAGCTTGGTTTGTTGAGCGGCCCATCAAACAACATGGTCGAAGGTTGGCTCACGCTTGCACAAGCACTGATATATCAATTTGTGGACCCTCAACCTTATGCTTCGCTGAGGCCCGTTTGCTCAGATTTTGGTGCACGTTAAAGAATTCCAGGTGGTCGAAACTTCCGGAGCCCTCCACTACGGCGTCTCTCGTAATCATATGGCGGTTTTGGGACGTTAAACCTCAAATATGAATCAATCAACATTATGTTTAAGTCCCCGTGTATCAGTGGTATCTGAACGCCTTTCTACTACGACGAGATGAACTATCTCAACTTTCTCTGTCGTTCCGACGAGTACCACACGTGGCGTACCTTGATCTCTCGCTGGTGTCCCTTCACGACGGGCAGTCGATTTTGCTCTGCTGCTGCGCTGTCCCAGTAACGCGGGTCGCAAGTGTCAAGCGCAGCGCATGGTCATGCACGGCTGGCACGCGGTGTGAACGCCGGGGACGCCGAGGAGTAACTGTGCGCATGCGCGGAGAATGGCGTCTCACGATACGCGGGGCTTTCGTCGCCTCATCGCACGACGCCGGCCGTTCTCGCTGATGTCCGTCTCTATGTTGTCCTGTTTGCTCGTTTGTGCATTGTATTTCTTGGCTCCGACCCACTACGGGGCATTGGGCGCCACAAGTAGGGTAACTAATATTCAAGATATATATAAAAATGATAAGTTGTAATTTTTATTAGTGGGAATAACTTTATCGGAAATGTGTATTTGAATTTGTCCATGTGATGAATTCTTCTAACGTCATAGCGATTTTCGCATGGCTGTTGTAAAAGTAATTGTATAAAATAATAATAATTGTTGAGGTTAAACGTCCCAAAACCATAAATGATAATGAGAGACGCCGTAGTGGGGTGGGGGGGGGGGGGGCTCCGGAAATTTTTACTTGGTGTTATTTCACGTGCACTTAAATCTAAGCACACGGGCTTTCCACCTGTATCGAAAATGCAGTCGGGATTCAATATCACGATTTGCGGGTCAGCAGCCGAGTGCCTTAGCCACTAGACCCCCACGGCTGGTTTAAATAAAAGCGAAGGCTTTGCAAAGAAATCGCTGGAAGTTCAGCGCTCTGTGACTTCTCTTCTGGCCCCTCCTGTCGGTAGCGCTGATTTGCACTCACATGATAGATAGATAGATAGATAGATAGATAGATAGATAGATAGATAGATAGATAGATAGATAGATAGATAGATAGATAGATAGATAGATAGATAGATAGATAGATAGATAGATAGATAGATAGATAGATAGATAGATTCTCTAAATAAGATCTCTAAATAAAATGTTGGTTCTGACACATACGTTCGAGTCGAAATTGTGCCGATATGACCTGGACTGAAGACGGTTCCAACGAAATTGTGTGCATTACTTATTCCTAAATTGTCCGTTTCAATTCTTGAGTATTCTACAGCTAAATAAAGCAAGTACTGTGTTGATAGGGGGCAAGCAGCCCGAAATTTGTGGGGGTGGCTCCTGTAAAGTTGTTTGCGCTGGTGGCGCACGTGTCTCACCCAAAAGCCGCATTTCGGGCTGCAACAACCGGGTGGTAGGTGACGTTGTGTACGCGAGCGGCGATCACCACTATCATCACCGTGGTATAGCGCCGGCGGTGACTCCTGGTGGAAGGCAAGCCTTGGTAGCGGGCGAGAGTTGAGCGAGTCTCTTCTGCGCGTGGCGGTTGCCGCAAACGGTTGTCTCTAGCGTGGGTCCCCGGTGCGTGGCACCGCGGGTTGCGCGTCGGGGGCCCTCGTGGTAAGTCAAGCGTTGACGCCGCCGCCTTAGGTGTGTTATTGTGTTTGTCATGTTTTGGAGTGTATAGTAAATATTGTGTAAGGATGTCTTAGCGGGTTGATCACGATTGATGTTATTATAATTCGGCGGACGATATCGTCGTTCTAAAAGTAGTTGAATAAATGTGTGTATCGTTTTGGTTTGTTCCGAACGCGTCTGCTGTGTCCGTTCACTCCAAGAGCATTGTACTCGCTCGCCAATTCGAAACACTACAGGTTGTCCAGCGTAATATCGTTTAAAAGCGTGTAAAGAAGAAAGTTACCGCTCTCGACTTACGTCACGTGACTTCACTTTACTGTGCACTGTGTAACGCAGCACCTTGAGATTCATGCACCTGCGTTGTGAAAGCGCTCAGCGTTGCCAGTTACTCCCAATGCACCGGTGATGCCATTACGGTGGCAGGTGTACCTTTACCGTGCCGTGGAAAATGGCGAGACAAAAGGTTGCAGTCTTGTGCGCGTCCTTTCGCATCTTCTGTGCTGTCTGCACTCTTGTGCAGCCCCAAAATGTAAGCGAGTGCGGCCTTCTTTGTCTTTATTTTTTTCATCACCTTTCTGTTGGTCGCATTCGCCTGGAACCGGATAGGCAATGCATGAGTTGTCAGGTAAGCTCGGTGAAGATTTACGAGGTCTTTTAGGCAGTTCCCCTGCATGCAGAAGCCTAAGCAAAGAACCACCGAGACATCTTCTATAGTGATATGGCGCTGGATGCATTCATAACGCAACCAAGCAGACTCCGTTTCACACGCAAGGTACAAATCATGTGCAGGCTAGCGAGACATGTTTCCGTTGATGCGTCTTTGTTTCCGATTTTGGTGCTTGATTTGCGGGCTGTCACGATATCTCGCGCGCACGCTCATGCTTGGCTCGCGCGAGTGTTGCATAGCTTCTGCAGCGTTGCGCCTGATGTATGGAAGTGTACCCGGAAATCCCATAGTCCACTTAAAAGTGTGAATTGTGGTAAACTTTTCTCTTCGTCAAGCTTTTTGTTTTTGTGATAAGGTAGCTATTGTTACCCTAAAAGTTACAGTTGAGATAGGTAACCACCGATTTCCTCACGCACGATGTAACCAGCGCACGGTGGCGCTGGTAGCCTACTACGCAAAACTTCGACTCATGTGACGTCTTCGCGAAATTTCTTGTCCAGTGTCAATATTTTGTCACTTGAAGCTTTTAAAGGCTTTGCGGTAAATCTCGATGAATTGTGTTTTCTTTCAGTGGTTAACTGTTCAAATCTCAACGCATGACAATTGTCGGTGCACTATAATGAATCTGCTATGCGCTTTTATTTGACCTGTAAAGTAACAGCAGTGTAATTCAAAGTAAAAATTTTTAGCGAGTCAGGCTTGGTGCTACTTGATTAAATGGCCTTTTTTAAGATCTGCTCAACCTGATAACACGGTCACTTCACTATTCCAAGAAGTTGCGTTAAATAATGCACTGTTTGTTCTCCAATCAAGTTCGTTGTTCCTGATCAAAAATAAACACTACCGTTTTAGTCAAAGGAATAAAACAGCCTTTGTAATGCACATTTGGCTAGGCTGAGCAAGAATTTATGAACAGTTGTTGAATCTCATAATCAGGTCTTATCAGCAACAACTTCATGTAGAAGGGCTATACATTTATTAGACGTCTCTTACAGTGAATGAACAGTCGCCGCTTGATTTATAATTAAGAGATGATTAATATAGGAATAATCGGACATTGTGCGTGGCTGCAAATTTCCACTGCTTCATCGCACAACAGCCATGCACTCCCGTAATACACTGCATACACTTTTTAGCATAACACAACTGCCCTGTGGCAAAGGTGGCAACAGCGGCCAGTTTGCAGCATCTATTACTTGTTAATGTCGTGGGTCCCATACAAGTGACAATAGTTGTTCACAAAGACACAATTTCTCTATGATCGCCCCGCCGCGGTGGCCTAGTGGTTATAGCGCTCGACTGCTATAGCCCGAAGGTCTCGGGTTCGAATCCTGGCTGCGGCAGCCGCATTTTTGACGGAGACCGTGTACTTGGATTTTGGTGCACGTTAAAGAACTCCAGCTGGTGGAAATTTTCGGAGCCCTTCACTACGGCGTCTCTCGTAATCATAAAATGGTTTTGGGGGACGTTATTATTATGTATCTGCCTTACAGATTATTATCTGCCTTCCAAAGGTGACGGAGCTAAGTAAAGATTACCTCACGATTTGTGGCATTAGTACAGTTCTTGCTGTTAACCAGTTATAATCAAACGCTTTTTAATGTCGCGTGCGGTCAGTAGTGACACAATTTCTCGAGGAATAAAATATCACCCATTTTAATATGAGTATGCCCAAAAAATCTCTGTCCAAAGGTGTTAAAGGACGCCGTGCATATGTGCAATTATTTCGAACAGACTGACAGATGTCAGTTATGCGTGCACGCGACATTGTCATAATTGCAGAGATAATTAAAAAAGATCTTTGCGTAGGTACAAAGAAAAGGATTAAGCAACAGTGCCTATCGAGTGCAAGGTGACTGGACAGCGATCAGCAACTCCTGTCGTGGCGGACCACGAGTAACCCCAGTAAGACATTTCACTGTTCATAAACAGTTATCATGCGACACAAAAAGTACAGGGGAGCCCGGCAAATAAACTGCGAAAAGCAGGTAGTCGACTTTTAATAACCGAGGAAGTAGCGAAAAAGCTTATAAGCTCAGGTGCCGGCTCTTGAAATTTCTCGTGACCGGCCGCTCGTGGCGTATTGCAAATTCAGTCCTCTTGCGATCAATGTTCACAAAAGGCTGAAATGAAAACCACCCGTACATAACAGATCTTCAAAAGTGGGCGTCCAACAGGTAAATTTTCTAAATAACCGAATTTCTTTGAGAGAGATAACCTTCCTGTGTGTGCTTTTCCTTGTTATTTTCCAGAGTGATAACCGCTGATAATGTCTGTGGTTTCTCTTTGCAGGATTCATGGTCTTTTTTTTTTATGAGCGTCAGGACGCTCCCATCGTTCATACAATCGTCCTTGAAATGGTGGATGACGTCATTCCAGTTGAGCCGAAAGTGCTGCAGCCTGTAAGTGTGGTTGCCGACCCTCCAAAGGTGACCACTGCTGGTGCACCATTGCGCCTCAGCGGAGGCCAGCGAGACGACCACATATATTTGGCGTCAGTCCTGGCGTAAAAGTGGCGGAACATCACGGAAACGTTCTTAGGCTATTCGAAATTGGCATTTATAATACGTATCGGTTGAAACATTGCTTTGCAGTTATGTTTTATTAATATATTTTACCTAGGTGCCAAATAAACGTTACGTCACGCAACATCACTGGAACGTTCTTCGGCCCATGCAGTGTTTCTTGACGGGGGCGCGGTTTCACGTGCCACTCCACCAGATCTCAACGCTTGGCAGTCTGGTTGAGAAGGTCGTCTGTGCAGGTGCCGTGCATTGACCAGTCATTGCACCCACATGAAACGGAGGAAAAAGGGGCGACGTTGCCACAAGAAACGGTTTATAGTTCACTCAATTCGCTTATGCGATTACTCTAAAAAAAATGTTGCGGTTAGACGCCAGTAAAGACGGTAACACTGCAAAGCTATAAAAGCGCAAGTGCACCAGTCTCATTTGCCTTATGCAGTCGTCTTAGGGAAATGCATAAGGGATCGAACGCCTTTTTTTTTTTCATTCCCATCTCAGTCCAATTACGAAGCTCTTTTAGGCGTTATTTTTTCATATCTAATTGCATAACCTAATCTGATGTCACATCTAACGGAACTTCCATTAAGAACGTATTTTGGTACTTCAAGAAAGCGTCCGATACCAACGCTTTTCTCCCCTTTTCCTTGTTGTAGAGGGACACCTTGAGGTTTATCCGGTTCCTCTCTTACTATTATTATTTTTCAATGAGGCTAATCACTCGTAGTCTGAAGAACTTTTGGTGAAAGGTTAATCTAATGATAACAACTTTCGCAGGATTCTCAATAGTTAAATCGATTTAGGACAGCAGCTCACCGAAGGGCCACGCGTAGTAGCTCTTATCCGAAGCCTCCCGCACTTCCTCTGCACTTGGCGCTGTGTACAACAGACAAGATAGATAGATAGATAGATAGATAGATAGATAGATAGATAGATAGATAGATAGATAGATAGATAGATAGATAGATAGATAGATAGATAGATAGATAGATAGATAGATAGATAGATAGATAGATAGATAGATAGATAGATAGATAGATAGATAGATAGATAGATAGATAGATATCTAAGTATAAGTAGATAGATCTTGAAAACAGCCTGGGACCGGGTCACATCCAATGGTTTCCTCCAACGACGGTAGTCGGCGAACTTACTCGAAATACGATTGATGCTGTACTTGTCAATCACACCGGCTGCCTCTGTCCGAAACAAATAGGAGAAATAAATGGAAAGGGAAGAGGCGAGGTGACAGTTAAGTTCCACCCTTTTGGCAAGAACAAGAAGAAGCCACATGCTGTGAATGAAGAAAAAAAGTGAAAATTTAAGGGCTAGCTTTTCTTTGTCATACGAAAAAAAAAAAAGACTTTTTCTTCCCGGAAATTTTAAGATTTTGCTTGCGTATACATACACGCACATATACAAACGCATGCACGAACGTATATAAAGTATGGTTGAACCCTCCCCCACCCAAGTCCCGAATAAATATTTCTGGCTACGCCCCTGCCTGGACACCCTCTTACTGAACCATTTGTACGAAAGAAAACCTTCGACATCTTGCAGTACATATATGCATAATTATTCTTATCATCGCAAACACGAACGTGAACGCATGAACACTACAACGTCTCCAATAATAGTCTTGGGTCTGCAATGCCAACTCGCACAAACCAGTGAATTCGTTATGTGCCACGAAAGTTGGATAACATACCTGTGGTCTTAGATGGACCAGTTGTGGCCACTGAACGAGAAAAAAAAGAGAGAAAAAAAGACGAGAGCAAGCCGCATTCGTATATTTCAGCGCGGTCGTACAGCGCAATGGAGAGTTCATTCGCCTTTCAACGGCTCCAGCTACATTTTATCACGTGTCATGAGCAGAAACGTCACGCGTATGACGTAAAACTATACTGCTTTTCAATTTGAATAAAAGGGAACGTTCTTTCATTCGTGAGCCGCAAGTACTCAGCGAGCTCACTGTGACGGCGGCGCAAAGAACGACAGTTCCACTGAAGGATGCGCGGCTGCCGTGCACAGTTTTTACTCGCCACGCTGTGTCAGAGCTTGTTGCGTAGCCAGCGCTGCCATGCAGAGCGGGCGAACCGGACAGTCGCGAGGGAGGAAGTCCAACGCGGCAAAGCGGTGGTGGTGTTCGTTGGTGCCCCCAACCATGCATTCTGTTCAGATGCAGTGCAAATGTATCAATAACAGACCCTTTGTTATTCAAGACTGCAATTTCTCAGCAATGCTTGTAACTATACGCAGTTTCCATTATCTATCTTTGTCTTGTATGTGCTTGAATTCTTATACATTTTTAGTTGACTTATGTTGCCTTCCTGATTTGCGCATCTGATACTTGTTTCTTTATTTTGTCTTTTTTTTTCTTGTGTGTTATATATGTTGTACCCACCCCCTCTGTAATGCCCTACGGGCCCTGAGGGTATTCTAATAAATAAATAAATAGAAATAGAGAGGTTTCCCTCTTCTTTTTTAGGAACATAAAAGCCAAATTCAAAGAGAACAAATAATATATGACCCATACAGATTGAGATATCACTGTACAATCAACACCGATTTCACCATAGCAAGACGGGAAAAGAAGAAAAAAAAATGTAGCAAACTGAAACTAGGAAAATATTAGGTCAGAGGACTATATAATGCACAACACAGAGTGAAAAATACACGTTGAAAGAAAAAAAAAGTTACTTTCACGCAGTTTTACTAGCGTACAAAAGACTCAAATGAATAATACTTACAGGTAATGAGCACAGTACAAGATTGATTGATTGATTGATATGTGGGGTTTAACGTCCCAAAACGCACAGTACAAGAGAGAAATAAGAACATTCTCTTATTTTTTTCTTTAGACTGTTTTAGACCTCGTTATAAAAGCTTACGGATAATTCACGGACAAAGCTACCAAGCGCCTTCTCGTGACAAGCGGTATGTTTTTGGTATCGTTAAAGAGTAACTGATTAATACTAGAGAAAAAGATCACTTGTCTCTAGCGAATCCTTTTTTTTTTTTTGCTGTTGCTATATTTTGCTCTGTCATTTCCTTCACCTTTTGCTTGTATTATTACTCGCCGTATATTTTTGCTTTATTTATTTATTTATCACTTGGTAATATCCAGTTGCTACAAAATATTTATTTGCTGCTACTTGGTATTTCTGTACCTCGTTTTATTTTCCTGTAACTGCTGTCGAAGGGTGGGCAGTGCTTAGTCAAGCTGCAGAAACTGCAGCTTCGTTGCCGTCTTCCCATTTTTCGCCATTGTATTCGTTTAGCAAAAAACCAATAAATAAAATATTTGATTGATTGATTGATTGATTGAATGATTGATTGGAGCGAGGCGTGACTCACTCTTCCAGACGAGAAGGACCAGGCCGACGGCGAAGACCACGACGAGCGCCGAGAGGCAAGCGCAGCCGAATGCCAGGTGCAGCATCGGGTGGTGAATGCCCGTCGAGTCGCGGCTTCTGCGCACGGCACGCTACTCACTTTGCAAAGCGGCGCAGCCATGCTCTCTCGACATGGCGTTTCAGAAACCGCCGTACGCGAGAGAGAAATGCACAACATGTTATTGCCTCCAAGTACTGCATTGCCATCCCTTATTAGCGTTCGCGCTCATTAGCGATACGGGGGGAAGAAGGGGGCACCCTTTTACAGTCGGATATAACTTAACAAGACCCTGCTACACTTTTCCGGCACGGTCGGGAAAAGGTGCCAATCGGTAGTCGAGACTGGTTGTGAACACTCTATCAAAACATTGCAGCGATTCACGTGAATATATAAGTAATTTACAATTACTACGATATTACAAATAATTCACAACTAATTCCCAATATATGAGAAATCTCTCAACAAATGATGCTACATACCAAATGACCGGGCCATATACCCAAATTCAAGGTCATTGGTTGCATCCGCTCGGGGCTACTGAAAGTAAGCCACTCGTTCGAAGGAAAAAGAGACAAAGTACTCAAGGTTACGACGTGCTCGTGACGTCACTTCATTCCCCCGTGACGAACGTCTCCCTGCTTAGCTTAATTCGAGCCCACTCGTCGAGGCGAGAGAAGAGAGAGAGAAAACACAGACAAATCTTTCTAACTCCTCTCGTACTTGATGAATTCTACGAATTTCTCCTGCGGTCGATTCGTGAGGCAATCAGCTCCTTTGGCTAAGCCAGTTTGTGTGTGCGCGAGTGTATACACACATGAAAAGTTGAAAGTTTCGAAAATTTACAACCACGCCCCCCTCTCCCCATGCAACTATGCCGATTGTGCGCAAATGTACAAAATTCTGCTCGATGATAATCTTATCTATTCGATCGAGCCTACTTCGCGAATGCGGGCGCTACGCAAGCGAAGGCTCGCTACATGAAAATGCACTTACATGATGTCCTCGAGGGCAGCCTCCGAGTTTCTGTGTATGAGAAGGCAATGCGAGCGATCAACAGACAATAGGAGGTTATCAAAAATATATAAAAGAACAGCGTACGAGAATTTAGAATACTTACTGAGCTTCTGGAATGCTCACTGCAAGGTAATAAAATGAGAACTTAAAGAAACATTCAGGTGTCCTCGCCTTCTCGGGCAGGTGAGGGCAAGCGAAGACTCGCGTGCATGCCTCACATGATACTCTTTCTTTCTTTCTTTCTTTCTTTCTTTATATTTACTTAGCATTGTGCAATGCTTCCTCGCAACTTATTCCCTGCGTGCGTAGGCAACAGCGTAGGCTAGCACACGCTGCCTGCGTTGGCGTGAAGACAGGGACATAAGCCGCTGGAATAAGATGCTTCACATCTAAAAGAAGTGCAAAGAACTTGGAGTTCTTTTTCCTTAAAAAACTATAGGCTCGTGGTAAGTCCAGCCTTGTTCTATGCGTTACTTTCATCTTATGAGCACGTTTGAATCTTGCCGGAAACCTTGATTTCAAATACGCATGGTAACCCTCCGAGGGCCACACAACTCTCGCGGGCACCGGCTTTATTTTTTGCGGTCTTGCTTACATACAACGTCAACAGCATTGCGTGCGAGCAGCCACTCATTTTAGGGAGGGGGTCGCCTAAAATAACACCGAAGAGGGGGGCGTGGTCATGACTGTTTGTTTTCACTAGCAGAAAAACCCCTTCATAGCATAGATACCGTTATGCATGCTCCAAGTGGTGTGGCAGCTTGGGCTAGTTGGTATGGCATGACGATAGTTATAGCGCGAGAACAAAACGACGACACAAAGTGTCGTCGTCTTTCGTGTCCTTCTTGTCTCTGTGTCGTCGTTTTGTTCTCGCGCTATAACTATCCTCAAAGTGGTGTCACTCATTTGTCCTAATCAGTGATAGGAGGTGGACTAAGAGCACTTAAGAAATGTTAAGAGAGAGGGCGGGTGCTGACACACACCACTTTGGGAGAGGGGCGATCACCCCTACCACCCCCCATCCAACAAGGGTATTAGAGGGTGTTGCACCACCCCTCTGTATCCGTCACTGCGTGCGAGGCATTACGCGCATAGGCTTGCGTACAAGAGAAAGGGGGTGGGGGGGGGCGGACATGGTCTGCCCTATACATTTACTTAGTAAGGAGGGGGGCATGGTGACGAACCTTCCCCATGTACTGAATATACTGAAGGGCAATCCTGCGCGCTCTTGTGATTAGGAGCTTGACATTGGAAAACAATGTGATTTCTTTTTGACACATCGCAGATTTCTTTCCCACTGACTCGATCGATGCGAACGGGTCCAGTCTGTCAAGCCGATCCGACTAGTTTCAACACGCATTTTGTCGAGCGGATTGGGTGAATCTGAGATCATTGGACTCTAATAGCCGTAATCTTAAGATAGGGAACATCCGCGCCCTGCGAGGCCGGGGACTTCCTACACGCCGGATATATAAATAAATGTTATTTCTTTCTCATGGGAGAGGCCTTTGTCCTGCAGTGGACGTAGTCAGGCTCATGATGATGATGAGGAGGAAAATTTCTCTCTCTCTCTTGGGTGAATCAGCGTGCGAGTTTTGTGGGTTGATTGACATGACTAACTTCAAAGTTTGATCAACTTAAGACGCTTTATAGTTAAGAACACACACCTACAGACAAGTGAACCCGACTAATCGAATTAGGTCTATCATACATGGGTTACTGACACTGTAAACTACAAGTAGGGCATGCAGCTGACCTAAGAAAGTGAGTCATAACAATCCCACCATTCTGCCTCTTGTTTTTGTTTCGCGCCGTCTACTTCGTTCAAAACCACCCACTCCAACAATGAACGGTTACTTATGATGCGGGCTCCACCTTTCGATCAGTGGTGTAACCAGGGTAAAGGTAATTCAATCTTACCCAGAAAAATTTGAATCAAATGCGTGTAATGCACGCACACATACAATTCCATAACGCAAGACACTGGGTTATATAATTCCATGACTTCATAGTCAACGCGTATTTATGCGTTGTATCTGAAGTCATAAAAATACTTGCAAGGCTTGGAGACAATGTGCTCTACTCTCCCTAAAGGACTGAGTTAGCTAAAGTGCAATTTGCACAGTATGAATAATAATGCAACATAGGTGTATCCGCAGGCGAAGTCCCCATTTTATGGGACGCTTCAAGCTCAGCTTAGGTGACAGGCTTCCCACATCCATGATCCCCCCCCCCCCCCCCCCCCGACCACACATATATAACACCCTTGGGAGAATCCTGTATCCACCCCGATCTATACTTCACTGTTAGCATGGAAGCCGCATATGTGGGCCACACAGCACTGCACTGCATTACATAACCAACCTCTGCACCAGCTGTCATCCTGAAAAGCCATCGAAAATTCAAGCAACCAAGTCATGGCTAAGATTCCTCGGGATAACAGACTTGTAAGAGCGGTTGAAATCGCTCAATGATATAGCGTATACCGCACAAAACTGCTGCTCGGCGCTGTGACGTTGTGCGTGCGCACTCCCCTTCTATTTATTTACTTTTCTTTCAATGTCCCTTCCCCATGAGCAGGGTAGCATGCCAAACTGGTTAACGTCACTGCCTTTCCTATCTCTCCTTGTCATTTCTTCTTTCAACTAGCTCAGTCGGGAGGGTGTTGATTGGTGGTGTTGTTTGATTACATGCGCTTACCAGGTCGTGACGTCACAAGCTCCGTCATGGCGTGGTTTATGTAGACCCGAAGAATCGGCTAACAGAAACTCCGCAATAGCACTTCTTCTTCTGCGGGCCACGTGACAGAGTTGTTCGACTTGGTTGGATGGTTCCCAGAAGAATCGCTTTCACCATCATGGTGGATCAGTCACGATATTGCAGACGTTATGTCCGGGGAACGTCGTGGATCCCTGTGGGATTTACCCAGATGTTAAGTGGCTGAATCCCACTAGGGATATGTCCTCCCACCACGCCCACTAATCCTACAACCCCAATTTACGTCCACTGTATTACTCCCGCCACTTTTCGCATTTCATTCAACCGTACTGTAGCTTCGCTGCATATTTATTATTTTTTTGCGCAAAAATGGAAAGTGAAAGAACTCAGAAAGAAAGGAAGACACCGTGCACAGGGAAGGCGCTATCAATCTTAATTTTTTTATTATTCTTGTGGCGAACGATTTCTTCCCCATCCATTTTCAAAAGAAAAAAAATTCCGCTGCCCAGAGGGTCCACGATGCGGCGGTCGGGCTTGACCTGACTGTCCCAACGTGGGAGCGGCCCGTTGCGCGTTGAGTCCTGCACCTCGGGACTTTTAAATTAAAAGTTCCGCATCCATCCATCTAATATTAACCGCCTGTTTCATGGCCGATCCTCTGTAGTGGGTAGGAGCCAGAAATAAGAGAACAAGCAAGCAAGCAATATGGCATCTACCCTGTGCACTCTGTTTTGTTCTCTTTCCGAGTTCGTTCTTGTTCTACTGTTGCGCCAAAAAAAAAAAAAAAAGAATGTCGCACGTCATACACCACCAACTCGCCAAACAAGAAGTTTTATTGAACTGGCTTCGCTGTTACATCAGTGTCCGACAAGCGGAGCTGGCATAATTTTTTTTTTAAATGCAGATTTTTCGTAAAAATGAATTCCACTTGTGCATTTCAAACGAATCGTCGTTTTTCCTGACACAGTTTTGCTACGACCATTCTTTTTCAAAATTCGTCACGCAATGTTCTGGTCTGACGCAACACCGGTGGCATTTCCTGCGCGCCCGGCGCGCTCAGTTGTGATATATTCTAGGCGCTATTGCTTCGATATCACCTCCATTTCGGATCCGGCGAGACAAAATTTCCTCACACACACACACTTTCCGCGAATGTCACCTTTCCGACCTAACTTTTATATACTTTTTTATATACAACGCTCAGTGGCACGGCTTTTGACCCACAGCAGGCGGGAGCTTCTATCGGGCTACGTTATCAAAAAAAAAAAAAAAAGTACTAAAAGTGTACCTGGAGCGGCCGTCCACGTATAGATGCGCTCTACACATAAACTGCCACCACCGGCGACACTCGACGTATAGCCCTTAGTACCAGCATGTGCTGCCCACGGGAGGCGCTTGAGGTGGTCATTTACTGTGGTCGCGCCGCAGGAAACTTGGTTACTTAGCAATCGCATGTTTACTGCAATCATTATTCCTCCTAAAAATGGTAGCCTTGCTTCGTAAAACATTCGAATCTGTTGTTATCGCATTCATTGCTTTTTGGGGACAAAACTAACTCTTCTCCCTTCATCATTTCCTTTTCGTGGCAATCCGTAAACGTAAGTTATGCGGTTAAGCGAGTCACCGCTATGATCTATACGTGGAAGTTCCATAATTGACATGGTTGCCGGCCTTCGTAACCCATTGGCCATCATCGCGTACGCGGGGCGCTTCGCATGAAGAGAAACGCATAGAGTAGGAAATCGTAAAGATAAACACAGAAGGCGCAGAAAAAAAAAGAAAAATACAATCACACAACTTGAAAAGCCTAAAAGTTGATATAACCAATTCTCGGCCAATCTTCCTCATAAGGTATAAAACCCATAGATGAGGCATCGTCATCAGCTCCACCCTTACTTCAGGCGCTTCACCACCAGGACGAATTGTCAACTGCTTTCATTATGAAAATTGTACACTCTAAAATTATTCGCATTTTGTATTTCGAAGTTGAGTGACCAGCTTGTTTCACTCACCGGGGTTCAAACTGGACGCACCACGAGACACGTGTGCTCTCTGCATTCATTTCGCAACACCAGAATGTATGCAGACATCTCGACGGGGACGCTGAGGCGGCTGCCCACACACCTCACCCAAGGCAACCGAAAAGCAGCCCTGAATTAACGGAATGAAACCTTCATGCCCCCCCCCCCCTCCCATACCCCATAAAATAATGTTTTAGCGCCAACCCGAGGTGTACCAGTGGCACAGATGGCGCAATGGATCAGTGTACATTGATCAGCGCCGAATAATACCGTTTATCAGCGAAATCAATTGCGTAAGACCAAGCTGGCTTGACTTGTAGCATTACTCGTCAATTATGGGCTTCATAACTCCGTCGTACTGGGCCAACGTCGAAGACAAGGTCATCGCAACCCGTGCTTGACAACAGCTGTAGTGCGCAATGATTTCGGAGACGGCTAACAATTTGAAGAAATGCTTTATTAAAACAGTAACAAACATTCGTTTTCCTTCAATTACTACCAAAGGCGCCACAGTACTTACCATCGTTTCACACAGGAAAAGTTATAGGCAGGTCATGTTCAAAAAGTCGCATCAAAAATGCATCCGCCTCTTATGCAGTTCTTGATGAAATAGCGCTACGACACCACTTCTAACAAAGTGCGACGCTTGAAGAACCTGCGAAGAAAATGTAAAACATCATGTGACAAACACGCATTGCAACGACTTCCGACGCACGCAGCTAGGCTTTCTCAGACTCATTAAATCAGTTATTTTGCTTCCACAGAATTTCAAGCAGTAGGTAGTCATCATAAAAACTACTTTAGAACTACTTTAAAAACTACTCATAGAATGTATCATACCTGTTGCTTCTAAAGCTGTGGCTACAGAAGGGGAACCCGTGCGGCTGCTCCACCTAGAAAATAAAGGGAGGAACATGCTTTCAGAATCCCGTCCGTTACAACGCTCGCCGAAACGCCCACGCACGACAATCAGCCTCATTAAATCAGTTAATTTACTCCCACTGAATCATCGAGGGTTATTGTAGTCATCATGCAGTTTTTTTTTTAAACGTTCCGATGTCACGCTATTGTAACACTTTCGATCGCGATAGGGCACAAGAATCTCGTCATACGAATGCAAACAGCTACCTTGCGCCAGCCAATCGTGATTAAGAAATTCGATCCGTACCGGCCCCGACCACGATCGGAAGTGCCTGCGCGACACCGGCTTTTTAAACTAATACGAACCTGCAAGACAGAAGCGAGGTATCCTTCTCGGTCAAGCTGAGCGACTCGCATTAGCGTACAGTGATTTTTGGAGCATCACCTGCAAAAAGAAAGGCACTTTTACTCAAGTGTAAGGGACGGTGCAAAGGAGCGCGTGATCGCGAATCTTGACACAGCTGCGGAACAAGTGAGGCGTTTCTTGCAAGTCTGCACGTGGTTCCGAAGCATCAGAAATAATTTTTCAGCATCGTTATTTACCCAGCACATTGACAACAAAATACTAAAAGCGGCCGGAGAGCCTGTCTACTCTAACGCAGATTATCGTATATGGCTCACCACGCCTAGGCTTAACTGAGTAAGCACGCGAACGAGGAATAGGTGGAGCGATTTACTAACAGTAACAATAAAGAAAATGAATAAAAATGGCAGAGTGAGAACGCAACAGAGTGCGTCATACGTTCAGACATATAAGCGCACATTTAAATGCTAATATTCACCTACTTTCGGCCACCGTAAGGAAGAAACACACAGGGCCGCACCCGGCACATTCGCCATTTAAATACGATGATTCAAATGAATTGCTCACGTGACGCGTTTGCGCTTATAAACAACGTGGAGTGTAACAACTATTATTCTTGAAGTAGCAAGTTATGCATTGCTCTCTACAGGCCAAACAATAAAACAAAAAATGCAAATAATTTTTAAAAGCATTTATTCATAATAAAATATTTTTAAAAAACAATATTATATTTTATAAAAATTTCAACTTTTGTATAAAAAATAGGCATATTATAAGTTACAAGAATGTGGCCTTTGAGATGGTAATTTAGTTAGCAATTTCAGAGGCTATGTAAAAACTTGGGTATGTTGCAATAGAGAAATGATAGCGTCAAGCGCTGCTGTCGCAAATTGGTCAAATAGTAATATACTGCGTTTATTAGAGATTCTTTAAGCAGGTGCGACCTGTCAAGACAAACGTATATAAATTTGCCAAAGTTTAGTTTACAAAGTTTGTCATAAGGTCCGTTCGATTCGCCTGCACCACGTGAACCAGTTCACGAGGTGCTGCACCTTACCATTCGTTTCAGCGGTGCAGCATTGACGACCGCTGAACCCTGCCATTCGTTTCGAAAGGTGCAGAAGAGGTGCAGCACCGGTTCACAATTTTCCTGCACTTCCTTCGCTGACGGTGCCGGCTTGGTGCAGGCGCGCGTGCAGCTGAGCAGACGACGCAGCACTTAGACGTAGGTGGCTTAGGCTCCGTACCCACCTCTACAAATGCGATGTGTTTTGCCAAGATGTTTGCGCCTCATAAACTGTCCGCATGTGCGTTTCGCCATAGGTCGGTGTTTGCTGAATGGTGTAAATTAACCGAAAAGAAATAAGGCCAACACCTTGTCGGCACATCGTCATTTGTTTCGGGTGACGTGCTGTGCCTGCACCACTGAACTCACGCTGCACAATTTCTGAACTTCGCGTGCACAGCCATGAACCGGTTCCGACCGGTGCAGGTGAATCGAACGGACCTATAAATTGTTCAAAGAAAAATGAAACATTTTGATGTACTGCTACCTCCAAACTGTAGCCAAACCGTCCGATGTCAACGTTATCAAGTTATGACAAACTGTTTAAAAACAAATTTGAAGGGTAGATTTAGCTGAAGGTCTGTTCTGAACTTCGTGTGTACAGCCGTGAACCGGTTCTACTTGGTGCAAGTGAATCGAAATTGTGCAGCACGAGTTCAGTGGTGCAGGCAGAGCGCGACACCCCAAACGAATGACAATGTGCCAACAAGGTGCAGGCCTTATTTCTGTTCGCTTGGTTTACACTATTCAGCTAACACTGAACGATGGCGAACCGCACATGCGGACGGTTTATGCGGCGCAAACATCTTGGCAAAACACGCTGCGTTAGTACAGGCGGGTACGGCGCCTACGCCTAAGTGCTGCGTCGTCTGCCCAGCTGCACCAAGCCAGCACTGTGAGCGTAGGAGGTGCAGGAAAATTGTGAACCAGTGCTGCACCTCTTTAAACGAATGACAAGATTCAGGGGTCGTCAATGCTGCACTGAAAAAACGAATCGCAAAGTGCAGCACCTCGTGAACTGGTCCACGTGGTGCAGGTGAATTGAACGAGCCTTAGAACACCCACGAGTTTGACCATAGCCTCCTGGATTTCCCTTGCCTGCCGGATGAGCGCGAAACACCCATCATCTATGGCGGCGCTACCTACGTGGGGGGTAAGGGTTTTGTGTCTCGCAAGGCACCGAGACATACTCCAGTACTGTCGACGATGGCAAGTGCTTTTTGGCCACTTTCCCAGAAAATCGCAGACGAGCTTAACCTCTTTGTGTCAAGGGAAAGTTTAAAGAATGTGATACACGCAAAATGATGTATCAGTACATAAAAACATTCTTAGTTCAGCTGCAATAACCTTTGCACACTCCAATAACCTGGCAAGATTCAACCAGATATTCATTCGTAGGTATGCGATTAGAGTGCAAGCATTTACTTACCTATTACTGTATGGCATGTGTGGTTCGAACATGGCCGCTTTACTTAGTAAGTTTAGAAAAATATTCTATCCCAATATAGAAACCATCCCTTTTCATAAATTTACCTTCATGAAGCCAGAGATTCCTAGATACCTACCCATTTAAAAGAACCATTTACTGCTATTAGAAAGTCCACAACACACATACTCCTATGCATGCAAAACTGTCGGTGAACACACAAGGACAAGAGACACAAAGGACAGGTACTTGAAGGACCCTTTATTTGTTTTTAGATAAATTATACACTAGAAACTTCCCTAGCACTTACTCGTGTAATTATGAAAGCTCCAGATATTTACACTGAACTAGTTATAACCAATTTCCTCGAAAATAAAAAAAAACAAAAAAAGGGCAGGGAAAGCTACTAGCACTGGTCAACACTTCCAAGGCAGCCACACCAAGAAACACGTACGGGGCCGCAGCTATGTACAACCCGCGTCATCTTGTCTGCTGCCACAGAGCTTCGAAGGTGTCTCTCACATGAAACAGTCAAACGTCCAGTTCATGCAGCAGCCTAAGAAAAAAAAAAGTAACAAAGCGCCATGTCTTGTTAAAACAATGGTGTGTTGGTGTGGGAAGAGGGGGAGAAAACAAATTGTGACGACTAAACACACCACTGACGTAACTGCACTCTAGCGAAAAATGCAGTTTCGTTCTCCCCCTTTTCCCTCAAAGAGTAATCCTCGTTGCCCGCTATTTATTTACAACAGGGAGGAGCCGTCTGAGAGAAAAAAAAAAGAGTGCTGCTCATTATGTACAAGACGGCTAACGGCGATCAACACGTTAAATCGGCACAATTTGATACACAAGGATGAACAAAAAGAAGTGTGGGAGAAACGAATGGGACTCATTGAGCTAAGTAAACGTCTAACAAAAGTGACAGCTTCCTCTGGCCAGAAAAAAGCGTTCCCGGCCGAGGTAGAAGCTATGGGCGGCGTTCCTCAGTGCCTAGGGTAAAGTTCGTCCTAGCAGCGAAAAGTATAACCCCTATCCCGCATCCCACGATGCTTCACGTGACCTAGGCAAAAATTTCCCAAATCATTACGATTTGGGAAGTGAACAACTCAATACTGCCTGCCACAGAGTGCCCTTGTAATGAACTTCGTGGCAGCTTCTTTTCCTAATTATATACTATATGCCGCAGTAACTTGTTCCCACCTATTACAAATTACCGCTTCTTGTCCCGAAAATACAGGACTGTGCACTGAGCCAATGCTGGCATGACGAGGTTGACCACGATGAAGACTTTATGACATGACAGTGCAGTTCTCTGCACACAGTACGGTGAGGTGGGCAACACAAAATGCGAAATTGAGCCAAGCACGCGCTTTCGCTGGGCCCAATGCAAAAATACAGACGTCTTGCGACATGCACGTTTCCTGCTTGGCGTACTCGAAAAGAAGGTAAAGGCCAGCACCAGGCAACGAAGCGAGCGCGCCCGATGTTTTCGGTCGCGACGTCATAATGGGCCCTTCGCCCTTAGTGAAATAAGTAACCTCTTAGAACTGTGGGTGTACACGACATTTACTTCCCACCTGTGCAGTGTGGCTTCCCTCCTTCCCCTGAGGACGACAACAAAGTACATCCATCTGTTCACCTTAGTTTTCCGAGGGTTGCAATTCACGGCCTTCCATCTTAAGTTGCTCCTTGGGCTAGTATGCCCTCGTGTTGAGCGAGACAGGCATCTCTGACGAGCCTGTCAACATTCTATGCAGCGCTGCCATGATGGTTCTAGACATGTCTTGTGTGGCCAAAAAAAGATGCCAACACCGGAAATTTGAAATGGCCAGCGTCTCGCCTGTCGCCCCAGCCTCAGGGTGTCAATACCACTGATGCGGTGAGCATGCGGAGGACCGTGGGCAAGCACCTGCCGTGTTCCTGTTACCAATGCGGCTTGAACGCTAGTATTCAAACGGCTGGCATTTCACGTTCATGCAGTGTGCAAACTACGAGGCTCCCAGCAGCAATGTCTTGGAGTGCGCGGATGAGAGCCTGAAATTGCCACTACGAAGTCACAGACAACACTCAGTCATGCTCACGTCAACCTCGTTCCTTTCTTATGTACACGTACATCCCAGAGAAAAAATTGAAATCAAAATTGGGTGGGCCTAAGGTTAAAAAAAAAAAGCATATACACATACATGCAAACCTCAGTGACGACATGCACACAGCTACACACACACATCACCCAGCCTCGAGTCCTTTCACACGGGGAGTCGTCAGTTTGGGAGGAGGGTGGGCACAGTTCAGTACATTCGGCCAGTGCGACACTCGACAAGGAGAGGGCAGTAGGCGTGCCCTTTGTGACGTATGCTGTTGCATTGGAGTCGCGCAGTCAGCAGCATCCCTAGCTCCGTGGCAAAAGGGTCTCCAAAGCTGCTTCAATTCATGCCCGTCTAAGCAAGACGAGAAGAGCAACTGCAGCTTAGAAGCGGAAGATGATGCCGTACCCTCAAGGCATGTTACTGCTCCGTGCTTGCGACACATCGAAAACCCCGCCCCACTCCTCACCGATGAACAAGTAGAAAAGAAAAAAGAAAATGGTACAAGCTACACATAATCCCTTTCTTGCGAGTGCAACACAAATGGGGTAAAAAAAGAAAAAGAAAATGTCAAGCAGGAACAGAGCCAGGTCAAGCCCCCACACACAAAGTACACCTAGATGTCATCGTTGCAGCGGGATGTCTTGCTGCAGGTTGCAAGCGCCATAGGGGTTTTGGGGCGTAGAGGCAAGTTGAGCGCCACCGCCACAGTGGCCCGCACGGCCTCGTGCCCACAGCGGCATAGGCGGCAGCAGCGGTGTTTTTTTTTCTTCTACCAACCACCGGCAGACAAGAGTCCCTTAAAGCTTGAGCTCGTTGGCCACCTTGGAGGCGATGTTCTTGAAGCCGATGGAGGTGCCCGATATGCGCTTGAAGCGCACCCCATTGAGCGAAAGCCGCGGCAACTTGCACACCTCGATCTCCCACTGGACCAGAGAGTCCGTGTTGGGGTCGCCGTGCACGCACAGGAGCAAAAACTTCTCGCGCTGTTCGTAGTCGCAGTTGTTCTTGTCGAGAACCTTGCGGATCTCCTGCATGATCTCGGCGGGGTCCCGCGACGACGTCGTCTTCATGCTCCAGGTGAAACGCAGTGACCGGGGCTTCACTTGCTCCTCGTTCATCGTCCTGCGAGGGGTCGAAAAAAAAAAAAAAGAACAGCAGCATAACGACACTCGTATGCCAAACGTGACCAGCCATCAGAAATGGCAAACCAACGAAAGTAACAGTGAAAACAATATAATACACAAGTGACCGATGTTTTCGGGTAATGACGCTCGCAGAGGAGCAAGCCGCTTTCTCGAAACAGAGTAAAGTGCAGCATATTTTCTTTTACTAAGAAATATTATGCCTTTTCCTTTGTAGAAACGTGTACACTTTTAAAACTTGCTTATGTATGAAAGCTATCATTTTGTGACCAATTATGTGAATTGCTAACCTGTACAGACTTTTTATGTTGGCTGTTGGTACTTTTTATGTTGGACTAGCCATGCTGGGTATTGGTCAAAATATTATCTATACATTCCATGTAATTACCATCTCAATAAAACACATTTCGATTTGAGTTGATACGTGAAAGCTCTCCATTATGTGCACACCAAATTACCATATCTACCATTTGTTGCCCTTGAGACTCCTACAGCTTCAAGACCTGGGTGCACAACTTCAGGATGATGAAAAATCACTTGGCCACTACTCTTCGTTCGCAGTACAGAAGTCACTTGTATTGTGGAAACGAATGATTAGGCTGCGCTATAAGCATTTTTCATACTATACCATTTATTTATATAGTGTTCACCCCTGACATGCACAGCACGTCTAAGACCTCTGCTTCATTCCTGCTATATTGCTGTGCTGGGGCCAACAGTCCGTTGCCAAGCAATGCATCAATGAACCATGCTGCGCCCATTGAACTGCACGATGATGTGGTATGCAACGGTGAAAAAGAGACATGTGGGCATCGAGTGCCGAAAACGTCGGTGGTGAGGGACTAATTTCTAGCGGTCGATGGCACCAGTCTTAAAAGCTCTGAAATGTTCCAGTGAAGCCTAACTGCCAGCTGAATACCAATGTTAGTGCTTTTAGCTACAAAGCAGTTGTTGAAAGGAGTCGTGTGTGAGGTGCAAGCACACTACGACTTCTCTCTTCCACCAATCTGGAGATGCTGTGCCATAAGTCTATGCACGGTGCATGTGTGAAAATATTCAGACAAGACTGCATAAATACAGTAGAACCTCAATGAATAGAACTCGTTAAATTGGAACCATCGCTTGAATCGAACAGGCTTGTAATTGGTTGGCATTATACTCGAGTAACGAACAAAACTCATCACGTGGAACCGAAACATTTGCAATTCTCTGTAAGCAAAACCACAGAAGTGAACTATAAAGGACATTCACTCTAAGAGGGACAATTTTAAACATATTCCTACAGCCTCGGTATTCTATACAGAATACCACCTAAACAATGAGAGATGACCTATTCTTGGAAAACAGCTATTGTATGCTATTGCACTGCCAACTGAGCCAGTGAGAGGTCTGGCTTTTTTTTTTTTTTTGTACACCAGCAATGTCTCCTTGAAAAAGAATCTAGCAAGGTCAAACCCATTCTAGCTGTCACCCAAGGCCCATACCACAAACCAGCTAAGACGTAAAAAATGGAGTATAACTGACAGAGCTGCACATCTGAACACATTCATCTTTAAATGTAACTCTCAAATTAATCACAGCACATTTTCCCGGGCACTTCAGGTTCCATTTAACAAGATTCTACTGCATATATGAGAGTTAAAATTCTGCCCAGCGCCATGTAGGTTTTAAAGAACTATTTTGTTGCCATTGAAGAGCGACACATACCCAGTAGCGCATACCAAGTGACTCCGACGGTTGGTTTCAAATCCGGTTCCCTCAGCACAGCTGCCCGATGCTCTACCCATCAGATACAAGTTGGCGGGAAAACGGTTAGAATACAGGCATAGTAGATATGAAGGTATTGAAAAGTGCACGAAGAAAATTTTAACAGTGGTACATAATTAGATTAAGTCACTGCAAAGCACGTATATTGCATATGTCTTAAATATATACCACAGTAACCATTGTGAGGTGTATTATGAACATGTATAATATGACAATGATGCCACGGTTCCAGTCATTACCCTGGTTCACCAGCTTCTGTGCTCGTGCACTAATGCATGAAATCATGCTTGAGGCTACAAATAATAAGCTGCTTGCTTCTTTTACCCTCTATAGCTGGCACTGCAAGAGTAAGAGTATGTGGATGGCTGGCTGCAATCAGCTGGTGATGAAGGTTCTCTTGTGTACAGGTGAAGGTGATATTTAGCCTACAACATGCTTCACTGAAAGAAGCATGTTGTAGGCTAAATATTAAACCTGTAGCCATCATAATCCAGATGCAAAAAATAGTTGACATTTTCTGTGTCATAAACAACATGTAGACTGCATGAATCTGCATGAACAAAGACCAATTTAGAATACCACACAGATGTCCTCTTAATGACCACTTATATGCATGAAGAGGAGCACGAACATAACTCCACTGATGTGCTCAGTAAGGGGTGCCATTTACAGCTGAGCAACAACTCGACAGCTAGATGATTCCCATTTAGGAGTGAGGTTGCAACAGTGCATTAAGTACTACATGAAGAATCAATAATGCCACAACAAGCACTGTAGTAATGAGTGTTCTGTGGCAGTTGTTTCTTGTCTTTGATTTAGTCGCAGCGTTTCCAACTACAATTCTAAACTTGCATGAATTCGCATGAGGGTTGGCAAAAATACCTTGCCCAGTCGGCAAAAATTTCAAAGCCTTTAATGATGTTTCTATAATTCCCAGTAACGTGGTCAGCCACTTCTTTTCCTGAAATCTATTTTTGAGCATTACGAATTGCAATGGCCATGCTAGCTGGCATTTCATCTAGTTTACAAAGTAAAGATAACCAATCGGTTCTTTCTACCCGTGAAACAAGAGCACGACCAACTACCAACTGAATAAGGCTACTACTGATCGACATCGCAATTTTTTCCGTGTATATGTTTTGATCGTATAGACAGGTCAGTACAAGTGTTTTCCTTTTTTTTTAACCAGTGAAGATAAATATTGTAATACAGTAAAATCTCGATAATATGATTACGGTTGATGTGAATTCTGCGATGAAACTAATTTTGTGGTTGCTTCAGATGGACTACATTGTATAAAATATGCTGCGATTCAATGTTACCCAAACGGTTTCCCCAGCAACCGTACATGATATGAACGGGTGATCGACTGCTGCACGCTAGCCACATAACATGGCTTGTCTGTGGGAGGAAGGCCCATTTACACTTGGTCTCGAAGGGAACGAATGCGGCAAAACTCACCAAAGTTTACCTCGCGTCGCTGTTGGAATTGAAAAAAGGTCCGAGACCAATTTTGCCGCAACGCAATAGCGGATCGCCTTTCAGCTACAGTTTTCGATACATCGGCTACACTAGCTCTCAAACCAAGTGACGTAAACAACCAGCCATACATTCAACATGGCGGCAAAGGCTTCAGCGGTGCAATCGTGATCAACTCTCACAGCTTAACAAAGCTCACAGCCTGAAAAAAGACGCATTTACCGATAGACTGGTTTGAATTATGATCGCTGTGAACACCGAAAAGTGAAGAAGATGCAGATTGGCGATTGATATGTGGGGTTTATTGTTCCAAAACCACCATATGATTATGAGGTACGCCGCAGTGGAGAGCTCCGGAAATTTCGACCACCTGGGGTTCTTTAACATGCACCCAAATCTGAGCACACGGGCCTACAGCATTTCCGCCTCCATCGGAAATGCAGCCGCCGCAACCAGGATTCGATCTTGCGACCTGCGGGTTAGCAGCTGAATACCTTAGCCACTAGACTACCACGGTGAGACAAGAAGATGCAGCAGCAGCAAGTCGGCAGGCGCGAGTCTGCATGCCCTACGTCTTACTTTTGCACTTCCAATGGAATCTTTCACAGCCGCTGCCTCCACTCTTTTACGACGTTTGTAAAGGTGTAATCTTTCTTTTCACCGTTTTGCATGCCTAACTAAAACTCAGTACAGATCTTAATGCTCGGGAATCAATTTTCAAGCGACGAAGGTGGCGGTAGCATGTATACGAGGGGCGGAACGAATGTGAACATTTTCGACAGGCGCGGACGTGGTTTTGCAGCCGCTTCGGCATTTTCGCTTGAATTCTCCAGGATTTTTTTTTTTTTTTTTCGTGCGGACTTCTCGGTGCAATTTTCCGGGCGTTTAAGCAACGAAGCAAGCGAGTTTTCAATCAGCTTTGCTGCTTTCACTCCCTTTGATGCAAAGTGTGAACCAGCAGCATGGGTGAGAAAACCACGGCACTTTATCGATAGGCGTTGAAAGCAGAAAAGTTCAAAAGAACATCATGAACTTTTTTTAGCAAGAAGTAGTTGACTCCAATAAAGTTCTTTTTCAGCTTCGTGGTCAGCATTGAATGGACACTAAGGGCAGCTACGAAGTCGACATTGATTGTTGAAATAGCGGTCCCCAGAAACTTTGCAGTCTTACTTCTGTGCCAAGGATGGGCTTATTTTGAAATAAAATCCAATTTTAGTAGTCCGCATTGGGTTAGTGTGCTTCAAATTACGCGCCTCAAGTGGGACGTGCCAGGTCAGAGTTGCTGTGCACACAACGTTGCTCGGCTTTACTGCGCGGCCACTGACACTAGTAGCAGCAGAACGAAAATAGCGGAAGCCACAGCAGCAACAACGGCCATTGAACAATTTCCTGCCATGGCTTTCGAGACGGCAGACCGGCTTGGTTCAACTGGGCCCCGCTAGATGGCACGACCTGTCCAGTTGAACCAGGCGAAAATTGATTTTTTAAACCACTCGTGCCATTCCCCAAAGTAATGTCCGGCGGTTCTTTTTTTTCCATGAATCAAACAGAAACAAACAAGCAGCACTTTATTACATTTCTTGATGCACGTAAGGTTCTTTATTTAGTGCAGCTAGTTCAAATAACAGTGATTAATTGTAGGTGGTACCTCTCACGCCATCGGGACCATTTAGCGAATGTTCCTACGAGTAGCACACGTGTTCTCGTTCATTTACCCCAATTTCTCGGTAAGTAGGACACTGCTGTCGATAATGTTGTCATTTTAAACATTGTCATACATTTCACTCTTGACAAAAGTTGTTATTTGACTATGGTGTTCCTTTAATGTTCTGCACAAGGTGTGGACTTGTCGTAACTGCACTTCGTGTTAATTTTCACTCATGTGCATTATACAGACTGTTAAATTAACACACTTGAATTTCAATTACTATAAGTTTATGGCGACCTCAAGTTGTCACGTGGATTATGTTCATTTAACACTTATCATAGGAGTGATGAGGCTGTTCACAGCTGGTAAGTACTACCTTTAGAATGGGTACAAAATGCCAATTAGTTCTTCGCGTTGCCACTGGCTTAACTTTTTATGTCGTTTTAGATGCTGTCATACATTCAGCTTTCACTCTGACATGAATTGTCATTTGACTTTACAGTCCATTTGACTTGTGTTTGGTTCATACAAATTCGGGATGTTACGAATATTTTGCATGCTCCCTTCGAATTTGTATCACCGAGATTCTTCTTACCATACAATGAAGTTGAGTTAATGTTTCTTGCAGATTTTTCAAGTCCAGAAGCACAAGCTGTAAGGAGGGGGGAGGGGGCAGGTTGATGGGGTAGTGAACCATGCAAAACATTCAGGCCATGCTGTTGTACCATGCTTTACACCTTAAGCACCCTCCAGGCCACCCTACATAAATGTCATGCAGTAAGACACGTTTTGCAGGAGAAATGCTACTTAAATGTTGGTCATCTAGCTGCACGGTTTGGAGCTCGTTTCACAATATCATTAACATCTCCCTGCCACTTCACTAGCATACCGGCATTGCCCATGCTAACAGAGCAAGTTGCTATAAGCCGAACAACTGTACTGTTGACTTCATAACAAAGTAATAACTAAATGTTTGGAGATCATTGGACCATATTTTTCGAACGGGATTGAAAAAGAAACCCGAAAAGAACTCTCAAAGCCAAATGTTACTCAATACAAATACTTTAATCCCCACTATTAACAAGAACTAACAGACAGTAATGCCCGGGACAGTATGGGGGAAGTAATTAGAGGGAACTGTTAAGTATATGTGAAGAAAAAAAAGTGTACGAAAAGATATCTTGACGTGGACAGAATCCAAACCTGCGATCTAGGATCTGAACCTGCAACCTTCGAAGGTCGCAGGTTTGGATCCTGCTGGTGGCAAGTTATTATTTTTCACTTTTCTTCCTTCCCATTTATGTTACAATTACTTCAAATAACATACCCTACACTTTCCCTGGCATTAATATTACTGTCTGTTAGTCCTCATTAATATTGTGTCTAACAAAGAAAAACGAGCCCTTAAAATAACACTTTCTTTAACACTCGCTAGAAACATGTGCAATCACGTTCACTACGAGTTGCAGCATGTTTTCCATGGTGTAAGCAGTGCCGATACGAAACAATTGGTGAAGTAAACACTGTTGCTACAGCTTGTATTCGAAAAACCAGCTTCACCTTTCCTGGTGTTTTAGCATAGGCGTGGGCCCTTTCAGCCATAGCCGCCACGTTGAAACTCATACTGAGAATCACTGTACAAGTTTTTACAATGTATTACATAAGTGTTTATTGAATGCCTATGAGTTTTCCAGTCTATATAGAAAGGTCAAAATTAACGCCCAGTCAAATTAAACTGTCAACACTATTCTCACTTCATTTTCACCTCCTCGATATCAAGCGTTTGTATCCAACTAAGGTACACTTTGTGACGATGGTAGAATTTCTCCTGCAATTTCGTAGCATCACTAGAGGCTGGCATGCCAACCCAGACCAAGGCAAAAAAATGGCAATATGGCCTGGTTCACAGTGCCATCAAAAGCTTCGTCCCGTCACTACATGTTCCGTCATGAGGCAACATCTTATTGCCTCATTCTTCCATGAAAAGTCACTCCAGCAATGCACGTGTCGCGATGGCAACACGACGGGGCGTTTGACAACTCTGTGAGGCAAGCCCCAATGCGGCAAGCAAACTGTTCCTTGCTGCATGCGTCTCGGGTGGGAGAGGGTGGGAAGCGCCACATGCACATTTGCTTGGGAAGTGAATCCAGCAGCGCATTTTTGCAAACAGTTTCACGTCGCTGCTGTATTCCATTGCTGCCAGACTTGCGATTCACCACCAGTGCAGATTGCATTGAAAGGAAGAAAAAAAAAAGCAACAGCCCCTCAAAAGGCCACAGTGAGAAAGGAGCCTAAGGACAGAGCAGACCAAAGGGTTCCCAAGGCAGCGCATGATTAGAAAATAAGAGACACAGGAACGATAATAAAAATAATAAAAAGAAACAGGATAACGGGCGTGAGGTGAATAATACCTTGTCCTAAGCTCTCGTGGCAAAGGTGGTGGAGTAGCATTGTAGCTGGCAGCACTGAAGGGACAGGACCAAAAGAGTCAAGACATCAAAAATTGAGTCAGGGATGTGAAAAGAACTCAAAACAAAGATAAATTAAAACACATGTGGCAGTAAGGTGAGTAGGACGAACACACACTGAAGAAACAGGCCAGGAAAGATGAGTTGGAAAGAGCACGTGAAAAGCTCGAACTTTTTTATTTATTTTTCGCAAGAGTAACATTGGAGGCAAAACGCAATGCTGTACCAACTGCCCAGTGGTTTCCACCATATTTTTTTTAACGGTGACATGACACAAATAAATGCTCTACAATCACTAAAATGGACGGAATGGCTCGGACTACAGCACAGCAGTACGTTTTGAGGAATGCACTGAAAGATGACCCTTTCTGGAAATGCCCACCACTTGCGCATGTTGAATTTTAAACCTTAAGGAATGAGCAGCAATTTTTCTCTTCAATGGTGGATGAATGTGAGCCCTTGGATGTGCAAGAGCTTGCCTGATGTCACGAGCTGAGCTGTTTCTTTAGCTGCAAATGCAATCGGCAGTCGTGCTTTGGCCATCTGGATTTTATGATGCATCTGATTGAGGAAGGCAGTTTGCAAAAACAAGACAGCCCACCTCTTGTAGATCAGTGCCATCTTCAATGGGCACATGCAATGGCCCCGCCAGAATTGTTGTATACTACTGAACGTATTTCTCTGTAAGCTTAACGCCTTTCAACAGGAACCCATCTTTTTATTTCCCAGAAGATCTGGTTGATGACATTCTACAGCATTTTCCTTGCAGCTATCTAATGACTGCACCTACAAACACACACCGTGGTAGCTGTAGCGAGATATAAAACTTTTAAACCTGATCTGGCAGTGCCACATTTCAACGACTTTACACTCAGGCACGGCCCTATGCAAAAGTTATGTCGCACAAACGTGAAAGCATCCCCAAAAGAGATGAGACCCAAGATGACGCTACAGCTGCAAGCAAAGAAAGTGTTCAGCAGCAAGAAGACAAGTGATCAGACAAAGACTTGTTTGGTCACCATGTTGTCTAATGCTTACGAATAAGAAAAAATGTTGAGCTCAAAGATCGGCCAGAAAACATTTATTTCTTTGCCAGAGAAAGACCGAAAGTTCACTTGAAACAAGCCTTTACATATTCTGCAAGCTTAGCACTCACTCAAACGCATGCGATGGCAAGCCTTCCAAGGACTATGACATAAACCTGTGGCGCTGTACAAAAGTCCCAAATAGTTGATGGTCTCTACAGTGACATTGGTATGTTTAAAAAACTTGTCATATTTCCAACTACCTTTTTTTTTTGCTTGGAAAGTACTGTCACCGAGCGAAGTGCCTAAAATTATTACTAGACAGTTATAGTTTACTGGGCTTAGCGGTGTATCGGGCTTACCGGGATAGCGGGATTGAGGCACATGCACAGTAACGTACGCGACACGTACCGCTCACTGCACATGCGCTATTTTTCAGATTTAAAATTACTGTGTTAGCTTGGTTAGCGCAGGGTACGTAAAACATAGAGGTGGTTTTGTGCACCCGCTTCAAAGTGATTTTGGCGAAGTTGTCGAAAGATTCACTTTGTTTGCAGCAAAACACTACTTAAAATGGCTTTGCTTTGCCTACAGTTAGCTTTGATGACTAAGTATTATGCATAAGTTAGTTTTTGAGATAGCTTCCCGTTTCGAACATCTCTAGGCCTAACTAGGAGATTGATGTAAACAAATCGGCAACAAAAATGCTTTTGTGTTTGGTTCATGGTTCATAATTACCTTTAGCATTACTAAAAAAAACTAACTTAAAATCTCGTGGTGATGCAGGCAAACATCCTTGTTTTCCCCCCTTTTCACTGCTATTTAACTTATTAACTCTGCTATAGGTGGCGCCACCTTCCCAGCTGAGGCACGTAAACCACATAATTGCTATCCCGCTAAACTGTAAGGCGCTGTTCACAACGAACGTTTACGGCAAGGTAGCCCTTAACCCCCGATATCATGCTAACTGTAAACTATAACTGTCTATTATTTTTTCAATTTCTTGCACCCCTCACTTTTGATTGTGCACGACAGTAAGTTTCGTTTCGAAGCGGTTTTGGTATGTTGTGCTTACAGAAACCGATTTCTGGTTTCTAATCTAACAAAGAATGACCAATTCGTATTAGCTAGTTTCATGCATGGAAGAGTTCAATCTCATCTGTTCGCAAGTGGGAGCTGGCATATAGGCACATATAATGCCACAATATATGAACGATGATTTTACACCTGTGCAGCTTTTTTTTTCGAGAATCTCGAAAACCTGACTGCATTTTGGTGGCAGTGGGATGCGCAGTTACCGAGGTTTCTCACATTAATTTTATAGTTGTGCAATTACGGAGTTTTCTTCGATGTAGCCACAAAAGGGCGGTTACACTGCGGATGTGCACGCCAGCATCTTTGCTACAAGATGATCAAGTGGCAAGTCAGATGCCAAATTGAAATCAGATTCACGGCATGCCAGCGGAATCACTGGCCTGATTGCTACTCGAACTAGGGGCAACTTCATTGACATGCACATGGCATGATTATGACAGGCACAGGTGTGCGCATTTTTTCGCGAGACATTTATTCTAATGTACACCTTTTATAAATAACATTCTTCATATAATGCCTTTACAGCAATCGGAAACCTTTTTGTCACTTTTTACAGTCTCTAAAGAAATCACGAAACCCTTCCCCCGAAATAGGCGACTATAGAATGGAAATTTTAAATCTGAAATAAAAATCACGATTGGCAAGAATGTTTCACCTTCGATGTGTTAAACAGCCTTTTAAAGAAACCACTGCAACGAATCTAGCCGTACACACATCTTTAGAACACACGGAAGACAATGTAGCTGCTGAAGACAAAGTAACACATGGAAGACAAAGTACACACACCAACTTACATCCTAATCATTATGTGGTTATGTGTAATGCATTTCGAATCGCATTACAGCATCATTATGCTTCATGCAGGTCTAATGACCAATATTTACAAGTTTGCAACTGTTCACACTACTTTTTGCTTATGCATAATGTATGATACGTAGAGAGCAAAAACCATTTCAAGGTTTCAAACAAAATATTTCGTCAGATCTCGGAAAATCTGTAGAGTGGTCTGTATCCAACTGGGCATGCTGATCACAAACAAGCCACGATTCGGGCATTCAAGCAGCCTTTCTCTGCCAGAGCATTTATGTAGTGCATTTACGTGTGCCTTTCAAATCCGATAGGCGGTCTACACAAGACTGAATCAAGGTTACTTTACAAAGCACAACCAAAGGCAGGCAATGTTGCCTTTTGTTAGACATTTTCACCCTGCACCAGACACCATAATATGCTACCAAAGTGCAATGAACACCACATAAACCATACTTTGTTAGTACACAAGAGAGCTCGTTTAGAAACTACAAGTCCAAAGTGTGTTCAGATTTTGTGTAAGCAGGTACACAAGCTTGAAAAAGTTGCTTAGGAAGTGCAGTACATAAGAATTTTCACACAAAACGACGAGCTATTAGATATTAAACAAGTTACACATAAATAATCAGCTAATTAATTTCAGCAGCATAATTTTTGCAGAGCGTCACCTATGCACAGATGTAGGGTTCCAGCATGATCACACAAAAAGAGCATGATTAAAAAAAATGGGCGATTCCTACAGAGCAAATCCCTACCTGTGGAGTGGATATGGGGGGCTAATATTTGGCAACTAAGTTCTTGCTCAGTATCAATTAAAACTCCCCTCCTTTCAATTCCTCTGCAATTAGATACTGGTAGTAGCTGCTCACTTCATATTTATTTTTTTTTAAGCATGCGTATCACAGACGTAGAAGCTGGCACAATATGGCACTGTGCTCCAATAACTTCACAGTGATGCAAAGTAGGGGTTCAGAAAAGCATAGCCACCATGATCACTCAAATATACAATTTTTTTTTTTACACTAGGTGGCCAAGTGCGAACCTCAAGGATGCATTGACTGCGATGTGAAGCAGCATCTTTCTCTTGGTATATAAAGCCAGGACTCGAGAAATCTAACTGTAGCACAAGAAATGCATATTACAGACTCAAAAAGAAAGGTAGTATAATTGAAAGTCACTCTGCTGGGAATGTCACTGGAGACAATGTTGCCCCGAGTGACCTTCCTTGTGCAATTCTGTTTCCTTACTTTGAGCCTACCTCCCCCTTATGCCAAACTTGCCTCGTTTGAAACACAGAGAGCTTCTACAGTGTTGAGCACACTAGAGGGAAACCTGGCTCTAGTGGCTATGGCAGGTGTAATGCATGACACTTCAGCCAGCCCGAGAATAGTGGGTAGCACATGCCTCGTCTCTGCTCTTTCTCAACAACATAAGGCTTTGCGTGGCCTGCTGCCACTTTGTCGCTGCAGTCCCAATTCATCATTTTGAATTTTTCAGGGTCATCAACTCAAATCAGCTGGCAAGGTTCACAACAAACCACTCCTTTAATAGAAATAAGAGTCAAAACGCAAAAATAATAATAGTCAAATGTGCGTTTGAAGCGGCCAAGTATGAAGACTAGGCGATGCCACATACTACCCATCATTCCCATAGTGGCTGTACGAGTTTGGCACCACAGTTCTATTTAGTAAATGTAGTGATTCAATGGTTGGTGCTTGCACTATCATCATCATCATCATCATCATCATCATCATCAGCCTGACTACGTCCACTGCAGGACAAAGGCCTCTCCCATGTTCCGCCAGTTAATCTGGTCCTGTGCTTGCTGCTGCCAATTTATACCCGCAAACTTCTTAATCTCATCTGCCCACCTAACCTTCTGTCTCCCCCTAACCCGCTTCCCTTCTCTGGGAATCCAGTTAGTTACACTTAATGACCAGCGGTTATCCTCTCTACGCGCTACATGCCCGGCCCATGTCCATTTCCTCTTCTTTATTTCACTATAAATAAGAAGAAGAAGGCTTGCACTATAGTCAGCCACAACCAGAGAATAAATACAAGCAACACCCCCTCAACTGCTATTCCCCTATTCAAGAGTGTGCCGCGTAGTGCCCATAGCAACTGTAAATACTTTTTCACAGCTAGTGTAAATATTAAGCATATTGCAGTCAAACCTCATAAGAGACAACTACAGATGAACGATTTTTTTCAGATTAACAACTTTTTCAAAAATCCTACTCCAAATGTCCATTAGTTTAATGTAAAAATACTTCAATACTACAAATTTGAGAATACCGAATGTTTCAGAATAACATATCGAATTTTATCCCCCTCATATCTTCACAGCACTTCAAAATGATGAATAGGTATTTTAAAAAGTTACTCATGGCTGTAAAAAATATAGCACAGCTTCTTAGCTGCCACTATCCTCATCATCAGAACGGCAGCGCATTTCTTTATCTGCGGCCCTATACAAATGTGCAACAACTCTATCGGCGTCATCGTCGCCTGGAACTTGTTTTTGTGTCAGGCTTCACGCAGTTGCCTTTTGTTTTTGCAGGGCAGCTTGACCTGCGCGCCAGTTTCTAGCCTTTTAGGGTCGAGGCTCCTTATGGCCTAGGGCGATCCCACGTCCATCCAACGGCATAGCCAGCCCAGCATATTCACACACAGACAGACAGATGGATGGACAGACGGACGGCCGCTTCGCCCTACTCATCATCATTCACTCCGCGAATATGCTGTGATGTAGAACGTTCAAGACAAGCTCTGGAAGCAGCACGAATGAATGCTACGACATTGAAAAATGTGGCGCTAGTGACCTGAAGTCTTCGATGATTCTTCGTGCATGCTCCACTAACACTCAAACACTGCACACAGTGCGACGACAAAGCATACACGTGAGCTTAGCTGACAACTGATAAAGTTGATACCATTTATCGTGATAAGTGCGCTGAGAGTGAAGACGACATTGAAACAGAGCGCGTGCCCCAACATAAAGGATCAGTATATAAATGCTGATGCCTCGCAGTGCGTGAGAAGCATGCGCATACTGAATAGAAGCCTTCAGCAGTCGAGCTGCTCACATCAGGATAGATTGCGCTCTTCCTCAGATAAATGTGCACTGGTTCCGTAATTTTGCATTTGCTTTTTCGTGCTTATTAGAGCATAACGTGGTCGCAAATGCATAGGTAAGCGCGCAGGTAAGAGACTCGCGTGTCTGGCTTCACGAACTTTGCGCAAACTTTCAATACTTTCACTACAACAACTTTTCAAGATAACAAATAATTTTAACAATCCGTTGAGCATCGTATTGAGATTTTACTGCAGTAACTAAAGGTTCACTGTCCCTACTTAAAATGTTACGTTTCCCCGAGGAGTGCTGTCAGAAACTTTGCTTAAATTTGACAAGAAGTTGAAGTTTTCAACTGAGTACCAGAGACACGAGCATGTATGGGCATGGGTACCTGAAGTTTGCCTTACGTGCCTGACGTCGTGGAAATGAGCGAACGCAGCTGAATGGGGAATATATGCGAATTTTTTCTAGGTGGTACGGCAACAGCTGTGAGCATGGCTTACTTTTAACCTTAAGTTATAATCGACTAAACATTGCTCAGGACACAACACAAACAAGCCTGCATCGTCACACTTGCTGCCAAAACTCTGCATTACGAGAAAGGAAGAAAAATAGTGATGTAAAAGCACCTCACCTCTTGCTGAACTTGGAGGAGAGCTTGCTGAAGAAGGACTGCCGCCCAGAGACGGAAGAGGTGTCCTGCGACTGCTGGGGCAGGCCCGAGCCCCCCGAGCCCGGTCCGTTGTAGGTGCGGCGCGTCTGGCCGCTGTGAAAGGTGCTGCGGTTCACAGTCCCCCTAGGGAAGGGCCGGTTCGTGTGCGATGGCAGCGGAGATGCCGCCAGGCTGCCCTGCACGGCCCCCCCTCCACTCTTGGCCCCTCCCGCACTGCTCAGGGGGAAGGGGGAGCAAGTGAGAAAAGGTAGAAGGGGGATTGGCGGGAGGATAACAGAGACCCCTTTTAGATCACAACACTCCCATGCAAAAGTTGCGCAAAAACTAATCAAATGACACAAGAGCCTCGTGCACTAGAACACTGTCTCCCTGCTTCTGCCACAGAATATATTAGATAAAGTTGAGCACTCACAAACTACAATAAAAGCAGAGAGGAACAGGTACCTCTCTCTGCTATACCCTGAGGTTACAATAAATAAATAGGAAAATAAAATAAATAATTATTGCAAAAACAAATTTCGAACTAAGTGGTGTTCAGAACAGGTGAGTTTCAACACTATAAACCAAGGCCAATCACAGACACAAGACACGTAGTGTGTTCTGCATGTGTATTTCTGTGGTCACAGCTCAAATAAAGCACTGCTAGTCATGTTAATAAAGCACTTAATTAGGTAAAATCTCAATGATATGAAAGTATTTCTCTAGCTTCGTGCAATTTTATGACTACCGGCCATTTGAGTCATACGAGATTCCAGCTCACGACTTTCGCCATTGGCCACTCATTGCACTGCCTTCTACAGCTGTCCCAACAAGCTAATCATTTTGCTACAATAACAAGCCACTGGCATAGTTTTCAGTGAAGGCTCTCACCTGCGGCCAGTTCAATGGGTTGTACGGATCAGGGTCAATAAAAGCTGACCTAATTGCTGCCAAATATAAGCAGCGCCATCAATGTGATCAGAGGTTCATTCACTGTTGGTTTTCTGCCTGTGGCTCTATGCCAAGTACCTCTCATCGCTGGATTTTCTTATTTGCCGATACTACATAACATGATTCTCATGAAATAACCTAACACTATCAATATGCATACATTGGCACAAGCCACTTTTGACTGGCATTGCCTAGAAATACACAACTCAACACAGTCCCTACCCACACAATGTTTTTCTGCATGCAAAATTTTAGTCCCGTGGATTAGCAATCATGCAGATAAAACCAAGAAAGAAAAAGAATACATAAAATAAAATACAAATAAATTTTAGCAGAGCCTCATAGTTCGTACGCCACACACATTTTGTGGAAGACATTGCACATGTTTGAATAGAGAGTTGTTTGAAACATTCGCACAATTGAACATGATTGAGCATTCTTATCAAATGCTACGACATGCAGAAAATAAATGAAAAATAAAATCAAGAATATTATAGTTGGTGAACCCGTTCCACTATCTGAAACCTACATGTAACAATAAATGAATTTAAAACAACCCAGTCAGGGGAGGAGAAACGATTTTTTTTAACGTGTGGCTAAATAATGTAACATAGAACGAAGATTAATCTGTTTAGGTTGACAAAGTACGAACTTTAAAAAACTTGCCTAGCCCCCATTGATAGACTGATTACCAAAGAAAATTTAAAATTCCGTGCTGCAATTCTAGCACATATCGTTGCATCATGTTTCACTTATTATTATTATTATTATTGCCATTTAGATTCTGGTGCAGTAAAAAGATCCTTGCAACCTAGCAAAATTGAGAGTTTCATGTTCCTAAAATAAAATGTAGTGTAAGTAAAAATTAACTAGGAAACTTCACGTTCAATTGGTGCAGAAACTTCACAAGAAGCATTGCAGCAAATCTCTCACTTTCACAAGGTTTTTTTTTCCCCTTAAATGAATTGTTATGGTTTTCTTTAGCACCCCCTTAATTTAGTCACAAAATTATGCAACAGCAAAACACAAACAAAAACTGCCAACACTGCTAAGCAAAGTAAAAAAAATGAGAACAAAATAAGCGAGAAAATTGAACAGGTTAGTTGGTTGCCGCTTTCAAACGTGCTGCTATGACATGCAGAGGAACCCCCAAACCGAGCCTCGAGTTTCTAAATAATGTGAATAATTTATTGGGCTTTATGTGCGAATGGCCAAGGAAGCTGCCGGAAGACACGGTCTTTTCGTTAGCATCTAGACGGGGGCCCGGCCCAGCAATCCGCCAGAAATCAATTACGTTTACCTCTCTCTCTTATGTGCCAACAACTACATGTTATAATTGAAAAGCCTGCCAAAGTGTAGAAATTTCAGATCAATTCCCCCACAAAAAACAGTTTTTACAGTGCACTAACATCTAAGTACACAGGTGTTATTTCATTTCACCTCAACTGAAATAACCTCAATCAAGCTTAGCAGTGCAACATCTGAGTGCTAAGGCACCACAGAGTTCGAGTTTCTGAAGTTAATCTGACTAAACCCATGTCTATTCCCAAGGCTACTACTGTTAGATATTAATTGATACATGACCTTACAAATTGACACAATAAGATTGATACAATACAATACAATAAATAAATGTATGCTGTCATGAAACCATTGATATGTAGGGTTTAACGTCCCGAAACCACCATACGATTATGAGAGATGCCATAGTGGATGGCCCCGGAAATTATGACCACCTGGGGTTCTTTGAATGTGCACCCACATCTGAAGTTGAAAATGTCTGAGCACACGGGCCTACCACATTTTTGCCTCCATCGAAAATGCTGTCATGAAACCACATAAAACCATATTGCTGTCATGAAACCAGATGTGAAACCAGATTCTGATCAACAGTACCATGCTACAAAGCTAGTGCTGCTCAGACATTTTCCTCACAAAGAATAATAATATTGAGGGTGATTCTAGAGCTACTGGAACTACTGCTGCTAATATGCTTACATGACCAGACTAGCGTAGTACTAATCTGCTCTTATTAGAAGTTATTTCGCAAAAAGTTTTACGTGCTTTGATTGAACACATCAACGGTACGTCTCAACTAGTTACTGTAGCTAGAATCTGTAGCTTTGTTTCAGTACGTCAGTGAGTACTTGGAAATTGCACTAAAACACTTCACAACCTTGCAAAAAAGTAACCACCTGAACATAACAGAGCATCAAATTTGGAAGCCCAACTTAAGCACAATAAAACTAAGACAACTGCAAATAAGGCAGGAGTGCTCTGAATTTTACACAAACAATAAAAGACAGCACCATGACACTTTATAGTGGGCAAAACCAGAGTGCGCCAGGTAAAAGCGTGACAGATGACAAACACAGCACAATCACCACAAGGTTTGGCACACACAGAAGTACACAAGACCCACAACAACAACAACACACCATGCTGCAGGAGAAACAAAAGCCAGCAGAAAAGGAGGTAGTGCATCTACATCTATTCACGGCATCTGAGGGGAAAAAAATTAATTCGGCCTGCATAAAAAGCGTTCAGGAAATAACAGTGTGTTGTCGACAAGGGCAGGTCGAAATGGCTCTATGGCAAGAACCGTTTCATCAGAACCTTGCTTCAGCCAAAACAGTTGAATGCTGAACAAAGTGTTTATATTGCAATTGAAAAAATTGGGAGGGAAAAAGAACCACAACCGTGCCACTTGCCCACAAGGTACGACAAGCACAAACCAGCAACCCACTGGAATGGAGGAGGATTTTTTGGGAAAGGGCATGCTCTCGCTAGTTGTCTGGACAGCCATCTTAATACCATAAATAGACTTAAATACCATTAATAAAATAGCCTTGATAAACTCAAGGTTATCAACTATATGACTATGAGGAATGCCACAGTGGTCAGCTCCCCAGACTCACCATCTGGTGCCCTTTAACGTGTACCGAAATCGAAGAACTAGCAAAAATTACACCTCCATTGAAATTTGGCCGCCAGGGCCGAGAACTTGACTCAATATAATCATTTCAAATGCATGGCACTTTATAAAATAAAAATTAAAAATTGACTTACAACGTGCCATTATCACAAGCAATAATATGCTCTCATTTACAAAAAGCTATGTGTTTGCTTCAGCGCCTGAAATGTGCATGCATGCCGCCAGAACGAAATGCACTCGCAAGTGTGCATGCAGCTGTTCCTACGCTACCAGTCAAAGTTAATCAGTGCCTTTCGTGATTTGATTGATTGATATGTGGGGTTTAACGTCCCAAAACCACCATATGATTATGAGAGACGCCGTAGTGGAGGGCTCCGGAAATTTCGACCACCTGGGGTTCTTTAACGTGCACCCAAATCTGAGCACACGGGCCTACAACATTTCCGCCTCCATCGGAAATGCAGCCGCCGCAGCCGGGATTCGATTCCACGACCTGCGGGTCAACAGCCGAGTACCTCCGCCACTAGACCACTCGGCGGGGCCAGTGCCTTTCCTGTGCGGAACTGGTTGATACCTGAGCGGAGCGAGGACGTGGCAATTTCATTGTGCTGCCAACACCATTTCTCATTTTGGAGGTGGCTTATACAAATGACATCCTTGTTTGGACTCAAAAGGAACGCTTATGTCGAAACAAACTCCAAGCTGTGTTCAACAATTTCTGTATTTTGCTGGATTTAATAATCTGGGCCCAGCGAAAGCACAAGCAGCAAAAGCCGGGCACGAGTTTAGTACAATAAACAACCACCCAGTGCCATTTATCTAGGGCTTAGATAAGATAAGAATATATGTCGCTCGACATATATTCTTATAAAGTGCGCAAGCAAACTAAGCCAGGAAAGTAAAACTGGTCTCGACTGCACTTCTAACAGAGGCTACAACAGGATGAACCAATTACCAAGAACACATTCAATGCATTTAGGTGAATGAAGCTGCCATCGAAGAAACAAATGTTTGCCCGCCAGGCCTACATACTTGACAGATTTTGGCAACCGTGCACATTTATGTAGATGTGGCTACTGTATGCTGGCTCATGCTCGGGCTGAAACATGTGTCTGGCAAGGCGAAAGTTGCTGCCTTTGAAAATCACATGTTGAGACATTGCGTGCAAAAAGGAAATGTTTCAGTTTGCAAGAATTAACATTCGGTATACGCCATTGGTCGTATGCCTTACATACACAACTCTCACTCCACCCAGAACTCGTACACAAGGTTGAGTCCACAAGCCTTCGCTGCACTCGGCCTGCCTGTTCATGAATGCACATCTAATGTCTGCGGTCAGAACTTTGGGAGGTCATCCGCCTCTTCATGCCATGTTTACATCACGAGATAGTTGCTGTTTCGTGTGGGAAGCAAGTGAATGACAGGTGCAATTTTAGTGCAATGATTAACATTGTAGGATAGTCTATTTTGGTCATACTGTCGAGCAATGAGCTCCAAGGACGTGGTCACTTGACATTTGGCACTACTCAGCACTGGATGTGTTGAGGCATACAACTGGCATAGCTCCCAGCACTGTGTGAAGAATGCAACATGGCGCAGTACCGACAAAACTGTCAACCACACATGGCACTACACGAAGTTTAAGGGGGCAGACTGCTCTTAGACATTTTTTTTTTGTTTATTTCTTCAGTGATCTTGATCAAATTGCACAGAATTAAGCAGTTTTTTCAGCTGATTTGAAATGTTTAATTAGTTTTCTTGTAACTCATCTTATTCCTGAGATAAATAAAGTTCATCCCCTATTGTTTAATGCTGTCATACAAAAAAAGTGCTTAATTAAAAGTGATATTTAAAATGTCCCAACATAGAATAATGACTATAGATTGAAATAATGCAAGTTTTTTGTTTTTAAGCCTTTTTTTAATTATTTTACAGCAAAATGAACTATCCATTTTCAAAAGAAGTTGGAATTGTGTTGAAATTTTGATGAGTAAATAATTAAAAAGGCTTGTTCTCTAAATTCTGCTCCCATACTTGCACCCAACACACATACAGGTTTCCATTGCAAAAAGAATTATTGTTGTACCTGCCCTAGCTGCAGAAATATTGAGGCCTCAAAATTGAACAGTTGTAAATTTACTTTTTTGAGAAAAATGGAAAAAAACTGAAAACACACAGCTTTTCAAAAAGCAACAATCATGGTGTGCATGTTTTGCAATCCTCATAAAAGTGCTCATTCGTAGCAGAGCTTCTAACAAAGCTGCCGGCAAATTATAAAAAGTTGGTTCCCCCCCCCCCCCCCTTTTTTTTTGCAGATTCCGCATGTTAACAGCACCAAGAATCTGGACAGTTAGAATGACATTACAAAAAAATTACCACTTCCTGGTGTGTGAAAATTTGCAGAGAGATCGCGAAGTACTTGCACATGCCAAATATGTCAATTTTAAAAACCGATTATTTTTTTTGTCACTTTTTGGTCCCAAAGAGCAGTCTGCCCCCTTAAACGTATGCAAAATATTGCAACAAAAGTGACAGTGTTGCCGGGAGCCATCGCGCTAGCCCACTGCACCTGTGCCCCATGAGATCATTGCAACTGCAATCGGAAGAGGGTAGACGATCAAAAATAGGCTACACATCAAGAACACAAGTTATTTATTCACAGCATGGCCGTGCTCAGCATGTTAGAGTTAGTAAGTGCCAAAACAAGACTACCTGTGGCGAGTTTGTCCAGGCTACAAAGGGTATCGTGAAGCACTTGAAACGGGCCAAGAATATTGCTACAAATTTAAAGATTCATTTCTTCGACAAGCAAGAACGCCGAAAAACATGAGTGGTAGTGACTTCAGAGTGGAACACTTCATTCTCCTGTAGAAGTTCTTTTTTTTCCTCCTTTCTTTTGTTTCTTTAGTGAGTCAAACAGTGCTTTTATGTAGTAGAAGTTCTTTCAACGTCCAAAAAACACTGTACCTGCCTGTAAATCAGAATTTGGTGCTCTCAAAGTTTATCCAGTCAGCCTGTTTTAAGACAGGCTTTTTTTTGTCTCATCTTGAGCTCATATATAGTATTGTACCACGTAAATTCTGTTTTGCCGTCTTTCTATATCTTCGTATCAAAGTATATTCGTATCCATACTACGAGAGATGTTATATTGGACGACACAGCATATATTTATACCAGCAGAGGTTCTTTAAAGGGCACCTAAATCTAGTACAGGTCTCACAAGCTACGCTGCTGATGCTGATCAAACCCAATCGGGGCCAAGTGCTCAACGGTGGTTGACTCTCTTCTGCAGCTTGCGTAAAGGAGCAAATCACGATCAATAAACTCGATCTGAATGGGGTCTGATCACGATCAAAAGGGCTTGTGTGATGCTGGTATAAATACAAGCACCCATCAAATTGCAGTGGCCGATAACTGGACCTGTGTCCTCAACATCCCCAATGGAATACCTTTGTTGACGAGCCCCCATGGTGCGATGTAGTTCCACATGTCCTTACTACAACTTCACAATTTTGATTTCTACAGAAAAGCACTAGTGTGCCCTTTCCAGGCCATTTAAAGAAGACCTAGAGACCTTTGCAAGCCCAGACAAAAGCGTGCAGTTATGAGATTCAGGCTAGTGTGCGTGTTACACAAGCGATGTGTGTGCATCACGTAAAAAGCTTGCTGTGCTGGTTGGTGCTGCGTGAAAGGCAGTGTGCGTGATGAGCGTTCTCACACAGCATAAACAAGGAGGGTCATCATCACCGCAGCACTAGCAGAAGGAGATACACTGAGTAGCCTGGTTACCTGGGCTTATGCACTGGCAAGCGAATCTTCCAATGGGACAACAACGAACCGGACCGGGTTTTTTGTCTAACCTCCTTCGCTTCTCTAAAACGGGGGAAAAAAAAAAGTAAGAGGAAGAAATGAAAGAAAGGCAGCGGTACAGTTGAACCTGAATATAGCGATTGCAGATAGAGTAAATGTACTCCATGTTTACTTAAAAAGGATAGCCTTCTAGGTCCAGTTGGTAAGGCATGTTAAGACCGTGGGAACAGAGGAAAAACAATGAACAGTACCAAAGATGAAGCAGATGTCTGCCTTGTCTTGCTTCAAGGACATCATGAAAGAACATGTGATATGCGCCAAAGCTAAGGAAGGAAGCCAACACCAAGAAATGTGGGCTGAACAATCTTACACAAGATTCTCAGAGACAAAAAAAAAAAAAACAACAACTGGAGATAAACTGTGTTCATTACTGCTTACTATGCACGATTTCATTTTCAGCCTCCTGTCTCTGCTGGTGATACACGTCGTATTAAACAAATTGCAAGAACCCTAAATTTCTCAACTACAGCTTGGGTTCATTGAATTACCCAATACTATACAAAACTACACTCAACTTTAATCAGTTATACTATACAAAAGTTTGTTCACCATAGCCAGGCTCGACTGTACATGGCCGAGGGAAGCAGAGGGCAAGAGAGGGCTTACTGCAGCTGCAGATATACTAGTAATTAAGCACCGTCACCAGCCAAGACTCGAAACCACAGCACAGCAGTTCTGTCACAGGGCCCAAGATTTAGCACACATTTAAGGTTTTCGATACCACCTAACATCCGCATACAACCTTTGAACCACAGGCTTGGTTTCTTCAAGAAAGATGAGAAACAACATGAAGATTACAGAAGCTACCACAACAAGCACATACACACGTTTACCTGCAATCTCTTAGCACATATGTGACACACCTACCTCTACAAAGCTCCCAGTTTCGTAGAGAGACAAAAACTGGCAAACATAAATCCATTCAAAGAACTTTCAGAGCAGAATAATGTATTTATTGGAAAATAGTGCCACGATTAATCTGTCTTACCTTCAGTTCTCGTCTTGGCTATTGCTTTTTTTCTAATGTACAGACTGTAGTGACATCTCGAGTACTGCACCAGACCTAGAGCTTAAGAGTGATGACTGTTTGGTGGTATACGTAAGTGATTCACTAGTTTAGCATGATCGTATCAAATTTTAAAATTCACGAAGAGAAAACAGACGAGCTAGCAAAGAAATATATTATTCTCCAAGAAGCGCAAGTTGCCCCTCTTTCCTGGCCTGGAAGATTTCTCTAGAATGACACAGGAAGTCTATCGGCCGAGTAACTCATAGGTGGTCACATAGAAAAGTAGACTTGCTCGTGACTTCGCCGAGCAGGAAAATGTGTTAACCGACTTTGCTCCGTTGAAAAGTGTGGTCTTTAGTAGCAACACTTAAAAAAAAAAAACTACACAGCACTCAATGGCTTGAGCTGCTCTAATTTCAAAACAAACTCAATCTGGAAATGTTAGACATATGTCATTTGTTGTAGAATAAAATGCATGTTTGTGACTGCCCGCCGGTGCCTCTTTACAGCCTTGTACAAGTTTTAAAAAATAAAAAAAAGAATACCTTAATGCACCTACATGAACACTCAAACTGAATAGCAATCTTAACAAGAGCTCAGCCTTACTTGCAGACACTGCTTACAAATCATACAGTGCAGACTAATTTACCATTTATATTATCATTAACTTCTACACCTATTACACAAGGCTTTTCCGATTATGATTACAGACTGAATTTTAATACAGCGATTCTCTCTCTTTTACGGCATGGGTAAAAGAGCGAAGTGCAATAAAAAATTGAAGGTACCTGCATTACAATGGTATCAAATGCACTTTCAAAGCGATCACCACTTCGCAATAGACATTCACCTGATGTCCCACTGAGTTTACTCCTGTGGCTTATACATCAAAGACAGACACGAGGGCACACAAGGAAGACTACGAAACGTACAATGTATACCATACTGACGGCTGCTCCACTTGGAATACCCCAGAAAGCAACAGTGTTAAAAAATGTGCAAATATAAAGATGAAAACTGATGAGGAAGACAACCACAGACAGACACAAAGCACAAGCAGCCAGCTAGAAGCAGCATGCAACCAGCCACATGCACAACGACATCAACACACCAACAACAAACGACGGAGAGCAGCACCTCCTTGACATCTCGGGTGCGGAAGGTGACGAAAGACCGGGGAGAGCTTCCACACGTGGCAACAATGCAGCAAAAGTGCCAGGAGCCTGGGACTAGCTTCAGCCCGAATGCAGACACAGCCCTTCTGGCTATAGAAGAACTTCTTGATTGGCGAGATGGGATCAATTCACGTAAAAAACCCCCGAGGCACAAAAAGGCACACAACACAATGGAAGTCTCACCGTCTGCTCTTGTGGTGTGTGCATTTTTTGCACCTAAAGCAGTTTCTTTGGCTATGTGGCCAAGGCAGCCAAATTCTCTTGTTATTTTGTACTTCCCAGAGTCTTTTGACAAGCACTCACAATAACAAGTGTCCCGATTCTGTCTTTCAGCTGTTGGTCTGATCGTTTCATAAGTACCCAGTTCAACCCTCCTGCTCCTTTCAAAGGTCTGTACTGGCTGTTTTTGAGACCTCACTACCACATAATGATGCTGAATATAAGCATCTTGTGGGATCCACATGAAGTTGATCGTCTTGCAGAAATGATGGTAAGAAAGTTAACTGCATGCTGTTAACTTTGTAATGTGCTCTTGGGCCTTCCATGTGCCAAAGGCATATTGGAGCACAGGCCCATTTTATTTATTCCGGTACTTTCGTTTTCAAGTACGTCTAGATCGTTACTGAGAATACCCTTGCTTTTGCCACGGCTTAGCTAAGCTGGAGTGTTGCCACGCGTGTACGCAGATGACACTGGGGGACACACTGGGTGGGGGGTAACACCGGGGTGGTGACGACTGTGCTTCTACACTCGAGTGATGTGAGGTGCGCGCCACAACACGTGGTTGGTGTTGGTGGTATACCTGGGCGGCCTGAGCGGGTCGGAGGGGCAGAGAGGCACCAGGTCAGAGGAGCGGCCGGTGCCCGACACCGAGGCCGACTTGGTGTGACCCCGGGCTCGCATCGGCGTCGCCCCGCCCCCAACCTCCTCCAGCAGCGAGCTGTTGCTGTGGTGTGGCCACACATGCCACGGTCGGCAGCAGGGAGGGGCGGGCAGCAAGCGTCAGACACAGTGATCGCCTTTGGCTGTCTAAAGCACCCCCTCCCTCCCTTCTACACCCCCCCAGTTCATAATTTTCTTCTCTTATTAAGAGCAGGAGTATAAAACAAACAGCCAGGGACATACAAGTTTTTAGTTCATGTGGCGAACAGTGCAAACAACAGTTCTAGAGGCGACAGAAGAAAGCTGAGCTAGCAAGTAAATACTCATCATAAAAGAAAGTAACACATGCAAATGTGAACACAAGAAAGCAAGAAGTCAACACAAATGCCAACTGTAAGAGAAAAGGGTGCACTGCTGCAGCAAAAAAAAAAAAAAAAAAGGCAGACAAAAGATTATCTGCACATGTGCAGGCACAATAGCGACATCCCGTCTTACCAGCGAACACACAGACAAGATTTTGTGTTGGGTACTTTCTCTTTCGCTGCTGTGTGTTACTCCAGACAGTGGTTGGCATTTTGTGTTGACTTGTTCTCTTGTCTCCACATTTGTATGTGCACATGGTATCATCGCTCTAGTGATTTGCACTGTTAGCCACACAGGTGGCAAGGCCAGCTTGAGCAGGCAACAGTCAATGGGAATGTAGCTAGTGTCCATCTTGCAGACTGAAACAACATGTGGCGAGGCAGAACAGACAGAGCAAACAACCACTGGCAAAAGCTCTCAGCTAGCCATGTTCGGACTGCATTTCGACTCCACGAAAACTGCACCACTCAAATTTTTGCTGAATGGTCAAGGAAGCGGATGAGCAGGTTTTCTTGTGGTAAGCGTTTCCTCACAAGTACAGGCCGCCTCTGGCTTTTATTTTAAAAAAATGTGAAGAGCAAATGCAATCTTGCACCACGTCCTTGGTGATAGGTACAAAGATAAATCCCGTCTACGATTACCGCGCTGGTAAAGACACAACAGGAATTAGGAATATTATGCTCCTGGTCACCATTTCCTAACAATTATATTTCATTACTCAAGTCCCCACACAAAGCTATGGCTCACATGGCTGCACAGTTAGCCAGCTTTTCCATGTCTTTTCTTCCTTTTTCACGGTTTTTGGAAAAACCCAGTGACAGATAGTTAATAGTGTATGATTTCATACAATTAAACAAAAGGTAATTTCTTTCATTAAAAAAGTAACTTTTTTTTTTCAGTCCTTTACTTATGACATGTGGCTTCCCCTTTTAACCTCTATGTAATGATGCTTGGCACAAAGAATGTTATGCCTCCCCTTTAGACAGACAGTAAGGCAGTGATAATAACAGATGAACCTTTCGAATGTGAACAAAACAGCTCCAAGAAGCCCATATATATTGTTCTGAAGAAAATTCATCTGTTCACGCAGCAAACAAGGAGTCCCTATTTGCTGACAATGGCGGCTACTTCAATTTAGCTTTAGTTACTCCGAATAAAATGCTTACATTTAAGCACATAAGCAATTTTTATGGGTGTACAATCGTGTTTATTCTGACAACAGAATAAATTCATAGCTACTTTTTACACAACACTGCATCCACGTAGTTGACCTCTACAGCGATGCCAAAGGGTTTAGCTTTTCTAACTGCTCGTAGCTGTTGTCTGGATATCACGTCAATGCAGTTGCCACGAATACCAATGAAGCATAATACTAAGAACCGTTGGGGTTTTACATCCCAAAAGCACGATATGATTAAGTGGCCTACTGCGGCGGAGGGCTCTGTAAATTTTCACTACCTGAGGTTGTTTAGCGTGCACCTAAATCCAAGTGCATAGACCTCTAGCGTTTCGCCCCCATCGAGGAACAGGCACGGCGGCCAGAACTTTATGCTGCCATTTTTCGGGTCAGTAGTTGACGCCAGATGTGTAAATAGCCTGTGCATCTGACATTGGTGTCGCCAGAAAGCTCGCACCTGACGGACGGTCACTAGTAGGTTAAACCTTTCTTTGGAATTGGGTTAATGTGGTCACCAAGAGCCAAAAAGACGTGCAAACTGAACGAACTGTCCCAGTATTGCCTTGTAATATTTGCCTCCATGATCTCCCAGGTATGACAGTGGCCTAACGGGTGTTATAAAGATTGATTGATATGTGGGGTTTAACGTCCCAAAACCACCATATTATTATGAGAGATGCCGGAGTGGAGGGCTCTGGAAATTTCGAGCACCTGGGGTTTTCTAACATATCTAAGCACACAGGCCTACAGCATTTTCGCCCATCCAGCCGCCGCAGCCGAGATTTGATCCTGCTAACCTGCGGGTCCAGCAGCCAATTACCTTAGCCACTAGACCACCGCGGCGTGGCAGGTTTTATAAAGATGTAAAACCCTTCAAGAAAGCAATTTAACAAATAACAAAACTAGCCTGCAATGCAAAGACCTCTTTTTTCAACTTTTTTTTTGACGAGACGATGTTTGTGAAATCAAAATAGAAAACGTTTATTTGCTACAAAGCTCAAATGCATTTGTATAATATTCCTGAAATGTCAGTGAAACAGCAAACCTATTCATAAGGCTAACTACTTTCTGTAAGACCCTCTAAATAGCAAAGGAATGGAAAACTGCCAGAAATTAAGAAATGCTTGAGCAAAACAAGGCTTGTTTGCAAAATTATGCCATGCACAAGAAGAATGCGCTGCAAAACAGACAAATGTGAAACAGTGACAGAGCGGCTAATTAAGAGCAAATGCAAGGCGTATGATCGATTGATGAGTGTGTGCCGTCACGGCTCAAGCACGAACCTTATATGTATACAGTGTTAGTACCATTAATAAGCAGGTCATACGAGCCTGGGCATTCCAAGAAAAAGACATGCTCGTTTGAAGGGTGCACCGTCAAACTATGGCTATACGAACACTTCTGCGCAACAGAGTCAACATTAGAGCTCACTAGGCTTCCCTTTGTGCTTCTAGTGGCCATCATGAACTTAGGTAAAGTGGCAAGCATATTGCTTGCTAAACTAAGCATATTGCTAAACTAAACACTTAATTGCAGTACAAATCATGCGAAATATTTACTCCTAAGAAGAGTTGACCTCTGTTCCTACTTTTACAATTCCTTATGCCCCCTACTAACTAGAAAGAGATTATTTTATAACTAACATTCCTTACAGGAAAAAAAAGTTATCACTTATGGATCTCTTAATCGACAATGTCCTTAAGCCACAATTCTTTTGCTAGCTGCCTGAATCATGTGTTCCCCACACAGCGTACTCCTCGACTCTTTCTTCTGCATCAGCACATAGCGACCAGTCTGTAAACACACCTACGAGAAGAACAGGCCAAGTTGTCTTAGTAAGCGCGTAATACCACATGCTTATGATTGCCTGAGAACTACACTAACTGGACTTCTCCAATAGTTTATCTGGAAGTAGATTTGTAGATAACCTAACCTAACCTAACCTAACCTAACCTAACCTAACCTAACCTAACCTAACCTAACCTAACGAGTCGGACAGTAAACTATTCCCTCAACATAAAACCTGCACCTTGAGGTACAGCAACACCGATAAAGTCAAGCCACATTTTAGGTAAGCTACAACTTTTCCCTGCGCTACAGGTACTTCAAAATTTCTAGTAAGCTAAAGAAGGCATAGCCCGCCATATTTAATTTAGAAACTTTTCCCTGCGCTACAGGTACTTCAAAATTTCTAGTAAGCTAAAGAAGGCATAGCCCGCCATATTTAATTTAGAAATGTGTCTTGACTTGAAGCCTTTACTCAACGAATGGCTGACATGGCCGAAACTCTTGCAAACGAGTTCAGCACAGCCCTGCAATGTGGCACAAAGATTATTGAAGAGATAATTGTCAACCACCCATTTGTATTATAGCCATTTGTACTGTATTTGTAGCCAATAAGCAATCAACAGGGATTTCTCAAACAGGACTGCCCCTTTCTCCACATTTTCTCCACCAAGGCGGAGGCACGCAAGCCCAGCACCAACGGTCTTGCACTCTGGACCAACGTCATGAGCCAAACGGCTTTCGGAGAACATCAAGTACATGAGCGGGAATATTTCTTTAGTGGCAGAGGCAAGGGCTGCCGCACTTCATCCATCTGGACAGGGCCCCTTCGAACCTCTTTAAATTGTATGCGACCACAGTTAAAAAACAACCTTCAGAGTTGAAGTTACCGTCTGAGAAGTCCATACGAGTTCTTCTGCGACTTAGGGCTACAGATAAGTGGTTATTGATCACGCCATAACTCTTGTGAAAATGCTCGAGAATAATGCAATAGGCCACTTGGGCTTCTTCATGTTGGCTGTAACTCCATCCAAACAAGACTAGTCGTGGCTTAAAGGTGAAGTGCATTCCGGATTACCGGGATAACTGGAATCCACTTCCTAATATGCGTATGCAAGAGACCAATGCGCAGTCAGTAGTTCTCTGCTCACCTGGCTGGTGCATCGATGGTGGCGGGGCTGCCTGCCTTGGCCTCGGCGTAGTTGTACGTGTTGCGCCGGGGAATGCCGCTCAGGTTCGCCTTGATGTAGTTGGGCGCAGAGTTGGGGGCCTTGCGCACGGCCGCCGCTGCCTTGGAGGGACTGCTCGTCGCGTTGGTGGCCGAGGAGGCCAGCGGCGTTGTGGTGCCACCCGAGCCGGCCTTCTTGAGGGCCGCCTTGGGGGCCGCCCGGGGGGAACCGGGGCTCTCCCGGGGCACATCCACAGTGTTCTGCCGCTTGTAGGCTGCTCCCCCTCCTGCGGCCGCCGGGGTGCCTGCGCCCGAGGCGCAGAGCACGAGACGTGTCAACAGACCGTTGTCTGAACACGGAACTAAATGTTTAGGGCTTGGTTTGCCTTCAAACTCAGCGCAGTTTTTTAGGAGAGTTTCTCCGTCTCCACTACAATTGAACACCTATATAAGAGGCACTGATATAAGAGACAAATGCGTATAAGAGACACCAGTGTGCCTAGAGTAAAACACGAGTTGATAAGAAAATGCATACAAAGTACCCTGCTCACAAGATCTCATAAACAAGTCAGCGCCTCCTCTACTTTGAGATACCTGGCGCGTTAGCACGAAATCAGCCGTCCAAACCTCTCCCGTTTACGCAAGTCGCTGCCGCCCGCGACACTCTGTTCTGACACTATCTTGTGCCCCGTCAGCGAGTGCATATGCCTTGCGGTAACACAATCGTAGCGTGCATTAGATCGTTATTTTCCTTGTCGCCCTGCATGTGGGGCTACAATTTAGGCTTCAATACTCGGTAAAAAAAACCACACTATATATGCCACATTTAGGATTTAGGATGTATTTGTGCTGTTCTCGCTGCAGTTTCGTTGCTGTGAACCAGTGTGCTCTTTTTTTTTTCCCCTGTTTGTACGAGACACTTGCAGACAATACTCAGTGTACGATGGTTGAAATTCATAGCAAAAATGAACTAGCAGAGCAATAAGCTTTTACCAATCTTCACCTTTTCTTTGCCAAAAAGATGTTAAAAGCCGGAAGAAAATATCTGCCATGAATGAGTTGACTTTACACGAAGACTGGGACTGCCAAGATTACCCAAAACATGCAAGAACACAATACCTCATGGAATGAAATGTCTGCAGATAGCGCGCCGCTATCAGACATTTGCATAGTCAATGGTGCAAGGGTGATTAGGGGCTCGAGCCCAAGCCCAGGTATTTTTTCAATTTTCATGTGCCCATCTACACGCATACACAAAAAAGCACGCGTTACATAGATTAGCTGGTTGTAAGCCTTGTACACAATATAATTTTGGCTACACTCTATCAGACGGAAAAAGGTTCCTGAAATCTTTGGCGGCACTACGCCAATGTAATGACACGCTTGCCTGTGCAGAGATGTAACAGCTGCAACAACAAATAAAGACAGGCTATTGTATAGCTCATATGCAAAAACTGCAATTTTGGACAAAAAAAAGTGACAGCACTGCAGTTTTTTAAATGTACAACAAAAACAGGCACCCACAAATATACAAGCTTAAAGGTGCTATCTTTGCAACTTAGTAATTTATTGTTTCAATTGTCTTTATTTTTAATGAGGTATCTTTATCTTACTGAAGATATGACCAATTCTAATAAGTGTCAGGAACAAGGAAACATTTTTTCCCTCATCTCTCTAATTCTTGTCTCGACCCTTTGAAAGTACGCCATCAAGGGCCCCCTAGCAGAAATTCTGGATTTTTTTTTTGTGATAATGATAATTTAGTGATATATATATATATATATATATATATATATATATATATATATTGTAGTGGAGCACACACACCAACGCGTATGCGCCTTTGGGAGATAACGAAAAAGCCCCGTGCTCTGATTGCGCGAGAGCCTGTGCCGCCTTTGCCAGACTTGTCGTATGGCCATTTTTTTGTTGCAACCTCGTTGCGACTTCTCTGCTCGAATAAACATCATCACAATATATATATTTTGTGAGGCGACGTTCAAGTTGCAAGCCCCTCCTTCATTCGCAGCCAGAGGCCCACTGCTCAGACCAAAGGGATGATAATAGGTGAATATAATAAAAAGACGAAGCGTACGATGAAACGAAATCTACTCACAGTTAAACCCTCAAACCTCTTTAGAGTGAGTAGCGCAGAGACATACTATGACAGGGTGTGCAGAGCGTAGTGTCAGAAGGTCATGCCTACTCGCGGAAAGCCAGAAAAGCACAATGGTTCCGGGCGAACAATAGAAGCCCGGGTGACGTGCCAGGCATCTCAAAGTAAAGGAGGCACTGAACAAGCATAGTACATATAGGCACAATTAATCCTTGGGCAACCGACTAAAACTATCGCAGTTCTTCTACTTGCAGAAAAAATAAGTCCCCGAAACTCTTAGTTGGTTGGAACCTAAAATAAATACAAGCTCTGTTTGCTACACAGCGGCACACTTGTTGATGGCCCGTGTAAAAGCCATGAAAGATGATTCACTTTCATAGTGTAAATACTTTTCGCCACTAATGCAAATAACGTACACATCAAAAAGTAAAGGTTCGAAGTTTCTACCAAAAACACTAGCTCTCAAGCACTGCAGAGTCCAATGCGGGAAGCCAAATATGACTGATGCAGTAATGACAATCTCCGATGGAGAACGTCAAGTTTCTCCTTAACCACCTGAGAGGGCGTCTGTGTGAGTACACCCAATAGGTATCTAAATTTGGTAAATGGTGCTTAATGCCATGAAAATAAGAAAATGCGACTGGATGAGATGCCTATGCATTTTAGTCCTCTCTAAGCGAGACAGTAGTGCTTGCATTTATTCTTGCTTTGATAGTTCTCTTGGGTGGTTGATCGCTGGCCACAATGAGAAGAGCTACCAACCGGCGCTGGGGGTTGCCGCCTGTGTGGTAGCCCCCGATTCGGTGGCGCCGTGGCTGAGCCTGCGGTGCGGCTTGTTGGCCGTGGCCGAGGCACTACGCTGCACCTTGACGTGGGAAGGGGACTGGTTGGGCGCCGATGGCACGGCCGCCGCTTCCACGCCGCTGGGCCTCAATGTCCGAAGGGATAAGCTGGAACTAGACCTCGAATCACAGCTTTCATTCTGCAACAAATGAGGACGACATGCACTGCAGTTTGATGCAGGACAGAAAGGCCAAGGGAGGTAAGGGAGGAAGAGATCCGTTACCTCAGTGGTCCGCTTTCCTAGCAACAGGTAGTTGGCCATAATGTCGTCATATTTCCTGTTGCGCAGGGAATCCTCTATCTCATCCCGGCTGTATCCCATCGACATCAGGATCTCTGCGCGGGAAGACAGAGCTGCCGTTGCCCACAGGGGCATTCGAGGAGGAAGAGGAAGAGGTGATGGCAGCAACAGCGGCAGCAGCAGGAGAGGAGGAAGAGAGTGAGGGGAAGTCACAGGTTAGTAGACGGCAGTCCCACAACGAAAGATGGGACGGGCAGGGAGAGTGTCCAAGGCAAAGGGGGACACACGCACGCACACACACATCACACAACTCGGGGCAAAAGGGAAGACAGTTAACTCGGCAAGAACAAACAAAGCCAGACAAGAGAAAGGGAATCATTCCGCTCGAGCACTTGTATAATGTGGCAATACCAACAGGCAGCGAACTAACATTCCTTAAATATTGCTCATAATGCACTTGCATGAATGCATCTGTAGCTTGGCAAAAGGATGTGTTCTGCACAGCCCCCCTAGGTGATATGAGGCCCTAAAGTCTCGGCCACGATTAGCAAAGGCGAGTCCATTGATGTTAACGCAACTTCCTCGATACACATTTCTTTCCAGAGTGGGAAAGTTCTGTGCCAAGTCATCAGTGATGGCAGTGGACTATTATGAACCACTGTCAGCTACTGCAGGATAATTTTTACAGGTGTTATCACCAAAAATTCAAATGTGGACAATTTTGAAACTGCTCCAATGGCTTCATATTACTACCAGGTTGATTCAGAATTGTAGCAGAGGCTAATCGAGACTCCAAAACAAACTCGGGGCTGCTCCACGCGTAGAAAACTGCTACAAAGCAACCTCGAATGTTACTTCTATGTACTTATGACTGAGTAACACACATTCCAATCAGTAATTTCTTTGCTCGCACTTCAATTAACGCCGACAGTGCATTCAGACATGCTGGCGCAACAGCACAATCACGTACAGCTGAATTTGAACGATGAAACATCGCAGATCAATGAACACAAGCGGACAAAATTCAGCCTCGTGCTTGTGCCCTCTCATCTTTGTCTCACCCTGTGCTATTTCTTCATTAAAGTTGAGCGTGCACCAAACAGCCGAATTCAAGACACTGTACTTGGCGACTTTTCTTGACAAGACTGTGGAAGGCAGAGAAGAAAAGCACATGCCTGCTACCGTGCCAATAAAATAGTGCTTAAGTTTACTGATAATTTTCTTATTTGCATAGCTAAATTAAATACTGCTTTAATTGTTGAAAAAAAAAAAATGAAACAGTCACAGAAACTGGTTGATGAAATGCAGTTATTGTTCACCTTGTGAGAAAGCTTTTTTTTTTTTTTAGACAGCCCCATCTTTTCAGCTCACCCGTTTTTCAAAGAAACATGGCGCCCATGATGCGAGTGTGCGGCCGCAAACGCGCTGTTCAGTTATCTAAAGAAAAATATACTCGTAATGTACACTGAACTATCAAAACATTCCTCCAATTCATAATTCGTACGTGTTTTTCTAAATGCATGAACAATCCGACTGAGTAAAACCGAAAGCAGCCGCAAGTTGCTGTACAACTTGTGGAGCAACAGGAATTGTGCAGATGCCATGCCTCCGTAGCCTTCGCTTGAATGTCGAGATAAATTGTCGCTGAGCACAGTAAGGTACTGCTGCCAGTAGCTACAGAGTACAGTTAAAATTATGCGCGATGATTGCTGCCATTACAGTTGCAGGGTTTGGACACTTGGATATGCTAGGAGAGAAAAACTGACAACGTGAAAGGGGTTACATCAGCAACAATGGCAGACATGACATAGCAATAGCTGAGAGACTTGAAAAAACAGTGGGAAGTTGGACGTCATAATTATGACTCAGTTTTAGCAGTGCTATGGGACTGAATTGAAGAGAGCTGGACAATCAGACGGGGTAGGTTTTGTGCAAACAAGACTAGTGCAATATTAGAGGATATTGACATTTCACAGATGCCGTGATTCTGGCACACAGTTCGTAGGAACGTTTCCAAGCAATCGAGCAGTATTGAGACAAAATGCTTCAGAGGATGCGATTGTTAGTAGCTGTGGAAGCACAAGCCGTTGCTTTAGCAATACAGGACAACACCTTACCTATCCTCTTGGAGTCCCCGAAGTCTGTTTCAGGCTCCAAGTAAGGTTTCAGCTCATCGTCTTCATAGCCTATGTTCATCCATTTGTCTTTCATTATCACCTGTTGATGTGATAGCACATACGGTCATTGTAGACAATATCCAAAGCCCATGCAGTATATACATTCCAGTCATTCTCCAAAGCGTGGAAAGACAGAAATGCAATGTGTCTATGCCCTGTAGTGCAATGCAAGGGTTTCAACCACCTGACAAGAGAACCATGGAGCATGACTCCAAAAAACAAAGCCACCACCTTTTGAAATAAGCCAACCTTTTGCTTGCTTGATACACACACGATCCATACGACTGGACTGGCATGACTTATAATAAATATTTGTTACTCATACTCTTGCCTTGCGTAATCCAGGTAGTCAGATACACTTGTAATATGATTAACTAAGCATAGCCAAAAGCAACATTTACCATGCTTTCATGCCCTTAGCCAAGTTAAAGTCAGGGGCCAGAATTACCCCCCCCCCCCCTTAGTTCACAATAACCAGATTTCGTCAAATAATATAACACAAGACAGACATCGAGAAGACAACGAGAATGTGGGCATTACCTCGAGCGTGGCTCGCTTGGCAGGGTTGAGGACGAGGAATTTTTTTAGAAGGTTCTCGCAGTCGGTGGACATGTAGAAGGGGATCCGGTACTTGCCCCTGAGAACCCGCTCGCGCAGTTCCTTCAGGTTGGCTCCGTCAAAGGGCAATGACCCGCTCACAAGCGTGTACAGGATGACACCAAGGCTCCAGACGTCCACCTCGGGCCCGTCATACTTCTTGCCCTGGAAGAGCTCGGGTGCGGCGTAGGGCGGGCTGCCGCAGAATGTGTCCAGCTTCATGCCGGGCACAAACTCATTGCTGAAGCCAAAGTCGGCAATCTTGATGTTCATCTCGCCGTCGAGCAGCAAGTTTTCAGCTTTGAGGTCACGGTGGATAATCCGCTTCTGGTGGCAGTACTGAACGGCCGACACGATCTGGCGAAACTTTGCACGCGCCTCTTTCTCCTTCATGCGGCCGTGAGCGACGAGGTAGTCGAAGACCTCGCCCCCGCTGGCGTACTCCATGACCAGGTAGAGTGTTTTCTCCGTCTCGATCACCTGGTACAACTTGACTATGTTTGGGTGGTCAAGCATTTTCATGATGCGAACCTGCACGAAAACATAGCAGAAGGTAAACGTGCGTTCGAAATAATATGGCAAACTCAAACTAAGACCGAAGCCACCCGAGTTACTTACACAATGGGTGTTCAAACTTTGAAACAACTGCACAACATACATATGCAATTGAGAGAAAGAGTAACATCAGATATTCCAGACAAAGAAATGTGTTCTTAAAAGCAGCAGCAAAACCTATCAGCCTCGTATGATAACCACTTATTTAGGTTTATCCAAAACACATCACAATATATGTGCATCCGCAACAGCTACCTTAAAACAGTTCATTGGTTAGCTGTTAGGCATGACTAGTGTGGACAGGGCCCTCCTCACCTCTCTGAAAAGTTTCTGTAGACTCGACGGGTTCAGCTGCGTCTTGTCAATGATCTTGATGGCCACCTCTTTTCCCGTGGGCACATGTTTGGCCAGCTTCACCTTGGCAAAGTTGCCCTTGCCAATGGTTTTGAGCAGCCGGTAGCGGCCAATGTGCGGCTCCTCGGAGGTGCGGCTGCGTGGCGCCGACGTCGTGCGTGGCGCAAGCACCGACACCTCCTCTCCCTAAAGCACAGGAACCACACCACTCAAAACACTGCGCACATCCCAACTTGTGAGCGCTGCGCCCACACCTGGCAAAACGGCTTCGAAACAGACAAATAAAGCGGAGGTAAATGCAGTAGCAACGTTTTGTCACGCATGAAAATTCAGCAACTAAATTATCATATACTAGAGCCAGATGTAAACTAAAGAAGCGCAATATTTTCTAGGTACTCGTTTGCACGTTAATACAACCAAGTGAATTGAACATATAATCAAGCCAGGCAAAGCATAAAAGAGATTAAATGTGTCTAACAGTGTGCTAATGTTGACCCACAAGCTTCAGGCTACACGACCAATGCTCGGCCTGTTCCATTGTGGCTAACACGGTAGCGCATTGGATGCACGATTCGAAGGTTGAGGGTTCACATCCCACCAATGAAATGAGCAATTTTTCATTCACATGCATTCATTTCAATTTAAATCACAATTAGTACACTGTAATTAAACCCAAAAATTAACATCCTATATGCTTTGCCTGGCCTGTCTATTCATTTTATTTGGCAAAGCCAAATGTTTTATCGTTCCGGTTAGGAGCTAGTTAAACTACCAAACAGCACCTTTAGCAACAATCACGCACATTCAACCTGGAACACAACGTGCAGTTGTATTTAAAATTGCCACAGTGAACCAAGAAAGCACCTACAAATAGCCTATGCGAATGAAGATTGCAAAAATTGTACTATAAACATGCTTAATAAAGTAACACGAAATCACGCTAAGTCAGCTATGCCACATTCAACACGTGCAAGAAAGAGGAGCTACCCAAGAAACAGCCCAACAAAAATGCTGAAGCAACCAAACATTAAATGCCACCATGAAACTAATGTATCACAATTTACATATGCAGGCAGTCAGTTTTTCATGGTTTACAGCAGTGTGCATAACAAGCAGTTGACTATTTTTGATTAAGTGTGCTAATCAGTGTTGCGGTGCGTTCATGGTTACTGCAGCAGTCCCCACGATCTTTCCACTTCACCATTGTTTCGTTACTATGCTTTGCTTAGAGTGAATCAAGTCTTTTTTTTTCTCGTCTGTTGTAGCATATTAAAGTCAATCATTTACATACTCAAAGTAACTATGACTAATGATGCATATCATCTTCGAAAACAAAGCCTGCGGGTCCCTAAGACGCGTACTAACTATGGCAAACAAAAATTAACTTATCAGGCGACTGTAGCTATGAACAAAATGTCTACAAATATTAATTTTGATGCGTCAATGAAAATATTTAAAAAGGAAACAAATATTTAGTCAACTCTGGTCTCTGTTAGGTATAACATTTTCACTGCTATATGCTTAAGAACAGTTTATTTTGTTGTACTTGTAAGTGTAGCTGATTTATATATCTATTATGTCATGTATGTAGTTATATTGTTTCACTAACTGTCGCCAGACTGTACAATGAAGCCGAGGCCTTTGTCAGGTACCCCAGCCTTTAGCCCCAGGTTCCTCCTTCGTATGAAAGCAACTTCAAAAAAATGCTGAAACTAGTCAAAATGATGAAATCAAATCAAGAACATTACATTAGCTTTCGAATGACAACTGTTGAGCTGAAAGCCTCTTGGCAACTCAAAGCAGTCCTGCAAACGAATTTTTATGTATTGCAACCCTTGTTGCAAGACTCTCTGTAGAGAGCAATTATTTTACTCAAAAGTGACGCAGATGCAACTTTCAGAGAAAGCAGACGTGAATACAGAACAAGCATTCGTGTGGACAGTGTTCACAGAGAGATCAAGACTTGCAGCATGCTATAGGTACTAGTATTGGCAAGTGACCTCTTCATTCAAAGAAACCATACAGAACCCACGATTAAAACAGAACAATTATTTGCAACACCCCCATTCCCACAGGAAGAATAACAAATTTTCAGAACGAAACTTTAACCTCAGAGAAGCTCGCATCGGATATCGGTCGGCGCTATTGAATCCTGACCTAAGCCCCCAAAATGATAAAACAAAAACTTATAAACAAATTCTGTCAAAATGAAAGAAAAAAAAAGTATCCTAACGACACGACAGCATCCAGCCATTGCAACATGCACACCTCACAGCGTATGCCAGCCGGCCAGACGCAAGCACCATTTCCAGCACTCACTAAACAACCAGCCAAGAACGGCACCAACACCACGACAAACTACGACAACCACCACCACCCTAATTGATGCTGCGATGAACACACTCACCGTAGGGAGTTTAGGAGACTTAAAGATTGGGCCCTGAAAACAACAGCAGGGGTTAGTTGGCAAGCCGCGCCTCATTCGGTTGGTTAGTCGTGTTACTTGAAGCAGTGACATTCCAAGAGGCTGAGCAGGACGCGTGTGGGGTAGCTGCCCTCTGAAGGAAGCAAGCCTGATAATCTCTATCCATGACAAGGGAAATCGTCTGACAAGTTAAGTACACAGCTGAACACCAAGTGACTGTAAGCCAGTGACAAGAGCTCGTCAGGGGCGACTCCAGTGTTACTTATTTTACTTCGTTGCGAATGGGGGGGCACCCTGAACGTTCCTTCATGGGGGCAGGAAAGCTGGGAACTAATAAGCTGTGTTGTTTTGACACTGTTGTAGCTCTTTGATGGGTAAGACCACCCCGCGGCCTGACCACTTTGCAGCAACTGCCACCATTCTTTTGGGATCCCACAATAACCAATATGGCCAACAATACGACACTGCAAAGTTGGCTTCTAATTAGGTCACTCCTTAAATACAACAAAAATTTACATACAGACATCCCTGCTTAAAGCTGAAGTTACCATCCCTGCTTATCACTGTCTGTGCAGTCACCACAGCACACTAGGGACATACCAAAAGAAAGCTTATTTGAGCAAAGAGTACAATTCCACAGGTAATGCCATTTGCCAAGATGGCTCAATGATATTGCAGATTGAAGTAACTGCCCAAACACTTTCCTTACACCACCACTACAGATGGAGCGAAGAGTAAGTGCTATTTGAATAAAACCTGCTGCGCTCCACAACTTGTAGCGCCATCTTGACGATTGTACAGAAGCAATAGATGTAACACGGCGGGAATTCTTGAAGAACGCACAAGCTTGACGGTTAAAGTGCACGTAAGTGGTGCGGTGACCCCGGCCTTCAAAAATTTTAAAAACACAAATAGAAAAAAACAGTTCCTCCCGATTCTAAACTCTCCTAGAAGCACTCTAGAAGCCTTCCAGCAGCAGTGACGAGGACACCAATGTTTGTTGCCGAGGCTAATTCAGACAAATCAGTTACATATTTGTGCATGTTAAGTTTTATTAAGCATTTTGCAATGACGATTCATTTTCCAAAATCTGCATTTAATAGTCACGTTTAAGCATGGAAAATTACGCTGCCAATTTTCTTTCTGCAAAAAAAAAAAAAATGAATGGGACCAACCGAGGTTTCAATATCTCACAATGCGTCATGCAATCTTTCTTAAGGAATGCTTGATCTATAGTCATAATTCTTTAAATGAAGATTTTCTAGTACTCTTGCAACAATATATAGAAAAACTTGGTATTAAAATTCTCGCCAGAGATGTCACTATTCATTCAAAAGTGTACCTAAAAATTTTCTGGTTGTTTCTTGCCTACGAATTTTTTGCACAAACGTAAGCATCTTGTACATCATTCAAAATGGCACATGAAAGCACATTTATCTTCACTTTGATATATTGCGTAGCACTGTAAACTCAGTGGCTCTATAACAAAAATTTCCAAACTAAAACATACAAAAAGGGGACAGTTAAACATACACACAACTGATACATGCCATTCGTGTATTTGTAAATGAAGTTCCTTTGCAACGAACTGTTAGCTTCAGGTAGTATTCGATCTTTAGGCATCACACAACCAAGTTCTTCAACATTGGTGTTAGGCTTGGTGCAACTGCCAGTGAAGGCGCATTTTGCTTTCAATTATCGTAATATACTAAGCACTGCCACTTCATAAAAAAACTCTGAGAAATTCCCACTGCTTGAAGTCACAAAAAAGTTAAAGCGACGGCCTTTCTAGCGCACATCGTAACCTTATCTTGTGGCAGCTACTACAGAAGTACATACATCTTCAAAGTACTCACTACGCCATCATTCAGCACTTTACGGAGACGTGATGTACTGAATACGCTTATGAAGGCATTACGTCACCTGATGCCAAAAAGCGCTCTTATGATCTCATGACAGATTTCACTGAGGGCCTGCTCAACCTGGCAACGCTAATGGGTGGAATCGGCATGCAACAGTTTGAAGCATAATCGCCCTGAAGACGACAATTACATTGCCGCGTTAGTTGCCAGTATTGAATCAGACTTACCTGGTCGGTCGTGACCGACTCATGGACGGTCTGCAGAGGTGTCCGCACACTGGACATGGCGACTGTGAGGGGGCGCAACTTTACTGTCCCTCTGTGAGCCTGGACAAGTAGAAATCGAAAGTCGACATGAGCACGGTGACAACCAAGAATCACTTGTGGTTCACGACAGCAGATCCTTGCTAGACAAACCATCCTGGCCTCTAAACAATCTAAGGAATCGCTAAGCAAATAGTATGCCCGCTCACAACATGAGTATTCTGTACGTTCACACAAATGTATGTCCTCCTGTTGTAGTAAACCAGGAATGCTTAAAACTCCATTGCTAATGATGCAACAGTCATCTACCTACTATCTTCTTCATGAGTCATGACATTCGTGATGATATTGACTAACAAATATGGTTTAGGTAATATTCATATATCAGCTTTATTTCAAAGCTGTTGACAAAACTTCATCTTGAACATCTTGAATCCTGAATACTGTAATTACTAATGTATTTCAACTTGCAGTAAAATAATATTCCCAGGGCTCTAGTCGCTGTTGCGTACAAGCTTCTTTCAGTTTATGGGAATTTCGAGTGTAAGAAACACACTCACAAAATGAATTTGGGTGTGAATGTGTGTTGGAATGCGTGCTTCTTGCGCTGAAAATTCCTCTCAACTGTGCACCATCTCGCCGAATTAGAAGTATTATTAGAGCCATTCCTTCAGTTTAAATAACTGCTGCATTTTCGTCGGTTAAGAGTAAACATAATGTTACTTCGTTAAAGCTTGTGAATATCTGTTTAAAATAATATGTGGAATTCTTTAGGTCTTTTTGAAAAGTGGTTACATATTGCCATTCTAGGGCTGCTTTGAAAATGATTGCCGTAGTATTAGAAAATTATTTGAATAGTTCATGGTTCATACTTCTATTCGATCTGGGATCATTGCCATTCAATTCGTATTCAGTTCGGTTCTGCATTTCACTATATGCACACCCCTAGGCATAACAAAGCAATATGTATGCGAGAAAGGAAAATCAAGCACTGTACGCCATTGCAGAAGAAATTAGGGTAATGCACGAATTGCTGGTAAAATTAAGGATTTGCAAACTGAAACAACATCAACAAAGTGCTTGATTGGGCTGATTGGTGCTGCATGGTAGACGAAGAAAGTGCTTAACAGGGCAAGCGACAGGAGGGGATGGAAGAGACGAGAACAGAGCATTCAACTAACAACTAAAGTTTATTGCAAACCAACTGCAATATATAGGAAAACAGGATCCGTGCAAAGCTACGCAACAAAAGCAGTATTACACAAACATGCACCATGCGGCGTACATTATCAAGAACCGGTCATATCAGTGGACCCCAGACAACTAATTTCACAGCCGTGAAGAGAAATTGAGCGTACGCTAACATAGGGAGCACCAAGTCAACTAGATGCATGTCAAGGAATTTCAAATGAAAAACCACTAGACCACCAACTACAATAATCACGAAGACACACACAAGGGTGACAGAAAGACAGCAATCCAAGTTAGTAAAGTGAAATATTGTGTTCAACTTCAATAATGGCGGAGTGACATTTGTAATCTCTTGTTATAGGTGGGTAGCACAATTCAGATGAATAACAATGTATTTATTAAATACTTTTGATGAGCCAAGATTAATCAAGCATTATTCCAGCTGTAGGTGGGCAAACGTATCTAAGCAATTCAAGGGCACCTATGAGGCTTGCAATATTCACACTCTAATACATTCTTGTCACACTGGCCAATTTAGCCTCATTTAGAACGAGTGCACAGAGTGTCGTTTTGCCATCGCACTGGTATACTTGGCCAAATGGCGGTGATGTGAATGTCGGCAGCACCATAATGTGCCTGTCATTTTAGGCACTATGAATGTGGCCACTGCATGACACTGCTGTGGCATGTCCCTAGCTTCCATATCTTAAAGTGGGTTGAGGGGGAAGGAACTAGTTTGTGACTGCATGGTGTTTTAATGCATCACAAGATTTCCTAAAACAAAATCAAAGGTATCAAAATCCTGCATACCTAGCTATCTATATTTAATTTTCAAGCCGCTGCTTTAGGGGCCTGACACATTAGCCGAGCGAGTTTGGCGAAAGTACTCACTATAGAGTACATTTTGAAGCGAATTTCACGACGTGTTCCCACGTGACAGCATGCGAATAACACTAGCATAAAGTGTACTCAAAGTGTCTCTGCCCCAAATTTTGCACATGTCACAGAAGTAAAAGTCCATGCTAACCCCATTTTGGGCTAGAAGGGGCCGTACTGGCATTAAAAACTCTACGAAAAATAACATATCAAGAATGGCTGCTTCTTTGCTTACTGCAAATATATACAAACCAGCAGATAGCCACAGATTTTCCACCTTGCATCATACAAAACATTACGACTGGCAGACAATATTAGACAGCATGGCTTTTGAGTCAACTCCCCGTAAAATGCCTGGGGAAGAAATAAAATGTGGTCCAAATGTGGAAAGCTACATCAACCGAGAGAAGTTGATGCAGCTTCTGATCTTCGACATGCACATTTCTAAAAACAGCAGAGTGAGCTTCAAGTGTGTTGCAGTTTCTCAGGTGAAGAAGTGTTGAGGCCAATACTAGAAGATAGAATGCTTTACCATAAGTGCTTGATGTCTACTATGCTATAGCTAACTGTAAAGAAAGCACAAGTTTGTGACAGTGGCAAGTCTGCCTACAAGTTTGCTGGCACCATTCTATAATACTAGTGTAGTTTACTACCTGTCATGGTCAAAAATGTTTCTCTAGTCAATAAACTACTTATTAATATCATTAAAAAATAAACATCATGCCCCTTTCACACACTAAAGTACTGTATTACACATAAAATAGGCAGAATTTTTGACCAGCTGTTGTCATGAATGATGCTGTCATATGCTCTCAAAGCTCAATCAAGATACCCGACGATTACTTGCCAGACACAAAGAAAGCACAACTGCCTTCACTAAAAACAACTGTGTTTTAAAGTCAATGAATGAGATTATGACAAGCAAACTGATGCAGATGTACATATGCTTGATGTACACATGCATGCACAGGATATAGATGTTTTAACCCAGACGAGGAACATGAACTCTGCAAACCATTTAGTTTTCAAAACTTGCGCAAAATAAGTTCGTAGGAACGAACATTTCCCAGACTACTATGCTGAAATCCTGCCTTTCCACATTCGTACTGCTTGCAATACCAGCGTTTTAGAGAGCCCTCCCAGTTAATATGCAGTGCAATCTTCAACCGGGAACAAGGTGAATGAAAACTTGGAACCGCTTTTCGGCCGCTGCTCTTACTACAAAGGACAGCCGATTGTGTCCACTGGCACTCCCCCATGTGACACCTGCCACGTGCTGACTTTTTCTTGGCAGCACAGGTGAACGTGTTAGTTAGAATACACCAGGCTTAACCAGTAAAGAGAAAAAAGGGGATGGAAGAGAGAAAGAAAGAAATGTTTAGTGTCAAAGGACCGTGCTTCACCGGCTTTCACGCAAACTGCAAGCCAGTTCAAGGAACGTGCAAGGCCTGGCATGGCATTCATCTCGCAGGGTCTCTGCCAGACCAGCGGGAGCCGCGCTTTATTTATAGACTGGCTGTCGTCGTCGCGGAAGGTCCACGGCCAGTGGAACGGCGGCTGCTGCAAAGGTTGGCCTAGTCACCTTGGTGCTGAATCGCCTGATTCACTCTCCGCAACTCTCTCACCAGCTCCTAACAAGGAGACACTACACAACATCACAACTGTACATTTAGTTTTATTAGCTTTTCCTTGATTGTAGAATCTAACTGTGCACTCGAGGGGAATCACTATTGGCCAGGACAAGCGATTATATCCTGGTAGAAATGATAAGGACGTGAATTATAGGGACCGATTCAAGCCTCCTTGTCACATTCAGGGGGATATTCAAGTTTTCTACATCATGTTTAAAGGCACAAAGAATAGCAACATGTCGTGTAGCCCAGAGTGAAAGCCTTGAAGCTGAATTATGGAGTCATTCACTTTGCCGTACACGTTCTGATGATGTGATGCGCAAGGTAATCAGTGCTCAAAATTGAAGCATGCATATTATCCATCTACACCACTTTATACTGCTTACAAGGTAATAGGAGCAGCATGCTGAGAATCGACACTACCTTTGTAGCAACTTTAGAAAAATGTTTAGCCGCAGCAAATGTGTGCAGAGTGCATATGTACATGCAGAAACTGCCATGCAAAAATGCGGACTGTTCTCGTGCTAAAATGCACTATTTTCAGCATGTGTTGTGTGTATACAACTTCATGGTTGCCTGAGAGAAACTATGTTATAAATTTTTCACGGTGTTTTCTGCATTGCCATTGACTTCTACCACCCACCTTCATACAATGAAGACATAACCACTACAGAAAAACCGAGTTGGCCTGTTCAGGTGCGATTCCTTGTTCAAAAAAATTTATTTCAGTCACATTTTCTTTACCGCAGCTTTGGTGAGTAGAAAAAACGCTGCCTCAGGTCGTGGTGTGAACACATGACAAAGGTTTTGAAAGTGTGCTTAGAAAACATATTTTCCACAGCACACAGCACTTATTCTAACTTGCAGAAACTGTGATTTCGCTGCGATAACTCTTTGTATGTTTACTGTCGATGTGCACCCTGCAACCACTATTCACGTTTTCCTCCTCTACAACATTGACCCAACAGCAACTCCTTAAAGAAATTTATGGCATCACGAGTAAGTAATAGGACCAAGTTAGCTCGGTTAACTGGAATGAACACACAGGTCCAAACTGTGCGACAACAAATAAAGAGTGTAAAGAAAGAAGGCATTCGCCAGTGGGACGCTGTCTTGGTGTGAAGTGAGAGTGCTGATCGAGAGCTGTTGGCACTGAGCCTGTTTTTAGCCGTGTGCTGGCTATACAACATGGTTCAATGGGGCTCTTCCAAAGTTGGGGGGAAGAGCCCCAACTGGGCAGTTTGTGGCTACTTCCTTGGTCTCCAAATACAACATGCACGAAAGTTGATGAACCTTGTGCAAATCTCCTTCAATCTGTGCCAGCATGGTATTGCTACCAACAGTGGGCAAGGCAGCAAGGAGTACCATTATGACAGTTCATTTGCAAGTAAGCTGCAAAAACAACCTACGATTAAATAGTTGAAGTTGGCAGGTAGGTTTGAGCAAGACTAAAAATACGGTATAGCTTTTTTTACATATAAAATTGCTAGAGTAAGGATTGGTGTCTCAAATGTGAAGCTGCACTGCTGCCGTCGTACTATAGCCCCTAAAAAAAGAAGAAAACATTGACTTGCTTATCAGCACTTCATGTTTTGTTACGCTTTATAGGTCATTATAATATCAATGATTATTCAAAGGTATGACCAAGCTGGTTACAAGTAGTTGCAAGTGGTCACTTTGGTTGAAAAGGGACCATTTCAAGACCGTCCTTTGCTGCTCAATTTTCGAAGCATCCAAATGGAGTTGCATGCGCTTGTGAACCAACCAGACACACAAGAACAGGACCTCCTTATTTTTTAGCAGGCAATGGAGGTGTGCACAGACACGGAGAGCCCCAATTACGAGCCATTTCCTGCGTGGCGGTGAGAAGGTTGGTCTATGGTCGCATACAGCAAGAAGTTTAGACAGGCTTCTTCCAGACGACCGAAGCGCACCAGCTGATCGCCTCCGTGACCAAAGAAATAGTCCCACTCGTGCACTCGGCAATTCCCAATGAATGCGCGGTCACCGGCCGTTTGGTTCAAGACGTCGGTCGGCAGTGCGTGCCCATTCGTGCAGGCTTCTGTGCATCCGCCTTGGAGGAGGAGATGCCGCGGACTTGTAAAGTTTTACCCGACTATAGCTCACGTGAAGAACGTCAACTGTCGTGAGTTGCTTCTTGGGTGACAGTTGCACGACCTCTGTCAATCAGCAGCGCGAACGAGCCTTTAAGGCCGGAAACAACCAAGATTTTATTCATTCGTTGTTTTTTCAAGTACCCTCATTCAAGCAATAGAACGCGAACTGTGCGCCGCTTCCTTATGGCATATCTCTTTTGTGGAAATGACGTGTGCTACAGTGAAACTCTGGGATAACAAACAATCTCGATTTCCAGGTCCACCAAACAAAGTTCCTCTTATAGTTCTGCTATGTTACTCTGGTGTTTTGGAATAAATGAGCTCTTGCTTCTCAAATTCCAGGGAACTCTTGAATAAAGCTTTCTTTCTATCAAGCACAGCCTTTTATTAAAAGCATATTCACCAGCTCCTTTTGTGCCCATTGTCTATCTAATATACCTAAGCTAAAGCTCTCTTCTAGGATGAAAAGTCAATCTGTCATTCAACCTATACAGTGGAAAGAAAGGCAGGGCGTTTAACTATGCTAACAAAATGCCACAAAAACAACCTATGCTATTCAATCCCGCCTTCTTTACTGTGTTTACGACGCCGTGAGAGCCCTTTAAAAGTCAATGGCCGTCCAATATCTGCGCTTTTCAGATGTTACTTAAGAACCGCAAACAGGAGCTACCCAAGAAAGAGCCCGCAAGCTAAATACAGATTACAGCAAAGATGGACAGGTGTCGGACGTCAATCCAAACAGCAATGGGGTGACAGGATGACATTTTGTCACCATTGTGAAGATGTATGCGAGTTCCGATGGACTTGGCTTAAGCGAGGCAATTTACCCTATAAGCACTACAAAAAATGCTCAAGTGTCTGAATATGCCTGCTTGCAGAAGGTATACTCCCCCCCCCCCCCCCCCAGCACCAAAATTGAAACCTCGAGATGCTTCTGCTGTTTAATTGTCCTGTATATGTGGGCACTTCTGACTAATTATTAGTGTCAGTTGTTACCTTATATTTTGACTTTGTTTGAAAGTAAGCGTGAGAACTCAACTGAGTTAGCAACACAACACTTGCCAACAGTACCGTTGGCAAGACGCAGATTGAGGCTTTGTGTGACATTCCACGAGTAAATTATGCACGGTAAATGTCGCAAAAGATTTGAGGGGCAGCCATTTGAAGGGCTATCGTTCCTTACCGTGTCACTTTGTTGGGCTGCTCTCATATTTCTGGCTGATTAGGCTGAGAATGCTATCTCCTGAGGGGCAGCTCCCCGAATAGGCTGCACCGAAGCATCCAAATTGTTTCCATCTTTACCACGCGACCCACCGATTTGAAAACAATGTTTTTATTGTTTTTTATTGTAAACAAACGTAATCACACCACGTGCCTCCGTGCTGTGGGGCACTAGTTGCTAATGGCTTTAGGTTCAGGTGAAAGTAGTGACGCAAGACTGGGTGCTATCAATGAAGCTAACAGAAATTATGCAACAGGTTAGAGCATTTATGATTCCATTTTGGGATTATTAGACGAAACTAAATATTATAGCTAATAAGTCAAAGTCAAAGCAAAAAGTGAAATAATAAGTAATAAGTCAAAACAAAAAGTTGAAGGAGGTTCATTCGGCCTGATGACGCATGCACTCAAGGCATAGCACTTATGTCATCTGGCTGGTGTATTAGAGGTCCAGTCAAATATCTCGTTCGGAACATTCGTAGTAAACATTTTTATGCACATTTATTCTGTGTGGATGCGGACGGTGCCAACATCACTTGGGCTTCACAAATGAGTTCCGCAAAATCACAGAGGGTAACAGAAGGGTAATGAAAAGAATTCGGCAGAGTCGCTGTCCCAAAGAGCCATTGGTCCTAGGTTCGATTCCCGGACAAAGACAGATTTTTCTTTCGCTATGAAGCTTTCCTTCTGGCTTCATGTTAGAAGCAAGTAGTGATCAATTATCCCTTCCATCACATTAGCATGTGTGTGAAATCACTAGTGGTTGGATGACGCCACAGGAGTATATGAAACTTGGCACCGGAAGCAGGACCGTTTACTTATCAGGAAACCACACAGAAACGCTCTTTTCAGCTACAGAAACATTTTTTTTGTTAAAGCAGCATGATGCCGACAGTGCAGAGCAAGCAACAACACTTTCAAAAGGCTGCTTCCATCTAGCGAGGCTCAATCCACTCAAGAATAGAGAGTCCCACAAACACAATGCCCGCCCTGCGAGGAAATCGTGAAACGATAAAAAGCCGGTGAAGAGGTAGCCGGTGGTTGTCGGTTGAGAAGAAGCAACAAGGCAAGGCCTGCACATCAATTGGGTCGACCGGAGACGGAGGGCTTGTGATAGCGCTTTTAGATAACCAGCATATGCCTTGGCTCTAGATACTTCTCGGGGAGGAAACGCGATAGTGCGTCTGTTCTCCCGTTCTGCGAGTATGCAAAAACTGCGCAACAAGAGAGCTGTCTAAATGGCTTCAACGAAAATGTCTCTCATGCGTCAGCATTCTCAAATTGTCTTACATTGTCAGGTTTATCCTAAGTGTCCTTCAGTTTTATGCCCATCTATGGCACTACACTTGTAAGAAAAAAATCTCAGCTCTGCCAAAAGCAGTCGCTATCCCTCTAACAGACAGAATTTGCATAAATGCTCCATCCAATAACACTTATTCTCAAGACGTTAAAAGTACTTTCCAAGTGTTTCGGATGACCGACTTCCCCCAAAAAGTAGTGATTCAACCAGAAACCAAATTGCATGATAGTCTTTCACAGGTAAACGGCAGGTGTGCAACAGCTCCTTGGGCAGATGTGCCATTTATCTTTAGGTTTCAATCAAGTATTGAGGCTGGAAAGCAAGGAAAATAATCGCAGCTTAGCAGGCTATGTTAGCCGATACTTTTCAACAATAACGAACCTACTGGTGTGCTGCAAAGATGGCGAAGCGTTCTGCCAGATTTGCCTCCATTGAACATTCGTTTCTCAACCAATGCATTAGGTCTCAGCTCACAAATATCTCAAAATAAACAATTGCTTTCTGGCTACACAATTCCAGACTAACTTATTTCTGGCGTACTACAGTCTCTGTGACAACAGCTGCAATCACTACCTTCCCTTACTGAATGTGGCCAATGCAAAAATTAAATTTGCCTATTTCCCTAATTTTTCTGAATGAATTCTTTTGCACGACGTTCCAAAACCATGATTTGATTCGGAGGCATGCCATAGCTAGGAGGGAGGGGTCTCCGAATTAGTTCTGGCCACATGAGCTTCTTTATTGTGCACCTAAATCTGATTGCACAATTACTTTTGCATTTTGCTGCTATTAAAAAGTGGCTACGATGTCTGGGAACTGAGCCCATGTCCATCACCTTAGCTGTACACTTTTAGAAGAGCCGATTCGCACTAGATTGAGAGTAGCTTCAGTAGTGACGAGAGTTGATTGACAGTTGTTAGTCGTACTCATCCCTTCTCTCAGTTTTTCTTGCCTCTTTACCAAAGAAGCTAACCCAGTGAATGCAAATTGCCTAAAACTGACCAATTGGCATACACACTGCAAATTAGCCAGGATGTAATTCAAACCCTTAGACTAAACAAAGGCAGTGTAATGACTGCATGTATGACACACTAACACACTACAAAACTGTCAAGTGCTAATAACGAACCCAGTGCTGTTAGCACAGAGCACTAATTAAACCTTTCTCCCCATTGAGAAAATACCAAGACTGCATGACACATAAAAACGTTGATTAGCAGAAGAACAAGATAAACATAAGCAGGACGAGCTTCCCCGTGTCAGCTATTGCAATGTTTCAATTACAGTCTGTTACAACTTAATAAATACAGGCTCCGTCCACAAAACCGTGGCATGCTTGTCAATAACTCTTGCGAGTCGGTTTCCTTTCCAAAGTAAAGTGTGTCTGTGTTAATGCAAGTACCACGAATATCGAAGCTAAAAATTGGTCCTTCCCATTTATGGAGCGACTTTTGGCTAAACAGTGATGTCGGAATCTCCGACGAACTTTACCAGGACGTCGAAGTTTTCGATTTAAGACCAGATGAGCATGTGTGTGGGTACACCCCTATCTGAATCATAGAGAAGTGTTTGACGTCACGGAAATGAGCGAATGTGATTGTACAAAAGGTCTTTCGGGCTGTGGCGTTGTACGACATTCAATCATCCATTGCAAGCAAAAAAAAAAAATAACAAGTATTTGGTTTCGGATAGGCGAGGTCAAGTCTTTTAAAAACGTTCTCGCACAGAGTGCGCAGAAAAGCAGCAAATATCCCGTACACCGAGATTACCAGGGGGGCGATTTCCGATGAGCACCGGAACCGGAGAAGGCGAACATTCGATAGATAAGAGGTTTTGCCGGCGGTTACGGAAGTCAGCCGTTCGCCAGGCCGAAGAAGAAAAAAGGCGGTCGCCACCGCCAAAACGGCCTTGAAGGGAGAACTCGGCAGCGCCAAAGAGCGTAACCTGTCAGTTCATCCCACAGACACATCCGGACACCGAAGTCAGCTCTCGGGTTACATTGAAAAGCTGGCTGCAACAACCAATAACACCTCGCTGAAAATTGACAATGAAAAGCCACGCAGAACGCCACTTTTCACGCGCAACCACTGGACTGCGCGTTGTAGGGGGCACAACAGATCGGACGGCCACCCTTTTCTCAACACGCTACACAGGTATCGCAACAGGGCGTTTTCTTCGACGAAGCTTCCGAAGGCCGTCGCCATTTTGGGCATAAAAACCGGAATACGAGAGAAGAGACAGCCACACTACTGCGTTAACAAACAAGACTACTCGAAATGTTTTGTGATGAATTGTAAGACACACGGATCCGCGGTGCCATCGCTGTACCATCCGCGGCGTCTTTTTTTTTTTTTTTTTTTTCGAGGCTCGCCGCAACTACAGTTTGATACGGAAAGGTGCGCAACTGAATGAAAAGTTCGGATTACGGTGTTTGGGCAGCGAGACAGATTAGAAGAGCAGCGAGAGGACAGTACTTGAAGCGGCCGCGACAGAAAACGGGGCGGCTGGCGGTATCTCCGGCTAGGCCTACCTTTCCCGCTGCCCCCATCCGCGGCGGTTCACCATCCCGCTCCTTCTCCGTGAGCCAGCTGTGAGCAGTCGCGGCGCCCGCTTCATCGAACGAGCTCGCGTTTCTTCAATCGCCGCCGAATTCGACTAGAAAGCGCCGATCGCATGGTTGTTCTTTGCGGCAGCCTCGGAGCGACGCTGAACCTCAACGTAATACGGAAACGGACGAACCCGGTCCGTCCATGAACGGTAACTGGCAGACAGAGAGGTGCTCGCCCCTATCGAGCCCTCGGCTTCAACAACTACGTAAAAACATTGTTAACGGGACGTAGAAAGCGACAAGCAGAATATTTCTGTTTCAGCTACGATTTTGTCCCGCGAAAATGAACGGAAATGAAAGACTTCGGGTAGAATCGGACCGAGAAAAAAGGTGCGTTACGAATGAGCTCACAAACAAAAGCGGCGCACAGTTATGCGCATGGAAAGAGGTATCGGCAACGGCCTTTTAGCAAAGCGACAGCAAATTGCGGATTCGAAGGCGTCCAAAACACGACAACGCGCGTCTCGGAAGGCTCAGAACGAAACGAAAGCCGCCGCACCCCGTTCCTTGCGAGCCCTAACCGGTGTTGGGTTGGTCGGCGTGCAGTAAAATGGCGAGTCGTACGGACGGGTTTCGGGCATAACGTTACGCCCAACGCCGCAAAACCGTCGCGAAGGCAAGGAGGGGCGGTTTTTCAGCATACATTACGCGACGAAGACCAAGACGTCCGATAGTTTCGTCAAACGAAACGAAAAAAAACAAAAACCTCGATGACGAACACAAACTTCGGTCGTGCCTTGACAAGCGAAGCTTCGCCATTTTTTTTTACTCTTTAATTTTACCTTTTCTCAGCACACCTGACGCCCTGTCTACGTTTACGGAGACGGGCGCGGCTGCACATTTCCCCCACCAAATTGAAAAAAAAAAAAAAGGGAGGCAGCCGACCTACCTACCTCGGCAGGCAGCGGCCGAGTCGGCGAATCTTCACCACAGTCGCCCTTCGCGCGGTCGCAGCAGCAAACGATGCAGCGCCGGAGACTCGCGCACAAGCATTATAATCCCAACAAGGCGTGCGCCTTCGCAGCAGCCTCGGAGTCGTCATCCAGGTTTGAAACAACTGTCTAGCGTCTCCCGGCAGATGAAGCAGCACTCGGGAGGATCGTCGGGTTTGAGGGGTGGCGGGAAGGGGGGGCGCGACACGGAACTACACCACCGGCTCACATGCAGCACACACCGATGGCGGCGAATCCGGTGAGGACGGTGCCGACGTTGTTCACGACGCCGGCGGCGCGCTCAGACGACGGTGCAGGGGCGAGCGACTTTTCCGGTCCGAGGCAGCAACACGCTAGGCCTAGCGCCACCGCTGCTGCTGCCGCCTCGCAACCCATTACGGGGCTATCGTCCACGAGGGGAAATTCGGAGGACGCCGCCGCGCACAGAGTCTGCTCGCATCGGCACACACACACACAAGGCTTCTTTCGACGACCCCCGCTGCTCGAAAAAAGACGCACTACTCCGCCGAAATGAATGAGTAAAACATAAAGCTACACACAGCCCGAGCGTTCTGAAGAAACAGAAAAGAAAAACGGAGAGGCAGTGCGAGCTCTCGCACGGCGATCACATTGATGCTGCCATGTCGCACAATATGGCGGCCATCTAGTGCGGGGAAAAAAAAGAAAAAAACGGATAGAAAGAAAAAGAAACAAAACGCAAGAACGGGAGCTGCTGCGCGCCGTGCGCAGATTGGCAGGCCCGGATTGTCGGCTGCGCGCCGCGTTGATTGGTCACTCGCTATGACTCAGCGCCGTCACGTGACTCGAAAACACGCCGCCGCGCCGGCAGCAGCCAGCGGTACAGCAACAAAAGGCCCGAATGAAAATACAAGCAGTACGCGAGTTACAAAGGACGCTGTCAAGCGCAGTGGCTCAGTGAAGCGAAGTGCACGTTGCGAGGGCGCGTTTTCGTGAGCTCGGCTTCTTCTCCCGACTGCGCTGTTCGCCCCCCGCCGGCGGCTGCAACAGGTGACTGTTTGCAAAGGGGGCGCCGTACAGACAGGTCGTCTCTGACATTCGGGGAAAGCGCAGTTCCAGTCGCAAATCTTGCAACGCAACGCTCTTGCAATGCAAGTTGGACACCTTCAGCGAATGTCTGATCACGAGCCTCTCTGCAGCATTTATTTATTATTAGACTTGTAAGCACGACAGCCAAGTGACAACAGCATGCTCAACGTTAGATTCGACTTTCGGTTTCGCTGATCTTCGGAGTGACGTTCTTTTGTTAGCCAGGTCCTCGCAAACAAGCGTTGGGCAACACCTTAAAACATTTCGCGGAGTAGGGGGCCTATTGCTGACTGTTCTTGCTACATCCGTCCCGCAGGTGGATGGTGTAAGATAGAGTGAGCAACAGAAAATTATATTCGAACGCAACCCCTCCCACAAACGCACAGCAACCACGACAGTGGCGCCATCTGTCGTTCGTATACTAAAACAGTAAATCGATGTGTGCTGCTTCCGAGATTTCCCCAAACTATGTCGGCGCTCGAAGGCCCCCAACTCGAAAGAGGCATTTGAAAGCTAGACCAGCTACATTCAGCGAATGACTACTGATGCCGAGAGCTCTTCAGTGATACCATGACTACCGAAATTACAATTCCAAAAAGCGCCACTGGGCAAAATTACGAGCAGGGAGAAGAATGTATCTCGCTGATGGTCGCGTCGTCTGTTGACAAAAAATAAACTAATAAACGCTCAAAACAACGGGTACATATCACTGCCAGCGCGACAGAAACTGTTTTGTATCGCTCATCCGAGATGGCGCGACAACCTTCCTAGTCCTTAAATATCGGCAACGGATGGCATCTTGGAGCACAGTTTTACAACCGGTATGCTTGAACCACGGAAGTGTCTTGACCACGCTAAGCGAGGAATCATTCAAGGCTGGTGTTCAAAGAACCATGCTCAAGGGCTGACGTCTTTTTTAAGAAATGTGCCAGTCTGTTTAGCGCAATGTTTGAGCACCACTAAAGGATAATCCCTTTATGAGCTCCCCTGTTGGTCCGAGGTACGAAGGAGCAGATAAGCGAGAAGGCGTAAAACTAAATGCGCAGTCCCAGCGCGTCTGGAAGCGTCCGGCGGAAAGTTTCCAAGACGTGACGGCGGAATATTTGCACACTCAAGATAAAACGGGAGTCGGTATCGGTAGCTGCATAACCCGCCAAGTGGTTTCCACTCACCGTTGCGTCACTCCTTTATGACGAGTGGTTTTTCGCTCGTCTTTTATGTGGTGATAAAACTAGCTAAACACCTGCTCGTTTGACAAGCTTCGCGGGTACGTGCAGACTGAAAAATTGGGCTTTCTGATGAAATACCAAACCGGGAGAGATAAACCCAATATTAAACGTGAAACTACATCACCATACCAGCGGCACAGAAATGAATTTTTTTTCTCAGCGTTTCATTCCACGATTATGCACCTGTGAAACGTACGGTAGCTTTAGCGTAGCCAGGGGTGGTGAGTAGGGGAGATGGGGTGGTCCCCCCCCCCCCCATGAACAGGAACGAACGTAAAAAAAAGGGGGGGGGGGCGGGGTATACGTTGTTTGCCTGGAGATGGGTCATTATACGCCGAAAATTCTGGCAACCAGCTCAAACGTATTCGAAAAAATCGGGCTAAGTTACTAAATTGACAACGGTCAATTGCTAGAATGTTTAGGAGAAAAAAAAAATATTTCGACCACGTGGGCGTTTTGTGAATTTCGTAGATGTTGCGCGAGTGTTGGCATGAAAAATTATTAAAACGGAATCGTTATTTTTGTTTAAATACCAAATATGGCATGCATATTAAGCGAAATTCGAAGCCACGTAATATTACTGAAAATTTTCTGCTATATATCCTACGTATAGGCAATACATCTCCAGAGCCTTGTCAAAATGTTCTATGCTTGCTTTCTTTCCTCCTGCAAGATTGCGCTGTGTATCAATATTCGAGTAAGGAATTCTTACTCTACGGCTGGTATATTATTCGCCGAAAATATTTTCAGACCATTCAACTATCTATATTTTACCAGAAAAAAAAAATCCCAAATGTGCGAAAATCTTCATTTCGGTCAAATTATACAACGTGGCGCTCCAAATAAAAATCAGGCTTATGCCCCAATAAAAAACAAATTAATGGTTCTTCTTATGCGGCAAGTTCTATCATTACAATCGTTACTTTAAGGAAGGTTTTTGTTCGAATACATTTCAGATGGCCGCCGAAATGGCTGTGACCTTTGTGCGGAATGGCCAGGACGCATAGGCACCATCAACCCAATCTGTGCGATCACATGTTCAGTGAGCCGGTGTGGCGCTGATCATAACATCGCTTTTTCAATCCTTCGGAATGCGTATATGTCATGGGGAAAAAAATGGAAATGTCGAGGGAGAGGGGGGGGGGGGAACACGGCACTAGGTAATATTACTGAAATTTTTCTTATATATATATATCCTACGTATATGTAATACATCTCCAGAACCTTGCCAAAATGTTCTATGCTTGCATGTTCTACCCTGGCTAAAGCCACTGCTCTGCAGCTCAACCTAAAAAAAAGCATTATTTATAGTGATAGGCGAGAAAATAACGCTAATACCATTTATAAAATTAGCGGGAGTCTATTCCGCGGGTCGGTAGCGAGAGGTGAGAGGAACGCTTGATATAGAGTTCGGTGCACGTTATAACTATAAAGGCTCCGTGTTTTCGGAGCTAATTTACTCTTTTTTTTTTCTCGAGGAAATGCGGCGTATATCAGGGCTAATTTCTCGTAAATCTCCAATACACCGAAATTGGGTGTTTAATTTTGCTCTGTAAGTTATTACAAAGTGTTTTTTACTTTTATTTTCCAATGAAGATTCGTTGCATTGTCACTGATAATCTAGTTTTTCATTTCATATATTTGTGACGCTACGATGAATGGGCGACGTGGCCTGGCTCATATACGCCATATTTATTCCATTCTCGCTTCTTCCTTCTCGGCCTCTACCAACCATCGTTTCATACGTCACATATTCTCATTTGCTGCTAATAAAGCTGTTGATTTACACTGCTGTATGTAAACTCGCCAAAGTGTACTTTGGGCAGGGGGGGCGCCGGAACTAGTCAAGTTGCTTCACAACTTTTTCTTCCAGCACCCCACATCTTATTGACGAAAAAAAAAAAAAAACCGTTACGAGTGCCGCATACGGCGAGTACAGATGGTTCGCGCTGACGTTTCCGAAACAGCCAGATGGGTGCACCAGCATGGTATAGACGCGAACTTGATGTCACTTTATCAGTGCATAGCACGCTGGTTCCCTCGTTATTCATGCACAGATGTCCCAATGACACTCCGGCGACGTTGTTATCACACTAAAGCAGGTTAACTGCCGCGTTATCTCTACATCATCGAAGAAACGATTTGCGTCCGTGACGTCAAACTATCTATAAGCAAAAACCTTCATGAATAAAACGTCGTGGATTGATAGAAACAAGATGAATACAATAAAGATCCCTGAAGCATTCGCACAACATGTCTCACAGACGAAAGCCGTCTTCTTTTTCTGCTTCTCAGTCGATCCATTCTGCAGCTAGCCTGGTATTGCACGGCCTCCGTGATCACAGGCATTGGAAGCTTTTCTGCCGCTTCGCGCGCGCCACCTGGTTTCGCGTTGCCTCCGTGATCGGACCGAGCGACGATGTCGAGTTATGTGACGTTAGTGATTACGTCAAAAAGTCGTGACGACGTCACATGGCGACGTCATCATCATGTGATGATTTTACACCACTTATTCTGACGCCAGCGACAATTTATTCTCGCGTTTGATGACACATCTAAAGTTTTCCCTTGATTAAAACCCCGATACGAAGTCGGTGATCAGTGCGATGGGATGTATACCGAGCTGTCAGGATTAGCTGGTATTTTTTTATTTCTTTCTCTTATTATTATTTTTTTTCAAATTCACTAACGTGTGGTTTCCCAAAAACGGCGACAGGCGGGGGGCAAAAGCGAGAAAGATCGACGCGAGGTGACCGCCGACTCACCTTTCACCTTTGAAAAGAGCAAATTTGGCTTATTGAGCAGACTCGCATCGAGCACCCTTGCCCTTTCTTTTCTCGTCACCACGATACAACTCCGGTGAGAATTAATGGAAAACTAAGGAAAAAGGCATTTATACAACACGGCGAGGCACACGGCATATCTATCTCTGTGAATGGAGCACGGGAAAAGCAAAAAAGAAATTCCGGACGGAGAGAGAGAGAGGAAGGAAAAAAAGAGAAAAAGGTGCGAGTACGCACCGCTCAATTGCGAAGCAGCGTGCCTTGTTCGTATAGGAGTAATAGGATATATAGCATCCGAGTGAGTAGCCGTATAGCGCACTGTTCAGAGAGCAACGTTTTCCTTTTTTTTTTCTACTTTCGAGCAGAAGAGTTGCTTCTCACTGTTCGCTTTCTTTTTTACTTAAATGTCATTTTTATAGTTTCTTAATAGTAAGTGCACGGTGTGTGAACTTATACAATGAACTTAGAAGGGTTCTTGTGCTCCATGTATCGGCACAGCATACCAATGCACTGTTTTACATACGAGCAGGGATTTGTACACAACACCCTGTCTAACTTTCTGTTACCCCCCACACCTTATGTAATATTGCAACAGGGGCCTTTAAGGGAAAAATAAATTATGATGATGATGACCTCTTAAACCCCTCGCTCCCCTTCCCACACACACACACACACCAAGATAAAAAAAAAAAAAACTACATTCCACCAAAATTATTCGAAACGGACATACACTCCATCTCGTCCCAATCGATCCCCCGAGTTCTGATAGCCTCTAAAAAATCTCAAGATCGAATTTCGGATTACCCCCTGGCAACTGCAGAACAAAAAAAGCATAGCCACACTTGGTTTTCGTTGATTTTTTTTCCCCAAATACGGTGTGCGCGGACTGACAGTCCGGGCAGCACGGTATACCATAGAGAAATAAAAAAAAAGGTATCTATGGGTATACCGTGCATGGCGAAATGGTCTAGAGCCTCGTGTAGGCGATCCACGTGCGTCCACTGTCACACATGTATAACATATACAAAGCTCGGCTGACCATTGACCGTTTGCGGACGTTGCCAAGCGACGCGCGTTCTGTTCCTTTCCCCCGGCCGACTGACTGCAGACGTATATGTATTTATATGTACTGCCTTTATCGTCCTTCCCCTCTTTTTTCCCTCCAGTCACAAAAGAAGAACAAATGCTACAACGCGAGTATTGGAGTGGGTGCCATCCCGGACACCGCCCGCCGAACCGTGTCCTGAAGCTCGATCCAGGATTAGTTCTGCGACGGACGATTGCACTACTACCACGTGCCGCGAGGACGCGGAGAGCATTCATTAAGCCTTGGGTGCAGGCCCCTAGCCCCCCCCCTCTCTCTCTATTCGGATGGAGGGGATTTTTTTTTTCACCGATGACAATCAACACACGTGGTGTTTTTCAAGCGTTCCAAAAGTGTGTGTGCCCCCTCCTCCCCCCCCCCCCCCCCCCCAAAAAAAAGAGAAAATATTCCCGACTATACCCCGCGACAACTTTCTGTGGCAGCACAGCCAAGGCTACGGAGCCGAAGCACGCTTGTCTTACTGCGCCACAGCATGTAGTCCCACAACGAAAACGTTTGTATACTGTTCTGGGTAACTAAGATTTTACCATTCGTCACTTACATTTTTCGCGGATTTATTTTTTAATTAGTGAATAAAAACGTTGCGCAGTAGAAAAAATTTCGTTTCACGCTCTCTCAGGTTTTTGGGGGGTTTTTTGGCTTCCGTCGACTCGCGTTTCCTGCGACTCGCGTTTCCTGCAGCGAAACGCGAGCAAACGCGAGCCGAAACGCGAGCAAACGCGAGAAATCGAAACCGAAACACCCGTCGAAGCGGTCGGACTACTTGGCGCAGTAGCACATGTGCATAGGCTCCGCCCACGTAGCCTTGGCCGTGCTGCCACAGAAAGTTGTCGCCGGGTATAGAACGTAATTAGATGCGTGGTAAAAGCGAAAATTGACCATCGGCGTCGTCGACACGACCGCTGTAAAAAAAAAAAAAAATCATCGCGTGCTAACGCCACCGTGCGAGATTCTGACGTCGATGCTTGCCAAATTTTTGTCGCGTCACAATGACACTATAGACGTCACATAAGGTGACAATCACATGAACCGACGTCGTCGCTTGGTTAAAGGATGGGCGTCCACCTCGGTATATCAGTGGCACGGCTGCTGAAGCAAAGGTCGCGGGTTCGAGTCCAGCCGTGGCACTCGCATTTTTGTGGAGGCGGAAAGCTGGAAGCCCGTTTACTGTGCAATGTCAGTGAACGGTAAAGAACCCAAGGTTTTGGAAATTTCCGGAGCCCTTTACTACGGCGGCTCTCGTATTTATGCCGTCGTCTCGGGACGTTAAGCCCCACGGCCCCACAAGTTATTATTATTATTATTATTATTATTATTATTATTATTATTATTATTATTATTATTATTATTATTATTATTGGTTAAAGGAGAGCCAGTCACGAAGGTCAAGCAAAAGCGCGGGTGATCCGCAGAAAGCTTGCAATAGCTCTGAACTCGTGAAAAATCGACGCACATTAGATACAGAAAGCTTTTGGGGGCGGCGGTATCCATTCCCTTTTCCCGTGCCGATTGAAGTCCCTAGATTTTTTCCCCGTTCTTATAAATCACCCCTTTTCAAAGGTAAAAGGAAAACTCTATGGACTTTGGTGCAGATTTGTGGAGGTTTTCTCGCAATGAGAGGCCGTAACAGATCGGTTCTTTTTTCTTTCTTCATTTCCTCCTTTTGTAGCGTAAGCCACACTGGCCGAGGTTGAGCATTTTCGCGCGGCTTATCGAGAGCCGTGCTGCGCATGCCCGAGGAGCAGTGACGTCACAAGGCGCACAGATGGCGCACCGGTCGAGTGACCTGGAGTAAGTTACTCTAGTGCCAAAGAAGGCCTGAAAGCTCCTGCAGGGAGCGACGTCAGTGGCGCTGGCGCTTGATATCGCGTGAGCTCACTCGCTAGTCTATCCGTCCGTCCGTCCGTCCGTCCGTCCGTCCGTCCGTCCGTCCGTCCGTCCGTCCGTCGCTCATGCTACAAGTATAACCTGTGGATCGCTACGCCAACTGAGGTGAAAAAGAAGACGATTTTTGCATTCACGATGTCTTAGGCGAATGCATGTATAAGGGGAACTGTGAAATTTTCGGGCCAGATGTACAACCATGCACATTCTAATGCAACTGTGGTTGGTTGGGTTTATTTTTGGGGTTTAACGTTCCAAATTGAGTCAGGCCGTGGGAAACGCCGCGTAGTTGGAGGGCTGAGGATGATTTCAACAACCCGGAATTCTTTAACGAGCACTGCAGCTTTATCTGTAACGGATAATTTCCATCTCTAAACAAATGATAACTTTCTTCTCAGAAATACTTTCTGATGCCTGCTCCCTCCACTAAATGCTCATGATATACAGGGGTACCGTTGTGATTTTTGTGCATACCATCACCGTAACAAAATCCGCCCTCAGCGACCAACCAATGAGGAGCGAGCCATGGATTTATTGTAATAGATTTTCATCCAGCTTATTGAATCGTCCAGGAGATACGAGATTACGAAAAGCGATTTTCCAGACGGAACAGAATATGTAATGCTTTTCAAATATTGAACGTATGTGGTTAGAATTGACGTACGTTAACATGATTTTCGCATCCTAATACGCATCGGTAATATTGACACTGAAAACGCTAGGGGTGCATACGCGAATCCTTCGCATGAGATTTCGGCGCAGTTCAAAGTGACCTTCCCACGTACATGCCGACACATGTATTCAATATCTTGCCACTGTTGCATAAAATACCCGTTTTAAGTGACGAACCCGTGGTCGACTCCACAAAATATCGATTGATATGAGGGGTTTAACGTCCCAAAACCACCATATGATTATGAGAGACGCCGTAGTGGAGGGCTCCGGAAATTTCGACCTCCTGGGGTTCTTTAACGTGCGCCCAAATATGAGAACACGGGCCTGCAACATTTCCGCCTCCACCGTAAATGCAGCCGCCGCAGCCGGGATTCGATCCCGCGACCTGCGGGTCCACAGAAAAAAAAACGTGATATACTTGATATCTCCAACTTCCTTCGTATTTTTGTATATTATGGCCGTATATCGCGAAATCACATTTTGTTTCCAAATAAAAAAAAATAAAGTAATAAAAATTGCAACTAATACATGTTAATTCTGCGACGATATAGCTAACTTGGAACACATGCTCCGGCATTGCCCCGCGTTACGCTGTGGGGAAGTGATCACGCCGTCCAAATGGGAGGGTGCTATGTATACAAGCTCCGGACTCTGACGTCAGTTGTGGTCAGTCCGCCGGGCCCGCGACGCAGCAGAGAGACTTGGTCTTTCTGTTCCGACGTGGGAGCTGCCCGCAACATCCCAAAGCGCGTTCCGAAGGACCAAATAAAGTTCATACATCCATCCATCCATATATACAACAATCCATCCAAACAAGGAAAAATTAAGAAGCATCGCCGGGTGACGACGGACTTTTCACGATAAGTTCGTGAATTCGCGATCATGTTAACAACGACGCAAGCTATGTACCATATATATCTTCCTGCGTAGCCCAAAAATAAATAATGTAGAAATAGCTCACTTTAATCTTCTGTAATTCTTGGCAACTTGAGAGTTTGAAAAAAAAATCGAGAAATGCTATGTTTTTCAAGCTCACTCGTTTTTTGGGGCGCGATGTGTGCTTCTGCCAAAGTCATAGCTTGTTCATATTTACAGCACTGATAGAAACTTACGCGAATAATTATCCCCTGCATTTTCAATTGCCTATAGTAACTTTGGAAGTATTGAATTTCGTTGCTCAAGGCGTCAACAAAAAAAAAAATTACTCGTAAATTGAAAAATCTATATAAAAACCCACTCTCAATCTTGCTCATGATTATTTAACTTGTTCTCAGAGGACTGCATTATTATATTGTGGAAAAAACATATTGCATCGTTTGGTCAGGGACGAAACGGTATTGTGAAGCTGCTTCGTATTGTCTGCTCTCCCGTGCCGCTACGTATAGTTGACAATGAGTTGCGTTATTATTGTGTTGTAGAAGTGTGAGTATCTGTACTCAGAGTTGAAATTTTGTATCCCCCCCCCCCCCCACTGCAATGCCCTTGGGCGCAGTGGGTACTATGATAAATAAATAAATAAATAAATAAAAACTTACAAATTTTCAAACATTGCCTTTTCAGTGCGTGCTCACTACGCGTAAAAGAGGCGAATAGAATAACGCGCCCTTTTTTCTTTCTTCTCTGCTTTTATTCTTTCTCTTCTGACGCAGGAAGATATCTGTGGCATATAATAGCTTGCGTCGCTGTTAGCATGATCGCGAATTCGCGAAAGCGCACTTTCCGTGAAATTACACCGTCGTTACACGGCGACGCATCTCAATTTTTCCAAAAAAACTATTTGAGAAGAAAATGTGATTTCGCGCTATTTGACCATATGGGCATAATATACAAATATACGAGGAAAATAGGAGATATATCAAGTAAAGCACTTTTTTTTTATCTTTCGTCGAATCAACCGGGTATTTTTGCACATACGCTGCATATAACACTATGTTTTTTTTTTAAATCTTTTGTTACTGCTGTCATCGCCTCCGCTCTGCACCTGCGGCCGCGCTATATCGCGTCGTTACGAAATTCGACCCATTGTATACTATAGAATGTCCACGCATTATGCGGAGATATAGGTTCCTGTAACAATGAGGGCACGCACTGCATCATCGCAGTATTATAGTCTGTGCGGGTGGGATGCCGCACTCACCGATGGTTTTCATAGTGAATACAATTACCCCGGTGTGCTTGAAATAAATTTTAAACAGTACACACGAGACATGTGCGAGACATGTTTTCAAATCCTTCGGCAGTGCTTTGGAAAATGCACACGTGTATACGCTAAAACGCACATCAGGAAGCTCTTGCGCATAAAGTAGCATGTAGAGCTTCATTCCATCGAAAGTTGGCCAGTTTTGGTGGATATTTTTATCTTAAATCGCAGCGTGTTCATTTGCTAACTATATAGTGCGAGTCCTCGTTCTTTGTGCGCACAGCGGTTCGGCCATGCAGCTTCGTCGTCCGTAAGATTTACCAACGCGCGATGAATGCACATAATTACTAAGTTTGTCATCTTCAACAAACATTAACGATCGTGAACCATGCTGCTGACTGATCTCCGCTTGTCTCCAGAACACGCAGACGAGAAGCATTCCGATACAATACGAGAAGTGCACGGCATGTCCTTTTCAAAGGCGGATGCACACAATCCTCCACCAATGGGCGTGCACTCCGCAGTGACGTCATGAGCCAGAGGGCCGGTGACCCCGCCTTCGGAGAACACTGCAGAGTGCACGAGCGGGACTATTTCTTTAGCCGCGGAGGCGACTGGTTGCTGCGCATCGGTCTTCTGTCTTCTTCCGGCACCGTACGGCACGCCGTCTGCTGTTTGTATATACTGTGTAGAGACGTACAGATAGTCATACACATGTACGGAGATATATCATAGAAATCGATGCCCGAAACCAATTGACTGTCATACATCCGCTGCCTAGAATGATGAGGTTTTAAGACTTTCACGTGACAATGCGCTAGCACGTTTTGTTGGACTGCCATTTCGCTAACACGGTCAGTTTTGGAAAGTGCACATGTGTGTGTGTGTGTGTGTGTGTGTGTGTGTGTGTGTGTGTGTGTGTGTGTGTGTGTGTGTGTGTGTGTGTGTGTGTGTGTGTGTGTGTGTGTGTGTGTGTTGCGCGTGCTGCGCGCGCGCGTGTGTGTGTGTGTAGATGCTATGTTCTAGGGTGCGCGTTGGTGAGATCGCGTCGCCTGCATGCGTAAGCGTCATCGCGCCAGATGAACAGTGTTGACGCAGCTGCCCACGATTCACACACAAACGTGGATTCACACTCGGTGGAAAAAGAAAGGAGCCAAACGCACACACAAACGCAGGTTGCTATTGTTACCGCGCACACGATTAAAAAAATTCCGCCATATCCACGAAGTGAATGATGATGAGTGGGCGAAGCTCCGGAGGTAAACCTGGTAAACCATGAATCCTCTGTACATTTTGCCCACTCGATTTTATTACAACGCTCCCCCTAGCGTACGTCGCCGCACTAAATCGAACGATTGCCTTCAACCAATGACACGCGCCATATGTGACATCATTCCTATTTTATAAGATCTCGCGTCTTTTATCAACTACAAGTACCGCTTTCTAGTTTATAACATCTTGCATCTTTTCATCATCAGCTACAAGTACCACCATCTAGTAAACACTACAAGAACTAAACGAGAGGTGGCTACATACAGCAGACGGTACCGCCATCTAGTGAACACTGCAAGAACTAAACTAGAGGTGGCTACATACAGGCTACAGGGGACGCACAGCCCACGCCCTAAGAAGCTTCGCCCCTAAAAAAAAAATGGGCATCAGAGAAAAAGAATACAAAATACGGGGCAGCTATACACCTTTTCACAGGAAGGAAAAAAACACCGCCATGATGGGCTGTGCGCGGGAGTACAAAGGCTAAGGGCGCAGCGCTGTCAGTGCATTTTCGAGGGGACGCGCCAATTCGCACAGCCCAAGGAGGGCTATGGCGGCGCCCAGGGAGGCGTTTATGAAAAGGTGAATATAGGTACATGGTCCCGCCGATATGTGAGGTCTTTTTACCATACAAAAACACCGCAGCGCCGCGCACATGCATATGGCGTTTGCGGACACCGACACGCAATTCAAATTAAAAACGAGCGCTTCTACAACAGGAAAAGCCACACTAGCTCCGTCGTTGCTGTAGAGACGCGGTGTATATCTATACGACAGACGCGCGTATCTCCCGCGCTGTTACTAATTAACGCGGAAGACACGCATACAAGCGTCTCAAGCACTACACGCGAACGCGCGCAGAAGAGATTAAATAACGAAATCGGGAAAGAGACGCGAGCGCGGCTCGCGCCTAACTTTAGCTCGCGCAGCGTAACTAAGTCGAATTTGAGATGTTAAAAATAAAACTGCGCGGGCTAAATTGGATACGGAAGTTGAATGACGTTCCGCGGAGTTACTACGCCACTCGTGTCGCGTTCTTTGCATTTCGCCGCTAAGAGAGAGGGAAAAAAAACTTCATTATATCTATATACAGGCCCGCAAGGCGGCGGTCAGGCAAGGTCTTGACGTCCCCACGCGGGAGACCTAAGGCCCGGTCGGCGAAAGCTCTGCCGGACTTCCAATAAAGTTGTTACCAACCAACCAATCTATATACAGGGAGTAGGTGGGGTGGCACAAACACTAGGTGGGCTCCTCATTGCAGAAGCCCATTGGCGTCCAATGCGACTCGGGCTCGGTTGACCAGGGCCTTCTGGCTCTAAGCGACGCATTGATTGATATGTGGGGTTTAGCGTTCCAAACCACCATATGATTCTAAGAGACGCCATAGAAGAGGAGGGCTCCGGAAATTTAGACCACGTGGGTTTCTTTAACGTGCACCCAAATCTGAGCACACGGGGCTACAGCATTTTCGCCTCCATCGAAAATGTAGCCGCTGGAGCCGGGATTCGATCCCGCGACCTACGGGTCAGCAGCCGAGTATACCTTAGCCACCTAACCACTGCGGCGGGGCGCTAAGCGACACGCTGCCGCTATGAACGCGGGAATCGAACCCGTTTTGTCATGATTAATTAACAGCGCAGTCATTGAAGGGCTCTGATAAAGATATAAGCTCACACAGTGGGTATTTGCAAAGTGTGTGCATTTTTTTTTCAAGACAAGCTTTTATGATCAATAAAAGGGACACTCTAGTTACTTTCTTTTGAAGATGCGAACTTTATTGCCTTCGCCGAAGAAGGAATCACTTTCCATTCGTAAATTTATTTCACACACAAAAAAAAAAAAAACTGCGGTTTTGGGGTTTTGCAGAGCGAGCGATCCGGCAACATACGAAACTTGTATGCTGTTGCAATATCGTGTCAGGAAACGTGATTGTCTTCGCATTTCGCTGAAGTGTTCTGTGTTAATATTACGTTTAAATTTTCTAAAACGATTACGCAACAGTCACATAATCAAGGCCAAATATCCGGTCGACGCGCATGATTGAAACAGCGTTCGAGAAACCTCGTGTGCATGAGTGCTTGAGTCGGGATAAGGAGCCCCACTAAAAATCCCGGGCTAGTAGTCCATATTGCATCTGTTAAGCGCGAAGCTGCCAAAGCTCGAGTTAAAACGTCCGGTGTCCGCAAAAAAATCCTCCGTGCTTTATCAGCCGCGCGCCCACCGACGAAGACATTCGGCGCAGCCGTGTCGCGGCCAAGGAGGATTAAAGAAAAATTGCTGGAGTGGAAGCTCCCGCAATGCCTTGCCAGCGGAAGTGAAGCCACCTTTTGCCACTGCCAAGATGGCGGAAACATGCTCTTTTTTGATAGTGCCCACTTGAAGATCAAGTGGCTTTGATATTTTATGTAAATGCTACGTTAGTTCTATATTAAAAGATAGCTGTTCCCGACGAAATAACACGCAGAAACGAGTATGGATAACTGAATCTTCAAAGAACATTGCCTCCAATTACAGGCTCACTAAGGAAAACTAGTGACTGTAAAACGTACTTGAAGCACTATGTGACCCGAAAAAGTTCCCACATTAAACTCGTTGGGCGTGTGAGAGGAACGCTTCGTTTTCAATCGCTGAACGGTGATACTTTATCATGCCCCTAGTAAGATGGCCGCCACAACCGCCATCTTGCCAGAAGAACGGCTTCACTTCTGCGGAATCATTTCCACTCCAGCAATTTTTTAAATCCTCCTTGGTCGCGGCCTAGCGCGAGCCCACTCCGGGGTTGCCAGAGCTATAGCTTTGCACACGTTAGTTCTGGCGCCGGAGTTTGGAAATTCTTGCATGGCCGGCGACAGGCTGTGGTTCGCGACTCTACTCAGTCTAAACCAAGAAGAGAGCATCAGCCAAGAAGGCCACGTAAGCCCTTATAAGATCACTCAGCTTCGCCGATTCTTCAGCTTTAAGCGTCTTTGGTGTAAATTTCTGTATTTTCTGTTCACAGATATTGCCCATTTTTATTTCCTATTGTGAGCAACATGTCTGCCATTTCGCAGGATCAATAGGTATTTTAGGTGTTGAATATTCTGCTCTATTCCTTTTTTTTCGAGTAAATATATGCACTAATACATGCGACTTCCAGCAGAAACGGATTAAACGATCCCGAGCAACATTCTTTCTTGTATCATCACACACCCTGCGGACAGGTCGCACAAACGGGAACAGAGGCCGAAAGAGGCGAACAATACGGACACTAAACAACACCGCTGTCGAAAACGGGTGATGAAGCGATATCCGCGAACCTGTGCAATGTAAACATGCTGTCGCAAGTATTTCGCGAACGAGATGAGGGCTGCGGATAACAATTGTCACTCGCCTTGTCTCCTCCGGCCGCATCCGATGTCCTGTTGGCCGGCCGGGAGGACACGTCACCGTCCTTGATTTTCATCGCGGGGCCGCCGCGCTAGGACGACGCCAGCCCGAATCCTGCGAAAGACGAGGGCGACGCCACATGTTGATACACATCGAGGAGTACATAAGGACAAAAATCAAAGTTTCAACTTGTAATAGCTGGTACGACATTGTAATGATGTCGCACAGAGCAAAGGCACGATGGGCTACATTACATCATGCCTTAGCTTGTCCATCGTACCCTATAGCTATAGCCCATCGTAGCTTGTCCTGACCCCTTATATGGGGTCAAGACAAGTGTAGAGCAACACGACTTGTCCTTATGACTTGTTGCACTGAGTGAAGGTACGAATGACTGAAAACAAAGCGAACAGGGCAAGTAATACGCAGTGCTACTTGTGACTATAGTTGTTTTCTACATCGAGCTTTTCCTCAACGTCACCACATTAGAAGATATACGCGAGCGCAGGCGAGTTTGCATCTCTTGTATGTGAAGAGAGACACAGCAAGCAGCTGTATACTAATTCCCACCACGTCTGTCTAAGCTATGGATTAAATCGCCGAATGATACATCCAAGAAGTTTAAATAAATATTGCTGGAGTTGAAGCTCCCGCAAAGCTCTGCCAGCAGTAGTGAAGCCGGGTTTTGCCCTACAAAGGTATCAAAACATGCTATTTTCTGGTGGTGGCCACTTAGACATCAAGTGGTTTTTATTTGTTAGTATAAAGGCTACTTTAATTATAAATTAAAAGATAGTTGTTATAGTTTTTACGAAGAAATAATCCGCAGAGACTGGTATCGATGACTTAATCACCAATAAAATTTGCCTTGAATTCAAAGCTTACTAGAGAAAACTACTAACACAAGGACGCACTTTGAGCGCTATGTGACCCAAAAAGGTCGTCACGTTAAACTCGTTGGGCGTGCGAGGAAAACTCTCCTTCTCAATCGCCGAACGCCAACAGCTTATCATGCCCCTAGTAAGATGGCTGCCGCTACAGCCATCTTACTAGGGGCATGATGAGCACCAGTAAAATGGCTGCCGCAGCCGCCATCTTACTGTTGGCACGGCTTCACTCGTGTTACAGTGTCTAAAAATATACGTTCTAGGCACTATACTCTTTGGCGAGAATTTCCACTCCAGCAATTTTTTTTTTATACCTCCTTGGATACATCCCACGATATATGCAACTTACATACGAGACGCAAGCTAAGAAGAAAAAATGAGACATTCCTACGTGGGTACATGCCTTATATTGTAGGAAAACAAACAAACAAGCAGATTCCTACGTTGTTTTGCGTATCGATATTCAATACTGAAAAAGCAATACTAAATTATATAACCAATTCTTAGCCGATCCCTCTGAATGGGTATGAGCCATGTTTGAAGCATTATCATAACAATCTTCACAAGTGAACATGACACTGATATTTACAACTGTGGTTTTCGGGTAAGTTTGGGCTTTTCTACATGAAATATTCAATTAATAAAGCGTTTCCAGTTAAGCTCATTTTTTACGGGTAATTAAACAGTGATTATAAAAAACCCGTCGTTGTTTCGAAGGGCCATGCACTAGACCCAACTAATATGCTACGGAACATTAAAACAGATTGCTTGAAATCATTTTTTGTAACTTTAAAAAAACATCACGGGAGACACGGAAAATTCGAGTAATATGTGCTCCACTGTCTCTAAGCTGCCGTATAGTTCGTTCTCACAGTAGCCTGTATGGGGATCGGCGCTGTATACGCCCTATGCGGTAGAAATAACCGTTCATAAATGCCACGTTCAGTCGAAGACGATCGTGTACAGTGTCACGTGTGTTCGGGAAACGTTATGACTCACTTCTGTGCGGTTCGGCTTGTGCGTGTGAACCGGCTAACAACAGTGGACACGTGAGAAGAGTAAAACAAACACTCGATGGTCACTGTCTCTCATTCTTCAGCAGCGTGGAAAACTGGGTCCCGTTCGTCACAGAGACGACGTAATTTCTCAGAGTCGATACAAGAAGGGGGGGGGGGGGGAGGGAGATTCCCATATGGCCCCTCCATTCTAACTCGTGAACGGTGATGACGTCACGAGAGTTAGAAAAATCGCTGACGTCACAGCTGCAGGAAGCAGCTCGACCAGGCTCGTCGAAGCCACAAATAGGTAACTAAAAACACACGCGCAAACAAAAACGCGCACGATACGGGGGGAGTCGGGCCCGCCACGGTCGGTGAAGACCTTCGCCATTGACCCCGTTACAGGCTCTTCGTTCACGCAGAGCACGTGCCCGACGCAAGCGCACCCGCCACGACTCCACTGTATGTATACGCTGGGGGCTTTAAAGCAATAAACTTTAAAAAGAAAGACAGGCACAAATATACGCACGCACAGCAGGGGCACAATCGGCTCCTTTTCAACGAAGGATGAGTCGAACGTCACGGCTTGTGAGTGCCAAACTTTCCGCTGCTGTTTTCGAGAGCTGTTTTAAGAGGGCCATCTGCTAACGGGCTACCACGGGGTTGGACGAAAAAAAAAATAACTGAAGAAAAACAAATCGATATACAGTTTTATAGTAATCAAGACTTTTTACAAGGGAAAACTACAACATGATTATGATAATAATAATTGATGCGCTTTAACGTCACAGAAACACGATACGATCAAGAGACATATCATCGGATTAATTATGTCGCGATTAATCATGCTCACCTTCGGATTTTTTATGCGCGGATTAGTTATGTCCGAAGGACTTCGGGTAAATTATGGCTACTTAAGGTTTTTTGATGAGAACTTTAACCCTGTAATTCCCAGAACCAGTTATGCTTTCAGAAAAACTGCAAGAAAACACAGACTGTTTTTACTTTTCTTGTACAGTTCATTTTAAGAAATATATGAATGAAATTTAGTTTCAGAGATAATTTAATTAGTATTAATTGTAATATTTATTTACTGTCGTATGATAAGTAACACACTGTACCTTTTTCATAACATCTGAAATATGCAATAGCTGCTTATCGTGAAACCTATAGTAGCTTTTAGTAACATTATTGAGGTATCATATTCAATGTATGAAATATGATACAGTGGGCATTACAGGGTTAAAGTGGCACTGCAATACTTTTCAGCATAGTCTTTCCAAGCAGCCAATCGGTAGCCGAGGATCCTGCGAACATGCGAGCCAAACGTTATGGCGCATCACGCGGCAAAGAATGTGTAACTGAGTTTCGAACTCAGCAAGAAACTGCTCGCTTTCGTCTTGACAAATGATGCCACATCAGTAAAGCTTCAGTTTGGGCAAGTTGGTGCATTCTTTAAAAAGTATATTTGAAAGAAATACGTATTTGAAAATTTAAAAAAAGATAAAAAGGTGGGTGAGCAGGAGTCAAACCCGCTACCTCAACACATCACACATCCTGAGTTTGACACGCTGCCCACTACACCACACCTGAAAGACGAGAGTGGATGTTTTTAAGGGGCGAAGCTCCTTAGGGCGTGGGCTGTGCGTCCCCTGTAGGCTGTATGTAGCCACCTCTAGTTTAGTTCTTGCAGTGTTCACTAGATGGCGGTACCGTCCCCCGTATGTAGCCACCTCTAGTTTAGTTCTTGCAGTGTTCACTAGATGGCGGTACCGTCCCCTGTATGCAGCCACCTCTAGTTTAGTTCTTGCAGTGTTCACTAGATGGCGGTACCGTCTCCTGTATGTAGCCACCTCCCGTTTAGTTCTTGTAGTGTTTACTAGATGGTGGTACTTGTAGCTGATGATGAAAAAATGCAAGATGTTATAAACTAGAAAGCGGTACTTGTAGTTGACGAAAGACGCGAGATCTTATAAAATAGGAACGATGTCACATATGGCGCGTGTCATTGGTTGAAGGCAATCGTTCGATTTAGTGCGGCGACGTACGCTAGGGGGAGCGATGTAATAAAATCGAGTGGGCAAAATGTACAGAGGATTCATGGTTTACCAGGTTTACCTCCGGAGCTTCGCCCACTCATCATCATTCACTTCGTGGATATGGCGGCACTTTTTTATCTTAAACCTAATTCAGGCGTCCAATATTTTGATGTTGTCGCTACCAGGTGATTGTTAACTTACTTTTTACGGGTAGCCTGATGATTAGAATACCACCACATTCGCTAAATTCTACGCTAGACGTCTCGCGATTCTAATATGAAGTCTTATACATGTTCCCAGTGTGCGGTAGAGACTGTCCAGCGTGACCAGTGCCTCCCAGGGCGGTTTAAGACACTGGGCTACGCTGTATGCAGTGTGACCCGGTGCGTTTCAGCGCACCGTAGGCGACACTGGCCACACAGTACAGTGTGTCCCACTGGCTCCCAGCGCGCTGTAGTACACTGGGAGACACTGAAAACGCTGCTTTTTTATTATTTTTTTTTCGATTGGGTACACGCGGGAATTCAATCGTAAAGCCCAAAGTTGGCCCTCTTACAGTAACAAAAAGCCTCCCGCATCTTTCCGCGGGGGTATCGCGTCACGGCCAGACTAGAAGAGCGGCACGCGCGCACTCTCGCGCGTGAATGTTGCATAATCGGGTACGATTTGGGAACGCTGAATTGTTGTTTCGTCTGTATTGTTCCTATTTATTGAATGAAGGAGATGCGTTGCCTTCGACGATGATGATGAAAAACATTTATTATAAAAGAGAGAGGTACGGGGCCAAAGCATTACCCCGCTACATGGTCGGCGTCCTTAGTCCGGGACACCGCATGACGAGGCCCCTACTCGCGCCCGTATCACCAGAGCCCGTTGAGACTCTAGTGATGAGCAGTTGAAGTAAAGCTTGTTTAAAAGTTTGCCTTCGACGAGTGGTGGGACGCTGATGTGCGATCCAGTGTACGTGCCCGTACATATACGGGGCGTCTATATAGTGAACGGTTGTGCAGCGCGAGCAGTCGGTTTTTATTGGCAGACGCTGTCTGCGTCTGCTTTGTGAGGCGAGAGAGGGGGCGGGGGAGCAGACGGTTGGCACGACGATAGTTATAGCGCGAGAACAAAACGACGACACAGAGATATCTGTGTCGTCGTTTTGTTCTCGCGCTATAACTATCGTCGTGCCATACCAACCAGCCCAAGCTGCCACACTTCTAGGTTGGCACGAGGCGCAATCTTGCGGCACGAGGCGCAAGCACCGCGAGGATGCACAGTGGTGTTGCCGACGCCGAAGGCAGATTTAAAGGCTCCGCATTTATATATGAATAAACTCAAATATGGACTCCACATAAATACAAAGATGCATATACGCACGCGCAAGTTGGAATAAAGGGGCTTTTTGTTCCGATGGCCACTCAAGTTGTCTATAGTCGTTCATTCCACACGCCGCCACTACAGGTGTGTTTCAATAGGTAGTGGTGAAAACGTATTTATTCATTTACATGAAATTTTCTGCGGAGAAGCTCCGAGTATTCGGAGATGCTTGGCTTGCGGTGGGGGGGGGGGGGGGGGGGGCTTAGTGCAGGGTTCCGCTTGCAGCAGCCGCTCTGCGGGCCCGGTTGATCAGACTCAACTGATATTCCAGGTCCTCGCTGGCCAGCAGCTCCTCCCATCGCTCCGCTGTTGGATTTTGTACTGGTTGTAAGGCTGTAATGGCCTGACACTCACACGTGACGTGGTACAGAGTGGCTTTAGCTGAACACCATGGGCAGAGAGGAGAGTATGCCGAGGGGTGCATTTTACTCAGGATGTGCAAATTTGGAAACGTGCCGGTTTGAATTTGCCTCCAGCTGACCTATTCCCCTTTATTTAGTGTTCGGTGTGGTAGCGAATAAGCTTTCCTAAGTCCTCTGTAATGGTTTAGGATGGCCGAATAGTCGCAAAGACCGGAACGAGTTCCTCAGGGGCGGAGTTGGAAGGTGCTCGGCTCGCATACCCTCGAGCTATCCTATCCGCTGCCTGATTCCCCTCCAGTCCCATGTGGCCCGGAGTCCATATAATCCGATGCCAAATTCTGAGTGGATGTGTAATGGAATGCTCGCCAGTGTCTGTAACGTTCATGATGACGTTGAGAGCGGGTTGGCTCCAATACTCACCGTATAGACGGCTAAATAGACAGCTAAATGGACGACGGCCATCTTAGTCCCATTCCAATTCTCACGCAGACAGCTCCGAGAAGACCGCGCATCGTAGACAAACACGATTCAGGCTACTTTGCTGTCTAAACAAGATGGCAGCTCAGCGAATCGCTCAGATGGATCGCATCTTGCCGGAATGGTCGTCTGCACACAAGCAGACGCTTCTCCATGGGTGCTCAATGTGAGTAACGTTTTTTTTTTTAGATTTTAACACGAAATAAGTCAGAAAATACAACTGTTATGTTTGTTTCCTTTGGCTTTTTTTTTCGACGCGAGGTGGCGCATCGTCGCATAAAAGCCGTCCAGAAATGTTCCATTTCTCTGTACAGCATGGGTACGGTGCTGTCTTCTAAGCAGTCTGCGTAGACTGTCTACGTGCTGTCTAAGAATTGGAACACAGCCAAAGACGCTAACTGGTAATTGCGCAAACGAAAATATTAAACGGAAAAAAAGAAAACGACTTGAGACAGCGTGACACAACAACGTAAAGGCAAGACTTTTTGTTCCTAAACAGCACACGATACGGTGCTTGAACAGTGTACCCACGAAACATCCTCTCAAATTAAAAAAAACATAATAGTAATAAAGTAAAAAAAAGTTTTCAGTGAGGGACTGCGGATAACGTGTATCACAGCACAGTCGGAGTCACGCAGCATACACAACGCGATAAAGCGTGTCCCCGAACGGACCGTTTTTTTATCGTAGCGATAAACGAAACAACCGTCAACACGTAACGGTTCTTCGGTTTCCGCGAACGCGTTCGAGTTTGGTGCCTGGTTGTTGACCAGAGACTTTACGCGCGAAGTCTAAAGCGCCAACTTGTTGTTTGTGAGAGAAATCGCAGGTGCCAGTGTAACACCGTGTAATTGACTTATTACTGGTTTAAATCGAACTTGAACACGACGCAGTAAAAGACAAAAGCACAAAGAACCGACAAAGACAAGCGCTCAGCTTTGTGGGCCCTTCGTTTATTCGTTTTTGTCTTGCCTTCTTTCAATGCAGTGTACGCAAGTTCGATATGGTATATCAACTAAGCCACACAGATACCCTACTTCGGCTCGAATCGCCAAGCAATAAATAACGTGCTTATTTCACGCCCGCCTGGGTGGAAACGTGGTCACAGAGCTCGGCTACTGATCCGAAGGTCACGGGTTCGATTCCGTTCGATGGAAACAGAATGCTAGAGGCCGCCAGCGAAACGGCAAAAAAAAAAAAAAACTAGGCGCCCCTGAAGCATTCCGAGGCTGGCTTCTCGGCAGCGCAGCGCGGCCCTGCCGGAAAGACGACGTCACACTTCGCGGAGGAGGAGACTTCACGTCTATCCATCTAGAGCTGGAGGCGGCCTCAATGGCGGACAAGGTCGTCCCGCTTCCTCGACGAACTTCCTCGGAAGAAAGAGGAAGCGGACCTCGCTGCCTCTTCCTCCTCGGAGCGAAACAGAGCGCGGACTTTCCTCCTCCCTTCGACGGCACTGCGACCTCCTCAGCTTCCTCGCCAGGCACCCAAGAGCAGGGCTTCACTGCAGGACTACGGAGGCGGGTGCCGCGGTGTTTCAGAAAGACGAGATCCACGTTGAACTGCAGCGACTAGCTAGCCCCGCCGCGGTGGCCAAGGTACTCGGCTGCCGTCCCGCAGGTCGCGGGATCGAATCCCGGCTGCATTTTCGACGGAGGCGAAAATGCTGTAGGCCCGTGTGGTCAGATTTGGGTGAAATTTCCGGAGCCCTCCACTACTGGGCGGGCGTCTCTCATAATCATACGGTGGTTTCGGGACGTTAAAACCTCACATATCAATCAATCATCGAACTAAAACGACTGACCTGAGACAAGCTTAGAGAACATCGTTCCCCTCTTTCTGTTCCAGCATTTTGGTCACTTCGGCAACGGTATCGAAGTCGGGCAACGATCATTCTGCGTGCGCTGGGTAAACCACCGTAAGAAACAAGGGGCGCTAAGTTTGATCGCGATGATGAATTCGGTACGCATGTTTTAAATAATTGGCTTCGCATCCGCATGTGTCGCTGCAAATGTCGTCGACAGACGATCGTCTTCTGCCGGCCTTCTTTCGAGCACAGCGTCGCATTTTCAGCACAGCTTATAAGAAATACTATAGGGTCTTTAGATTTGCGTATCTATGTGTCTTTTAGTAAAGGAACACATTACCTAATACCTAAGTATTGATGTCGTGCCTCAGATATAGTAATACTTGCTTTTAGATCGAAGTATGGACGCGGCCACCAGTTCAAGATGGCTGGGCGTTCAGCAAGTGCTTAGGTGGCTGATTCGTGGGACAGACAGACAGACAGACAGACAGACAGACAGACAGACAGACAGACAGACAGACAGACAGACAGACAGACAGACAGACACAGACAGACAGACAGACAGACAGACAGACAGACAGACAGACAGACCGAAATTTCTGCGTTCAAGTAACCTAAGAAAGACTATCATCTTCAAAAATAGCGTGCGGAATTCTAACCCAGAAAACTGTTAGCGGATGACGTATGCGCAAAGCTACGGGTACACATCCTGTTCTGGAGTGTTCCAGCAAGACGAATACAGTTGTCTACAGTTGTAATACAGTTGTAAGACAAATACGGTGCGGATGCGAACTGAAGACGAGTAAAAGATAAGATGCGATAATCCGCAGACAAAGAAAAGAGCCCGTGCCGACGCTGCACTAGATTAATTCTAATTGGAGATAGCTGGGAGAAGCTGGCGTCTCACAGAGACCACGAAATATGGTGACCAGGTAAGGTCGTTGCTACTGACCACGGAAATATGGCCTCTTAGCGAGAAAGAACAACAAAAAAAAAGGTGAGCATAGCTTTATGGTCAGTATCAAAGTAGGAGACGACAAGCCCGACAGCGAGTACATTTCTGATCACGTTGATGACGGACTGAACAAAAGAGTTAAAATGACGGAGACGCACCACGAGCCCTCCGAATACGGAGTGCCACCGCGAGCTTCAGACGAGGCGCCCATGCACGACGCAAACGTCTCCCACGAAGCCTCAATTTCGAAGAAGCGTGATTACATGACTGGGTGGCATGTTCGCTTTCCGATACCAAGAAGAGCTGCTCTGTCGCGCAAAAAAAAAAAGAAAAAAAAGAAAAAGAAAAACTCGTTGGCATGAGCAGCGAGGAATCTGTCTGGCTCGTATCCATTGTCCTCAAACCAAAAGGGCACGATCCTTCTCTCGACGCGAGATACCCGTTTTATTCTGCGCGGAAGGAAACTTACAGGTTGCCTTGACGAAATGAAGGCAATGAAAATATATACCAACTATCAGTCAACAAACGATCGAATGGGACCTCATCAAAGATATTGATTTTTAGATGCGGAAGCATCTTATACTCGCGCCTTGTAGTGCGCCGTCCGCGCCGTCCGCACCGCTTCTCGAACATTCGACAGCTGACGCGCGCGCATGCGCCGTCGCGCCGTCGCCCACTCTTCCACCATCTGTGCATCCCTTCCTCCTCTACACACCGCGCGCGCTTCACTCCTCCACCATCTGTGCACCCTTCCTCCTCTACACACCGCGTTCGACATCTACAATTCTCCTGATTCTCCAGTGGACGCGCATGTGGCGTCGCGCTTCGAGAACATTCAACAGCTGACAGTGCATGCGCCGTCACGCTGTATATATATACTCAAGGTCGGCGCTCGCTCGCTCAGTTGCCGCTCGTCGGTTGGTTTGTACGGCGCGTCGACGTCCAAGGTCGCGGTGAAATGAATTCCAACGAATCCACAAACACAATGATCGACGTCCCTTCGACCAGCGCCGCCCTTTCGCATACGTGTGTACGTGTTCACTCATTTAACACCCCCTCCTACAACCACGTTAACCAATTTAGCCATCGACCCAAGTAAGTCGCAATTTAACACCCCATTTCACAACCACGTTAACCAATTTAGCCATCGACCCAAGTAAGTCGCACTTTAACACCCGGTTAACCAACTATATGCTCCGCATCCTCCTCAGTGTTCCCCCGAGGGAAGCTGCGGGCATTTTTTTTTTTAAGTTCGGGTCAAGACCTTTTGCGGAGAGCACGTACAGCAGAATAACAAAAAAATGACACCTCTATACGGCTAATAAAGTTCTGTTCGACAGTTCACTTTCAGACCCGCCATACTTCGTGTGCTGACCTGAAAGTCGCGGGATCGAATCCCAGCCGTGGTGGCTGCATTTCGAAGGAGGGGAGGTGCTACATGCTCGTGCACGGTGCGCGACGTAAGTGCACCTTAGATAACACCACATACGGTCAAAATTTACGGTGCCCTCCACTATATCGCTCATAATCATATCGTGGGTTTGGAAACCGATAGCGACAACAATTATTGTTACAGTATAGCTCACTTCGCAGCTGCCGCAAAGGCGACGCTTCGGAAAAGCTGACGGGATCTTCCGATCAGCCGATGATTCCGCAGAAAGGAAACGCGCCACGGAAACGAACAACATCGCTGATTGATATGTGGTGTTTAACGTCCCAAAAGCATCATATGATTATGAGAGACGCCGTAGAGGAGGGCTCCGGAAATTTCGACCACCCGGGGTTCTTTAACGTGCACCCAAATCAGAGCACACGGGCCCATTTCCGCCTCCATCGGAAATGCAGCCGCCGCAGTCGGGATTCGATCCCGCGACCTGCGGGTCGACAGCCGAGTACCTTAGCCACTAAGACCACCGCCGCGAGGCCGAACGACATCGCGTCGCTGCGGAACGATAAGGTCTCGTTCACTGACGTCACAGCTCACGCACGCGCAGTCGCTCTTTTAATTATTTGCCACCCCGCGGCAACCCGAGAGTAGCGCGAGATTCGAAGAGGAGATTTGCGCAACTGTATATCTCTCTCGTCCACGGCGAAATCACGAATGCGGCATTATGCCATACGCCAAAGCGACATCGCGGCACCTCGCGTGTTTGCAGCTGTCGTCTATATACTGCCGTAAACACGACGAAGTCAGCTAGTGCACGGAGATTTATATGTGTATGTACACTTTCGTCGCACAGCTTGAAGAGACCGAGACGCGACGTATAGCAGTAGCTCTGACTCACTACGGAGGAGTTTGTTGGAGAGAGTGACGTAGATGCTGCATGAAAAAAACAACAACAAAAAACACTAGGACTAGAAAAAAAAACAGTTACAACAGACGAGCGCCAACTATCAAGTGAAGTTTTATTTCGAGCAACAGGAACACTTATACAAAAAAAAAATAACACCATCAACACGTGCTTAGGTTCTATCGCGAAATGAAAGCAATCTCTTTTTCTTCGAGTGTTATATTGACGCGCAACTAATGCACGTGTATCCGGCGCGCAATATCAAACACTTCGAGTGTCTCCCTACCGACACGTGCTAGGTGTCAATTATTCTGACACAGATGAGACGGCACTTAGGTAGAAAGCATATAGAACACCAACAAGAACCCAAGGATTCCGATATTGCACGACAGAAAGCTAGAGAGGGCTTGTATTTGCGATAAACGACAGGTATTTTCAGCTCGTCTGAATCAGTAAGCTTCGGGGCGTTAAATACAACATAATCTCACTAAAAGTGTAAAACTCACTAAAGTGCGCCGTTCCCGCCTTTTTTTTTTTTCTTTGCGCTGCTTGGACCTTTCATTGGTCTTTCATTTTCTAGTATTTTTTTTTCTTACGTGACTGCTAAAAATCCACAGTTGTGTGTCAGAGCTATAGTCGTGTGCGTTTCGTCCGTGTATTTTCATCGTGCAAGTGAATTGCGTTTACCTTATTACAAACTCATTCAGTTGTCAATCAAGGAGCACAGCCTTCACTGCTGCTGCATGAGTGAATAACAGTGCGCCGTTAAGAAGAAGAAGAAGAAGAAGAAGAAGAAGAAGAACAAGAACAAGAAGAAGAAGAAGAACAAGAACAAGAACAAGAAGAAGAAGAAGAATGTTATGACCGGCGTCAGCAGGCGCCATGCTGTCGCTGAGAAGCGTAGCCGGGCCGCGTTCCCACGCCTGGAACTCCAGTATTCTCGGAACCAGCGTCCAGAGATGACGGGGGAGCGGCACTCTTTTAATCCCCAAACAAGTAGCCGACTCGCCGAATGTCTATGCTCGCCAGCTATTGTCCCTGCTAGCCGGCGGATGAGACGTCCTGTCGCCACGAAGCTGTAAGCCGTTCCGGAGGGGACAACAAAGAGCGTATTCCTTTGAAGAAACGGCGACCGCCGCCACAAAGTGCCCGGCTAATTGAGCGGACCGTTTGGCGGACCGTTTGATGTCTGCTGTCCGAAGCTTGGGACCCCTCGACCAGTGACACACACGACGAGCAAGAGCCCCTCTGGCGCCACCTTTAAGTGCAGTGATCTTGACTCGAAATTGGCTGTTCACGTGCGCCGTGCCTGCTCGTACCCCTCACCTGTTGTGTGTGTATGTGATTGGTGTTCCACTGAAGAAGGAGGAGCCCGAGAGGACTTATAACGGCGCCGCAGAGTGCAGGACGTCGCTCTGAACCAACTAAAGGTTCAACCACCACGTTCGTAGTTTGTGAAGGCTCTGGACCAAGTAAAGGTACAACCACCACGTTCGTAGTTTGTGAAGGCTCTGAACCAAGTAAAGGTTTAACCACCACGCTCGTGGTTTGTGAACTCTTAACATCATGCTGTAAATATTTGTAAATAGTGCCATAAACCTTGTTTGTTTTTCGTATCCCCATCTTGTAAGCGCTCGTTTCCTCAACCCGAAGCTACACCACGCTACCACAGCCCCCGGGATCACAACAACTGGTGATCAGGCGGTGGGATCGCAACAAGAACAAGAACAAGAAGAAGAAGAAGAAGAAGAAGAAGAAGAAGAAGAAGAAGAAGAAGAAGAAGAAGAAGAAGAAGAAGAAGTAGTAGAAGAAGAAGAAGAAGAAGAAGGGGGCGCCATTGTGAAGATCGCAGCACCGTGCACAATATTTTCTGCACTGATGCAATGTCTTACTATACACACTGGCTCAGAGACCGCGTTGCCAGGCCAGTAACAAACACACCGATACGACGAACTAGCTTCCTGCAATAATTCCTAATGGGATTCGCAGTACGTACTAAACAAACAAACAAACAAACAAATAAAATTAACAAATAAATAATCAGCACATAGTCGCAGTTAGTTCAGACATATTGATCAATAAACACTGCAGCGAACGTATTATTATTATTATTATTATTATTATTATTATTATTACAAGCCTCAGCTACGCTAGTGTAACAGCTCACGCATGCACAGTCTCTCTGGTCACCCGAAATCTATCGGCAATATTTGGACAAGGTAGTGAGGATTCACTCAACATAATAATAATAAATAAAAAAAAAGAATGGGTAGCTATACGCACAACGTAGTAAAGACAAGAAACAGAGAGATGGTGGTATTCACCTCCACTTCGCGGTTCTCTTTCGCACCCATTGCTATACTGTAACTACTATACTGTGCTACCGTACTATACTATACTATACTATACTATACTAAATAAGCCAGGCATGTGGCGTCGAAGGCATGCACAGATTAGTAGGTATGTTTAGTACACGGCGCGGCTGGGAGCACAAAAGAACGCAAGAGCGTGCGTACGCAAGACGCTTGGGGCCCTCGGCACCAAAACACGCCGGAGAACGCGACTGTTTTAGGGGCGAAGCTCCTTATGGCGTGGCTTGGGCGTCCCTCGTATGTAACCACCAGTGGCACATACCCGAAATAGGTATAACACTTGACCTCCAAGGTGGTGCCAGTGAGAGATTTCTTCTGTGCGTTGTTTAACAATAAAAAATAGTGCTCAATGTACATGCCAATGGCTGCTAATGGGGAATGAGAGACATGAGCATTCGGCTTTTAGTCAACGCGCACGCTGCGATCCCCATTAGCAGCCATTGGCATGTACATTGAGCACTATCGGACAAGAAAGGGATGCTACATTATACTCGCTGGGTGTAACCTCCTTAGCTTTAGAAAGGTTTAGCGAGCGTTGAGCCGCAGTGCCATGAATACAATGAACTTGTATATACCATGAATGAACTCAAGGTGGTTAAAAATGAGAAGTAGATACGAAGCGCAAGCCGTAAGAAAGTAAAAGCCGAACTCTCATTTCTCATTAGCAGCCATTGGCATGTAAATTGAGCCCTATCTGACAGGGAAAGGTTGCTACGTTATACTCGCTGGGCGTAACCTCCTTGGTTTTCGAAAGGTTTAGCGAGCGTTTGGTCGCAGTGCCATGAATACAGTGAACTAGAATATACCATGAACTCGAGGTGGTTAAAGGTGGGAAGTGGACCCAAAGCGCAGGCCGTAAGAAAGTGTGCGTGTGCCACCTCTCGTTTAGTCCTTGGAATGTCCGCTGGATGGCGGTGCTTCTATATGCGGAATATATGATGAAAAGATGTGAGATGGTGGTACTTGGAGTGTAGACTACATGAACGAAAGGACACACAAACAGATGCATGGATGGACGCATGAACGGACGCAGGGGCGGATGCATGAAAGAACGCAGGGACGGGCGCACAAACAGACGCATGGACGGTCACACAGACGGACGCATGGACGGACGAATGCTTCGCCCCACTCTCCATCATTCACTCCGTGGATATGCTGCCATTTTTTTCCAAGCCCGTTATTAAATGGACGCCTGCAGCGCTTCGCTTCATGCGTGTAAACTGACCGGAACTGTAGATCAGATTCGAGAACACTCCAACACCTCGGTACGCGGCATAACACGCGCAACAGTTTTAAAACACAATCTGCCACCGTCATTGTGAAATACATATACACCAACGAGGACGCGTACGCCCCAAAACGGCAATAATTGAAGGCTATCAGACGTCGTATACCTATAAAGGACTCCGGAAATTTCGACCACCAAGTATTCTTGAACGTGCACCTAAATCTAAGCACACGTACGGGCCTCTATATAGACCCTTTTCATAAATACGCCACCTGACGGTGAGCTTTTCGTAAGTTTCGCTTTGCAAAGGAGCGTGGGATAGCTAGCGCCATCATGAGGGCATGGAAAGCGAGCCGTCAAATGCGTAAGTGCTGTGACGTTTGTGTTGGCGGCTAGCTCTCCGTATAATCCGCTGCAATCACACCGCTTTCTAGCTTGAACGTACTCTCCGATAAGCTTTTTGAGCTGCTTCCGCTGCACAATGATCAATATTTTGTACCATTCAACGGGTTGGACGAGCAGTTTGGCTTGTTATGACTGGCAATGCATGGATCCGGCCTGCAAGAGACTCTCATCGGCGTGCCCTCCCGACGCGGTCCGCGTCCTGCAGGAACGCGAAAGGTGTCTGTGAGCGCTGCAAAAAACGCGCATCAGCGTCGCTGGGACACACGCCTGCGTCGTGTGCTGCGGTGCCCTCACAATGGCGGCGACAGACTGTAGTTCACGTCCGCAGCGCTAGGGGCGGCCGTTTTCAAAAAGGGTCTATAGCATTTCACCTGCAACACAAATATTTGCCGCCGTTCGACACCGTGACCTTCGCGCCAGCAGTAGAGCAACACTGTTCGTTCATCTATCCATTCACTTTATTATTTAAAAGGTCTCAGGTTTACATGACATATATAGACCACGGCTAAAAGACCACCGTGGCGGGTAACCAGAACTGCCCCGTGTCGATATATAATGTATACCACCTGACGGCGTATTATGCGCCATGTGCCCTTGCAAAGAATTACGCGAGCCGCCCGGCAATCAGCGGTGAACAATAGAAGATGAATAGATGAATAATAGAAGCTTTCTTCGCCAGTTGTAACTGAAGCCGCAACAACGCCTGCGAGCGTTTCCGGTGCGGCGCGGACGCGTACCGGAAGAGGTGTCTCGTACACCTGCCTATTATTACGATCATTACGGACGCCTGTCCTTGGTCGCATAGTACGTGTTGTATGGCAGCAAGCTGTATACTACTCCCGCCGTGGTGGCATATATAGCTTTGAGCAGCGGCGACACAAGAGGGCGTGGATTCGGTTCGAGCTGCACGTATATACGACCGCTGCGCAAGTTTATGTACGTGGAGCTTGGACACGACGCGCATAATGTGCTTTAACTTGAACTTCTCCACGTAGAAAACAGCCGAGCAACGACACACCGAGGATCACTTAAAACTAAGGCCTATATACAAACGACGTATACAAGCAAACCAGATTAATCTTTGGAATCGCCCTGTTTCGCTCTGACCGACTGGACTTGCTCTCCTGACGCCGACAAGAGCTCTCGCAAGTGGTGACCCGTCCTCGGACTCCTGCGACCGTGTTTCCGTCTTTTCTTATCTCTCCTATCCCCTCGATATGTCGTCGCTCTCTCTGGCTTCCCTCATCTCTCTTTCTCTACACCTTTATTCCTATTCTTTTAATCCCTCCTCACCCCCATCCCTTGTGAGCTACTGTTGAGGTGTCGCACCCTGATGCAGACAGTTGCGGGGCTCACTTTTCTTTTCCCTCTCCTAAATCTAAACACCCCCCCCCCCCCCCCCTGTTTCCCTGTTTCAGGCTATGCGCGGGCTTAGTGCGAGCTTCGCATTCCCAACCCCTCCTTTTTTTTTTCTTTTATCCTGTTTCCCACGACATAATTAAGCAAACACGAACGAATCCGCGGTGTAATAAGCTTTCACGACCACCGCGGGCGTCGTCGAAACTTTCCTTGCTTCAGTTCCAAGATCGCAGTAATTTCTGCGCTAATCTCCACGCGGCGCGGCTGCGCCCAGCGTGCTCTGGCTGCGATAACAATCTTCGCTGCAGGATTTAATGGCCAGCTCCTCCAACACGGCCGGTGGAGAGACGCGCTGCACTGACGCCACTCGTCCGTTTTATCTTTCGCTCTTCCCTCTAATCTTCACGAGATAAGGAAAAGCGCCGCTGTGCGCGTCGGAAAAGCGACCATGCAGCGGCAGCCGTTCGAAATAGCGATAAGCTCACACGCGCTGCCGAAGAAGACGTTCGCAGCGAAAAAGAAAAAAAGACAATGAAGAGAACAGCCTTCTCGAGTAAAGGAGCGGATCGGTGCAGTTGCGTAGTAAGTATAACCCCACACTACGCGAATGCGGACCCCGCGATGAGAAGTGGGCGAGGAGATAAGACGCAGGTAAAATCCAGGTCAGTCGGCGCGTGGCGTACGAGTGTACGCGCACGCGCCAGACACGTGCCGTTAACGAGAACGAACATTGGTGAAAAGATGAGCTTATGTAGATAAGAAGGGCAGTTATTTCGAGTCGTCAAACTTTAGCGCTAACGCACGCAAGCAGAGCGTGAAAGCCTGCTGCGTCAGCCGATAGACGAGAAATATCGTACATAGGCTGTCCTGCTGCACCGGCCAGAAGACACCCCGAATCTTATAAGTATATACGCGCTCGCACACACACTCATATGGGGAGGGCAGGGTATTGTATATATGCATGCGCACATACAAACACCCTCACGAACGTGAATTCGAGTACGGTTGAACCCGCCGCCCCCCACTACGTACGCCCCCGCTCCAATGAAGCGAGTATATACAATTTCCGTGCACACTAAATTTGGAAAGGTATTACGATAACTACAAGCGTGATCTTCATGACTGCCGGGGACTAGTCTCTTTGGTCTAGTGGTTATGGTATACTCGACTGTCGAGCCGAAGGTCGCGGGGTCGAATCCCGACAGCGGCGTCCACATTTCGATGGAGGCAAAATAAAAGAGGCCCGTGTGCTGATTTATAGACTCAAGTGCACGTCAAATAACCCAATAAAGGTAGTCGAAAGTTTTGGTATGGCAGTGTTGATTCTATCGCAAGCGCTGGCGGACCACCAGTTGTGGAAGAAGAAGCGCTGCATGCAGCGAGCACGAGGAACGAAAAAAGGTCGTCAAAGTAGCAGCAAGGTCTTGATGACCTTACTCAATAAGGGCCTCTTTTGGGAGCGAAGCTTCTTGGCGTGTGCGAACGTGAACTAGCCACCCTCCGCCACATCATGTGGGGAGGGTGTAACAGTGGTGTGAACAATGGGAATGGGCAGTGCCAGGACGCCACGTATCCCGAAAAGGTGGGAGCATGGATACGCTCTTAAGACTCAACCACACAACGAAGGGCCATCCAGCGGCTTGAGGAGGCCCTGGCAAAGCAGAGGAGAAAGGGAGCCGATGCCCCGGAGAACGGGAGCGGATGGAGCCCGAGTATCCAACGCCTAGCCGGAGCACAACGTCCTCAAGATCTAGGGCCTCGGACTATAGGACTATTAACCATAGTCTTTAGATAGGGAATACCCGCGCCCTGCGCGGCCGGTGACTTCCCGCACGCCGGATGCGCGAAAAATGTTGTTTCTCTCTCTCTCTCTCTCTCTTACGCCGTGGGTCGTACGTTCCGTGTTTGTAGTAATTGGATTGGGTGTGTACCATGCATAGAGGCTATCATCATCATCATCATCATCATCATCATCATCATCATTATCAAACACACTCACTCTCCCTTGGAGATGAAAAAGAAAGGAAAAAGGAAAGGATGTGAAGAAGAAACGAGGGTGGCGACACCCAAGTCCGCGCGGACCGCCGTCGTACATGGCACAGTTACTATACAGTATGTAATTATACCAGAGACGTGCAACGGAGTCACGCGTCGCGTGACACGCTCACAACCAAAGAAGTCCGCGCGTGCGCCCTCGGCCGTCCAACAGCACTGCCGCACGCCAAACATCGTCGTCCTCCCTCGCTGGCAAATAAAAAGAACGGGGGACCGAGAGCCAAGGTCGCCCGACGGGGGGCACTGCTGACGCCGCCGCTGTAAGGTCCCTATATTTACGCCGCTGCACGTGGAAGAGTTCGCGGTGGATGTGCGGGCACTGCGCGGCGACACACGACACGATATGAAAATCACCCCTTGTGTGCTCCCGCATGCAGCGTACAATTCTATTCTTTCGGCAGTACACGCCAAGTACTAACTAGTACACGCAACGGGAGTTAAGACAATGCCTTTCTTGCAGCCACTCTCTGTCACTATAGGGATGACCATGCCCGATAGTCCGATAGTGGACACTTGCGATTGTATCCAGATACCGCATTCATCCGGGTAGTATGGGCTCACTGCGACGTTTGCGAATGGCTGGACGATGCTAGCTATCTGCAATTATAAAAGTAAGGCTGTCTTCATCCAATCTCTGTCTGATAATTCATTAGTTAACATTCTTACTCAATATTTAATGGGGAGGGGGGGAAGGTGAGACACTTGAATCTGCCTAGATGTCCAAGTGAACAAAAAATAGAGTAAATATAAAAGTTAGTATATAGAACCAAGCTGCGAGGAAGTTTGGAAAATTCGCTATACCCCAGAGATTTCTTTCCAAGGAATATACACACATGCTGTCGTCGGCGTAGTACACTAATACACGCACACGACAGCGCTGATGACAGTAGTGAAGCCACTCGCTCATTTCAGAAGGGACGAGTCACGGCCGGTGTATAAGGGCGTGAACGCACGTGTAGACACAGCGCGGTCTGCACGCAAAGGCCACACCTTCGGCCCACGCATGACAACGCACGGCGAAGGGGGTCCTCGGGCGTCCTTTCATTTAGTGCGCATGCACACGCCTCGTGAACGAGCATGAATAAATCTACAGAAGTGGTCGCACATGTATACGCATCACATCACTGCCCTGGCATGCATCTAACCATTATATAGTGTCATTGTGCCCGCCTATACACACCAGAGCGACCACAATTAGGCCCAACGCACGCATGCATGCCTCCATGCAATGTTGATGCATGCAATTGCCATTGCAGCGCGCATTTCGCAATGCATATGCTGCATAGCTACAGCTTCCGCGCATGCGCACACTGCAAGCCTCGCTCGTCTTTCTGGGAACGCGGTGAATAAAAGAAATGGCGCGCAAGGTCGTCCATTAACATCGGCGCGCTATATCCTTCTATCCTATCGTGCTTTTCTTTGGTTGGATGAATTGTATTTCCTTTCCTTTTTTTTTCTTTTCTTAATTATAGAACGGTCGGCGCTCACATGTACGTCACTGCGGCCATGCACACAAATTTAAACGCGTGCGATAAGGGAGAGGCCTGTTAAGAGGCTACTAACTATTGCTAAGGTGGACAGGAAATAGATGGCCCACTACAAGAACACCCTATATGATCCCGATATATGTTATCTATATATAAACGCGAACGGACCCGATGTTTGTAGGTTGGAAACGTCACCCGTTAATCTGACATAATGGTAATAGCAGCGCAGACGTCGATGTTAATTGTCAAGACAGTTCAGTCATTGAATTGAGATCGAATAAAGACCACGGGTACAAATATTTGCCCTTGTGGCGTGTTGGCTATATACTACGTCGCATTTCAGTCTATCAGATTCATTTACCTAGTTCGTGAAGTTTTATTTATATGTTTATTTATGTATACCCTTTATGCTTATTTATTATGTTTGTTTATTTATAACCTCGACCTTTAGGTACACCATCGTTCTTAAGGACTGACCTATTGATAAACGGCTTCCGTGCTTGCAGAGATCGAACCCTGGATTTCAGGTTAACGAACGGGAAAATATGTCAATGATTCACGAAACTAAAACGGAAACTACGTCACCGCCACGATCGATCACTAGATACGGACATGCCCAGGGCTGAACCAGACACGACACTGCTATACCTGAAAACGGTGGGGCTCCGTTCGACGAGACCACGGGACTATACGATTCGTGGCTCAATGGGCCCAACTAAGAGAACTGTTGATGCGCATCTAAAACCGATTCCATGCAGTTCTTCAACTCCAATTGCTCTATTGCACCTGGCGTTGAAGGTCGGCGCCTTCAGCGCCAGGTGCGGTGGAGCACACGGTGTGTAATCACCATTTTCACTAGTATACCGCACCACGACAGGACACACACAAAGGAGAGATGCACACACACACAGCGCTAGCTTGCAACTAATATTTTATTTGCGATCACACACGCTGTTTATACAACAGTAGACCGATAAAACCTGGATAATGTCACGTCAAGAATACAGCACAGCCCATGCACGTGTCATCACCGATAGCGACAATCGGCACTAGCCCTTCAAAGTGAAGATTCCAGATACCTATTTTCTTTAGATGATAATGCTACGGAAGCCACACTCACACATTTTTCTTTCATTTTGTCCATTACAAAAGCTTCAATAATTTCACGTGTGGTTCTGTCACGGGCCTTAAAGATCACGCCATAATCACGCCACAAAGGTTATTGCGCCTGGAGAAATCGAATTTCAAGCTGCGATGCACAACGCGCCCCGATCTCGAAGCGCACCATGCGGACGAACGCGCGGATATACGTTATAAAATATACACACAAAAGCAAGCTAACACGGGGAGGGGGGGGGGAACGGGTATTGCAGTTTTTTTCGGCGAACTCAGCGGCGCGAGTCATGAAGGTCGACGGCGGAGGTAACGGTCCACGTGCGGCACGCCTCAGCACGTGACACCGAACACGCACGCCTCCTCATTTGCGGGATTCGCTGAACTGCGCACTGTTCGTGTGTGCGTTCACATGTATACATGCAGGAAGACGCGAGTTGCAAATCCATAGCCCCCCTGTACACACCCGTTTCTCTCCACTTCGTGGGCCTCAGAATAAGGAACTTGGCGATTACGAAACTTATTTGTTTCTTTTCTTTTTTATTTTCTACTGATAAATATAACAGAACTAAAATGGAGCTACTGTCAATAAATTGCATTGATTGATTGATTTTGTGGGGTTTAACGTCCCAAAACCACCATATGATTATGAGACACGCCGTAGTGGAGGGCTCCGGATATTTCCACCACCTGGGGTTCTTTAACGTGCACCCAAATCTGAGTACACGGGCCTACAACGTTTCCGCCTCCATCGGAAATGCAGCCGCCACAGCTGGACAATATGAGACAATAGGAGTGTTTGGGGGCAGCCATTTCACTTTTGGAACTATATACAGCGCAGCGAACGTCAAGCGAGTCAACAAACCTGTATATATCTATAGATCGTATAGCGCACAGACACACACACGCACGCACGCAAAAACAGGCGCCTAAAGAAGTTTACTTGACTTACGAGCAAACCTAACTAATTATTTTGTATTGCAACAGGAAATGCGAGCAACATTTTTTTTTTAACCACTCCTTGCCCCTTTTTCCATCTTCCGTGGCGGTGGCGGATGCACAAGCATTGGAACCCCGACGTTCTATGACGTCACATGGCGCCAGGCGATCCAGGGATTCCCTTTCGTAACATGCGTAAGTTCTTAGACACTTCGAAAAGTATACACTGCAAATCATTTCACACCCTTAAGGGTGGATGTTTCAATAAATCACCCATCTTACACCTATTATTTCTGCCAAACTTATCCGCACGGGTGTAAGTTCTGCAATTCCACCTTTTGTACACCCATTTGTCATTTTTAGGTGTACTATAGGTATATGTTAGCAAATTACACCCAAGGGTGTTTCCCTGAACGTTACACCTATCATATATGTATATAGTTTAGAGCATCAATACATATCACATCTCAACGGATGCAATCAGACCGCACGCCAAAAGTCTGGTGAAATGATCGATGTTGCGGCATTCGTTTTCATTTCCCATAATTCATTCGCCAAAATATGCTATGCCAAATGTGCTATGTATTATATTTATTAAACCACCCCTATTTACTATATTCAGAAGATTCCTCACATGTTCAATGACTTAATTCAAGGGGTTAACTTTTTGGGATTCCTACTAAAAATATTTTGCTGCCGCTTATGTCCATTCTTCCCTAATTCTCACAGAGACATCAGTAAGAGAGATGATGTTGCACTTAAACATATCATGAAACGATTACACACGGTTTTCGACTGGCTATCGTGCGCGCTTTCTCATTTGAAATCACACTAAGTTTTTTGTACCAGAGGTCCTGATTTATTAAAGACGATAGTCTTTTTTGGGGACCTTCAACGCAAAAATTTTGGTCTGTCTGTCTGTCTGTCTGTCTGTCTGTACATTTGTCTGTTTGTCCACTCTATACGGCATCTGGTACTTGAAATGGCCAACCTCATCCGCAGCGCCCACCAGTGTTGCTCAAGATTGAGCGTTCATGCTTGTGCAATCGTCAATTAAAAAGCCATCATTGCGCATGTCTGTGGCACCATAACAACACGTATATATTCTGCATGTGCGTCTTTTACTAGAAAAGCATACATTAGTAATAATAAGGGCCGTAGCACTTATCACGCTGCGCTGACCATGCAATGCTTGCACGGAACAGGGAGTGTTTCCAACGCTTTGCTAAGGTGGTGGAATCTACCCGTCGCCTTGCGTTCTGCGCTTTATCACCTCTGAGATGGGCGCGCACACCCCTTTCAAAGCCACACGCTTTGTTTTGTAGGAAGACTGCCAGATGGCACTCAGGTCTCACGTGCGACATGATTTGATGTTCTTTTTTCGCCTTCGCTGTACGCTCGAGGCACTCAAACGCAGTGCCTACAGAATACCACTCACCGACTTTCTCGCGCAGAACACCAAATAAATGTCCTGTTCACTCTCTCCACACGCAAGACTAACGTCTTTTGACAACATTTGCAGAAACATGGAGATACGGTGCCAATTTTTTACAATGGGGGTCCATATATTTCCTCACACTTAACTATTTCGCATCAATACACAGGTCCCTGATTTATTCAGTGAGTTATATTTAGATCTATGAACATGGATCCGTTTAAATTGAATGTTTGTAGTATTCACATTGCCACGGAACTAGGCATGTTTACAATTAACAGGCTAAGCTTACTCTGATGCAGCTGCTGTGCACGCATGCTGCGCCGCAGGACAAGCTTGGCGCACATACGCTAAGCACGGGTGAACTCTTCCAATGGGTCGCACCACTCTGTGGGCACTTAGTGCTCTTTTTATATTTACTTCATATGCATGCTTGCGCGTCGTATAATATACACGTGAATGATCGTAGACAACACTAGCGCAATGTACCCGTGCCACAAAGATGGAGAGTAGTTGACTAATTGCAGCATTGTGATTGACAGTTGTTACTGTCACGTTACAATGCACTGATAATCGCACATTAGTATGGTCACACAAAATTTAAGACTTGAAATAAAAGCAAGCGTCCTTCATACTTTGTCGGTAAAAAAAAGCATAGCCCCTGGTTCTTGCTGAGTGGCAGAGTGTTATTTAAAAGAAGCTAATAGCACAGCAGGGGTGTTGCTAGGATTTATGCGTGCAAGGGAACAGAAAGAGGAAAAAAGGGGGCCTGACGCAATTTTTATGTACATTTTTGCCTGTAGTTGCATACGTGCGGATCCGAATCGCAAGCTTTCTTTCTTTTTTTGCGAAATGGGCCAAATCCTGACTCGAAAGTAGCTCAAATGACACTCAATTGGCTCATACATACGTTCACGTTTCCTCTAAAACAGTGATATTAAAACATTATTTATAAATATGACTGTTCTAGAAGAACGTTGATATTATGTATATGTCAAGGCAGCGTTAGTTGAGCTTGTTTCGGTTCTAGATTAACCCCATTTTGAATTTAAAAAATCTCCTCAAACGAACATAAAAAGGGTGGGAGATGTGTCAAGTATAGAACAACCTCCTTGCCACCCTTCCCTAACTTGTTATTTATATCTATGTTCCGCAAGTAACAAGTTTTGACTCCGAAATGTCGAAACAACGCCGCAATAACGCCTCACCCGGGAAAAAAAAATGTACATTACGAAGGCTACGCATTTGCCGCCTGCACACGTTAGTGGCAAAAAAAAAAGAAGACTTTGAAGCGCTGCTAGCAAATAAATATGTTGTCAAGCATGAAATATTACACCATATCTTGGAGGCTTGACATAGCTTGGAAATTATATCATAAAACGGTACTGCTATGTGTTTCGGTTTCGGTTTTGAGGTCTCGGGGCAACTGCGCATCGCCATCGTCAACAGTCAGACTTTGAATCGGGTGGTAACATGTCGTGTGCGTGTTTGCTGCAGGCTGACGGTGGTTTATTATTTTACTATTCACTTGCTTTGTCAGGGACGCGTACTTATACGGCTTGCACAGTTTAACTAACGCTTACAGTAGATACAGTACGTGTCACTGCAATCTGTGGCGTGTCGGCAAGTACAGAACTACTTCGGTGCGGCGGAGTGTGTGTCCTCTGTCAACGGCTTTCGTTGAAGCTTGTGCACGCCACAAGCAGAGTGTTTTCGATCAAGCAATCAACGGACTGTACGCTGGGAGCTACATGGAGAACGCTTTTGGATTTCATGCTATTGCTGAAAAGGTAAGCTTTCGCACATGCGAACAACGAAGTGCAGAAGTGCGTGCCTGCCTGCCAACTCCCGATCTGCCGCGATACTCGTAATTGCAGGAAGCGGCCGTCTCATGGCGCCGGTAGCTTCGTGACCTTCGCTCGCTGTGTGCTTATCAGCTGCGATGTCTCAACAGTCGCAGTGTTCGTGAACCTCGCTTTGGGGCATGGTTAAAGAAAACGGGGGGATGTGCCCCGCGCAGATAACCTTACGGCATTCGGCAGCGGGTGAGAAAACAAGGGGGGGGGGGGGGGGGGCTGAGCGAGCCGAGGTGGGCGAAAGAAATAGCATAATAATAATAACGAAGCAGATCAACGGTAAAAGAGGCGCCAGTTGTCAGTTAGCGGGACTGCAGTGGACAAATGGGGCGCGTTTATTACGCGGGAGAAAAAAAAATCCAGATTTCAATGACTGAAGATAGGGGTGCGTTTTAATGCGAGTAAATACGCTATTGAAAGCAACAATTGAAAAATACTTAAACTTTGTATCAGTACCCCTTTGATGCCTGCGCTTTGCAGCGGGGTGACGTGTTTTGTTGAAAATCGTGCAGCTAACCAAAGAATTTATATGTACCTTGTTTAATCAGTGATTCGCGCTTTTTATGCCTTGCTAGGTTTGTTTATATTTATACTAGTATATCGTAAATAATTAGGATATAGAAATATTGATCTGCTTTAATAAGAGATTGAACAGCCACACTCAATTGCACACATCTTTTTGCATTTTTGAACCATTGTACTGCGGCACATAGAATATTGTAGAATAGAATATTTCTGTATATTTTGGTGTAGGGTTTTGCGCTGTGGTTACATATGAAAGTTTAGCCAAAGTGTACCAACAAACACGCACACAAAACTTTCAGTTAGACTGATACAGCACAGATGATAATGGTGTAGGCATAGTTAGCCACTACAGAACACGCTCGCAAAAAACAAATGAGGATAGTGACACAGGTGGCTGTAAATGAAAGCAGGCAGACCTAACAGCTCTTGTCTGTTTCATGCATTTTGTCTGTGCAGGTTTCATCCTTACGAATGTAAACACACTGATCCAACTAATAAGCCCTCCATGCATATATTTCTGTTAGCTACTTCTCCAATATATCGTGCATTTTTTAAATTACACATATTTATGGTCCAACAGTTCAGAGCTTATTGAGCATATATTTAACTTACTTGTGATACATTATCTGTTGCGTGGCTGTTTTTATGAATTAAAAAAATTCAACTGCGAATGAGCTGCTTATGCATGCACTCGAAGAATAGGATTAGCACGTCTTATTTATTTTGAGAGTAGTCAGTTTTACTCGTGGCCTAAAGTAATCATTTTGTTGACCAATAAGCAACCTGTGAAAGACATAAAATTATCGAGTACACCAAATTTATGTAACTGGAGAAGAAATTTAGAGGTGAGCTTCCACAAGTACACAGTGCTGTGTTTCCAGCAGCAGTTGTCATATTGTAAGTGCTGTTGATCCTTCCATATTGGGGAATGCTCGATGTTTTACACTATTTTCACACAGTAGATTGTACATCTGTGATGTGTACATGTCTATACAACGATCCTTCAAAGTAAATGATAAATGTTGCTACTTTTCTGTCTGAATGGGTTATATAATTTTTTGTATCACCCATTGTAGTGGCCTATTGGTTAGGGTATTCTAGCTTAGCAAGAAAACTTGGTATAAACGCTGAAATTTGAGCTTCCCAGTATATTTCAAGCTTCTTGGTAGGTGCATGATTCAAGAGAGAAGCACTTGCATTCGAACACTAATATGCACAGATGCTTGTAAACGTAAAAGTGAATAGTGGTAAAGCTGAAAGTGGGGAAGCAGGAGCTTTTTATTATATGACACGTTATAATGAGGTTCTGATTGTTCCCAGTTTTTTTTAAATGCTTAGTTGAATGTTGTGCATCTCTTACATGCAGAATGTTGAAAGGAAAGCTCACTATGTCTTCTACGATGGACTGGGTGCTGACAATGCAGTGCACTCATCACAACCTGAAAGCAGCTGTTCTGGGCTCACGACCTCACTCAAAGGGTCGCAGCAGTGGTGGACGCTACTCATAGGGTGCACCAAATATCTTGTACATTTTAGGAACATTCCTCTGATGGGAAAGGCTTCATCTCAAGCTATGCGTCCTATATACCTATTTATATTTCCAATATAAGTACCAGTTTGCCATCAGATCAACAGCAGTACGTGTAGAAAACTGTGTACAATGCATAATGTTAGAGTTGTATGATAAACTGGAGATGGCCTAGATGTCTCCAGTTTAAAAGGTTGATCCACTAATAGGTCAATTCATGCCAAACATCCCAGCTATTTTAGCGACCATCTCAAATGTATTAAAAAAATTGTGATGATTTACTGCATTGAAAACAGTGAAACAGTAAAATAATTTAGAAAGAAAAAAATTTTCGGTCACGTAGTTGCCTTCTTAACTTACTGGAATGTTGTTTCTGTGTGGTTTGTGGGAAGGTAGTTTAAAAGTACTGCTCATTGCTTCGATACCAAAATTTGTCTACATGTTAAGTACAAGTTGATGTGTAAAGGGTTTGAAGTGCAGTAATATTAGTGCAATATCACTGGCACATACGCCTCCAGGACTAACAATGTGCTTGATACGACTGGTTGGTGCTGTATGGTAGACAAAGAAAGTGCTTAACAGCGCAAAGGACAAGGGAAAGAAGAAATGAGAACAGAGCCCTGAACAAACAATCAAAGTTCATTGCAAACCAACTGCAATATATAGAAAACAGAATCTGCGCATAACCACGCAACATAAGCAGAATCGCACATACATGCACCATACGGCCTACCTTATCAACAACCGGTCATGTAAATGGACCCCAGATAACTACCTTCACAGCAGTTAAGAAAAATTGAGGGTACGCTAACACAGGAAGCACCAAGTTGTTGAATATAGAAAGCTTCACTAATCTCGTGCTCGCGCCTACTTTTATATCCCCCGTGATCAAACACTTGTCAAGAATTGGCTGAGAACAAGACTTATTACAATGGTCTGCCAAGTGGCTGGAAAGGAAACCTTTTAGAGAGTTAGCCCACTCCCTCAACCGATCATTCATGCATCGGCCTGTTTGGCCAATGTAACCATGCCCAAAAGTAAAAAAGTATCTTGTAGAGAATCGTTAAAACACATTCAAGATGGCACGTAGCGTGTTTCTTAGTGCATTCTTCTTTCTTAGGTCCTTCGCTGTTGACCCTGTGACATAGGCCAGCGAGCTTGTTACGTGCGCACAACGCAACTCTTACATCTATTTTGCCAGTGACCTTCTTTAGCCTTTGGGAAACTTCGTGTATGTAGGGAATAACAGCCTTGCTAGAATGAGGCTTGTTCAGTTAGCTGTTGCTTTGTCTCTTATCAGACACTCTTAGTGACGGTAGGAGAGTCTCGGCAATGGAAGTTAGCTCGGGATTAGAAAAGCCTCCTTGTTGAAGGCAGTGAATTTGGAGCGAGAAACTGCACTCTATCTGGCGGTGACAAGAGCCAGTTAAAATTGCCTTTAGGCAGGAAGAAGCGATCCTTCACTTGACCTGCTTAGAATGGGCGGACGTAAAAAGGAGGTTCTTTCTTGAGCATGACTCGTACCGCCAACATATATGATGAACAAAAAAAAGCATTTTTAATTCTAGACATCGTAGCTTGTCGTCAGAAATAAACTCCGACATTATTTCTAGTTTCTTCATTTTACACCCGAAAACATCAAATATCTCATCAGTGGTTCGCCGAGAGTCAGATTGATCGATGCAGTAAAACACTAAAAAGTCGTCAACGCAGTCGAACACTTTAACTGTACTCGTGTGATCAAAGTTAGCTATGAGACTTCTTTCATACCGCGCGAGTAAAAAGTCACAAAGAACCGGTGCTAAACTTGAGCCATTGCACATATGTGCACCGGTGAGACATTTGACATTTTTTGACGTGAAATGATGCAACTGGAATTAAAGTCAGAGTTAAATTCATGACGACAAGTTACGATGCCTAGACTTGGAAATGCTTTTTTGGTTGACCATGTATATTAGCGGTACGAACTTTGCTCAAGGAACAGCCTTCTTTTTACGTTCACCAATTCTAAGCTAGTCAAGCGAAGCATGGCTTTTTCCTGCCTAAAGGCAATTTTAACTGACTTGTCACCGCCAGATAGAGTGCAGCTTCTCGTTCTAAGTTCACTGCCTTCAACAAGCAGGCCTTTCTAATTCCCTGCTAACTTCTATTGCCGAGACTCTCCTAACGTCACTAAGATTGCCTGATAAGACACAAAGCAAGAGCTAACTCAACAAGCCTCATTCTAGCAAGGCTGTTATTCCCTACGTACACGAAGTTTCCCAAAGGCTAAAGAAGGCCGCTGGAAAAATAGGTGTAAGAGTTGCGTTGTGCGCACGCGACAAGCTCGCTGGCCTATGTCGCAGGGTCAACAGCGAAGGACCTGAGAAAGAAGCATGCACTAAGAAACACGCTATGCACCATGTTGAATGTGTTTTAGCGATTCTCTACAAGATATTATTTACTTGTGGGCATTGGCCAAACAGGGTGATGCCTCAATGATCGGTTGAGGGAGCAGGCTAACTCTCTAAAAGGTTTCCTTCCCAGCCACTTGGTAGACCATTGTAATAAGTCTTGTTGACAGCCAATTCTTGACAAGTGTTTGATCACGGGGGATATAAAAATCGGCGCGAGCACGAGATTAGTGAAGCTTTCTATATTCAAGAACTTGATGCTTCCTGTCTTAGCGCACCCTCAATTTTTTTAACTGCTGTGAAGTTACTTATCTGGGGTTCACTTATATGACCGGTTGTCGATAAGGTAGGCCGTATGGTGCATGTATGTGCAATTCTGCTTATAATGCATGGTTATGCGCAGAGTCTGTTTTCTGTATATTGCAGTTGGTTTGCTATAAACTTTGGTTGTTTGTTCAGGGCTCTGTTCTCGTCTCTTTTCTTTCTTGTCATTTGCGCTGTTAGGCACTTTCTTCGTCTACTACGCCTTCAAGAACTTAGCCAACATGTGTTATTTTTGTATTTTTTCTATTGTAATACTACACTTTCTATGAATGTTTGACTAATGAATACTAACTACACAAAAGGTATATTTTGAGGAAATAATATTAGGAGACTTCTTAAGCTGATAAACATTATGAGAAAAAATTACCAATTTTGCAGAATCGTCATTTTCGTTTATATCGAGACGCGATTTGCACTGTGGAGTGGTCCAAATGAATATGACTTTCAAACCTAAATCGAAAGGAAAAAAAAGGTATTTTCATGTGCCAATTGTTATCATTACATTTTTTTGTTTTAAGGAAGAAAATAAGTTTTGAACTTTCCCATTGAGTGAAATAGGAAATTTCAAGGTGGCAGCTGTCGTATGACCAAATGGGAAGATAGCACCAATGGGAATGTAAAAAAATATTTTCTTCCTTAAAACAAAAAATTCTATGATGGTATATGAAAAGAAGTGTTCATTTGCTTTGAATTTATGTATAAAGGTAATTTTTAGTTGAGCCACCACATGGCATAAATCGCATCTGAATATGAACAAAAATTATGATTTTGTAGAATTTATGATTTTTTTCTCATAAAGTTTACCAGCTTGATAAGTCTAAAATATTTTTTTCTCAAAATATACCTTGCGTGGAGTAGGTATTCACTACACAGATATTCATACAAACTGCAGTACTGCAATAAAGAAATTGCAGACATAACACATTTTGGATAAATTCTTAGAAGCATATGTGCCAGTATAGTTGCAATAATATTACTGAGCTTCAAACACCTTACACAAGAACCTTTACTCAACATGTAGACCAAGTTTGGTATAGAACGTACTTTTAAAATAAATTTTTTCACACACACCCAAACGACATCCCGGAAAGTTTCGAAGGCAACCACGTGACCAAACATTTTTTTCTCTCCGAAATATCCTACCGTTTCATGGCTTTCAACACAATTAATCAGCACAATATTTTTCATATGCATTTGAGATGGTCGCCAAAATGGCTGGGCACTTGGCATGAAATCACCCTAACAGCGTGTCATGAACACAGAAAAAGGTCCTATGCTTATTAAGCCCTTTATTTACCAAAAAATATACTGAAAGTGCCTCCTCTGAGGCACTGTATAGTGCTGCTTTTTTTTCGCAGTTCTAAGGCAACTGCACGTGCTATTGTTGTTTGCATGTACAGCAGCAGCATTAATATGTAGTAGAACTCGCTGTTGGGATAGTTGGTGCAAGTTTGCAATAAATATTAGTCAATTTTGCGCCAAAATGACGACCACACAAACGAAGAAAACACATAAACGGAATGGGCACTCATTTGCAATTGTTGATTTCTTGAGGAAACAGGCTGATATAAACCCACTTTTCGTCAACGCTTGTGCAACCTGCTCGGGCCGTCCCTTACCTAATCACGCTATAGGACACATGATCGCTAGATACCGTGCTTCCAGCTCATACATGATGAGTGAAGTTTTGCTAACGCGGTTGATACCCCTTTTCTTTTGTGAAAGCCCATCGAAATGGCTCTAGGTGTGAATCCACATGAAGTCACATGCGCTCTTGAACGGGCACCGTCGTTATTCTTTGCCGTAAGGGCGTGTTCCCTCGCTCGATCATTGACGCAGCGCCTCGTCGTCTGGCTAACATGTGTCTTTCTGCACGATAGGGGTATCTCGTAAACCACTTCAGTGGCATACTTCGTGAATGGCCACGCATGCTTCTTTTTACAGCCTTTCAGCTGCTCGGCATGATTTTCAGCGATGCACCGGCGCAACTTTGCTAGTTCGTTAGGGGCACGAACTCCATCACTACTTCATGCCGACTCGCCACCTTTTTAAGGTTGTGTGTATGAATATATGCTATATTATAAATATATGCTACAAACAGCTGCTAGTGAGCACCCGTCCTGCCCATGTGTTTTCTTTGTGTGGTCGTTTCCTCACGAAATTGACTATTCAATTCAGGCATTCATGTCTATTTACAGCTTATGTTTAATGTCTGTAGCACAATATTACATGCTATTTTTGTATTCTATTTGCATGTTCAAGAGAACAGCAGCCGCGCCAATTGTGTCAATTGGATACAATTTCCTAATTTTGCACAAAACCATTATGAAATGCCCAACCAGCTGCAATTATTTCTCCGTATTGTTAATTTTATCAAGAAACATAAAAGCCATTATTCAACGTAAGTTTGTGCATCACCATCCAATTGATTGATGTGTGCAGTTTAATGTCCTAAAGCCACCATTTGATTATGAGACGCCTTAGGGGAGGGCTCCAGAAATTTCGGCCGCCTGGGGTTCTTGTGCACCCAAATCTAAGCAAATGGGCCTACAGCATTTTCGCCTGCATGAAAACTGCAGCTGAGTACCTTGGCAACTAAACCATCGAGGCGGATTCATCATCATCCAATCTAATACAGATGCGCCAACTGCAATTATAACTTTTAATTGACTATATTCTAACCTCACAGCAAAAGAAAAGAGTAGAACGGTTTAAAAGAAAATTCTCTCTCCTTTTCTATGACGTCCAAAACGCTTTTTAAGTCGCTTTTGCCAGAGTACGCTTTCGCTGTGCGGAAAAGTGTTTTATGATTTGGAAGTGGCTACTAATACTCGCTGTCACAGGGCACAAAATATTTTTTCCCTATATTACTCTGCTATGCAGATGCCAATCAATAACGAGTACTAGTATGAGTGCTGGCCGTCTTTCAGAGTGATTTATGAGGTTTTTGCAGCCTTAAGCGACAATAAAGAAAATCGTATGCAATTTTTTTTCTTTTCACCACCCCCTTGAGCTCCTCCTTTACGAATATCTGGAATTTCTGGGTCGCCTGTCAAACAGTTTGACAAGCTCGGCAAATACTACTGTGAGTTTTACCCCCGTATTTTAGAACGTCCCTTCACTAAATGCTTCGCCTTGACTTAGAAAATTGATTCCAGCGCAGTCTCTAGGCAGAGTAAGTCACTCAATATCAGTGATAATCTGCAGCGATTCTCGAGAAACGCAGCATCATTTTTAGACAAGCGGTGGCGCTGTGCTCAGCTTCTTCAAATAAGGACGAGATTTAGTCGAGGAGCGTTCGTAAATAGGGAGGTTAGCATTGTTTGCACTGTGGGACAGTTCAAGAGTGCTTTTATTGGAATAGCTGCGCTCTCGTATATTTTGAATGAATTAGCGGATGTCAAATAAGTTCTACATATATTTTTCCTTTTGTGTGAGTCAGTCTAATTTGTTGTACTACTGTAAATTTGGAGCCCCACCGTGGTGGTCTAGGGGCTATGGTACTAGGCTGCCTGACCCCCAGGTCGCGGAATCGAATCACGGCTGCGGTGGCTGCACTTCCGATGGAGGCAGAAACGCTGTAGGCCCGTGTGCTCAGATTTGGGTGCATGTTAAAGAACCCCAGGTGGTCGAAATTTCCGGAGCCCTCCACTACGACGTTTCTCATAACCATATGGTGGTTTTGGGATGCTAAACTGCACATATCAATCAATTTTGAGCCTAATATTGAATATTAGGCTCAAAAATGCTGCGTTTGTTTTTCCTGAGACCTGCTCCAAATTTAAATTTTCTCCCTGGAAAAGCAAGATATGATGCTCCAAAATATTGCTCCAGATGATAGCTTGGCTGCTCCACCTCTGCTAGCTGTAAGTGGTTACTCTTTCACCCTGCTTTTGTGTGTCCATTTTGTGTTCTTTGGTGTTGCATTGTTTCAGGGAGACATATGTGATGCGCTTGATATTTTACATCTTTAAATCAATTATTCTGCATGGTTAATATCTAGTGACACTGTTAAGCTATTGTAACTTTGCCTATTGTTTTCACTCCTGTATTATTGTTTCTCCAGTATTATGAATGTCTGAACACACAAGGGTTACTGTGAAATGAAAATGCCATTTTAAGACTGTTTTGCCATTACATTCATTAGAATATCACTAGCCTTGCATAATATGCATAAGGCATGCCACAACACATGCAAACTGTAGGATATCAATGAGGCAATTGTAGTGTGCATTGATATATTATTTCAGTATATTGGAGGAATAAGGCATGCTGCATTGCACTACTCTTCTTGCTGTTTGTATGCTTCACTGCACTGTGCTTTTGTGCTGCATTGAAGCGTGTTAAAATTAGTTCTTTTTTAAGTGCAAATAAAGGCTCTTCTGTTGTATTTTGATATGCATGCATCAGTAGTTAGAGCTCCATGCCGTACCATTGATGTCTTATTTTCGGTCTTTTGTAGCAAATGGCATTCTGTTCTGCACAATTGAAAAAGGCTTTTGATTAAGGTACAATTTGTCTCTGAAGCCTGTATGTGCTCTTTGTCTAATAAAATAAAGCTTGATTTCATTTTGCATTATGGCATGACTTTGTGAACGTTCTGTTATGCGTGACAGCTCATTTTGAGTGATGCCTTCGCATTCAGCTAGGATTACATGCTATATGTGAGAGCCTTATATGCCGTGCTTCATATATGCACCATAAAAGCTGTGCTAGGGCCAGGATTACCACACTGTGGCAGGAGCCACTACAATAGGACATCTGCACATGAATAGTAAAGGGTAAGCTTTCACGTGCTTCCACAGGGGCCTACTGGAAAGGGGTAACACTCGAATCATGGTATTTTTCGCATGGGTGTTGGGGCATTATTCAGCATGAACACCCCCACACCCTTTTTGCTGTTTGGGAGAATTACACCCTTACACTACTTTTCTTTTTTTAAGGGTGTTAGGGTGTCAGCAATATTACACCCTTACGCCCTTATGATTATTTGGGTGTGCATTCGCTTTTACACCCTCACTCCCTTAAGGCCACTTGGGCGTACATTTGCTTTTACACCCCAAAAAATGTTTGTGCCATAGGGTGTAAATTCGGAAATCCGCCCACGGTAATAGGTGTAGTCCTGCTTGATACACCCATTTCGTGGGGTGTTGGGGTGTGAGTTATAGACACTATAAAACACCTATATGGGTGTAATTTGGTTTACAGTGTACGGGGACATCGCGCTATTGAAAAAAAAAAAATCACGACCAAGAGAGACGCGGCAACGCCTCACAGGGCGCGAAAATCGCTCATCGATCTCGTGTCTCCCCGAAAAATAACGAGAAGAGGAAAATAACAAGAAAAGAAAAAAGAAAAATAAAGCGACGAACGTCGATCACACGTCGACGGTGCGCGGCATAGTAACCTTATACGTTAAAACTAAGTTAGCCGCAGCGTTAAATGAAACAGTGAAGCATTGTGGTACTGCACGTTGAAGTGGACAAGTCCGACATAGAGACAGAGCTAAGGCATTTCTGGGACATAGAAACCATTGGCATAAAGGGCACCGAGCAAGACGCAAAGAAAGAAGAGAGTGTGATGGAGTATTTTATCAAGAACTTAGTGTAAAAAGAAAAGGTATACTCAGTACGACTTCCATGGAAAGGATACCACGGACTCTTGATGAAAACAAGGGTGTCGCAAACGCGAAAATCGCTCGTCGGTCTCCCCGAAAAATAACGAGAAGAGGAGAAGAAAAAGAAAGCGACGAACGTCGATCAAACGTCGGCGGTGCGCGGTAACCTTACGCAACGTGCGCGATTACCCCCTGCAGATACGGTCTGGCGGGAAATCACGAATTCGCAACGGGCGTGCATTAAGAGAGTCCCGTGCGCTTTATGCGGGCCGCAGCGAAGCGATCGGCGGGACGTTGGAACGGCACGTCCACGAACGTGCACGTCATAACTGAGCTGCAGCGATCGACACAGTAGAGAGTTTTAGTACTGCGGAACGGTGCTACGTACGCATCACGCAAGCGCCTTGCGTTACGTGGTGTCCTTTGCCACTAATCGGCTTTTAGTACGCCGTAGTACCCGCATACGTAACGAGCGAGAAGCGTGTTGCGCCATCTGGTAGATCAAAATAGAAGCACGTGTTGTTGACAGCCAATGTGAGCCAATCCAAGTGTTATAGCCAGATTATGGCCATATTTTAAGCCACAGAGCCCGGCGGTGCTTGCCTTCGATGCCGCCATTTTGCAAAACGAAGTCTCGCGCTGTCGCGAACTTGTTCGAGAGCGGCGCGATCACCTCATACGTACACACGCACGCATCTCATGCGTGCGTACGCAGCGGCTGCGTACGCAATGTGATACGTGCGCGTTGCGGTCTGCGCATGCGCACTACGCAGAACGTGGCGTCCTTACGTACGCAACGCCGCCACGTACGCAGCGTACGCAGTACTAAAACTCTCTAGTGTCACGTCGGCGCACGCAACACGCCACTGCCTGTCCGTCAGGCCGAATGAACGCTTATACGGGCACGTTCAACCGTGTAGCGGCAACGGAAGAAGGAATAAAAAAAACAATGAAGCGGGAATTCCAGATAGTAAGCAAAAAGCCCAGTTGCCCAATTCTTCGCATATCCCACTCCCGTGGGTTTACGAGCAATCCTTTATGATCATCATCGTCAACTCCCTGCACATGCAAGGAGGCGTGTGACCGGGAAACACGCTATCATGAGTACAAAGGTATAGACAGCTGCGCTGGTTTTGTATGGTTATTACTTAAAACAGCGCAAAGCCACGGACAGAAGCAGGTCCTATGAACACTTTGTAGTGTCCTGGTCCTTTCTTTTGCGCTGTTTTTTTTTTAATGCAGCAGAAGCAATCGCGTTAAATAGTTACTCTAAACCAACGGACGTATGTCTCGGCAAACAGTCACCATTATCCAACTCTAGTCGACATTATATACAGTCAATGGTCACCGACAGTAAACATGATCGAAAAATTTTCAGGCAAAGCCGTCCATCATTTAGCGAAAGTTAGTCAACACAACGAACACAGAGATTGAATTAATGTGATTTCCAGCAGTAAGAACTGCAACTGCCCTGCTTTACTTCCCTATATACCGACCATAATTGGCGTCGTTCAGCTAACAAGACACATTTCAACGCTGACTATCTTATTCTTCGCATGATAATAATATGCACAAAATGATTGAAGATGTTATGCAGCTCAAGAAAATGAACGAAGATACACAAAAAAAAGAAAACAGAGCGAGAGCGCGGTGGAGATTTACACTATGGCAATTGGTTAAAACAACCAAACTCAAGATGCCGACTCAGTCAGCTTACAGTCACCACAAGAGAATTCAACAAGAAAGTAGACAACCCGGTGTCCAGAATCAAAAGAAACAATAGCTCGGCCCATTTTCATGCTGACAGTGACCAACGCTTTAGTTAAACGCGCTAGAAGGTTCTCGAACGGGGGACTATCCTTAGAGCTTCAGCGCGCACTGAGAAAGACAGACACAGAGAGAGAGAGTAATCTAGTTCTCGTCGTCATCGCTACGTGTCATTGACTCCGCAGGAGACAGCAACAACGACAACAGCAACGACCGTCGTCGTTCGAGCGACCCTCCGTATTCCGCTGAGCGACCAGGTTCCGCTCGTTTTTTTCTCCAAGTGCGCGCAAGTCCTTCCACAGAACCACTGATTTTTTATATTTTTTTTCAGCATCAACGCTAGGGAGAGATAAAAAGATCAGATAAACAAAAAGAAGCTGCCGGAGAAAAAAGACAAAAGAAGTAGGGTGTGTGGGAAAAACCGCGGAGGAGAAAGAGGAGGTCTCGAGCGTCAAAAGTGGGTCGCACGGCACGTCTATACGACGACGTATCGCTCGGCCTCAGACGGGGGGGGGGGGGGGGGGGGGCGAGACACCTTAGCTCCGCTCTGCTTTCTACTACGAGCGCCGTTGTTGTGCGGCTGGACGGACAGACGGACGGGTGTCAGAGAGAAGCACGTCAGAGGCCTCACATCTGGGCCAAGACAGCCGGGATTCTTCTTTCTTCCTCCACCTCCCACAACCACGGACGTGATCAGCTGTTGTTGCATGCAGCGCCTTCGTCGTATAGTTCCACATCATAACCTCCGCGCCGTCCCTTCCCACCTGTCTGTTTTTGTTGTGTGCAGTAGGCAGCTTCATCGATATTTTTTACCTTGGCGTCATTTTCATATTTCTTTCTTTCTTTCTTTCTTTCTTTCTTTCTTTCTTTCTTTCTATCTATCTATCTATCTATCTATCTATCTATCTATATATCTATCTATCTATCCATCCACGGCAGGTAGAAAGAAAGTTACGATTCACCTAACCTCCCCCTCTCTTTCGTCCTTAATTTTTCGCGTTATTCGAGACAGCTGATAGTTCTTTCACCTTCCTCGCGGAGTATTATCCTCTCTCTCTCTCTCTCTGGAGTGGCGGAGCTCAGAACTTCAAAATAGTTCACGAATTAAAAAAGAAAGAAGGCAGATCAGTTGAATCAATTCATAAACGATAGAAGTAAAAAATGACCACCGGATACCTAGAGAGAGAATCTGTAGACTAGACGTAAGAACATGACCAGACTTGCTGATGTTATTGCCCCATGGCTGTAGATTTTTCACCACCCATTGGCAAAAAGATCAAATTGTGCGTTCGGTATTGACTAACACGTCATGGGCTTCAGTAATCCTCTAACTAGTCAATATTTACGCTCGTTTTCTTTTTTTTTTTCATTTTCCACTTTATTTCCCACTTCCCTATTTCATTAACACTTTTTTTTAATTTTCATTTAATGCAAGCTTCGGGAAATCGCTACCCAAAAGTAAATACCCCCCAATAGACTGTCTGTCGTTCTCGTCGTGTTCGTCGTTCTCCTAGAAGATAAATCTCGGCATCAGTTTGTGGTAATCCGTCATTGACAAAGCTACGGCCCCATCGGACAAGTACGGCGGAAAGAAGGAAAAGACACGACAAGACAGTTGTGAGACAGCGCTCACGTCCTTGCCTAATCAGCGATGTGGCTTGCCAGCGACGTAGTACGTGGTTGTCAGTCGTATTTGTCGTTGTTGTCTGTCGTATACGTAGTTGCCGTAGTGGTCGCCTACTGCGGTGGCAGTGGTGTTCCCCACTACGCCGAAGAATTCTCACTCAGAGACCCGATAATTCCCTATTTCGATAATTTTTCTCTGCAAACGTTGACGAAATTCGCAGCAGAATTGCCCTCCAGAAAAGTACCGATTTAAGCCGCCATCCACGCACATACATATTATGATTACACCTGTCTCGTGTACTGGCTACTTGAAATCATGACTAGCTTCTTCAATACCACAAAACAAAAGCATGACTTTATTAGTTCATATACTGTTAGTACACTGCACATAGTGGGCTTCAAGTCTAACACCAATAGTGAACTAGTAACCACTCCGTTTATATAACAAACCTCAAAGGCTATGCTTGCATGGTGCATGCGCCAGAATCGATTACAGCAGACGAAGGCGCACTGTGACCACTAATTATCCGTCGTCAAAGAAGAATTTAACTATTCCTCGAATTCCCTGCATTATCAAAAACATTTCCCCTTTTCCCTTTGGTTCAAAAATAACAGACGAAAATTCCCCGAAAAAGCGAAAATTCCCTGCATGAAACATCACTGTGCGGTGGCACGATGCGACAAACCCCCGTATTCACAAACGCTCCTGGACTCGACTTTCACCCTTCAGTTGACAGAGTTGAGCACTGCGCCACCACTCGGCTGAAAATAGCGCTGCGCTACTCAAGAATCGCAGCAGATTATCGCTAATGGGCAGTAACTTGCCGCGACTAGAGACGGCGCTCCCATCGGCTTTCTCAAGTGAAGGTGGAGCATTGAGTGAAGGGACGTTCTATATACGGGGGAAAGGCTAAGGAGGGATGGGTAAAAAACATGCGTCTAAACGAAACAAGCAGTCACCGGGGCAAGAAGCCGCGCTCACAAGACGTCAACGAAACTTGAAATTCTGCGAGATGGGGAACATATAATTCGCGAACACAAGAATGTCCGGTGAGTCTGATTCTTGCGAATGCCCAGTTCTGCAGTTCTTAACATTTCCGAAAGAGGAAAACGTCTGTTTGTTTCTAGCCTTTATAAAGCGAACGATACGAAAAGGAGCAAAGAACAACTGTGAACGGACTTAGACCAGGTTTGACGTCCATAGTCACACTGATAAACTGCAATCTGATAGGAGGGGGAGGGGGGGGGGTTCAGACGAGGGGGACGAACGGGTGTGGTGTCCGATACGCCACGACGATGCAAAACGAGGAAAGTCCGACACACGGCAATTGACACCACGGTCACAATTTAAAAAAAAAGAAGGGTGTTACTGGTAAACAACGGCAGATTGACGGCACGAAATTAATGTTATCTGCGTGTATAACTGAGTACGATGAACCAGCTGGCTCTTTTCTCGCGCGAGCCATCATCGTAACTCTATTTCGTGGAGCGCGGCACGGCCCTCCCGGCAATCCAAAACTTTTTCTTCCCCAAGTCCTTCTCTCTCTTTCTTTTACATACTTCCTTATTTTTATCACAGTACTTAGGAGAAGAGGTCGTGAGCGAGACACGATGGTGATCGTTCTCGGCAGATCGATAAGCGATGCTGCATAATTTAGACAGCCCCTCGGCGATGCCCGCAATCACTCTTGTCGCCCGCCACAATAAGGTAGATCAAAACTCTAGCGATATATATATATATATATATATATATATATATATATATATATATATATATATATATATATATATATATATATATATATATATATATATATATATATATATAAGGGAAAGAAGTGTATACCTAAGGGCTCGTTTTTCCGTGTTTTTAACACAATAATAATGAGATATAACAGACAGTAATGCCAAGGAATGTACAGGGGAAGTTGTTAACATTAATGGAATGTAAATAAGAAGAAAGAAAAGTGGATGAAAAAATTACCAACTGTAAGCAGGAATCGAACCTACGAGGTTCGATTCCTGCTTACAGTTGGTAATTTTTTCATCCACTTTTCTTTCTTCTTATTTACATTCCATTAATGTTAACAACTTCCCCTGTACATTCCTTGGCATTACTGTCTGTTATATCTCATTATATATATATATATATATATATATATATATATATATATATATATATATATATATATATATATATATATATATATATATATATATATATATATATAACAACTGTTTATTGTGCCGACGTTTCGACGGGAACCCCGTCGAAACGTCGGCACGATAAACAGTTATGTGAAAGCGCATCTACTTTCATATTTATAACCTTGCGGCAACCGAAGTTATTTTTCTCCATATATATATATATATATATATATATATATATAGTTTTCGAACAGGGGCTCTCCTTAAAGAAATAGGGCCGAGGCTACTGCACATGCGCAAAACCCAAACAACGTTACGGTTCTGCGTTGGGGACACTATTAGCGGGAGCCCTCGAAGCTTGACCGAAAAGCTATATACGCGTCAAACAAACATGGCAGCACTCACTGAAGCGACGACTCTCGAGTATACAATATGGGGAAGCGCAAGAACAGGTCCAACGCGCCGCAGACCCTATTCGAAAACTCCTATAGCGCCTGCTTGACCCAAAGCAAGCAGACGCAAAAGGCTTTAGGACCCTGTTTTAAAACTCCCCTCTCCCTCCCACGTAATTGGGAATTCGGATGGTTCGGGTGTCTTACCAACAATAACCATTAAAATCGACGTTTTTCAAAGCCTTCAACAAGCTCCCCCTTCCCAAGAAATATTCCCGAATACTGGGGTGAATGTGGATGCTTGGGCGTGTAGGTAGTGTAGTACATCATTTCCCGGCTACGGGCCCGGGTTGAACCCCAAACCCCCTAGCTATGGCACTGGACGAAAAGATTGCAAAAGAAAATGAATCTAATATCCAACTTTTCTTTTCCCGATTTCGATCGTCCGATTCCACGTGGACGCCCTTTTTCGAGCAGCCGGTGCCACGCAAGCAGACGAGAACGAAAACCTCTCGACCACCACTGTGCTGGCCATTATACTGCACAGCGCCCAGCGAGGGACTCGAGCGGGCGAGTCCGTTGAGGACGTTGACGACGCGATCGTACACGCGTGACACAGTCACGACCGAGCTGCTGTGGCGAGATATAAACAACAGAAAAAAAGATATAGGGCAACGAACAGACGATCATCATCATCGTCGTCGGGGTCCGCCCCGGTCCATCAGCGCCGCGAATTCCATTCTCCCCGCACCACATATTCTCCCAGCTGCTCGAGCGTGAAAAAAATAAAAAATAAAAGTGGAATGGCATGAATGCACGCAGGCGAATTCAGAGGGCTGACTGCAGTATTGTGAATGATGATGATGATGTGGCACAGGCACGCTGCGGGAGAGGGTGAGTTCCGAGCACGGCTATGATAGACGGGAGATCTCCAGTCCTGAAGTCACCGACTTGTATATACCGAGTTAATGCATACAGCTTCAAAAGGAACCACATACAGTAACTCTATAGTCTGCACTGAGAACCATTAACCATATAGCGAGCGCGAACGAAAGTTCTCTGCGACGATTTCGCTTGAGAGAGGTATGTTTACATCAAGAAGATTTAACGGCCGGGGCTTGACAGGGTAAAAGAGTCATTTCTGTTTCAGCTCTATATACCAGAACTGTTCCATATTTTATTTCGACATTCTATATACGCCGTTCAATAAGAAACAAGTGTTGAATATTGGGCGAGTCGGTTCGCCGTATTTGAACATTACGAGAAAATTATAGAATGGCCGAGCAGCCCGACACAAGAGTACACGGCGTTATAACGTTCGGGTGTTTTCAATCTAGAATAATTTTTGGGGGGTTCAGCGTTTGATAAAGAGGAACGCCGCAGAAGAGGGCTTTAGAAAATATCCATCACCTATATATAGTTTTCTAACGTGCACCTGAATCGGGCCTCGAGTATCTTCGCCTTCACCGCAAATGCGGCGGCTGGGATTCGATCCGGCGACCTGCGGGTCCCTTCATCCCGAGTAATGGCTGCTTATAGACAGGAATTTCGTGCTCCCCATTCATGTTAATCACGAGTGCACGACGGCGTCGACTTTCCCACACGGAATTAAACATGCAAACGCACTTACTTTGCAGCTCCTGGAATCTCGACGGCGTTTTGAAGGTATATCGGTGTGCCACACGTGTGATGCGATCGGCCCGGTGCGCGAGCCAGGGAAATGACCAGCTCCCGCGCGAGCATCATTTAAATGCGATCCGTCGGTGTTTGTATAGAATTATGAAAAAAAAAAAAGAAATGTGTATCATGTCCCGTCCCAAGTTAGCCGCGGTCATCTAGTGAGTATACTTTTCCCATGCGCGGAAATTTAGCGCGTCACCGACATTCCAGATGCACCAACCGAGGCTCCTTATCAGTCGTAAGTCGCACGTATATATACATAGCATCACGGTGAAATGTTTTTTCAACGCGAAGGTGTAATCACAATTTTCGACGTACAGCTCTTTCTATAAAGCATGAAATCATGCTGTTCAACAGCTAACATACCAGCGCGATACGCTGTAGCTATTTTAAGTTGCACGCGCATAAAGGAACAAGAAGGTGTCTTCTTCTTTTTATTATTATTATTATTATTATTATTATTATTATTATTATTATTATTATTATTATATCGCTAAATGGTGGCTCATATCATCTGGTATGGGATAAAATGATGGGTAATTTCGCCGATATAGCTTTATCTTCATATTATTAATTGTTGGGAGTTTGTGGAGGACATCGGAAATTTCGAACACCTGGGATTCTTCAACGCGCGCCTAAATCTACAAGTACACGGGCGTCTATAGCATTCTGCGTCCGTCGCAAAATGCATCTTCAGCGACTGGGATTCGATCTCGCGACCTTCGGATCAGCAGTCGAACTCCATAACCGTTGAGACCACCGGGGCGGACGTATAGTTGTGCCAAACCGTTTGCAAATGTCAGCCGGTCGCCATTAACACATGCTGGGAAATGTGGGCTAATGTATATAAGGCTGCAACTATATACGCTGTTATATACAGCGACACCGCCTTCATTTGTACTCAACCGAATCACGCATATATGCAGAGACATGGACATACGCGTAGACACTGTATACGCATAGATGTATACATAGATATGAAGCACGAGTTGGACTCTCTCTGGATTTCGTGCCGACCGGTTGTGCCCCCACGATCTCCGACGACAGCGCAGCTCTGGCCGACAGGGCTCGCCCCTACGCCATCTCCTGACGCCGTCAAGAGCTCTCGTTGAGTATTGTGCTCCGTCCTCGGACTTCTGCGACGGTGTCCATCTTTCCTATCTTCTTTTTACTTCCGTATGTGGCTGTCCCTGCCCCTCTCTCTATCTCTATACCTTTAATTCTTTATTGTTTTTAATCCCTCCTTACCCCCATCCCTCGTGAGCTACTGTTGAGGTGCATGTCTTCCCCCTGAGAGGCAGTTGCGGGCTCACTTTTCTCTTCTTTTCATTTAAATTCACTCACACTCACACGAGCCGGTTCAGCCCTACTTCTTTTTTCTTTTTCGAACAAAACCCTTCCGTTTTGTTCACGGAACAAAAGCTGGGACGTCCTATGCACTGTGAACTCTCTCTCTCTCTCTCTCTCTCTCTCTCTCTCTCTCTCGAGCTCGCGCACTCTTCTTTCCCGAGAAAAGGCGAAACAAATCGGACGTCTTATCGCTGCATCAGCGATAAGATGTCCGATTGTGCCGAAGTGTCCGAATGTGCCTTCACCGAATGCACATTAACGGCGTTGTAAGCGATGAACGGATAGGGGCGAAAGACGCTGGCGACAAGGTCCGAGGCACTATACGGCGTAGACGATGCCGCGCTCGACGCTATCTCGGGTCCGATCTCACCTGCGCTACCACGGCATGCTTTGTAAAGCACCGATACGAGCACCCCTCCGTCATCATCACCTCGAATGGGACGCTTGATGGGCAGGTTGCCATCACGACGAGAGATTCGATAAAACGAAGCAATGACTCGGAAACCACAGGGTATATATTAGGGTAAGCCGGGCTTGTGTGAACGTACTGCAAAGTAGCGGGAAAAAACAGGGGCACACGGAGACTTAGCACCTGTATCGTCTATATACGTCGCGGTTTTGTGCCCTACTCTGCAATGAAAGCTATATACGAAAGTCGTCTCTCAGTTTGCTTGTAATATATGTATAGTGCCGAAGCTAGCTACCACTGTCTATCCTTAAAAAAATAATGTGCAGGTACGATTTTGCTAGCGGTTCATAACACACACACACACACACACACACACACGCACGCACACACACACACACGCACACGCACACACTTACCCCTGAGCCGTGCATGAAAACTACAGCGTGCTCCACCTTATCAAGCATATACTGGCACGATGATGAAAAAAACTTCGCAAGCTGCCTTCTGGTGCAGGACTTCCAGACCTGCGATTTAAGGAAACTGCGTATATGGAATGCCACTATCTTGAGCGCAGACAAAAAACAAGTACAAATTGAGATGAAACGATGTTTATTTAGAGTCAATGAACAATTCATTGTTAAATAATTAGAAATGATCTGGTCTCTAAACGTCGACGTTATCTCTTCCTAAATAGCTTGCATGTGACGTCATGAACGCAGCTTCCCAACGCACTGCCACTTTATGATAACAGCTATGATAGCAAACAAGTTGCGGTTAACCCGCTTCAATGTGATAACGCGCCCCAGCGCGTGAATATACTAAACAACGAGCAAGCGATGTCGGATAACGCTAATCGCAAACTTCACTTCTTCCCATGCTTGGTGCTCCAGCTAAGCGGTTTCAGTTAAAGCCCCTTTAGTTTCAGCGACGACAACACCCCTCCCCCCCCCCCCCCCCCCCCAGGCGCAAATCATGATGCTGCCAACGAATGTATCAAATTCACGTACCAGAATATCCAAGACACGAAATATTACATTCCGAGAAAATGAAAATATGTGTTGTCTTGTGCGAGTTTCCGCAATTTTAATTAGCACGTACTTACATATTTCACTAATCAACACGTTGTCGCGTTTCATTTAGACATTAAAAAAATTAAATCGCAGTCTCCGAACTTGCCCCTAATTAGTTTTTGGTTGCATTCATTCCGAGCAAGTAATGGTTTTGACTTTGGTTCTGGAACTCGGCACGTCGAACGACACGTCGAACAGAAAGTTCGTTATCCCCAGTGATACGCAGCACAGTGAGGTTAATTCAGCAGATATCGACTATGCGCAATGTTCAAGACATTTAATTAGCGATCCATCATGCTTTGTTTTGGCCACGAGTTGACTAGCACTACCGAAATCGCGTACACGAACGTAGCCACAGCTGCCGAAGGGTATATACTACAGCATATCGCAGCGGTGCACGGTACTAACAATGACAGCTCACGGCGTCCAGCGTGCGGTGGGCAAGGCATGCGCTACTAGCAGCACGCTCTAGGAAATTCTTCCTCCCCCCCTTTTATGCGTCGCTCGCAGGAGTGTGCGCGCCCGCTCAGTCCCCGATGATGACGACGACGCTGGGGAAGGACACAGACGACAACGTCGTCGTCCAGTCCAGTCCAGCGCACCGGGGCGGTCAGGCCGGCTAGGCCTCATTGAGGTCGCATGACTCACGCGTACGAACCGCCGCCTAAGCCAGACGGGCGAGAAAAAAACAAAACAGAGAGAATACAGAGAAAGAATGGGACGGCGGTAACAATCGCCGGTGCACGCAGTTGCTGCTGTCTATCGCTCACATGCGATGCAGCAGCAGTCTGCGCACAACGCGAGAGAACCGTATAGAGAGAGTGAGCGAGGAGGGCGCCACTGTAGCGACGATTAATAGAGAGAGATAGGAAGAGAAGGAAGCCGATGGGCGAGAGGGCGGCCATTGTGAAACTCTCACACCATTGCTAGCAGTATATACGGTCGCCGCGGCTGGTGTTGGCGCAAGCGTGCATAGCGTATTATCCGGGACAGCCTTTCGGCGCGAGCCGTAGGACCAGAAGCGCGGAATGCACGGCTGCTGATCACAATCGCCGGATGATGTCGGGGACCACGCAAAGCGTCTGCGCGCGTTTGTGTTTCCCTACACGAGCGGGATGCGGGAGTCCTCTGAAGCGTGGCGGCAGTGGCTGCCATCAGTTTAGCGCCAAGCATGCGGGCATGGAGTATACACACGCTATATTTAATGACGACGGGTGAACGGACAGAGAGAGGGTATATGGAATGCTTGTAGACTGGCATGGGTTTGCGCACGCCCCTAAACAAACGGCAGTGACTATCAGAAGAATAAAAACTTGGGCGAGCTTGTAATGATCCATAATGTACCTGCACAAAAATTAAAGAAAAAAAAACCCTGAGGGGAACACAAACACGAGCAGTTTGTGTTTCCTCCTGTCGTGTTCCCGTCCGTTTTTGCGCAGTTACATTATGACGCATCGACTATTTTACCGATGGGTTTGGATGCCGTCATATTGGGCAGTTAACCTTTGTAATTTGTATGTCTTCATCAACTAAACGAGCACTGCTTCGATAGACGTATACGCATGGAGGTTCATACCTGCCAACCTACAGCAGCTTGAAAATTTGCGAGACCGCATTAACGAGAACGAGGGGTGGGGGGCCTTTTTTTTTTTTTTGCATATCAGAAATTACTGAAGCTGAGACATCTGCGACACACTGGTCATTGCTTGCATCCACAGCGATTGCGAAAACACGGCGTTTCGGAGCCTCCGCCGTCGTGTTTACAGCATCTGCTGGGCATATTTTCTCGACGCGTGACAGTTTGTTTTCGCACGTCCGCATCCACACCGCTTCGCGTCCTCGCACTTTCGGAACATTTACCGAAGCAACGGTTCTGCATGATCCCAAACCCTTAGCCGCAGGTTGTGTTCCACAAGAAATTCCGCGCGTAGGCATTCTGCGCGCATGCATCGCACTCTTTTGGAAGAAAGTACCGATGCTGCCCTGCCATTCCGCAGCACAAACGTATAGTTTCGGTGCTTCTGTGAAGCAATCAGCATCTTTGTGATAGCCTCGCCTCCGTGTGAAACACTTGCGTCACACGTGGGCGCCCCTGGTACAGAATCCGTACGTGCATTTCCGATGGAGGCGGAAACGTTGTAGGCCCGTGTGCTCAGATTTGGGCGCACGTTAAAGAACCCCAGGTGGTCAAAATTTCCGGAGCCCTCCACTACGGCGTCTCTCATAATCATATGGTGGTTTTGGGACGTTACACCCCACATATCAATCAAATCAAGAATCCGTACGTGCCACTTTTCCGCGAAAATCACGGACTCTTCCAACACATTTGGCCTTGCCACCAACGCGAAGATCTGCTTTGATTTCACATCAGGCAGTACTGTAATCATTGGAGAATGTTTTTTTTTTTTTAATTTTCGCTCCGACCAGCCGAATTCCATAGCGAAAGGTTACCACAATGCGCTAACGGGATTATCGGTGCTTGTCTGCAGTAACGTTTCCAGCGTTAACAAAACGGCACAAGGACTAAAACAAGACACAGCGCTAGTCCTCATACTTTACAAGCTGCATAATGAGGACGCTTTTTTTTTTTTGATCACGGCACTGCGCATGAACCACTCGCATTCGGGACAAGCACCTGCTTTGTCCCGTCGTGTAACAAAATGTGCTAATTGAGAATACTCTGTAGTTGGCCTGCCGTGCACCTATACTGCTGATAAATCCGACGCGGTCGATCGGTGGCTATGCGGTGCTCTGCATTCTAACCCAAAGGTCGCGGGTTCGATTCCGGTCCCGACGGTCGAATTTCGATGAATGCAAAATGTCCAGAGGCCTGTGCACTGCGCAATGTCAGTGCAAGTTACATGACACCAGATGGCCTTCAATTTCTGCATGCAGCCCTCCATTACGGCGCCTCTCATCAACGCATCGTGGTTCTTGGACGTAAACACGCACACCAGATATTACTGCTGCTACTACTACTGCTACTAATGATCTTCAGGTCTGTTATATTTTTCACGATGATGTAGCGTGACGCAATAAAACTTCGCTTCAGAGTGGCACGCTCAGTAGGACGCATTTTCGCGTAATCAGTAAAATACAATTTCACAATCCCCGAAAGCACCCCTCTTACCGCGACACGACGCTTGGTAAGTAAAAAAAAAAAAAACGCGCGAAAAGAAAATGCTGGTGGCGACTCCCCCTCGACATTCCCGCCCCAAAACACCGTGACGTAAAAGAATTTCGAAGACATCTATATACTGTGTCGTATGTAGCTTTAAATCAATAAAAATGAACTACACTGTAATCCGTGGGGTGCATTAGCGCCCACGGATTACAGTGTAGTTCATTTTACAGTGTAGTTCACGTAATCCGTGGGTGCTAATTTACGTGCCAAGTTTCAGAAAATTTCATCGAGCCAATGCCAAGAAAATACCGAAACTACATTTTCGAAGTTTCTTACGCAACGCACGGAGATTTTGGCGCGAAGCTTAAAAATGCAGCTCTCGATTTTTTCCACCAGCGATGATACTCATGACAGTGAAACACGTGGCATTAGAGTTCCCAGAGTTCATTCGATTCGTCAATTTAAGCCAAGTGTCGCTTTGAAGCTACTACGGAGGAGTATTGCCTAGTTCACACTGAAACCATAGAGAAAGAACCTTTTTTTATTTCTCTATGCTGAAACATTCGCTGTCTACAGCGACCGAAATTCCCATGCCGCCGAAACGCAGCGTCCTTCGCACTGGATGCGCCCCGCGCCGCCGAATATGCCATCTACCACGGGGCGAACGCGGGATGGATGCGCTGTCACCCGGTTGTTGTCGCGGCTCGCATACGCCCCTACGCTATCCGGTGGTGTATACTTCGACGATTCTCGTACGCAAGAAGCAAGAAAAAGACAGTACTGCTTACTTTGCTGGCAAGTGGCTGTCTTGTAGTGCACGAAGAGCAGAAAAACCACCGACGCCAGCGGCGTTGGTGGGTTCGTTTTGCTCTGCAAGACCGCAACAAGCTCGTCGATCACGCCAACAGCAAGCTCGGTCACCTCTCCCACGTAATACGGACGCGAAGTAGGCACAGAGTAGGGTAAACTCCCGTTGGTTTCAACATTCAGTTATACGTGCACTGCGGCATAAAAAGTGAGTTGGGCTTGGCCGCCATTTTTCGAAATTCCTCGACTAGCGCTCCTATTGGTCCGCGGGGACCGATTCGGCGGGAGACGCCGCAAAAAATCGGTCCGAGAGCGATCGGCGGGGCCCTTTCGGCGGATCTCGCCGCCGCCACCGAACCGGATTCGGAGCACTTTCGGCGGCCGGAATGCTCAGTGTGAACGCGGCCTTAAAGGAAAAGCCGAGCGGCGATACGGCCACGAACGAGGAGCGAAAAGCGCACTTCCTCGCGCATGCAACTGCAGCGCTGCAGTCGCGTATGGCCTCGTTTATTCGCGTCTACAGGCTGAGCAGCTTGCTGGAAGAATATCCGCGAGCCGCTGACCGACGAAGCCGACCTGCGGCGTGTATAGTACACCTGTATACACCTGTCGACCTGCGTGTGTGTGTGTGTTTTTTTTTAGAGGCGCGTCGGTGACGCGGCCGAGAATTCTGCGAAATACGAGAACGGCCATTGCAGGGACGCGCGTCGCGGCTGCGTTACACACGTAATGAGTTTGCTTGCGCGTCATTCGCAATTAGCGACAAAGAGGAGCGAACTCGAGACGGCGTATAATGAGCATATTGAACCGTTATATGATGTTTGTTTCTTAGTTCTGTATGAGCAGATGCTTGTATTCATAGTATTTTTTTTTTGTACGTGTACGCGTAAACCACTACAATTGTGTAAGTACTGGCGTTTTACATTGATGCACTAGTTCTCGATGGTGTAGCTCAACGTGACGTGTTTACTTTTCTGTTGTATCTTTCTTGTATCACCCACCCCTGCCTAAGGCCTCATGTGTGAGGCTGGCAGTACTTCTGAAATAAATAATAAAGACCAATAAACTGGTGATATTATTAGCGCGTATAAGCAGATGGTAAGCCATGCCGCCGCGGTGGTGTATATAGTTGTTATACGGTGCTCCGCTGCTGACCGAAAGGTCGCGAGTTCGATACCAGCAGCGCCGGTCGCATTTCGATAGAGGCGAAACGGTAGAAGCCCCGTGTAGCGTGCGACGACGTCGATGCACGTTATAAATAACACCAGATGGTCCGAATTTTTGGAGCCCCTCCACCCCGGCGTCTCTCATAATCACATCGTGGTTTTGGGACGTAAAAAAACCCAGATGTTATTACTATAGTATTATCCTCGACGAAATGCCTTAAAATGTATACTCGGCTGCCCTTAACTACGTCGTTCCGCAATTACTATGATTACATCCACGCAGCGAGTCTGGTAGAAGTAGCACACCTTCGGGCATCGTTTAATAGAGAGTTTTAGTACTGCGTACGCTGCGTACGTGGCGGCGTTGCGTACGTAAGGACGCCACGTTCTGCGTAGTGCGCATGCGCAGACCGCAACGCGCACGTATCTCGTTACGTACGCAGCCGCTACGTACGCACGCATCAGATGCGTACATGCGTGCGTACGTATGAGGTGATCGCACCGCTCTCGAACAAGTTCGCGACAGCGCGAGACTTCGTTTTGCAAAATGGCGGCATCGAAGGCAAGCACCGACCAGCTCTGTGGCTTAAAATATGGCCATAATCTGGCTATAACACTTGGATTGGCTCACATTGGCTGTCAACAACACGTGCTTCTATTTTGATCTACCAGATGGCGCAACACGCTTCACGCTCGCTACATACGCGGGTACTACGGCGTACTAAAAGCCGATTAGTGGCAAAGGACACCACGTAACGCAAGGCGCTTGCGTGATGCGTACGTAGCACCATTCCGCAGTACTAAAACTCTCCAATAACTCACGTATTACGCAGTGCCATAGCTATCGACAGCACCAGAGCGTATAGGCGCTCCCTTGTCTCTTACTACAGACGGCCCAACAGCGGATGACTGAATCTAAAAGAGAAAAAAAAACAGAAGAAAGAAAACTGTTTACGAGCTCGCGACTCGTTTCGCGCCCGGCCGAATTCTGAGAAAACGGGCGGACAACAATGAGACGGCGATCGTCGGTTGGCGTACGCTTGCGTTCACAGCGGAGAGAAAACCGAAACTTTTCCGACCCACTTTTTCGTCGAGGGGCGTCTTTTTTTTTTTTCTTCCACGTTGTAAGGGCAATGCGTATACGCTAAACACCCGTGTAATGGAGAATAGAAGCAACGGGGGCGGCAGGCGCTGAGCCGTAAACAAAGCTGACAGTTGCCGTCTCGAGAGGCCGCAGCTTTCGCTCAACGGAGTCGCGCTGGATGCTGCGAAGGCGGGCGTGGTGGTTTTCTCGAGACTTGCAACACACACATGCGACCAAGCCACGCAGCGCGCGTTGCGAAGTCGCTGTGACGCACGCGCACGTTCAACTGCACCCTTATCGCAAACCACAAAAGCGCTCGTGGCCAACCAGCGAAGTAGCCGAGCGACTTTGAAAGAGAAACAAATTACAAGCTACAGGAGATAGAGAGAGACCCCAGAAAGAGCAGTACGTTAAGCAGTCAGCCTCAACTGGCAAAGCTATACCGCCCCCAAAGAAAAAAAAAAGGGGGGGGGGGGGGGGGAGAGGTCTGCCGAAGTGAGCACTTCAAAAGGCGAAAACATTGTATGCCCCACAAAATGCGAAAAAAAAAAACTGTCAGCGTCAGTCCGCCTTTCCCATTTTTCTGTGCTGCCCTCTGCCGTTTTGGGGTAGCGTTTTGCTAGTGGCTGAGCATGGCCTCCGAGACCAGTACACGCTGTGCGACTTTCCCGCTAGGGGAAGAGCGCGTATGCTTCGGGCATCGTGAAAAAAGGCGAATTCCCAAACGGTACAAAATGTCGACGACATCGCCCAAAACCCCTGACGCCCAAGACCCCCTGACGTCCACTAAAGAAGCACTAGAATGTGAAATAAAAAAAAAAATGACTAAGAGTAACTGAGGAGCAGTCATTCATTCACGAATGATGATGATGAGTTATTCATTACGAAGTAGATGAATGTAATTAAGAGTATAATCGGGAGTCCAAAATGTAAAGGCGTTGAAATAGCTCAGACGAAATGAAATTCACCGTCCAGTCATCGAAGCATGCGGTTAAAGGACCTTTTATGTTTGAAGCAGTGGACAAGCATGTAATGCAACAGCTATGCAGTATTAACGCGTCGTTTAACAAGGGAACCTGCAGCTGTTCGGCTGCGCTGGCGCACGCAGTTTTTATTTATTTATTTATTTATTTATCTATTTATTTATTTATTTATTTATTACATACACTGCTGACCTGTTTACCAGGCCTTAAACAGGAATAGGCATAAAAGTTTATCTGGGAAAGAAAAAAGAGCATCACACAGACGTAATCACATCGGTATTAATTTAGACGACCTACTGTGCATAAAGCACGCATCAAAACATCTTTGTAACAATACAAAAAAAATGCAAGAACACTACAGCGAATTTACCAAGTGAAACATACTCAACACGAAGGGAACCATTCCGTATATATTTGATCAAGTGCAGGCACATACATTCAGTGCCGGTGCAATTCCTTTAAGGTTGTTGAATTTCCTTCAATACGTGCGCTGCGACATCCCGATCAAGAGTTGATAATAACAATGTCCGGAATTTCACGTTCCAAAACCACGGCACGATTATGAGGGACACCACTATACTGGAGGGGTCCGGACATTTTGACCACCTGGGTTTGTTTTAATGTGCGCTGACAGCGTTACTTGATTTTATCGAGTAGAAGGTATACGTAGCACCCGGTAGACGCTTTCAAAAATTGATGACGTCACAGTGTCCGGTGCGGGAATCTCAAGGTGGCGTCTCCATTCGCAGTTTCCTTGCGCGTGTTATTTTCTCGCTTACCAAGTGTCGTGGTATAAGAGTGCTGTTTTCGGGATTGTGAAATTGTACCTTATTAACACGCGGCAAAAAAAAAAAAGCGCTTTTGCTCTTTAGTGTCTCTTTAATCGCCAAGCTGTCGTGGCGGACCACGCGATGCAGAGCGTGGCCAATGCGCTTTTCATTCCACGCTGCTGGTATACCACCGAACCGTTTCATTTCGCTTCTTCCATTGCCGACAACACAAGAGAGAGCTGTCACGAAGAAAAACGGCAAGTCGTTCACGGGGAGTGCGCGCTGACGAAACCTCGTGCCAACAAGTCTGGGGAAATGCGCCAGTGTGTGAGTATATAGTGTACTATATATATAGGCACAAGCAGGAACAAATTAGTGAACCGTCGCGAAGCAAATAAAGAATTTAGTCTCCCCGAAGAAACTATACACATAAAACGGAAAGAGAAGAAATGTCGCGCGTTGAAAGACACCGCGCGTGACGTCACGTGCCCCTCCTTACGAGTCGAGTCATATACCGCTACAGACTCGACGTTGCCTCAGGTATGCAGGCTGAGTGACAGGCCAGTACGTTGTAGCTGGTCGTCCCCCGAGAACGCAAAGCGCTATACAGTTAGGAACTGAATGCGACACTCGCGAAGACGCAACGAAAAGTTGCTGCCCTTTTTCTCTCTCTTTTTTTTTCACACTAAAACGTAAATTCGTTTTAACAACACACCCGCCACGGTGGTCTAGTGGCTATAGGGCACTCGGCTGCTGACCTACAGGTTGCGGGATCGAATCCCGGCGGCCGCATTTGCGATGGGGGCGGAAAATGCTCTATAGGAGTGTGTGCTTTGATTTAGCTGCACGTTAAAGAACCTCAGGGGAAGTCGAAATTTCCGGAGCCCGCCACTGCGGCGGCTCTCATAGTCATAAGGTGGTTTTGGGACGTTAAACACAACATATCAATCAATCAGGAGAACTAATCGCGGTAATTCGACGCTATAGCTTCTTAAAACCCTCCGCGAGTATATTTTAAGCACGCGCCACAAGAGACCACGCCCAAGGAAAAAACATTTACGCCGCGAGTGGCAAAGACTTGAACGGCGGCGTCTTGCGACCAGCGTGTCCGTTGGAATAATAAGCTACGAGCGGATTACGCGTACAGCCTTCAAGGCGACGACGACGTGCGATGCATATGCAAGAAAAGGAAGACTCGGCATTTCGCACGGCCGGTCGCCGCTTGGGCGTGGTTTTAGCGAGCGCACATGCGCGTTGTTTGAACTGAAAAGCGGGCGGTTAAACAATCGGCCCTTTAGGTTGACCATGTATCGAAGGACGCAGGAAACAAATAAATAAATAAAAAAGATAGAGGACTTCGTCTTTCTTTTTTTTTCCATGGGAAAGGGCCGACAAGGGCAGCAATACACGTATACAGCCGCGGTCACGTCTGTGTACAGAGCACGTGAGGAGCCGGTGTCGCGGGGCGATTGGATTGGATAAACTTTTATTTGGTCCTCCAAAACACAGATCACTGTGCTGCGGGCAGCTCCCACGTGGGGACTGAGATGCCAAGCTCCTCAGCCGCCTCGCGGGCTTGGTGGACAGCCCAGTGCTGATCTGCCAAGGATGAGCTGCGGATTGCCGCCTCCCACCTGGCAGAGGTGATGTTCGATATATGAGCGAATTTAGTAACCTCGAGGCAGTTTCGAGCTCTGACGTGGTCAGCCTGACACAGAACATGCTTCTTATACAGCACATCAGAACCCTGAAACTGCCTCGAGGTGTCGCCCCGCGACACCGGCTCATCACGTGCTCTGTACGCAGACGTGGCTGTATACTAACTCGCTCTCATAATTGTTGTGGAAAGTGCGCACGAAGCGTGAAGCGAAAGCAATAAACGAAGAACAGTCGCGGTGGTCCATGTTAAGGGTGCTCGACTATAGATACCTGAAGGTCGCGGGATCGAATCCCGGGCCGCGGCGACCGCACTTCGACGCGGGCGAAACGCTCGGTCGAGGCCATGTGTGCCTCGATTTGATGTGTACGTACAGTGCAAATTCTTATGAAAGGGAACACGAGAGCGCCTGGCCTGCGCGCTCCGGCGGCTGTTCGCAGCGCCTTCAAGCGGGAGCGATAGCAGCCACACAGCCTCCTTCCGCGCCATCTCGAGACGAGCAAGACGACCACTTATTACTGATATGGAACCAGTGGCAAGACTGCAACCGTCTGTCCTTCAAGGCGATTACGCAAGAGGCCGGTAATCACTTTAAAGGGGGAGGGGGTTGCAATCTTGCCAGCAGTTCCACATCATCGATGACGGCTTGTTTTGCTCGCCTCGAGATGACGCGGAAAGAGGCTGTGTGGCTGCTATCGCTCCCGCTTGAAGGCGTTGCCAGCAGCCGCCGGAGCGCGCAAGCCACGCGCTCCCGTGTTCCCTTTCATAAAAAATTGCACTGTATACGTTAAGGAACCCCACATGCTCAAAATTTTGGGATACCTCCACCACAGCGTCCCTCGTAATCATATCGTTATTTTGGGGGATAAGTCGAACGATTACTGCTATTAATAAAATAGATAGACAAACAGGAACAGGGAAAGAAGAAGACATGGAATCATGTTGCGCGTCTCATTACCAGCGGAGACGTCCGATCTTCGCAGAAACGTGCCTTCGACTCAATCAAAAAAATAGAGTGTACACAAAGCTAATGCGGCCTTCTTTCCGTTTTGTGCAGCACAGGTCACTTCCCAAAGACGGAACACCGACAATGACCCAGAAGCTCAAGTCTTCCACGTCCCGTCTCCAACGGTTCCTTACTCTGCCCCGCTGCGCACAGCTGCCGCACGCGACCTCAGATGTACTGCGCGAGCCATCGGAAGCCGTCGCCGTACCCCTGCCTCCGGAGCACGCTGCACATGAACGTCTCGAGCGGCCTGACTTCCCCGAGCTCGTCCCGGGGCACGACGCCCTTGCCGGTGACCTGGCCCTTGAGGCGGAACGCGTCGAGCACCTCGTCCTCGCTCGCGGCTCCCGGCTTGTCGATCTTGTTGGCCAGCACGAGCACGGGGCAGCCGGCGAGCTGCTCGTCGGCCAGCAGGGCTTCCAGCTCGGCGCTCGACTCGGCGAACCGGTCGCGGTCGTGCGCGTCCACCAGGAACACGACGGCGTCCACTGCGGGGAAGTAGTCGCGCCAGACGCGGCGCGCCTGCGAGTGTCCGCCCAGGTCGAACGTGGTGAAGCGGGCGTTGCCCACGCGCAGCTCCTGCGAAGTCGGGTGCAGCGTGGGCACGTGCTGGGCCATGCGGTCGGCGCTCAGCCGGTGCAGCAGCGTCGTCTTGCCCGCGTTGTCCAGGCCCAGGAAGAGGATCTTGCCGCCCTTCTGCCAGATGCCCAGCCGGGACAGGACGTCGCCCAGCCAGTCCAGAACGAACATCCTCGCGGTGGGAACACCTCAATGGCTCGTCGCTGGACGAAGTTTTTCCTTGGCGGTTGTGGAGACGCTAACGCAGAAGGGATGGACGATCTGCGCCGCCGTCGGCCCAAGCCGACACTCCAAGATTGGTCGACCGACTGATCCAAGGTGCATGGCTCGACCCGCTACGTGCATGTTGTGCACAAGCAGAAGCAAAGAAGATGATGACGATTGCGCGACGAGATGAAAGTCCACGAATCTGGAGGTATATCAAACATAAGTAGAAGGTACGTACGTGATTAAGGCCACTCGAAGGTGAAAGCCATTTTCCTGTTCTTGTCTTTGCTTATCTTGATGTGAGAGGCGCAACATGCCCCCCACAAAACTGCACATGTCCCGTTAGCATGACAACTAACCAGGACCGCAGTTGCCAAAAATATTGTTCGGGGGGGGGGGGATATGCATTCATGCGTGCTTATATGCATACGCATGCAGACTTCGAAATTTTCGCTGCAAAAAGGAATAACCACCACCCCGCAACGGCCAGGCAAATAATAATTTACAGAATTATCTTCTACGAACGTTGGCTCTAATCGTGCGGCTTCGCGAAATGTCGCATATAGAGAACAGGTGTGCCGTAACACCCACCACACGGTGTTTTCTATCTGCATGCAGGTAGACGCCGTCGACACCAAGTACGAGTAAACAACGATAACGCCCCCCCCCCCCCCCCATCCCCAAGCCTACTGCTAGAAATATAACGTCAATAAAGGGAGATCGATGACTGACGATGGCTCGAAGCAAACTGAACCGAATGACCCGAAAAATACACACACGCACACAGTTGCGAAACGAAACTCGCGCGGTTCGGCGAACACGATAACAAGCATGTTTTTTTTTTAAGATGTTAACGCGATGATAATACCCCCCTCCCCCCCTCCCCACCCACACACAAAGAAAGTGGAAGTCGACAGACTGAGACTTGCCTTCGCACACCACACACGCGATTTATTTATTTATTTATTTATTTATTTATTTATTTATTTATTGCCGTTATAGCGTTCATAGAACCCCGCTTATAATAATCCCTGCGGATTACACATGCAAATGTTTTTTTTTTTTCAGGATAACCGCCTGACGTTGCCGGGTACCAAATCTAAATTTCTATAAACACAGGTCTGCTCAGGCACCTTCGCCACTGTGTGCATTCTGTGATGAACTGGAAACAATAGACCATTTATTTTTGACCTGCAGGTGGTTTAACACATTAGGAAAAACCCTATTAGAAATAATACCTTTACGTGGTATTGGTATGGACTTATCTCAGCCTGCCATTTTGTCTTTTGGAGCTTCCATTTCTGGTTTCTCTAATGCGACAGTATGCGCGGCCGTCCGGGACTATATTGATGAAACTAATATGTTGACTAATTAACCAAACTCATTATCCTAACAGGTCCACATAATTATATATGCATAAAATCAGATTATTCCTCTATTCTAAGAATAAATTCGTTTATGTGAATATTTGTATGCATTACATTAAGCACCACACTTTCCTGGGCTATCGGTAATCTCTCTGTTAAACCTCCATCATTCCAAATCTGAACAGTAAATTCTGAAACCACTCGATTCTTGGCTAATCCCCCACAGTGGGTATGCGCCACTGACAATAGGAGAACAACAACAACAACAACAACAACATCCTTCTTGTATATACGTCATTTTTCCGTCGTCCCAACGCACTTAGCAGCCGCACACATGGAGGCTTACTTCGGGGGTGAGACACCATCGCTGGCGGATTCGCGTAACATGATATTTACTACACGAAGCGCGGGCATCGCGAGAACAACATTCACGAGCAATGACGTCAGTCCACGGCGCCCGCGGGCCGGAGAGGGATTATGCGAAATGCAGACAGAACAGAGGAGAAAAAACCGCAGCTTCGAGTTAGGGATGCCGAGCCCGAGTGAAGTGCGGAGCTGATGATAATAATACCTGGGGTTTCACGTCCCGAAACCACGATACGATTATGAGAGACGCCGTGGAGGGCTCCGGAAACCATCCGGTGTTCCTTAACCCTTTCAGCCCTGAATTTTTGTTTTGGTCGGATACACTTTTTGTGCGCGTTTTTCTCTTAGATAGGAGCTCCGAACACAACAAACAAAAAAATTGAGTCAGTGGTACAAGAACTTTTGGATTAATTAACGTGACATCAAATTAGGTAATTAGGGCCCAGTGATTAGAAAATGAAAAAATGGCTTCTTTTTTTCTGCCAATCAATGGTGTACACAAAATGGAAACCAACGTCTTACATTTTAGCCTAATACTCACTGAAGCAGCTTCAGTATGTCGTCCCGAAAATGGCGCTTACCCACCTCAACTTACGCGCCTCGGCTTCACGGAAGACCTCGGTCGCGCTTCTTTTTTGTGGCTACTACCTCCACAAATGTGCCGCAATATTGGTGTCAATTGCAGTGGGGATTATTGAAGAACTATGCCCCCAAGAATGAGCAGTATTGGTTACGTTTCCGAGATACTAGTGGAAATGTTATGCGGTGGTGTCAATTGACACCGCCAGGGCCCAAAGGGTTAACATGCCTCTACAATTTCACCTGCACCGAAATGCCGAGGCCGATTCGAACCCGCGACCTTAAGGTCAGCAGCCGAGTGCTTTGCAGCCACTGATCCACCGCGGCGGATTTGGTGCGGATTTGCGTAGCCTTGTTCTTGTTTTTTTATTTTTTTTCTCTTTCTTTATACTCATTTTTCATCGTATTTTTTACTCTCTCTCTATTACTCACTCGTTTCTTTCTTTTTTTTCAATTTTTATGCACGCATTTGCCTGCAATACGCCTGGTGACGACAGCATTCGCCAGCCCGGGCCCCTAATAAAGTGCTCTGCACTTGATATCATCATCATCGTCATCAAGAAGAAAAAGAAGAAAACTTCTATGCTATATGCAAGGTGTTTCGAGAAATGTGTCCAATATAAATTGAAAAATTGGAATCTCACTTTGATTCCACCCATTAACCCGTGGCTGTAAATATATTCTACCAACGTACTGTATGTATAATTTGCTTGTGCCTAGTTGTTTGTACTCTAATTCCCAGCCAAAGCGTTTCTTTTGTGTGTTAATTGATTCATTTTGTTGTCATTTTTGACCAAACTACCATATTAGAACTGTACTGTTTATAATATTTTGTTCAACTTGAATTATACACACTCACAGCGTATTTTTTGCCCCCCCTTATGTAATGCCCTCGGGCCTTTAAGGATGCAATAAATGAAATGAAATGAAATCCACAGAAAGAAGGCATCTTCAAACGCGCACAAACATTAATTACAGCAGTAGTTATACAAATTAGAACAATTAACTTTTTTAGCCAGTGGAAATATATAGCCGATCGAACCCGATGAACGAATTCAAGTCCTTCCTGCGAATATACTGCACAGCGACTTTGAAATTTTCGAAAGGTGGCCACAGGTGATCACCGCGGAGCGATGATAATCTGGCTAATTTAGCAGGCGAAACCGAAACCAACGTAGCATACCAAACGGAGCACATCTAGCATTCACTTCGAAAGCGCCCTCCGTGACGACAGTGTTGCGCTCCCAGTGGAAGAGGATAAGCAAGAAGAGATGACCTCGTCGTTGCTGGCAGGTGCAATTTGTTACGGTTCGCTCGGCGCGCCGACAAAGACAAAGGAGCGTGAAATGATCGATCGCCATGGAAGTCGGCAAACATCGGCGATGCACGGCCTGTGTCGATTCTTAGTCCCGTTACTGAGAGGTCATCAGACCGAAAACACGTCATCTGCGCTCCTATATAGACACATTTTTCAACGGAGGGCAAACTTGTTGTTCATGGACATATATGATGACTGGAGTACAAAGGCTGACGCACGTTGCCGCCGCCTTGGCAGCTGCAAAATAAAGAACGGGGAGCCGCTAAGCGTGCAGTGTTTCGAGAGAGATTTCTTTTGTGAGGCATCACCGGTCTCAACCGGGCATGTAGGCAAGAGGGTTGCCGCTTCATTAACGCCGTTGGAAAAGCGCGCAAACATGCAGCTTATCCTAAGGTGCAGCATTTTCTCTACATGTCCGGTTTCAGTTCCGTACGGCATGTATTGATTGATATGTGGGCTTTAACGTCACAAAACCACCATATGATTATGAGAGACGCCGTATACTCCGGAAGTTTTGACTACCTATAGGGTTCTTTAACGTGCATCCAAATCTGATCACACGGGCCTACAGCATTGTCGCATCCATCGAAAAATGCAGCCGCCGCAGCCGGGACTTGATCCCGCGATCTGCGGGTTAGCAGCCGAGTACCTTAGCCACTGGACCAGCGCGGCGCGGCTCCCTATACGGCATGCAGGGAAGGGTGTTTTTGAGCTTAACGGTTGCCTTCTTCATTGTTAATGGATTTTCAACGATTTGTGTATTCCTCCTCTCGTCTTCGTTTTTTGCGCTTAGTCTACCATAATAATTCTTTGTTGCTTTCCACCACATTGTGATACTTTCGCACTGCATTCAGATTCTTTACACATTTACTTTGTTTTCTTGTTACGTTCTTCACTCTGCTTGGACGTGTACAAGGTCAGGGCCGGTCTGGAACGTTCGCGGTCTTGGACAGAGAAGGCACGTACGCGGTCGCTCTCGCTTCGCCTCCAACCACGCCCCTGAACAATCGGCACAACCTTATGAAGCAAGCGGGCCGGACGGCGCTGGCCGTGACACAAAGGAACATCTTGCGTGAGATTGAGCGGCCTGTCGCAATCAGGCACACGAGTCACTCCCGAGGAGGAGGTGCCCCGCGTCAAGCCTCTTCAGGAAGTGTCGTGTATCTTTCGACTCTCCGCGTTTATAACTTTGTTCTTTTGTTTGTTTGCATTTTTTTTCATCTCCCGAATACAGCGCGCCTGCAGATCACTTTAGAGATGAAGACAGACAGGAAGGAAAATAGCCGGATAGCGTAAGTGGTCGTGAGGCACAACGGTTTCGGACATTATAGGATAGGTGTCGCTGGTTGATGGAGAGATGCGAGAAAACGCACAGTCCTTGCGCGTGCTCGCCAAGAAAGAACCACTCAACGCAAGAAAGCTCAATCAACGAAACGAGGAGACGGGGTGGACTGTTGTTGCATGCTTAGGTGCCTCCTCGAGCAAAAGAACAGGCGCCACGTGACACCCACAGGACCATTTTAAGGATGGGTTTGAGTGCCGCTATATCAGGTTCTTAAGCTCTGTGTTTTGTAGCTTTAATAAATAAATGAACAGCGTTATGGTATAGATGCATACGCACGAAATCAGTTGGGTTGGTGGATACGACGTCCATGGTCTTACCAATTCATGTCGCAATATACAAAAGCAAGAAAGCATCGGCTAGACAGTCCAAGATGGCGGCATCCAGATGTCTTGCCTAAGAGTGGCGCTGGCTAACACTCTCAAGGATTAAACGCGCAATGATACCCAACAAAGTGGAGCATCGAACTGTTTCTTTGAAGATTTGTGTGTTCTCATACCACGAACGGAAATCATGCTTTCAAGTCCTCTTTAATTCGCTTCAATTAAGGCCCTAATCACTACGCTACGGTTAAAACAACAAATCACGTCTCGTATTATTTGCTTCGTTCTATATTATCCATTGGTTTAACTAGTTATACCCATTCGAGAACAACGGTTACTCATCCACTCAGACCTCAGGCGGTCAGCTTCAGATCCATTCACCATTACACCGAGCTACGGCCAAGAGCGGTGGATGGTGGCTGTGTTTTTTTGTTTCCTCTTCGAAGCTATGGTGCTCTTGCGAGTATAAACAAGAAAAGAAAAAAAATGGGCCTCCAGAATGAGCAGAATGCAGGGTTTGGGGCAGTAGCGGTAATGGGGGGGGGGGGGGGAGGGGGAGTGGAGGACGGCGAGGCCATCGTGAGGGCGTTCCTCTCCTGGCGTCGCTGGCGGCTTTGCAGCCGCGGCCGGCAGCAGCTAACGGCCTCGGGTAAATAACACACACACACGATCGGAGAGAAAGCCGCTTGAACGCTGGCCAAGCGAGGCCGAGTTGTGAGAGACGGCGAAGTCTCGCAGAAGGCCTTCCTTCCCGCTTGCTCCAGGACTGCATGTATAGCCGCGGCGGCGGCCGACGTGCCTTCTCTGCCGCACGTGCGGCAAGGGGAGGCTCGCCTGGCACCGCGCCTAGGACTACACCCTCGGCCGCGGGGCGACAGATTCGACACTCGTCTCGGGATTCGCTCGCAGGATTTCAAGCTGGACGGTCGTGCCGTCGCGATCTCCGACGCCAGCGTAGCTCCCGCCGACTGGTTCGCCCTCCGCGGTCTCCTGACGCCGTGCAGCTCTCGCATTGTGGCGCCCCGCCCTTGGACTGCTTCGCCCGGATCCCCACTTTCCTATCTCCTTCTTTTTTCCGTCGCTTGCCTGTCTACTTCTTCGTCTATTTTCCTTCTATTCTTTTTATCCCTCCTTCCCCCCACCCTTATAAGGCACTGCGCCGTGTCGCCTGAAGGCAGACAGAACGTAGGTGCCTTTTCCCTCTTCATTCTAACCACTACCACCACAGAAGCGAGAGGTCGCTGGGCGGCGGTTCGCGGAGCCACGGACGACGATTAAGAAGCCGCCCGGACGGAAACTTGTGTGGTACTCGCTGTTGGTTGGTGCATGTCTGAATTCAATAGTATAAGTTTCGCGCCAAAGTCACGACCGCACTGAAAACGAAGAAACACACAGACAGGACGGGCGCTGTCCATGTATCTCTTCGGTTTTAGTGTGGTCGTAATTTCGGCGCGAAATTTGCTCTTGAAAACTTGGGGTTTGCAGCTGTTGCGGATTGAACCTACGGAGAAGGATGTAGAGATGGCCCGAATCGGACTCACACGTAAGAGATAACAGAGCTTTAGAAAAGTTACCTGGACCAAGGGTAGCGGCCAGCCGGATACAATCCCAGCCAATAAATGACGTCATCTATACATGGGCATTCTAAGCCCCGTTTTATCGTCGCGCCTCGGCCCATCGCTGCATAATCAAGAACTTAAGCTCGCTACAACCACGTTCAAGAAGTCCGTAGCGGCCACGCCCCGGTGAGAGAAGCGCGGTAGACGATAGCCGCTCAAGAAATGGTCCCGCTTTAAACACTCGGCAGCGGTAGCTATAGGGCTCATTGGCCGTCCGAGTCGTGACGTCAGTTTTGGAGTGCGTGCCCATCGGTGCAGTCTTATGTGCATACGCTTTCGAGGACGAATGCCGCGGACTTTCAGAGAGAGAGAGAGAGAGAGAGAGAGAGAGAGAGAGAGATCTTTTCAGTGAGAAACAAATTTTCGCCCGTGTACATGAACGCGCCGAGATAAAGGACACTGAAGACAAAAAAAAAAGAAAAGAAAAAGTCCGGGTTGTTCGCGTCAACAGCGGAGCACCACAACTACCGTATACACCACCGAGGCGGGCTGCCCGCAAGTGTTAAAATGCGTGGTTCATACAGGAAAACAATACAACCCAGTAAGACAATATTCGCTATAAACCAGCCCATTATGAAAACTTTGGCTTTAACCTCCCTGCCCTTTTTCTAAATATTCTTATTCTCTCTCAGACAGAAGCCTCACTCGATTGCTCGTTGGGGAAACAAACCGGAAGTGTAGAGATATAGAGACGGCGATCAATGGATGTGATGAATGGGTGTTTTTTTTTTTCAGAGCCAGCGTGCACCAATATTATAATCAATAACGGTCATATGTACAACGATGAAAAACAGAGTCATTCGTGGCAGGGTATAGTTTAAACAGAGGGCGCCACCGTACCCATACTATAACCAACGCCAATCAGCGCCGACGTATTCGGGTAAATATGGTAACTGAATTCTATCGGAAATTACCCTTATCGAACTTCATCAAATCCCCTAAAATAAAGGTGCGGGAATTTTACGTCATGCAAGAATGTCATACCACGCAGGAAAGTATGACGTTTGAGATCTATCTGAAAGTGTTTGAAAGGTTGATAGTGCTCAAACGCTGTAAAGCTTTAAAGTGAGTGCAAGAGGGTATACAAGTAACGTTCCTCCATTCGTAATGCGTATTACTTGGCTCATTTAGTTTGGTATAGTAAATCACGGCCGCTCTTTTGAGTAATTTTAGGGGCGAAGCTCCTTAGGGCGTGGGCTGTGCGTCCCCTGTAGCCTGTATGTAGCCACCTCTAGTTTAGTTCTTGCAGTGTTCACTAGATGGCGGTACCGTCCCCTGTATGTAGCCACCTCTAGTTTAGTTCTTGCAGTGTTCACTAGATGGCGGTACCGTATCCTGTATGTAGCCACCTCTCGTTTAGTTCTTGTAGTGTTTACTAGATGGTGGTACTTGTAGCTGATGATGAAAAGATGCAAGATGTTATAAACTAGAAAGCGGTACTTGTAGTTGATGAAAGACGCGAGATATTATAAAATAGGAATGATGTCACACATGGCGCGTGTCATTGGTTGAAGGCAATCGTTCGATTTAGTGCGGCGACGTACGCTAGGGGGAGCGATGTAATAAAATCGAGTGGGCAAAATGTACAGAGGATTCATGGTTTACCAGGTTTACCTCCGGAGCTTCGCCCACTCATCATCATTCACTTCGTGGATATGGCGGAATTTTTTTTCTAGGCATCCGAAGTGCCCTGAAACAACAACTCAAACGTATACCAATAAAATTGCAACCCATAAAACGTAAATCCCACACAGTTGAATGGATCATGGAACGAAAGCTCTAACGAACCTATTTCTCGAAATTCGATATTCCGGAAATTCGGAAAACGCCGACAATAAGCGCACTCTTCCGTCACTTTACAGCTAAGCGTGCACGTGGAGCCTGCAATGACACCGGCTATACACATGCGCAAACCGCCTTTATTACGGTGCCACGGCGTATGCGTCCTGCCCCTGGCGGCAAAGTCTCGAAATGCTGCGGTCGTGTCCTCGCGGGCCTTTTGATCTCGGGGGCCTTTCTTCTGGCGATCGCGGTTGTGCCATTTCATCACTCTGCAAAGCACCACCGCCCGAAAAAAAACGGTGGCCGCGTAAGAAAATGAAAAAAATGGCGGATTGTGCACGCCGGTGCGGGCACAGGAGGCACACTTTTGCCCATAACGGCCGGGATACAGCCGTCGTGAGACAGCACTTCCATACTACTTGCAAGGTCATTGTTTCTTTTGTTTTTGTTTTTTCACACTGATTGATTGATATGTGGGGTTTAACGTCCCAAAACCACCATATGATTACGAGAGGCGCTGTAGTTTCACACTGAAACCACCTCCAGTGTAGCGGGAAAGAAAAAGGGTGCGGAGACAGCGATCGTTTCGCTGCGTGCATTTTTCTCTCCCCTGTCGATTGATATATTGATTTGTGGAGTTTAACGTCCCAAAACCACCATATGATTATGAGAGACGCCGTAGTGGAGGGCTCCGGAAATTTCGACCACCTGGGGTTCTTTAACGTGCGCCCAAATCTGAGCACACGGGCCTACAACATTTCCGTCTCCATCGGAAATGCAGCCGCCGCAGCCGGGATACGAACCCGCGACCTGCGGGTCAGTAGCCGAGTACCTTAGCCACTAGACCACCGCGGCGGGGCGCTCCCCTGTCGAGAGAGCCAATTCGTGCACGGGACGTTCGATTACGTACGGAAAAATCGCAATGACTTTTTTCGCGAATCCGTCACGATTGAAACGGAGCCGTCATGCATCAGATATCCCAGGTTCCTTTGCTCGCGTTTCACAACGAGGTCACGTACGAGCCAAACTGCACGCACACGCAACGCCAGAGCAAAAGCATGCAAGCAGAGCGTGCCCGGTTCGTGCATTGTCTCCTCGCCAAAAACTGTGCACGCGCACACAACACACCCGTATATGCAAATAGCACGTGACAACAGCACACGAGCCTCGTCCGCATATTGTCTCGAGGGTGCTGAACACCAGTTGCACAGCGGTAGAGGAGAGGAGGTGTGGCTTCAGTGGTGACGGTGTTGCTTTGAGTATATGTGAAGGGAAGAGGGACGCAAGTACCTTTTTTTGCAGCCCCCCTGCTGACGCCCATGCAATGGGAAAGTAAACCGACCCCCGTATCGGTGATTCTTGCGTCAGCCGCTTTTAGATATCCGCCAGAGATAACGCACAATTATCGAGACTAGAATTGCTTACTTTGAGCAAGAAACGCCGAACCTGTTGGTTTTGTATATACCGCGTGGTATATGCGCGGAAAACAAATGCTGCCGCAGTCTAGCGTGACGCTGACTGTGGCGTAGCACATACAGGTGGCACGCATCGCTTGGTAAGAGATCGAGTGTTGCCAGTAATGGTAATAGTTAAGCGAGAAGATCATAGAGCAATTGCTGGGAGTAAGTGATCGAGATAATTATTCAGCCCTTTCGACACCGCAGGCCGGCACATCTGAACCACTGCCATGTAATGCTGCTGCCGTTAATTGATTGATTTGTGGGGTTTAACGTCCCAAAACCACCATATGATTATGAGAGACGCCGTAGTGGAGGACTCCGGAAATTTCGACCACCTGGGGTTCTGTAACGTGCACCCAAATCTGAGCACACGGGCCTACGACATTTCCGCCTCCATCGGAAATGCAGCCGCCGCAGCCGGGATTTGAACCCGCGACCTGCGGGTCAGCAGCCGAGTACCTTAGCCACTAGACCACCGCGGCGGGGCAATGCTGCTGCCGTTGCCCTACAGGTTCCATTTCAAGCAAACAAGCCGTTAATATTCTGTAACCTCATCTCCATCACCCATTCACACACTGCAGTGTGTTCATCGTATATGTTGTGGCAAGTCGTTACGCATAATATAAAATTTCGGCGAGCTTACAGCAGTAAGACATCAATCATTCAACAAGGCCTATGCAGAGTAACACGAAAATGTGCTGCGAAGGCGGCATTTAAATTAGGGCAGCGGTTCACGGCCCTACCGCTTCAACGCCACCGGAAAAGACGGATAAGTGTGCGGCAGACACGCTATATAGATGATAAGCGCGGCAGAGAGGCTGGAAAAATAGAGGGCATAAAATGGTAATAAAAGCCGATAAGAAGGGCCACCGCTTCGCGCCCCGAAATGGTATAAACAGCCGGGGAGGTCACAATCAGGGGAGATGCGGTCTATAGAGGCTTGCGTGAATGGCTTCCTCTTCTACCTCATCCTCTCACCGCATCAAGTGACGCGATTCGGTGTGTAGACTTCGACGATGCGATCAAGAGCTGGGGCGAGCGTGGCGACCGATCGACACACCTGACAAGCGGCCGATTCGAAATAACGCTCAATAATCCCTCCCATTTTCAACTTCGCGACTTTTGTGTGTTTTTTTTTTAATTTCTTCCTGTATACGCGTTCTTACGAACCGCCGCTGATACTTCCACTGGCTCACGGGGCCGTGAAATCAAAAGCCCAAACTATTCTCGACAAGACAGAAGAAATAATGACTACAGGTCACATGACAAATGCGTGCCACCTCATTGCGCATATTTCGGCGTTCCGCATTGTCTCGCGTTTGGTACGCAGTATTACGATTTCCATAATTGTATACGCACACGACCGTACAAATAGTACGCACTCTAAGCTACCCTGTTACGAGTAATAAGCTGACTGATCGATTGGTTGGTTGCACTGTAACAATATGTGAGGTTCAACGTCCCAGAACCCCGATATGATTACGAGAGAAGCCGTACTGAAGGTCTTCGGAGATTTGTATCATCTAGTGTTCTTTAACACACACTGACGTTGCACAGAACACGGGCCACTTCGCCTCCATTGAAACGCGACCACCGTGACCGGAATCGAACCCGCGACCTTCGGGTCAGCAGCCGCGCACCCTAACCGCATACACTACCGCGGCACCAATTTGATTGATCGTGACTCCACGATCATATGGGGAGAGGGGGGTGCTGTCTTTTTTTTGTTGTTGTTGTTTGTGATTAGGTATGTATACATAGATGCCAAGATATGTATCCCATGCTACTTTACTGATGTGCGCGCGCATGAACGTACGTCTTGCGTCTTTTTTATCACTATTCTAAGTTAGCCATGAATGATGGAAGATAATTTAGAGAGCCTGCTTCCTTTTAACGAAAACAAGCAGATAGTTACTAGGAGCAGAATTTGGAGAATCATTGATTGATTGATTTGTGGGGTTTAACGTCCCAAAGCCACCATATGATTATGAGAGACGCCGTAGTGGAGGGCTCCGGAAATTTCGACCAACTGGGGTTATTTAACGTGCACCCAAATCTGAGCACACGGGCCTATGACATTTCCGCCTCCATCGGAAATGCAGCCGCCGCAGCCGGGAATCGAACCCCCGCCCTGCGGGTCAGCAGCCGAGTACCTTAGCCACTAGACCACCGCGGCGGGGCAATTTGGAGAATCACGGTGCCCTTAGACATACTAATTATAATGGTATCAAAAATACACACGCAAGTTTGTTTTGCGTATTAAAGTCTTACAGTGTATACCGTGGCAGAGTCCGTCGATCGAGCGGTCGAGTCGAATGGTCGGCCAGGCCTGAGGCTTTGCCTGACTCTCTCAAGTGCCATCGAAAGTGCGAGCTTGCGTCGCTTTATTCGCATTTTTCGTTCTCAAGCGGTGCGCATGTAACACGATCACGACCGCGAATTTTGGGAGTTTCGACTCTTGCACGCGTACAGCGATGGCACTTTGTACAAGTGTAAATGGTGGTGGTGGTGGTGGTAAGTAGAAAAAAAAGGCACCTAATTTCTGCAGCCCGGTATAGGGAGCACGGCGCAGTGCCCAACTGTGAATGCGAGCGCCATGCATGGCAGGAGGCAGCACTGAAACACCCTTCCCTACTACACGGTTCACCCCTACCTGAAGTTTTCTTTTCAAACTACCAACTATAGTGCAACAAGTTCATTTACCCCCGTGTTCTATAGAACGTCCCTCCACTCAACGCTTCACCTTCACTTGAGAAGGCCGATGGGAGCGCCATCTCTAGGCAGGAAAAGTCGCTGCATATCAGCGATAATCTGGTGCGATTCTTGAGTAGTGCAGCGTCAGTTTCAGCCGAGCAGCGGCGCAGTGCTCACCTCTGTCAAGTGAAGGGTGAAAGTCGAGGAGCGTTTGTGAATACGAAGGTTAGAGTAGCCATCTTCGCCCCGCCGCGGTGGTCTAGTGGCTAAGGTACTCGGCTGCTGACCCGCAGGTCGCGGGTTCGATTCCCGGCTGCGGCGGCTGCATTTCCGATGGAGGCGGAAATGTTGTAGGCCCGTGTGCTCAGATTTGGGTGCACGCTAAAGAACCCCATAGGTGGTCTAAATTTCCGGAGCCCTCCACTACGGCGTCTCTCATAATCATATGGTGGTTTTGGGACGTTAAACCCCACAAATCAATCAGAGTAGCCATCTTCGTTTCTTCTCTTATCGCAAACGGTATCGAGGGTCAGAAATGTAAGCGCCAGTGAAAACATTTACGGGCACAGCTAGAACCCACACCAGCTGCGGATGAGAGAATCGGAGGGAGAAAACCAGGTGAGACGATAAGTGTGGCAGCTGCTGAAAGCGCTAAAGAACATCGCCGCGATTGCAGCGATTCCGTGGGAGTTTTATTATCAGTGCTTCCAGAAAGCGGCAACCGCCAAAGCCTTACGACAACACCCCCCCCCCCCCCCTTCCTCAGAATTCCTACTGTCCTCCGCTGTTTATTCCTTCGAGAGCGCTCACAAGAAGTGACGATCGTTAAGATTGACCGTAAATAAATAAATAAATAAATAAATGTAACCTGGACCACCCGGCAGATGCGAGAGAGGAAGATAAAAAGAATTGCAGCTGCTGCGCCGTCTTGTTGGGACCACCACAGATAGACGATGCAAACACACACACACAGACACACAAAGCAAAAAGGTTGAATACAGACAAACAATACTCACTTAAAACAAACAAAGATAAAAAGAAAACCAACACACAGTCCCGACAGGAGACATCGGCACTGTGTGGTGTCGCGTTTGAGGGCGGGAAAAAATGAAAGAAAAAAAGAAAGAAAGAAAACAATTTTTAGGGGGAGGGAGGGGGGATGTTACGAGGACGTCCGAGGGACAGCGCGGTCGCTCCTTTTCGGTGGACCACAGCCGCCACCGCTAAAGTAGCGCGTCGCGGAGAGGACACCGACGTAACATGAGAAAGAAAAAAATGCCGCCATATCCACGAAGTGAATGATGATGAGTGGGCGAAGCTCCGGAGGTAAACCTGGTAAACCGTGAATCCTCCGTACATTTTGCCCACTCGATTTTATTGCAACGCTCCCCCTAGCGTACGTCGCCGCACTATATCGAACGATGACACGCGCCATATGTGGCATCATTCCTATTTTATAACACCTCGCATCTTTTATAATCAACTACACGTACCACCGTCTAGTTTATAACATCTTGCATCTTTTGGACGGACGGACGGATGGACAGATGGATATGGCTGTACCCTTCAGATCGGGCGGTGGCTAGCGTAATACTTAGAACTGAACGAGAGGTGGCTACATACAGGGGACGCACAGCCCACGCCTTAAGGAGCTTCGCTCCTAAAAGCGCGGCGCCTTACCCAGCGCCTTCTTCCTCGTCGGGTGCGTCACCGTCCGTTCCTTTACGCCATGCATGACTTGGTTGGCAGGTGGTGTACAGAACAACAACAACAACGAAAAAACGGAGTGTCGTCATCCGACCAACCATAGCGGCGGGGCCATTACAGCGTGCACACGACGCACACTTGGATTCAAGAGACTCTAAAACAAAAACAATGACTCGGTTTAGATAAACAAACTGCTCTCTGAGAACTCTAATGCATGTTTCACTATCATAGGTTCGTTATTAGCGGAGAAAGTCAAGGTTCAAGTCTAATTTCAAAATTTCGCGCTGAAACTCTCCGCGCGTGGCGTAGAACATTTCAAGGTGTATTGTTCCTATTTTGGTGACACCGACTCGGTGAAACTTTCTGAGACTTCGATGACAATGCAGTTTACTTTTATCTATTAGAACCAATTAGCATCCACAAGGCACCTTCAAAGTTTTTGACGTCACGGATGTTTGGCGCGGGAATCTCGAAGTGGCGTCCACACCCGCTTTTCCTTTTAGTGCCGATTAATTGATTGATTGATTGATTGATTGATATGTGGGGTTTAACGTCCCAAAACCACCATATGATTACGAGAGACGCCGTAGTGGAGGGCTCCGGAAATTTCGGCCACCCGGGGTTCTTTAACGTACACCCAATTCTGAGCACACGGGCCTACAACATCTCCGCCTCCATCGGAAATGCAGCCGCCGCCACCGGGATTCGATCCCGCGACCTGCGGGTCGGCAGCCGAGTACCTTAGCCACAAGACCACCACGGCGGGGCATTTTTTTTTCCTTTTAGCGCGTTTTCTCACTTATCAAGCGTCGGGTTGCGGTATAAGTAACGTTTTTGGGGGTCGCAAAGTTGTAATTAACTAATACAAGGAAATCCGTTTTGCTCTTTAGTGTCCCTTTAAACAGTATCCGGCATTCGTAAAGACGGCGTTCAGAGTTATATACTCATATTTCTCTTCTGTTTTCTTTCACCTCAACAGCAAACTTAAGACACTTGCATGGCTGGCTGCCCACCCCGAAGCAGCTAAGGAAAGCGCAGGGAAATACCTACAAGGAACGTATCATATGCTGGGCACGTATATTTCTGACCAGACAGCGCGGAACAAAACATCCCGATTACATTCGAAACTATAGCGTAACCTATAGCAAGTCAATAAATAGTCTATCACTTGCAGTTACCGCAAAAGCGAGAAAGCCGCACCGCTGTATAGCCGGAACGTCGCTATTCGAATCTGCAAGACATTGCAATCGCCTCATCACGTTATCTTATACGCATCGAAAAAGGGCACGCAAGCTTACCGCCACATATACAGCGCGCTCAAACTTCGGGAAATTTTCGACCGGGTCTCTCTCGGTCTTTTCCGGAATTTCTAAAAGCTGCATCCGGCCCTGCTTCGTATACAGTGAACTCACGGCAGGCAGCAGAGGTCGCTCGCTCTTCTATCGCAGAAATATACGGTGCGCGAATACGCCACGGCGTTCGTTGTGCCACTCCCTGTTCTAGCAAGGGCCTACAATACTTTATTGAGGGATCATGGCTCTAGTCAAGGCCGCCCGACACCACAAAAGCTTTTTTTGAAAAATCACTGCGGGGTCGTCACGCCTCATTCTTGCCTCTTAGCAAGGAACTACTCGTTCAGAAGAAGCACTGATTGATTGATTGATTAAAAGTTTATTTTGGTCCTGAGCAGACGCAGGGTTAATCCACCCGGTTAATCCCATGTTGAGACCGTCAAGCTTGGCGGCCCATTCACGGGCCCTCTGGACGGCCAGGGTTTGATCCTTAAGTTCGGGGCTGCGTAAGAGCGCAGCCCACCTGTCCTCGCTGAGGGCGGGGCCGATGGCTTCCCACAACACATGATTGAATGTTGCTAACAGTCCACAGGCGGGGCAATCCGCACTTGGATACCGTTCAGGGTAGATGGCACGAAGAACCGCAGGGTTAGGATACGCACTGGCTTGCAATAGTCTAAGGGCCTGCGTCCTGCACAAGGCAGGATGTGGGAGGGGGAATACCCTTCTTGACAGATAGAATTGCTTTGTTATTTCGTCGAACGTAAGTAAGAACCGCTGTCACTGGACGATAGTTATAGCGCGAGAACAAAACGACGACACAGAGACAAGAGTTTTGTTCTCGCGCTATAACTATCGTCATGCCATATACCAACTATAGCCCGAGCTGCCACACTTCTAAGCTGTCACTGGAACTGGGAGCGGCTTAAGCACGACGAGCGAGGATTTGCGTAACACGCTAAGCGACTCTTCACTATCCGTTCTTTCGCGGGACGTCCCTTTCCCTTTTCTTCCTTCTGGTTGCGCATTAAATCGGGCGTACAGACTGCCGTCGAAAACACTTTTTTCCTGCAGAGTGGATACTTCCGCGCGGGGAGGGAGGTGTATACGGCGTAGCACTCAGCCGTTACGGCCCGGCTCGAAACCTCGGAACTTTTTTTCGGGGCGTCATTGTCCGCTACAGATAATGGCTAGACGAAAACAACCTTTTGCTATCGAAAAGAGCAAACACGAAAATAAAAAAAAAAAGGTCCTCGAGCCCGAAAGCCCGAGCGAGTGCTCTTGTGTCTCTATTTAGAGCGCGGCATCGCACACACCGCATGCAGTCGGAACTTCACGGAGAATTCTTCCACAGTTGTGTGCACACCCGCCGTTTGTCAAAAACGCTGCAGCGCTTGAGAGGCGTGGTGGTTCGGTAATAAAGAAGCGGTCCACCTCGCATGCACACAACAAAGCCCAGACTCCTTTTTTACAAGGAAGTGACGTCTTTTCCTTATACGATTTCACCCACCCAACTTTCCTCATATATTATACTGTATGCCTATTACAAAAAGGTAAAACAATAAATAAACAAATGCGCGTCAAGCGTCTGTTTAAATAGAAGTTCTCAGTGCAGGGAACTTGCAGCCGGACCAGCGGAGCATGCGGCCATTGCGTCACTCTTTATTCCGCTAAGAGAGCGTGCGGTGCGCGAAACAGCAGCGCTAAATGTGTGGTATACGCCAGCTGCATGCATTGTCGTCGAACGCGGCCTCCTTAGAACAGCGCAAGGCTGTCGAGGCTGCGGAGCTATAATTGCCGTTCATGTGTTGCACAAAGGCACTTCATCATCATCATCATCAGGCTGACTACGTCCGCTGCAGGACAAAGGCCTCTCCCATGTTCCGCCAGTCAACCCGGTCCCGTGCTTGCTGCTGCCAATTTATACCCGCAAGAACTTCTTAATCCCAAGAATCTGCCCACGTAACCTTCTGTCTCCCCCTAACCCGCTTGCCTTCTCTGGGAATCCACTTACTTTGCGAACTTACGGAACATCCCTGTAAGTCCGCAAACCATAAGCTATTCGGTCATTCCAGCGACGCAGGCGGCGCCACGCGGCTTTCCTCCGAACCCGACACACGGTGATAAGTCTGCGACGCAGTTCGGAATCGCGGTATTCGTAAGCGCTGATTCGTTTTCATTCAAACCATGGAGTTTCTCAAAATTAACTAGAGGGCACTCTGGCGCTGCAATCGTTCAGCGACCATGGGAATGATGGGTAGTACACACATTTGCCCAGTCTTCGTACTTGCGGGCGGTGAATCCTACTTGCGGCTTCGTTTATTGCTGGTTACGGTTTCGTTTCAAAGAAAAGGACAAACCCTTTTGAACTTCACGACCTGATTTGAAAAGCTAATTCGAAAAAAATAGGGTGGTGAAGCGCAATCGCTGAACATTCGCTGCTTTTTGTTTAGTGAGAAAAAAGCTTTAAGCCACATGAACACACACGGAGCCAGAAGCAGGCCAGAAGTACGAACATTAGACAAATGTGTGTACAACCATAGCCTCCTATATTTTTTTGTGCCCGCGCATTAGCGCTAAATACATACGCGCCATCCGTCCCTTATAGTTTTGGCGCTCGCCGCCAGATGCCGCACCGATCCCATAATAACAGCAGACGACGCGGCCTATGCACGCTTGCGTTTATGACGGTCTAGAAACCGTCTACATTGCATTGGATTATGCGTATACGTTAAGAAGTGCGCACACACCAAATTTTTAACACAAGCACTGTATGCAGAATGCAATGTGAGCTTTGTTATTTGATTTCGCGCTCAAAGCTTGAGCACTTTTCGAGACAATGGTTTGACATGAAAATCTTTTGCCAAGTCGTGTTTGTCAGTCACACTCGTCGCGAAGTTCAGAAAAAGTGGGCGGAGAAACTTCACGAGCACAACCTCCAAAAGTTTTTTATGATGTCCCGGGGTCGAGCACTTGAGTTTGTCACGTTTCTGTAGTATTTGCGCGGCGTTGTCAACGGCAGCCTTCAGTGGCTGATTCATCTTTCTCGCTCTTGCGAGGAAAACTTCCGCGTAATTCTTTAGAGAATTTAGAACCATTACGAGCTCAGTTGACGGATACAGGAGTACACCTGGGTGGATATCTCCACATTCAATCAGAACATGCTCCGCCGTTTCCTTATCTTTCCCGCAGCATGTGCATTGTTCTTCTTCTTTACTGAATCTTGCTTTATAACTACGCGTTCTAAGGCAACCCGATCTCGCTTCAAACAGTAAAGCGCTTCCCCTTGAATTATCGTAAAATGCCTCCCTCCTTATTTCATTTTTGCCCTTTCGGTAGTTACTCAAAGCCGGTTTTTTCTCCATAGCTGCCATCCATTCTCTCGTTTTGCGCCTCGGCGCTCCGCCAGGAGCGCTCGCATCCCATAATAGCTCGGGGGACGGCGCTGAGGGACCGACCGCTCGGGCACAAAGTTATAGAGGAGGCTATGGTACAACCCATCATTCCCATGCTCGTTGAAGTGCCGTGCGTTGCAGCTCCCATAGACACTAGCGCCAGAGTTCCCTCTAGTTAGTATTGTGGGAAACTCTATGATTCAAACGTCTACGCGTCCCTTTAGCGAGAGAAAGTGCGGCCTTCAGCGAAACTACAGAGGACCCGAACGAGCGCTGCTGCCCGAGACGCGCACCTCAGCACCGTCTCGTCCGCCATTTTGACATATCGTCGCGCCACCTGTAGTCGCTGGAATGATCGAATGGCAATTAAGTATACACCCTGCAGACACCGACGTTTCTGACCAACCGGTTCTCCAAACATTGGCAAACAGCTACCAAAGAGGCCATCCTGTACACGGCTCGATCGACAGGTGGCGTGCACCGCTTCAATTTTCTCCCTCCGCGTTGATACATTATAGCACCACTAATTGGATTTCAGGGCTAGATACATCAGTGACGAACAACTGAGAAACGCGCGCTTCCTGACGGGCGACTATATCGACTGGACCGCTCGTTCTTTTTTGAATTGTATAAATATAGAGCTCGCAAGCAGATATCCCTATAGGCATATGCCAGTAGGCAACCGGGTTTCGCGCTGCGATAAATTGACTAATTGATTGGTAATTGACGTTAACGAACCAAACCAGCACACGGACAACGACAGCGAAATTCGTGGTCCATAAATGACACAAACAGAGCGCTGGTATAGGCAGCTCCGCTCAGTTCTGCATTAGAAGACCAACTCTGGGCGCTCCAGCAGGCCAAGGAAGCCGCCTGAGCCTAAGGGCTCGGGACCGACGTTTAGGACGGTGCTGAGGCGCTCCCCGAATGAACTTCTTAACTTGTTGGACTCATTCGTTCAACTGAACAATCAACACGCAGTTTTAACGCACACATTGCATCCGGGCAGCCCATACAGTTTCCTAAATTGACCAGAGGGGACTCTGGCGCTGCAATCGTTCAGCCATCATCATCATCATCATCATCATCATCATCATCATCATCCTGACTACGTCCACTTAAGGACACAGGCCTCTCCCATGTTCTGCCAGTTAACCCGGTCCTGTGCTTGCTGCTGCCAATTTATACCCGCAAACTTCTTAATCTCATCGTTCAGCCACCATGGGTATATTATATAGTACACAAATTTACCTAATCTTTGTCCTCGCGGGCTTCGAGAGAACTTGTGGCTTTGTTTATTGTTGTGTTTTTCTTGTTTCTTTTCGTTCGAATAAAACAACGGACCGTTGTGGACTTTGTGAGCCGACATGAATCGCTGAGCCGGAAACGTTAGGGTGCACGGTGAATCAAGTGCAACTGCTGAACATTTCCCGATTGTGGCCTTGTGACAAAGCGGCTCCAAGCCACGCGAAGTCAACCCGAACCGAAAGAACGAAGACTATAGGTAAATTTGTGAACTCCGCACCATTACCGTGCTGACTGAAGTGCTGTGCGTTGCAGCTCCCATGTGTAAGAGTTCCACCCATAGCGTATCCTTCTATAGGAAACTGTATACGGGGCGCCCCCCCCCCCCCGAAATGTGGCTATAGCGCGGGCACTCCATGAGTTCGTTTAACGCCGACCTCGGCTGTAACCAATTCTTGCAGGTCGGTTAAAACATCAGAACTCACAAAGAAGCCTCACAAAGGACCATGCAGCAGCACCGCCTGCGTTGCATATTGCACTCTCGGCACGTGGCAGCCTTGCCCACCGCGCCACCAATTTTGTTAGCTCGCGCGGTCAACCGTAAATCGCTGCATCAGCCTTTGCGTGTAATCGCCGATGAATATTCAGGCTGTCCCATCGAATGACGTCCCCGCTGGAAAAGCCCATCCACGCGCCCGTTCAATCGAAGCACGTGCAAGCGCACGCGGTGATGATTCAACAGCAACTATACAAGTACACACAACAATAAAGACCCCGCGAATACTGCGTTTCCGTTCCCGGCAACTGCACAACACTCCGACTATAGGCTGCATGCCCAAATGCGCGTCCTTCGCCACGAGTTGGAGGAGCAGGCGCAGCACACCCATCAATCAATCAAATGCGCGTGGTAAAAAAAAGAAAGACGCCGTCACTTTGCAAACATTTTGATCGTTTCGCCCTCCGCAGCCGGCAGTTCGCGACATCATGATGGTGGACGGCTTCCAAGCCGCCGTCACTGTTATCGACGGGGTCCCGCTGACGTCACCTAGCGCGAATCATCCCCCCCCCCCTCCCCTTATATTCCTCGTGGAGACAGCGTATCAAGCCGTCTGCTACCGACGCCATGACGTCACCCCCGCATCGCGACAACCCAGGAAGGCCGCCGCAACCACAACACGAGCCTCGCAGCTGTTGCCGGGCGTGCGGCAGAATAATAATAAAAGAAAAAAGTTTTAGTCCTGCAGTCTGCGATTCGCAGCTATATACTTCGCTATTTCGAGTCAAAACGGAGTTCCGTTTCCCGAGAGATGAAGGCAGAGGAAGAAGAGCGCCTGTGTTACAGCAATCAGGCGGGAAATCTAGATTCTCCCAAGAGCGCGCAGATTTGTTCTGCCCACTTCATAAGTGAAAGGTTAAATACAGAGTGTTGATGTGTTCATTACACTCCAAAAAGCCTTGAGAGGTTCAACTGCGCGGCGCAGCAACCGCCGATTCGCGCCTCCCACCCCACCCCCACCACGGCGGACTCAGAACTTTAAGAGGGACGGTCACTTCCAAGTAAAGACATGAAGGGGGTCCTGGTTCTCTAGTTGTTGCCATCACAAGAGCCCCCTTTCACGGCATGAATACCGTTAAATTGTAGTGAACTTGTGTCAACCTGTATCACTAGGTGCTCGCAGTGATCAGGAGTGCAACAGCCGAATTACAATTCAGAGCAATTTTAGGAGCAGCAAAATTTAGCTTTCGGAGCACTAAAACGCAAATTCGGAGCAGGCTCCAGTAAAAAAAAATACATCAATTTTTAATCACGAAAGACCAAATTTGGAACAGTATAAAACTAGAAGGCTTACTACATTCAGAAAAAATAAGGTATGTACAGTACAAACCATTCAACATCCCATTAATCGTGCAGAGTGACGTGTGCATTGCTATTGCAATAAATGTGGTAGTTCGAACCACCCCACTGAGCAAACAATGATAAAGTCCACATTAGCGTTGGTCGCATCTTTCAAATACTTTGACGGACTTTGCGAATTCAAATGTGGGTCTGCCAAGCTGGCAACCTTGAAAATCCGAATATTAGTGAAACCCACGGAGGAAGGAAAAGGTTACAAGGAGAGGCCCTGACGTCACTCGTTGTGAAGCCACGATGATGCCGGAAGTCGGCCATATTGAGTAGGCAAATTCCCCCCTCTTGTTTACATATGAATGCGAAGCAGAAGGCGCGACTCCCTCTCCGGCTCGGAAAGCACGTGGGCTGCGCAGCGCGTGTGTCGTGACGATCCGAAACTAATGGAACTGGGCTCATCACTCTGAGCCAGCGGGACACCTTCAGCGAAATCGCTTCGTCCGAGTAATAACAAAGAGTAACAGCTCGCTGACAACGAAGCAACTACGAAAGAACGCGCGCTAGATGCACTGACAACGGCGAGTGCTTTCACGACATTAATTCAGCAACTGTACAGACAACACGATCGGTCGTGCGCCTTTTACGGTTGCATTCCGCCACGCGACTGACGCAGCGTCCTGCCACTGTGTCCGTGTTCCGCGTGAAACTCACCTGCGTCAGCATTCTGCGACCGTGGTGACTTTGAGCACGGTGCTAGTGACAGTTGAACGTGGTTGCTGTTACGTTGAGATTACATGCAATGCTGGTGGAGAGTGTACCAAGCGGAACAGAAAAGGTGTTTTAATACGCACATGCAAGTTGTTACTGTACACACACAACACGAAACTACGTATGTGCACATGGTCCTCACGGCGTCTTGCTGGGCTCAACAGCGTCGTCCGTTGTCACAAGCAGGAGCACTGCCCAACCGTCACTGACCTGCAAGGCGTTCGTCGTCATTCAGCTTCGTCATGGTGCCCAACGCCATTTCGCTGAACACTAACTGCTTCATCTGCGTCTTCCGCCGCACGACACATGGATATGCACTTGTTCTACGCACTGTTGAAACCCCGTGATGGACAAAGAGATTTGTAAACGTTGCTAAGAGTAATGTAACAGCCAGACGAACACTGCGTAACCAATAACGCGGCGCAGAGCACAGATATTGTCCGCCACGGCTCAGCACGAGACCTGGGGAGGCACACATTCCGCCGCCAGCCGCGGCCGCTCACTGCTAGACCAGCTTCACTACGCAACACGTAACCATAACAACGCCGCCATTGTGCCTACTGAATATGGCCGCCATGATGTCATTTCCGCCACATTTTTTACGCCCTGCGCCGGCTGGGCATGCCCTCTCCTTACCTTTATCCTTCCTCCGTGGTGAAACCAGAGTCCGTCAAAGCATTGACGGACCCTGGTGAAACTGAGAAATAGGCGTGGCAAAAAGAAAAAAAAGAAAGGTGGCGCACAGTTGTGGCGCGTTTACCCTTACAGTGACGGACTAGACATAAACAAGCACAGAGCGCAGACTAACTATTTTATTTTCGGACGTTTTTCTTGCATTTATACACAGCAGATAGGCATCGCAGAAAACCCGAGGCACGACAAAAAAGGAAATATTCACGTGGGCATGTGTATCAAAAAGTTGAGTTGATTTTATAAAATGAATTTCTTTCGAAGAAAGATTAATAAATGGTGTGCTTACACATTCGTAGCATGTGCCACTTTTTGAGACGACCGCAATCGTGTGATGAGCTTGTCATAAAATGGAACGAGTCATAACTGAATCGTGCATGAGGACACGAGCACACGCATATATTCAGTTCGTCATTGCATTGCGCGTTAACACAAGAGCCAGCAATGTCATACACTGCTGCAAATGATTGTTTGTAACATTTTTTAGAAGTCAGCAGTCATACTAGTACTTACTTTTATGCGGCGTATACGTGCATCAGTAATTGAACAAAATAATACCCCTGTCACACGGGCACCCGTGAAGACCGTTTAACTCCCTCGTCTTTACGACAACGAAGATGCGGTCGGTGTCACATGGCCACCCTTACGCAAACGAAGGTGAACGGAGCATTTCGCAAAGGACGTTCAACGATCTCCCTTCGCAGCGAAACGAGGTACTCTCGTCCTCAGCAGTCTACAGGACAGAGAAAAATTTCGAGCACTAAGTGGCCGCAGTGAAAGAATAATACATTTTAGCAATATTAAACGTTCTTTCGTTGTAGTACTCATTCACAACGCGTGTTTGCTTACAATATTTACACGCGCCAGAGTTCACTTACTCTCAACACCGATGCCCTACACACCGTGCCTCACGAGTCGCGCCGGCCGGCGCCAGCCGATCAACGTCATTACCAGCGCAATATCGCACCACTTCCTCACGTCGTCCGCTGTGTCACTCATGGCTGAAGAACACAAAATGTGCGCTCACGAGGCAAGGAAGCAAAAGAACTTTCGTACCGGGCATGTACACAGGCAACAAAACAACTAAAAGCACAATGTGGCCAGCGTCAATAGCAGCATTGCTACATTTAGCAAATGCGTTTTTATTTGAAATTATTTTTAATGGTTTGTTAGTCGCATTCCTACCTAATAGTGCTTTTTTGTAAAAACCGCATAACGAGGATTCTAAAAAAATCAATAGGGATCAAATTAGAATACTTTTCCGAAAATCAAACAGCGCCAGCCGAGCCCCCTCGCGGCAACTGTTACAACCTTGTCATTGCCGTGTGACACTGCCACAACTCCTCCGTCAAACCCCTTAGGGGAGATTTACGTTGACGGTGTTCAACGGAGTTTGCTGGTGGCCGTGTGACAGGGGTATAAGCTGTGTCCCGTGACTAGTGCTAAGGTCATAACGCACTTTTCCGCAGGGCACTGGTGTACTGCGGCAAAGGTGGCTTAACCAGCGTTCTGCACGGGTTAGAGCAAGGCCAAGAAATTTTCGAACAGTGCTACGCCCCCTCCCCTTCTTCTTTATTTTTTTTTCACGATGATGGGGTTAGGTTTAGACCACAACTTCTCAGCTCACTCGCAAGACGCGTTATACCAGATAAAGTAACTGCGCGCGCCCGTTGATCCGGCGATAACACCGGATACTTATCGCCAGGACGCCGCCGCCGCCGCAACTTAAAAGACAGAAAAAAAAAACAGTTTTTTATATGCCTCTGCTATGGCCCCCGGCAACGCCGTCGTTCGCAGCACGTCTACTCCATTCGCGCGTGAAAAATGCGGTATGCGTGTCCAGCTCTAGGTGATGTTAGCTAACATGCCATAGCCACGTTTGCTGACTAGGAAGCTCATATTTCCCACGAAACAATGGTCGGACACGTACCTGTAAAAGAATTGAATAAGCTTGCATCGATTGGACGCTTCGGGGCCTGCCCATAGTTTGCTCATGATTATGTGTTTTTGCGTCTCCTATCTCTTCTCCCCATCCATCTCCCCCTGTGCAGGGTAGCAAGCCGGGCGTGCGTTTGGTTAATCTCCCTGCCTTTCCTTGCATTTTCGTCCAGAAGTTGCGTCGTCCCGGGTATATACTGCGGTCAGCGGACCGATGGGCACGCTGCTTTGTTACTTTAGCTGGTCGATCGATATCTGACATCGTGTTTTAGGGTTAGGGTCTGCGTGCTTGGATTGATTGACGACACAAACTGCAGATGACCTACATGACCTCCATTTCTCGCTGAAATTAGCGCAACTTAGAAAATATTGAGGATGGTCAGGCATTTTGGCGCAGCGTGGCGCGATTTCAGCAAATTTCGTGGCTTAGGCGCAGCTCGGCACAGAAATGGGGACTTGTATCAAATTGGCGCAGCTGTTGCACCCCAGAGTAATCCTCATTCGTCCTGATCGGTGATAGGAGGTGTACCAAAGGCGCTGGGAAAAGGGGGGGGGGGGGCAACCACCACTTCCGCCCCCACCCCTCTGGATTCACCACTGTCCCCTAACACTATATACCTCAATGGTGGAAAGAGAGAGAGAGAGAAAACTCTAGTGAAACGGACTGCTTCGCGAGGGCACCTTGACCTTTCTAAGTGGATCTACCGCAATTCACTCGCCACCGACGCTGCTGTGTCCACATGCACCCGAGCGGGAATCGGCCACCAATGCGATTTCGCTTCGAGCGAAAACAATTAACTGCGGATCGCCCAGAGGCGCACACGCAATGCACAGCGTCGTGCCATGCCCCCCCCCGTCCCGTTTTCTGCTTCACGACGAATGCCCGTACCGGACGTAACTCCCACCGCGCAGCACCGAATAAATGCCGCCGACATCCGCAGGGGGGCAGCAGCGCCGGAAGCGCCACGCTCCGTGGGTCGAGGACGTTCACATCGCCGGAACATGCACCGGCTATAATACCACGAATCAGACAACACGCGAACAATGCGTGCTCGACGCTTGTTCGAGGAATTATGCACGATTCCTTCGTTTCACAATCATCGGACGACGGCAAGTGGAGTGGAAGCTACACAGCTGCTGCTGCCTGGAGGGGGAAAAAAAAAAGAATGCGCCATCTTGCGACACCGTGTGCGCCCCAGAATCGGAGCGTCGTCTGCTCAACTTCGAGCGCACCCTGCACGACAGCCATGGTACAGTGTGTACTTCTAGTACACTCTAGCCATGGGATAGCGGACAACAGCAGAGAAGTCGCCGTGACGTAGTTCACTTTGGCTAGCCTCCCGTCTTGCATTATTACTCTTGTAGAAAGAGTGCTAGGCCGCAGCTTGCACGTGACGGCACGTACACTGAAAACCAATTTGCGCCTGTAAGGGTGCTTTGCCGTGTGTATAACCAGACTGTGGTATAACTAACACCCTGCAATAAAGGTGTTTTGACAAACCCAAACACCCTTATCGTAAAGTGTTAGTTATAAACACGGAAAGGCACCCTTAAAGGTGCAAACTGCTGTCAAAACACCCTTACCGTAGGGAGGGCGTATACAGTGTACCGGTGCTCACATATGGCGGTTAAGATCGTATAAGCGGGCACAGGGTTCCCCACCAGGGGGAGGGGGGCTCATAGGTGAGTAAGCCCTCCCCCCCCCCCCCGCCTCCCAGTTCGCAAGCCTATGCTTTCGATGACGTCATTGCTGCCTTAGCTCATGGCAGCTGACCTGATCCTAAGGGTTAACTACGCCGCCAGTACGTTATCGGCCGTTGTGGGCCAGCCGCATGAGAGTTACCGCTAACTTTATCGTGACGTCACAAGCTTCGCCTTCCGCTATGTTGGTACTCCAACATGGCGGTTTCAATGACGTCATTGCAAGACATCGATTAGAGCGCCATTCGGGCAAATCGGAACATAAAAAAAAAACACTACGAAAATGCCAGCAAAATGATAAAACCTTGAACACCAAAGAAACAACTAAACGATAGATAAATGTAGGTGGCCGGTACCCAACCTGCCACTACTTTGTATATAGTTTTTATTTGCTTTCATTCTTTTAAACTCGTGACTTAAATGAAAGATTGCGACTAAGGGAACGTTGATATACTCCTATACAACTCTACCGCTGTCCTGTTTTAAGCCTACTTTCACGTCGTGAATTTTCGCGAACGCAAACATATCCGAGGCGATGGATACAACGGCAAGCCCAACGGCGTCCCAGGCGCCTAAGAACCAGGACAGCTCATTGGAGCGCGTTAAAAAGGAAAAAGCTTCCAGCCTTGCTATACGGGGCTACGATTATTCACCATACCCTCCTTGACGTGACCCATTGTCACTCAGATGGAGTGTCAATCACCTGCTGTAACCACGCGGTGGGCACACGTAAGGGCCCTTGTTCCCAATTTTACCGAACGTTGTGATTGTCCCGCATAACCATATCACCGGGACGTTAGGTACAAATTATTATCGCTAATTAATGGCATTTTAATCAAATCGGGCCCGTTCATGACAGATGCGCCGCTTCGTTCAATCACCACATAGCGCTCGGTGGTCGAAGATGGCATAATTTACGCCGATTTACTCAGCACTTATGTAACCTGCTAAACCATAACACAATTTACTTCCACCGATTAACTCACGGCTCACTTGATTTGCTTACATTATCATAGCAGAGTACATGCATAGTCACTATGCACTGGATTGTCAAGCGGTCTTATTTTTTTGCCTCATTCTCCCGCGCTTGCATTTCCTTCAAGGCAACATTCGCATGCGACATACGTGAAAGATGACGATGATCTATATGTACGACTAACACCCTACCTGGGGGATTGACTAGGAAACCAATAATTATATCAAATAGAAGAGATCACATACTAATAGTATATCTGGTGAATTGTAAAATGGGTACAATAAATTATTTTTTTCTAATTTAGACATTTGCGATCTCTGAATCGATAAAAAATATGTTTTTACCATCCCGTTGACGACGACCTAATGAGCAGGCTCCCAATGAAAATATTAGAAATAATGAAACCCAATTTCATTCGTTTAAAATAAAAAAAAACCCGCTTTAAGAATGTTTTCCTCAATAACTTGAAGCGGCTATACATGATAAAAATATTGCTCGATTGTTTCGTCCTCGTTACGAAACGAGCGAAGAGGCCAGACCAACCCTATGCGTAGCGTAATTTAATTTTGAAGCTCGACAGCATAATTTTGTAATGTAGGCCCGTGTACTCAGATTTGGGTGCACGTTAAAGAACCCCAGGTGGTCGAAATGTCCGGAGCCCTCCACTGCGGCGTCTCTCATAATCAAATAGTAATTTTGGGACGTTAAACCCCACAAATCAAGCAATCATCATAATTTTGTAAGAATAACTTTTTTGTGTGTCGAAAAATTTCTTACGCCGAGAGAAGAAGAGGTGTCGATATTCGTTTATATAGGCGAAAGAGCTAGCTTCTTTTTTTTTTTTTCTCCACCACGCAGCGCATCGTTTCAGCGCCTTTCTGGGCATCGCCTTGAGACGCACCCGTTTTGCGAATGCCACGCGTGCCCGCCAGTCGGCGCTGCGAACAGGTTGTGTGCGTGGCCAGGCTAGTCTGTGTGTATGTACCCGTGTATGTATGTACCACACACACAAAAAAAAGGAAGGCTTCGGACGCTCGGCGAGCTCAAAAATATGCAGGTATACGAAGTACATGCCGAACGGAGGCGTCCGAACAGGAAATACACGGCGTGCCATTTTTCTCGAAACCATGGAATGTGCTACAACAACAACAACAACGACGACGACAACAGCAGCAACAACAACAACAACAACAACAAATTTGCGACCGGCGTGTAAGTTAATACCAAATTTTCCGAGACACTGCAGAGGAAGTAAGCCATTGCACTATAGCACTGGTCTCCACGAATGCTCGATACATTATTAGTGACGCACAGGCGGCCACTCGAAATTACGCTAGGGGCCGAATCTCTCCAGAGGCGTGGCACATCACGAGTGTAAACGAAGCAATATTTTCCGCTGTAGAAAAGAATGACAGACAAGTGCTCCGGTTCCCAGCGCATACAGCTCCAGACGTTCCCGGAGTCAATCCCAACGAAGTAGCACACTGCCAGGCTCGACGTCTTACTTGCCGAGCTGAGCAAGGAGTGACTTCTACGGGTCAGGTGAACGTGGAGGAGGGGATACGGGGAGAAAAAAGATCGATTTAACCACATTCGGTGATATAAACAAATACTACCAAATGCAGAGGCGAATTCATCCACCAGCTCACTCTAAACTCGACAGAGCAGAGATTCCGTTGCTTGGAGGCGGTTACAGGCAGAAAGCTATACCCCGATCCCGCGCAATTAAAGACTTTCTACCCTGTCATAAACGAGAGCGACACACGCAAGCTATGCAGGTCTTGTAGAGCCACCCTTCAACGCATGTTGTGGGGATGTCGAGTATACCAAGATCGAATGGCGGTCTCCTCGGAAGATCTGCCGATGCTGTGGTCGGACCCTTGCTGCAAAGCTCAGAACTCAAGGACCAACTTTGGGCCGTCCAGCGAGCCCTGGAAGTAGCGCGGGAGCAACGGCTCCAAGCGGCCATCTAGGCGGCCTTCCATCCGCCGGATATTCAATAAAGTTATTTCATCATCATTAGTTGTCTCAATCGTCGGAGTGAAATTCAATGGTTACAATGTTGCTGGTATAAGTGCGGATATCCAGCATAGAGTTTCTTAATATACACTAGAGGGAACTCTGCAGGCGCTAGTGTCTATGGGAGCTGCAACGCACGTCGCTTCAGCGAGCATGGGAATGATGGGTAGTACACGAATTTGTCTAAACTTCGTACTTCTGACCTTATTTTGGCTCCGCGCGTGTTCGTGTGGCTTGAAGCTGTTTTCTCGCGAAACAAAAATCAGCAAATGTTCTGCGATTGTGCTTCACCACTTCATTCTTTTAGACTTACCTTTCCAAATTTGGTCACGAAGTTCAAAAGGGTTCGTTCTTTCTTTCAAAACAAAACCGAAACACAGCAATAAACGAAGCCGCAAGTATACGATTCGCCGCCCGCTAGTACGAAGACTAGGCAAATGTGTGTATTACCCATCATTCCCATGGTCGCTGAACGATCGCAGCGCCAGAGTGCCCTCTAGTTATTTTAGGAAACTCTATGATATCCAGATCGCCATATATATTCGTCATATATATGCTACCAATCATAACGTTCATCTATTACATGCCACCGTCATTACTATGCTGGCTGCCGTACACATTGGTACAAGAGAGAATGAAAGGCGAAAAAACTGAGAGGTACCGCTACGCTGATTCCGTGTTTGCGGCGCCTCTGCACTTCTAGAATGGACAACGAAAGAACACAAAATACGGCGAAGTTAGTAACGTGGGGGGGGGGGGGGGGGATGACCCAGCGCTGTAACATTTCGTCCGTGGCTACACCACCAATCGATGACAAAGTTACTTCTGCCTCTCTTCGCCACGTATTTCCACACGGCACAAACTACCACGTGACCGTAGCACCGCATGACGTGAATCAAGTACGTTGTAGAAAATTAACGTTCTCGGAAGGAACTGTATGAACCGAAAGCGATGTCTAATAACTGCATTCACCCACTCTGTGTACCGTGCAGTGCTACTATAGACGGGAAACGAAATGAACTTCGACTGCTAACTACTGGTAACCAGGGGTGAATCCAGTCACTCATTTTAGGAGGGCGGGGGGAAGTCGGTCACTTGAAGTAACACCGGGGAGGGGGGGCGTGGTCATTACTTTTTTTTTGTTTTTACGAGCACACAAAATCTGTCATGGCATAAATACTGTAAAATGTGGTCAAAGTGGTGCCACTCATTTGTCCTGATTGGCGACAGCAGGTGGACGTCAAGCACTAAAGAGAAGGGGAGGATGTGCCGACAGGCTTTGGGGGAAATGTAACTTAGAAGTGTGGCAGCTTGGGCTAGTTGGTATGGCATGACGATAGATATAGCGCGAGAACAAAACGAAGACACAGAGACAAGAAGGAGCGCCCGTGTCTTTCTTGTCTCTGTGTCGTCGTTTTGTTCTCGCGCTATAACTATCGTCACGCCATATCAACTAGTCCGAGCTGCCACACTTCTAAATTCGGGGGAAAGGCGATCGCCAGTACCCCCCTCTGTATCCGGCACTGCTGCTAACCACCACGCGACAGGCAAACAGATTTCCCTTCGAGACCGCCACGCATGCCGGTTCCTGATTGCCGACGGTGCTTCTCTTGGTTCGCCAAACGGGACGCATACATAGCCGGCGGGCGGAACGCATTCGGCAGGAAAAATGCGCGCGTGCGAAAGGAAAACGCAGAACAGTCGCGCACGTGCGCAGTTAATTAACTTTCCCGGCGATGTCTGCCGCTCTAACGCGTCCTAGGAGTGATTCACCGTCACACGGCTGCCGTCGTTATCTCCGGCTTCTTTGACTATACGCTTACGTAGCTTCAAAGACAGCGACTTGCTCGGCCTCTTCAAATCGCATTCTAAAATGGCGCGGCAGAAATACCACGACTTCGTCTGCCATAATTTAATTGATTGATATGTATGGTTTAACGCCCCGAAAAACCACCCACCATATGACGCCGTAGTGGAGGGCTCCGGAAATTTCGACCACCCGGGGTTCTTTAACGTGCACCCAAATGTGAGCACACAGGCCTGCAGCATTCCCGCCTATGTGCCATACATAATGTGAGTGGTTATAACAGGAAGATTAGAAAAATTCCGACCCGTAACTGTCTCTCTACGCGAAGACACCTCAACAGGTCAGCACAAGGGGGGTGAAAAATAAAGAAGGAAAAAAAAAGGTATATGAATAATAATAATAATAAAATTTAGGACTGCCATACAGTGCTCACTCCCACACTACCAGGGGCGCTATTGGGATTCCGGACATAGCCAAATTCTGTAATGACGGCACTTTACGCCAATCACAGAGGTCAGTGCAACCTTCTGAACCAACGAGAGCTCACAAATTGGCGAATTCTACAGCACGGCAAAATTCGAGAATGTCCGCGACCCACGGTCCAGAATAGCACCCCACACCACGGCCCTCTCCGCTGTGATGACATAAACATGTATTCAATAAGTTGTCGGCGCCCGAAGTAGCGTGAGAGAAAAGGCGGTTTCGCATCCAGCGGTCCAGGTGAATTGAACAGAAAGTGAAATTTGACGCTCGGCAATAAGCAGTACCTTTTTGGGAGCTTTGCGCATTTTACCATAAAACTGCAACTTGCGCAGCGACCTATTAGCTATTTAAACTCTTACGTAACTCCTAGGAGGAGAAAACTAACGAACAAACACACACAGGTGTCGCTGTGTTTGTGACAGACGTACGCTACCTAAAGTAAGTTTTGTGTGGAAAAAAAATAAAACTACGCCTAGATACAGGACACAGGATGAAAGTAGTCGACGGGACCAGTCCTGTATCTAGGCGTAATTTTATATTTTCCACGTCTTACCAACCGGCGCCCCACCTAAACTGGCGTAAAACATAAATCGGTTCGTGCCGAACATCCACCACACACGGACAACAATACCCACGACAAAAACGCATCATCGGTTTGCCTCGGACGTGTCAGGACCACCCCCGAATGCACTTCCGGCATCTTCGTTCTGCTCTAAATTGAGGGCGATGGGCAAGTAACGTTAACGTGCACATAAAAAAAAGCCGCAATCATAACCTAAGTTTGCATCAACTGTTGGCAAACATCTTTCCACGCTCGAAAGGGCGACAAACAGAAACTTCTTCACGTAGGTGGATCATTTGTCCGTCCCCTTCCTAGTGGCTTGACCATCTCAGTTTCGAAAGCTACACAACTACTGTGTACCCCGCGAAAGCTTACAGAAGATGACGATATAGCGCGAGAACAGAAACGACGACGGAGAGACAAGAAGGAGACGCCACAAGTTACAGAAGATGTCGCAATCAGCCTCTGACGAGGCGCTTAAAACAATCGGCTATTTTATTTTCTTTGCTTAACGTAGGCGACCTTGGTGCGGCTTCGAACAACTCGGCCTCTGAGAACCTCCTACGCCCGGTAAGGTCCCGTCCTTCTTCGCGAAGAAGCCGGTATGCCGAACACAAGCCGCTCGCCGTCACGTAGGCGCTATTTTGGAAGCCACATCGGCGGCAAGCCCCTCCCCAGCAAGTTTCCTTCATCTACGCGGTATCGCGCACAGTTACGCAGAGTAGTACAATGGTACAGGGATTAAGCGACTGGAGGTCGCTAGTCGTCAGCGCTATTTATACTGCATGCACCTGAGGTTTAGTGCGACGAGCACAGACGGCGGCAAATGTCTGGCGCATTGCGCGATTACTTGGGAAAACACGACTGGGAGCCACCGAACAACGGGAAAGCGATCACTAAGCGCATTCCTAATGCCGCTTAAGACATCAAAGTGGGGCCGCGCGGAAACCTTGTCTGGCGGCTGCACCACCGCTTCCTTCTGGGCCCGGGACAATGGTTTAATCGAGGAAGCGGATAACGGCGCACACGCTTCGCATATCCTCTGGCGCGTTTCACAGCCTCGGTCACGCTGCCATTTACGGAATCCGCACGAGACGCGTTTGGAGGAAAAGCGGCGCAGCCGTGACCGCGGCGCGCGCCAGATGGGGTCACGGTGCGGTAAAACGAGAAGTTAATCGAATTAGCGCGGATTCGAAAGTCTGCGTCGCGTGCAAAACCAAACCGCGCCGAGGAAACAGGCAAACGGTCAACGTAATCGATTGTATGACAACACCCGCGTATAAGCAAGCACGTATAGCAAGCACGTGAACTCACGGAATCACGTCTCCAAACTTTCTCGGTCCAGTTTGTGCTGGGCCGGTGGCGCACTGCGAACAGCGGCTTGGCGTTGCTTGCTGCAAAGTTTGGCCACTCCGGCGTGGTAACCCGACGAACTTGTGGCAATCGGTTGCGGCGGGCCGCCGCAAACACACTTCGCAAATAGCGACCACGCACGACGATGATGCTCCCACATGCAGCAGCTACAAGGCCGTGTCACTGATCCGGTGTACCGCGCGGGGCAGCAAAACGAAACGGAGTAGGTAATCCAACGCCACAAGATCCGTGAAGAGGGCCTAGCGAAACGAGTCAAAACTCGTCGAAGCGCCGAACACACGCACACACACACACACACACGTACTACCACTCCGGTAGGGCGGGCGAATAACTTTGGCTTCTGAAATGAACGGCGAAAGAAGCCGCGATGAGGGCGAGGAGATTACCAGCGGAAAAGGTAAAAAAACTTCTCGTTCAACTTCTCCCTCTCTCTGTGGTTGGCGAGACGCCAAGAGGAGCAGCCGCTCTCACAAGCCGAGTTGCAAGTTAACCTCGAAGCCGTAGAGGGCGCCAGCCACGCAGCGCTAAATATGTCACACGTTAGTTCCTAGGAGGCGCCACTTCCCAAGCAATCTTTTGAATACAGTGTCTTTTGAACATGGAGTCATGATTGAGTGACTACTGGTATGGTGGCTCCTTACTACTGGTAGAGAAAGGTCGCTCTACGCTTTTTGTAGTTGGCAAATCTCCCTCGATGGCCATCTGTGCGTGCCATTAACGCAGAGAGCATGGTTAGACACCAGCCAACTTGAGGCTTGACCACAGAACGCTTGACCGCTCCATCAATGATGATGTTGGCCGATGTTACATACATAGGAAAACGTACATAGCCCACAGTCGCGCACCCAAGCGACAAGTCTGGCTCAATTTCGCAAAATGAGATGTGGCAGTTGCTGCCGATAGAAAATAATTTTAATAAAAATAATAAGCCGCTTCCTAATTCATAAAAAGAGCAAAAAAAAAAAAGAGACCTGGTAGCGTTTGGATTCGAACCCACGCCCCAGACGAGACCACAGAACACCTATACGAGACTTTGACCGCTCACCGGTACTTTTTTTTTTTTTTTCGGTTCTTCGTCACGCAAAGGAGGTCAACACAGAATCGTCACGAGACACAACAAACATGCAAGCACGCATCTGCTGTCATTCACTGACAATCGCTGCATGAACATCGAAATACAAAACTCCTTCGCAGTAAGCAGGGTAAAGTGGTAGGCATTCTCTGGTAAGCAGGAAAGACGTGGAAATTTAAGGGCTGTTTTTTCTTTCTCTTTTTAAACTGCTAGACACAATATTAATGAGAACAGACAATTACAGAAAGCTGCAGGGAGTCCTTCCATGGCCAACCATGAAGGAACACATTTTTTAGTTTTTTTTTTCTATTTTGATAAACCGAGGAACAGTCTCTTGAAAATATTGCCTAGCTAGTTTAGGTCACCGTGAAATTCACCAAGCCAATCATTACGGTGAGGCAAAATGGTAAATTCAAATCGTTAGGCAAATCCATCCCCTTTGGCCCGGTGGTTGCTTTGTGCAACGGTGCGAGCGCAGTGCAATCACTCGGAAGTTAACAAGTAGAGGCACACGGAATAGCTTTCAACGAGATAGAACAGTGTTTGTGATACGAAATACAGTTATACAGTACGCAGTCTATACTGGCTGCGTGAGGCAGATAAACCCAGACAACAGGATGACGAGGAAAGCTATAGTGGCCAAGTGCATGTTACAAGTGTGCCTCACTCGCGCAAAATGAGGTGCCACAGGTAATGCCAATAGAAAAGAAAATGAAGAACGGCCAGCCAAAACAATTTGGAGAAAAAAAATTCTGGCAGCGGTGGGATTCGAACCCACGCCCCCGAAGAGACTGGTGCCTTAAACCAGCGCCTTAGACCGCTCGGCCACGCTACCACACAGCGCTGTCTTTCAAAATGGCGATAATAAGCCTACAATAAAATCAAAGCTAGTTTGTTTAAAAGTATATAATTTTAATAAGAAGTGTAAGTGCAACTATAAGCCACATTTACAATTATTTGCGAGTTCGCGTCATAAACTTTAAAGCGCAGTCACTTCAAACACGTACACAGCCTACAGCTTGGATGTTGTAACCAATGTTATGCTAATGTGTTCGAGCTCGATCAGCTGCAACAGCGACGAGCAAGCATCTGTCGTGCCGACACGCATATTGTACGGATCATGTGGTACATACGCCCAGCTGATCCCAATCGTAAACAAACCGACAATTAACTGAAAACACAGGGACCAGGGAAGAGGGCTGGACGTGCGCTCGTGGGCAAGAGTGCACGTCCTGTACTTAAGCTTGAAGCTCATAAGTATGTACTCTAGGTAGGAAACTCTATGCTCTAGGGTAGCTACAACGTCCATACGCTATCACAAAGTTCCTGTCATACCGAGAATACATATAGTATCCCGTGTCAAGCTGAAGGTACTACCTACCGCAAGTATGGCCTTTGTGGAAATTTCGATGCATTGTTTGCACAAAGCTTACTCACCTGAAGGTCCTAGGGTCCTCACGGGTTTCATTATCTGTTTCTCTGCCACGCCACAACGGACGTTTTCTGAAATTTGCCAAGTCGCAGGCTCCGTCGGAACACACTTCTTCTAGCAGTGCGCGGACTTTTGCATACATCGTCTCCGACATCACCAGTTAGTGCGGGAACATCACGGTTGAGCCTCCACCTTCGCCTTCTTACGGCCGGAGACTCACGGCAAGTGGTAGGCGTTCTCTGGTTGTAATTTTTAATACTGTGAACAGTAGTAACTAATAAAAAATCATCTCTCGTGTCTCTTCTGGGACGGCACCACCCACATGAAAGTCTCTCCGTCCGTGTGGCTGCTTTCCAGCCTAGGACAGCGTTCCTTCGGTGATGCAGTATCGCAGGAAAGTGCTCATACAAACCAGATAACACATGTACATAAAAACATAAACTGCATAGTGCTTACCCTAATGAACGCAACAAGATTATCTTAATCGCGTTGCCTTACCAACGTTCAAAGTATTCCTGCTTTCTCAAATGTAACCAAAAAAACAAATTGCACACACTTGAAGCCTATACTTATTCTTTTATGTCAAATGGGAGCCCGACTGACTGCAGAATAATTAAGTATTTGATTACATGCTAATTACAACTAAAACTCCTGGAAAACAACACGTAGCTTGATTTTCTTTCTTTGGAAGTAATACTGCTTTATTTGTGGTACGAGAAGCCGGAAGAGGAGGATCGAAGCTTTCAATGAAAAAATTTGTAAATATTGGTTGTGTCCTCCAGCAGACATTTAGATAAGTGTACTTATATCTTTGAAGACAAGTCCACTTGTAGAAATATCAGCTTGAGCACACAAAACCCCCATTTACAGATTTCTTTGGGCGGGCACTTGACACATTCATAAACAGTGCATCATAATTTGTACCTCGAGAGGTTATAGTCAGCCTCTGTTTTATTTGTGGAGTTTGTCGCTTTACTTGACAAAGGATAGTGGCCAATCAACAAAGCTCTCGTTTGGGCAGCGACCGTAGATTGCGAATATCCAATGCTCACTAGTTTGAAGTTAGGTTTATTTTGCCACACAAAGTACAAAAACTTCAAATGTGGTTTACCCCCGAAGTTACCCCCAAAATGCACTTAAGTGGCTCAGTACAGAAACCAGAGTCAATGCTTGTTGTATGGGTGATTCAGCATGATACGGTATTAATGCTTCAAACATACTCGGCATACTTCTCTACAGATTCTTTTGAGCAAGCTACACAGGTTAAGGGCCGTTGCGATTTCACGTATCCTAATGCAAGATATATGGTGCGAATTACAAGTGCCCAGCCCTTCGTTTTGGTTGTGGTTTTTTTAGTGCACTTGCACCGGCTAGCGGCAAAAGCGGGGCAATTCCTGAACGATTTGACTGCAAGGCTAATGCTCTCGCACTTCGAGGCTCTCCAACACAATCGCAAGAAAAAGCACCATAGTGAAGGGGCGGTCTAAGGGAATGCTTTATTGTAGTTTCCAACGGAGAACGAAACTACTACACTGGACGACGGGACCACACCTCCTGAACACGAATGTAGAAAAGTGCACAGGTCAACGTCCTCGATGCAATAAATATGTGCTGCAAATAGCCGGAGTGAAGAGGGTCACAACAGCCCAGATATAGGTCTCGCTAACTGCAATGGTTTAGAAAAAGCTTCATTTTGTGGAAAAACACTCGAAAGCAAAGGAGACACAATCCATTCTTCAATGCAACTTTTTTCTTTTTTCTCCTTTGCATTTTCCATGTACTCCGCACGGCAACATCAACACACGGCGCTGCAAAGTGTAAACATGCAAACCACACAGCCTTTAATCAGGTTCTTCGGTAATGATAGATTATGACGGTTCACCGCTGCAAAAACATTGCCGCGTTATTCTTCTAGCCCCACGGAAACCCTTTCCAACACAGACACGCTGTAACAAAAGGTGAACAATTGTCCCGGGCTAGCAAAAACCCAAGAAACGGCACACACATACACACGCACGTGGATTAGTTACACGAGTCGAAAAGGAAGAAAAGATTTAAACGAGAAACCGTTGACAACACGAGCAACCTCTCCACGTCCACGCACAACAGTTTGCATTGATAACATGGCAGCCATTTACAAATGCTGCTGACAGGAAACAGCAAATGTTGAGATTGGACTCGAACCTTCATCATTCAACCACTCAAGAAAAAAAATAAGCGGTGAGGTCGCTGTACAAGTGCAGCTAGGCAGGTACGGACTCCACAGCATCCGAAGAAAAACAAACTGCTCACAATTCTGTGCGACATTTTTTATATTAGGAGCAACAACGAAAATGCACTCTGCAAAAGAGAACATCGAGCACAAGCTTCTTTTTTTTTTTTTTTTCAGCCTTACCAGCTAACGTGTAAGCCATTAAGTATGTTGTAAATACTTGAATAGAACAGCCACTTGCATTCCCAGATGCTCTCACGATCCGAAACAATTCTTTTGAACACAATTTTTTCCCCCATAAGATGTCAAACGTGACATGCCAGCAAAATAAACTGATGTCCGCTACAAATCAATATCAATGATGGTCCTGTACATGCTTGGCAAGAAACAAATGATTGAACCATCACGTCCAAAAAGATTATTCAGAACACCTACGAAAAAATAAAAAAAGGTGGGGGATGGTGATGTGCAGTAAAAGAACTTAGTTCAAAGGACAGATGTGGAAAAAATAGGGGGGGGGAGGGGGGTAGAAAGAAACAGAAAGAGAATTATAAGAAGTCCAGAGGAATAACTCACTTTACAGCTGTTAAATTAGCCAAACCATCGAGAATAGGAAGGAAGATTTCTGACAAAAGTTAAGCAAATGAAACCGGACTATGTAAAATTCTGTCAAAGTTTTTTCGTTACAAAAACAAATGAAAACAACATGACACTTCGTCTACCCCTAGCAGAATTATGAGGTCCACGACGAGGCTACTCTTCAATTAAAAAAAGAAAAGCAGATACTCCAGATGCAAGGGATAAAAAAAAAATTCCAGTCCTCTGGTGGGGGTTCTCCTTTCGGAGCATCATGGAATCTGCCGTGATGAGGACAAGAGAATCGCTGCAGCCCATTTCACTCCTCCTTGGGCCTCTGAGCTTGCTGACCACCCATCGGGATCTTGGACTTGATCCTGAGCACACAGATGAGAACAACACTTTACCAAGGCCTCCTGAGTGGGATCTATTAGCAGTAGATGGTTTACTGCATGGTACGTGCACAAATACCCTACCACCGCAGTTAGCACATCAAATTTTAATGGGGTACTAACACAAAAACTTCGTCCTCGCATTTTTTTTGCTGCGATGTGTTGCTAGGGGCATGTTAGTGATACCACGGCACATCGTTCGCTGCAGCACGAGACAGATAAATACAGGCCCTTCACTATTGATCAGTTTCTGTTTCGGTTTCAAAAAGCTCCAAAAATGACAAGATTCCGGGTGCAACTAGTGTATGCAGCTCTCAACCACGTCAGCACACAGAACCGTGACGCACTTCCGCATGGTACGCATAAAAAAATCCATTTGAATAGGAAAACGGGACCGCAGTGTGACCAAACAAAGTTTTCAACGAGTGCGCTGCAGCCACACACTAGCGTCCAGCCGCCGAGAAGTACAGACTCCTGGAACAAACGTGGCTAACGAAAAATGGTGGCTAGGACGTAACTTGTTTTAGTATTGACTGCAGCGTGGGACGTGAGAAAAAAGTAAGGGGATCCCTTTAGATGTTGTCAATACTTTCAAAATTCAACCTTCAAAATTGCTGTTAAATAGCTTCAAAGCTACTATATTCACTGTTGATATTTTGCACATGATATATGCATATTCACGAGAATAGATCACACCGGCTATCTTGGCCGCGAAACTTTGTGTCAGTGCCCCTTTATTAAGCAGCATCTCTTATCCCCAGAGATTTAAATCATCCAAAATATGCCACCAACACCACTAACTCCACCACACACGCATGACAATAACCTTTTCTTTACCGACAATACGGCCTGCGCTAGCATTGTGAAAGCTACTAGTTTTATGCCACCATGCAAACCGCGACTAAAATCTTCAACAGCTACTAGTATGTAAAAGTGTTGCAACACTGCGTGCACATTGCAGTCAAAACGCAGCTACTGCGTCCCACACCCGTTGTGCAAGAAACCGCTGCTGCCAACACCGCGATGATAGGCAGCATCCGTGCAGTTCCAAAGCCGAAAGCAGCCTACAAGCACCAAAACAAAACAAAAAAAAATGCCACAGGTGCTGCGGAAGAAAGCTAGCTCGCTCGCACGTGCATAATCACGAATGGCAACCACGCAGTTTTGATGGCATGAGGCGAAAAGGAAACCGACCGTCACAGCCACTGTGGATGAAACTGCACTCGTTGTCACTGTATTAAGCGAAAGTGACCATGCAGTTCACATGCACGAGCGAATCTAGTCTGTAGAAGCCACTGAAGCCTTGGTTTTCAACTCGATAGTGGGCAACGCCCACATTTTCCTCAAGGCCTCCAACACGGCGTCACACATGGTTGTAAGTACGATAAGGCACATCATGACAACGGGTGGCCCCTCGTTTCCGCTGGACACAATTGCCGTCAGTTTTTTTCCTTGTGTGAGTGTTCCCATGCCCACAGTCTTATCATGAATCTCTGCCAAACTAGATCAGCTGTGTGTCATATAAAAGTCAGCAGTAACAGGCACTACAAATTTGCTAAATTTTTTGACTGCATAAAAGATTTAAATTAAGGCAACTACAGTAAAACCTTGTTAATTCGAAGTCACTGGGGCCGCGAGAAAGCTTCGAATTGAACAGGTATTCTAATTAACAGAACATACAAAAAGTGGGATGCAAGAAACTTAGAACTATTCAAACTAATCACTGCTTGTCGTTTGCTGTGCCAACTAGCTTGCGGCTCCAAAGGTTATGTTTTCCAGCAATACCTGGTCTTTATGTTGCCGCAAACGTGGAGGAACGGTGGGCCTCACTGCTGCCACCGAAAAAAAAAAAAAGGAAACGCGGTCGTGATCACCTGAAATGTGCGCATGCAGAAAACAAGACATCTTCGCTGCAACACAGCAGTGACACGCGGGCAGCATGTTGCCTGCTCCTCGCTGTATCAGCACATCATGATGCGACCATTCGCAAATTCTATTATAATTATAAATTTAATAATGGCCAGTATGACGAAGAACACGATGTGTTTGGCTGGGAAAAAATGATCTTTGAAACTTTCGAACTTAGTTTACGAAGTAGGTGTTGCCGACAACCGCCATCGGTGCAACGACGCGAATTGCTGGAGCAACCGGAAATCGGAGGTTCGCATACATCACGATTTCCGCTTAGCTGTGCTTTATTAATTTCTTTACAATCACATAATGAATACTTAAACCATGACCCACTGATGTTGCGAGAAACATGCAATAAACTGCCCGCATGTCACCGCTGTGTTGCAGTGAAGCACAGCTCGTTTTCCACAGGCGCACATTTTGGTTGACCACGAGACCGTTTTTTCTTCGTTTTTTTTTTTTTTTTTGCACTAGAAGTAGCAAGATTGGGGTGCATCAGCTGCCACTCATTAGTATCGATACATTGCATTGCCTTGTGGCAATTAATGGCTGTCGTTTATTTATTCATACTGTCGAACCCATCAGGGATCTTTACAGGAAGGGCATATTGAATTGTTACAATATGACAATACAAATATCAAATATTCAATTATGCATAAAAAATATTGGCGGTTAACAAAGGCAGACGAGAAAACGTAATAGTAGATCATAATAATAGTACATCCTAATACGTAAAAAAGGGGTGATCAAAGAGGTGTATAATGGCAAAACTGAAGTAAAAAATACGTTTATGTAAAAATGGTGAAAATAGACATAGTACCAGTATGTAGGATAAACGAAATTATGCGTACAGTGTAACAGCAAAAAAAAAAAAGTGAACAAAGAGGCATACAAAGGGAAAACAGGAGCAAAAAACGCACTGATGTAAAAAAAGTTATACAAAAGTAAGGATGATACAGGAGGCTCATAACTGGGCAGCATGTAGCTGATCTTCAAGCAATGTTAAAAAGAAAGATTGCACGGATAAAAAGGAAGTTATCACGGATTCGCGGCAAAATCGGGATTTGGAACATGGCACCCGTTTTTTGAATTAACTGGACTGGTGCCGGCCGCCACTTCAAATTATCCACTATAACTTAAATTGAAAAATATGGGACCACAGAAATCCTTCGAATTAAGCGTGATTTCGAAATAACAGAGTTTGAATTAACAAGGTTTTAGTGTATCATAATTTCAAACTGCCGTTTCAGCTGAAGGTGTGATAAGCGCAATAATAACACAGTACAGTAAACTCCTGTTAACTCTTTCGTTACTGCGCGAGAATGGTTGTTTTTCATACGTCTCGGGAAGATCGTTTTTGCCAGCTTGAAAAGTACTCCAGCACGCATCGCGGCATAAAAAACTTTGCAGAATAAAATGCTCTTTCTAAAAAATATAACTTGCAGAGCAACAAAAATATTTTAGAATGAATAAGAATGTGAAAGTGTAAAAATTTTCGTCACCGACTGGTAAATGGTGGAATAAAAAACACTATATATGCAAAAATATTCAAAACAAAGAAAATTCAGAATATACATTTTTTAGATAAATGACCCAGGCAAAGTGTAAAAATAAATGCTGTACAAAATGTTTCTCTTCACATAGACACACAAAAAAATGAAAACCGAGGTGCTGCTTCATTGCTCATGCCATGCGGTGAAGCATTGCATGGTTTTCGGGAGACACAAGTGTACTCGTACACTCTACTCAGTAAATTCTGAATGCCTTGCGATAAGAGTCTCTAGGTATTTCAGTATAGATGGAAACCCGTTATGTGAATAATCCCTCTATAAATGAGATGTCCAATGAACTTCGCTATTTCATTTAGCGTCACCTCTTTCCATGAGCCACCTCACTCTGCATAGGTTGGCGTTCTAATATATAGATTGAAGCATATTTCTTTGCATCTTTCTGCATATCGTAGTAAAAAAATGGACCATATCATGTGCAGTTCTAAAATGTTTCGCACTGTAGTCAGGGCCAAGATGTGCTCTGGGGGCCTTCTTGACGTTAGAAGAAGCTCTGCAGCCAGCGCCACCACACCACGTCCTAGCGAAGTGTGGACCGCGCATGTAACCTTAGTAATTATAAAATTATGCACAAAGGTCAGAAGCTATATGCACTTGCGGTGGAGGAGATTACTTGAGGATGTAAACAAAACAAACCCATGAACGGCTACTGATGTCTTAGGCTGACACGAAATATCATCCCCATAAAACTTGAAGCTGAGGTGCTGTCATGCATGACATCTAAGCTTCTTCTCACTCAATTCAGGTGGGGTCGCAAGATAGTTTCAAGCAGCGCATGTGTTTTGCAGTGTTGATGCGCACCCATGCGCTTGTGATGACTGCATAATAGGAGCTACTAGTCACACTAGATGTGACCCTGTGTCTGATATAACGATACAAGCAAAACTAAAGTGGCTGGAAACTGGCTGTGAGAGCCACCTGAACACTTTATACATGCAGCGGACCTTGGGAAATATTGTTTTGCAGAATTAATTTTTCCCGACTTCTAGCAACAGCTCTCTATTCATTAGCTAGCACAAATTTCCAACAATTATTACTACTCAACTCTGTCAAATTGCAAAGCTAACTCATCAATTTGATATTTGGCTTGGAGAGTTTCTTTTCATTACAGAACTTCGATGTTACTGTAGCATAATCATGAGGGGCACATACTTCTGTCAAGTTCACCAACCTAGTGCATTTTTGCAACTACACATGACATTGGTTCGCGCAAAAATCTGTAAAAAGATGGCTGTAATGCCCAAGTCGGCAAATTAAAAAAAATTTCGAAAGTTGAGTGGCTAAACTAACTACTAGAAAGTGCTGGGTGCACAAGAAATAATTTTAACATCCCAAAATCAATGACCGAAAAGCGTCGATCACAGGTGATCGATTTGAATAGGCTTGGTAACGAAAGAGTTAAGACGAACTCTATTAAGACGGAACAACATGGGAATCTGTTTGGTTTCCCATAGACTTAATGCAAAAAAAATCTGCTTAAGACGAACTATGTAACAGGCCTCTTCTGTTAAGATGAACTCTTACAGCGACTAACGAGAGGGTTTTGTGCAATGAACACTATAGTCTTCACGGGGACATTCAGGCAAACAAGAAAAGGCAAGATGAAAAAAAAACCTTCCTGGCACAAACACTTCAAACAAATCAAAAGCAAATTTCGACAGTGTCTTTTTTGTGTCCCTGGCACTCGTGATAGTGAATAGCGTAAACGGAGATCTTCAGCTACATGTTGTTACTGCGGGCTGAAAATGAGAAAATATCTGAAACCTCAAAGAAAAGCTTGCGGACTTTCATAAGCAACTTGGCGTATATTGGCTTGTCAAGGTAACAGTATGCAACCAAGGCATATGCAAAAGTGATAGCAAAGCCAGCAATAGAGCCTCTGAGAAGGTGAACAGCTAGAACAAATTTTCCATTCTTTAAAAGAAAATTGTGATTGTCTATTTTTAGCTTTTTTCGATCATCAAAATATAGTCATGCCAGAGTTTTATTGTTCAAATGTGGTAGCAATTTACTCATAGGCATATTTATTACGAACTCGCGAAATCGAGCACTCGTTACATTAGTGTAAATACCCTACTTGAAGGCATAGTCTTTATAAAGCAGAGCCAAATGAATGCTTTTCTTGTTCCTTTCCTCCCCATTGTAAATATACCTCATTCAGTGTTTTCAAGCAACATATTTGGGTGCACTTGGCATGTTAGCACTTGGTTTTCGGGGGCATTTCTGGTGAGACTAACTCCTGATAAAGCGAACAAATTATCGTGATACCTCCAAGTTTGTCTTAAAGGGATTCTATTGTACAACTTCCCATAATGACATTATAATTTGGATACTTACGTGCCAATCACATTTCCCACATGTGTCCTGGCGAGCCCCAGGTACTGGTCAATCTCAGTCTGCATGATCAAATGTACATTCACAGTAAGCACTGAACTGAGCAATGAAAAAAACTGAATGGAAATGTGTTCTGGTCACGAAAGACACACCTTGTAGGTTTCATAGACCTTGGGAAGTGTGAATGCAGAGACATAGGCTGCAAGAAAAGAAAAAAACATGTGCCATGAGAAAATGTGCCTTAAAGTGTTAAACTTTTACCCAACCACAGTTCGGCAAAGCCTACAATGCATTGCAAGCTTTGCGGAAACTACAGCCTGCACAACTATCCCGAACACTTTTTTCGCAGCAATAAATAAAAAAAACAACAACATTAGAGTCGTGAAATTAACAACATTAGAGTTCTCAAGAGTAAAAAGTCCCAAACTAAACTGATTCGTTGATTCACTCAAGCCTTTAAAGGGGCTGTCTACCGTCCTCCACTGCTTATCTTTTTCGTGTCGCAATTAGAAACGTACCACCTGAAGCTCAACCTTGCAGCAGTTTGTCCGGAGAGTGTATAAAAATTTCTAAAACAATTTTTCAATCTGTGTTCGGTCTCCTATCAGTGGGATGAATGCCCACAATACTGGTGGGTGGAGGCGATAATTTTACCGCCGGTGAAAGTCGGAAACTCGAACCGCTGCAGTCCAGTTTCTGCTGGCTTCATCAAACTTTGTTTATTAATAAAACAAATACCTTAATGATCATTTAAAGCATGCACACACTTTTTTGTCGTTCTTATGAGCGGCGACGGACACTGTGCTCGTGTTTCTCCGCTAGATGCAGGTGAGCATGCAGACAAGCGGACAAACTACCGGCAGTGCCATTGGGCGCCTCTTTGAACAAGTGAGGGAAAAAAAAAGAAAGAAAGAAAACCGCCTGGCACAACCCAAACTTGCTTCAAGGGCATAAAACACAATTTCAAATGATATATGTTTTTTTTTTAAGCAAAATGAGTGCACCTGGGAGAATTTATTGTCCTACCAGTATATTGACCACATCACTGTTTGGCGACACTAGGGGTAATTTTTTTGCAGACTTTCAACATCAAGTGAAAATTACAATGTCTTTTTTTATGGGACAAAAGCAATGTGATGGACGATCTCATTTACGCCACAATCAGAAAAATTTTTCAGAGCAGTAGACTGTCCCTTTAACTTGCGTGACTAAATAAGCTGCTCTGCGAGATGCTGCTCACCCAGAATGATGAGGGTCATCCCATTGAACCAGGATCCCACGTAGGTCAGCACCCAGAACAGCAGGGCAAGCTGAAAGCACACAAACCATCCGCCTGTTGGTTACTCGTCTCGCGACAATGATTTTCACACAGCAGGCGCTCACACAGCAAACAAGGTGACGCATCAGAATGTTGCCCATCTGTACAAGGCTGCCAGAAATGTGAGCCAAGTGATGCTGCACCACATGCAGCTGGTTTACATAAAAAACAACAAAACATTGCTTGGTTGAACCTGTTCTCAGCAACTTATAACAAATTTGAATTCGCTCTTTCATTCGCGAAGTTATGCGACATTGCTGGAGCACTAAGTACAGTCTCGGTGGCTGTGCATGCACCACGTCAAATATCTACCACGCATGCTTTTATGGTAGCGCCATATGCTTCTACTTTGCAATTATGCCTGAACAAGTAAAGACACAAGAGCACAAGGATGGTGCTAAATGAAAAAAAAAAGCTGCCTAAAAAAATTTGAGGCTGAAGTGAAGAGTTGGTTAGTCAAATAATTTCAGATAAAGCATCATGTTTAAAATAAAATGCATCCATATATTTATTTATATTTTAAAAATCAAAATTTATATTATCTTAGCTTATATTTATATAACTACATAATATATAAATTTATATTAACTAGCTTGCACAATATAAATGAATTAAAACTAGGCTTGCATGAATGGTATTTCTCTAATGCAAAGCAAAGCAGCAAGGCAGTATGGCATATTTGTAAAAAAAATTGTAGCCCAAAGAAACAGGACACAAGAAGGCAACCGAGAGAGACAAACCCACACACAGTTCTAAGCAAGATTCCAGTGATAATAAGCTGCGAATTGTAAGGGGTAGAATATGTCAACGTCTAAAATATAATGTACCCAGCCCATATTAACACCATCTAATGTGCTTATAAACTTTGCAAAAAAAAAAAAAAAAGATAACGATCAAGGTGCAGGTGATGTGGCTTGGGGGTAGTATGGATTTTTACCAGACTGTGATGGTTTCACAACAAAGAGGAATCATGCTGCAGTGAAGCCACCTTTTCAGGAGGTTACATGCAGGGAACTGTGTCGATACACTCGTGTCAAATACAGCCAAACCGGGCTACTGTGAAATAGCGAGCAAGTGCCCCTTCCTACCGAGAAAGATATTTTTAGGGGTGGTCTTTGCTCGGTTGCAGACCAGAAAAATGAAGACAGCGGCGGAAGAGCTGCTAAGAGTATAGAAAGCACATTCGCGATTCTAATGAAATGCTTCATCGAACATGCATGCATTCAATTTTTAGGTGCCCTTGTCAAGATGCTAATAGCCATGAAAGAAACTGTGAAAAATGACAGAAAGGAGGGACGGGGCGACACTTGCTCGAGATTTTACAGCGTTCTAAACTTGGGTATATTAATGTTTGATATCAATGCACAGAAAAATTTCCAGCTACATCAAACACAAAGCTGGAACACACGACATACTGTGAACATTGGCTGAGCAAGACACCCCAAAAGCTGGCTTTCCTGAATAAGCAATCCGCTTTTCCTCACGGAAGAGGACTTTCATGTGCGTGCTTTGAAAGAGTGAGTGGTGCAATCAGGAGGGTGCCAGCCACACAGTGCAGTGGAGACTACCGCCTGACAATACGTGCTTTTTCCCACGTGCTCGTCATCACAACCATCGTGTGGGGGTCGCACCGCCCACTTCTTAGCTCTCTTTGCTGTTAATAAGATGGCGACAGCAAAGCAGGGCTGTTCTCTGCTAAGTTGGCGATAATCAACACAGTTGAACGTACAGAACAGCCAGACTTCGTCGCTGGGCATCAAGAAACATGTCAAATATAATATAAAAAACAAGGCCAACTGCAATGGCTACCGGCACCCGAAATGCACACGCGGCTGCATAAAAAATGTTTAGCCACCACTTACATCAATACCGTACTTGCTCTTCTAAAACAGACCTCAGCATAGAACTCACACACCCAACTACAAAAAGTGAATTTTTTTTTAAATCGCTGTGTATTGCCAGTAAGATGCCTTCCCTGCATCACCATAAAACAGCGATGTGAAGCCAACTCAGACCTAAAATTCACACGTAAAGTTTTATATTTAATACTATTTATCGAACTAAATCCCACATTTTTTTTCAGTTCTGCGAATTCAATATACACAACGTCCTCTGTACTTTGCAATATTTTTAAATCTTAAGTTCACATCAAGGTGAATTCAAGTACTGCAATGTTGGTTAGAACCATAGAGTTTCTCACAAACATACCTAGAGGGAAATCTGGCACTAGTGAGCTGCTGGAGAGGACGGGATATGTGAGCTTCGAACTTGACTTGGACTTGGCACGCCTCACAGCGTTGCCTTGATGCATGCATGTATGAGCATGCTCAGAATCCTCAATCATGAAGAGGCGCAGATGAGGTGGAGTCTGGGTAACACCGCCGGTGTGAAATGCAGCTTGTGACATCTCGGTGACAGACGCCGACTGCGTCAGTCACGCATGTCATCAGACCCTAGAGTGCTCGCCCTCTGCTAACGTGTTGCTGTTCGAAGCGCACACGTATGGACGTGCCATCGTACTGTACAGCGCTTGATACCCTACGACAGAAAATAGCGCAAAGAAACGGGGACACAAGACGAGGACACACGGCAGAGGCGCAGCGCTTTAGCGCCTGTGCAGTGTGTCCTCATCTTGTGTCCCCGTTTCTTTGCGCTATTTTCTGTCGTCACAATGCACCAACAAGCCCAAATTTCGACAGTGTTGATACCCTACATTACACTTCACCGTGCCTCACGGTCACGCCATCTTGGCATGTTTCTCAAAAGTTCACCCCTCGACATCCACTGCGCTCACCTTTCACAAAGCACGCAGCCCCTCCCTTCCCACAGAAGCTCATTCTCGCCGAAGTAAGAGGTCACGTGATCAGCGCTACCAAAACGCCAGACATGAAAACCTTGGCTAAGAACAACGTCGCTGTAAAAATATAAGCTCCGCCCACAGAACAGCTGCGGACCTGTCCTTGACTTGCAAAAGACCGTCGCGTTGTCTGGTTTCCTCTCAAACTGTAAGCAGTAGTTTTTTTCGGCTAATGTAAATACAAAGCGTATTAAGAGTTAGAGCTTTGCCGGTATTACCTAAAACATTTGGCTGAGCAGCAATGTCAGGATCTCTAATAAAATTTGCCAGGATGTACCATTTTCTGGACGCTGCCATCTTGGCCTGATGATGCTGCACTTTTCTATCCGTATCATATAGACAGTGCAACGGTGAATTTGCATGCACGAGAAGGCTTAAGCCGTAACATTCAACGTTTTATGACCAAGATATTTTCAAATGACAAAAAACTGGCAAAACATATTCGGCAGATTTGTCGAATATGATCACCTTTGATCCCTTATCAGCCTAATATGAATCGAAAATTAAACTGTGTATAGAGCCAGCAACACTAACGTTTCTCTGTATGGGGAAAGTCTACCTCAAACACCCGAGAAGCGCTTAACGTCACAAAAATGAGCTCACTATCAGATGGGGGCATCGCGAGTAAATTATCTGTGGGAGGGAAGGCGACGGCTGTGGGCAGAGATGATATATTTCTTTAAATAATAATTTATACAGGATCTAACGTCCCAAAACCACGAAATGAGAACTTCATTGGGGAGGGCTCTGGAAATGTTGGCTACCAGGGGTTTATTAATTAGCATTTTTATCTCCATAGAAAATGCGGCCAACCCGGCCGGGATTCAATCCCTTAGTTGTTGGCATAACAATAATGCAGATTTTAGGTTTTGTCCTGTGCCAGTTAACGACTAAGGATAGAAATGAAAGAAGTGAGACGGTAAGGGGGAAGTATAGAGAAATACGACATTAAGACTGGCACTGAGGCAGCAAAACACATTGCACAAGATAAAATATAGAACACAAAATTCGTTCATTGCCAGCCTATTATACACTGACTGCAAGATGACAGCCTGTCTCAATCACCTCCAAATGACCCTTTCATGTGTGGATAGGTTCTATTTTATGTGTGAAAACCCCTTGAACCATGAATCAAGATAATACCACGAAAAAAAAGATTGCCTACTGTATCAAATAAAACATGTTCGTATCATCGATACTCCACTGTACTAGAATGCCCTGTTGTGACTAGCGACAACTGCCAATGAATTGAAGCAACACCAGTAGTGCCTGGCTCACAAGGCGATGAAGGGACTTTACACGATGACAAACGTTTGCAATGCTGCTGCTATTGCATATTATTGGTTCTAGCTGTGTGACCGTGCACTGGCTCAATTTTATTCTTAAATTAAGAACTTGTTCACTCAATGTAACTCTCAATATCTACATTGCGAGCCTCAATATAAAGCAATGTGCACCTAAAGATCCAGGCAGTGCAAGGCAGCCAGAAGAAAACAAAGCATTTATATTTACAATGTATGTATAGAGTGTGGATAAGGAAGCAGCCCGAGATGCCCCGGCCTTTTATAGGCCACCGAGACGCTGAAAGAGAAGGGGGCAGCCCCACTGTTTTACGTGTGCAGCGTCTTTGACGGACGCCTTCGTTGTCTGTGCAAAGGATGCCAGCCCGCTCATAACAGTGCGGATTGATATGTTTGGCTCTTCACTAAAGTTGCAAAAAAGAAACTTTTGGCACCTCTGCCATACAAGAGCAAAGATGCAGATGAGTCCAACGGCGGGACCTCTTACACTAAAATCTCGATGATACGATTACGATTGATGCGAATTCCACGATGATACGAATTTTAAGGTTGCTTCAGATGGACTACATTATATAAAATAGACCGTGACTCAGCGTTATACGAATGGTTTCCCCAGCGACGCGGATGATTCGAACGTGCGATTGAGTCCTGCACTAGAATTTCCTTTGCTTCGCCGCCGGAAAAGTGGCCACAAAACCGTGCCGCGAGGCCGACACGAAAAAATCAGTCAGAAACCAATTTTGCCGCCACGCAATAGCAGATCTCCTTTCTGCTATGGCTTTGGGTACAGCGGCTGTGCTGGTTCTCAAACCTCGTGATGGAAACAACCATGCAACCAGCCGTATATTCAAGATGCTGGCCAACGCGTCGACGGGTGCGTAGGCGCAAACGCGAACTACCCGCGAAGCACAACAAAGCTCCCGGCTTTGAAAGAGACTCGTTCATCGCGAGCCTTGTTTGAATTGCGATCGCTGCAAACGCACGAAGTAGAAGAAGCTGCAGCAGCAGAGAGTTGACATGCCCTAAACGTGTCTCTCTTCTGCACTGCCGGTTGATCTGTCGCTGCCACTGTGTCTGCTTGTGTCATTTCTTCAGACGTATCTCCCGCAACAACGTTTGTAAAGGCGTAAACCATTTTTTTTTTTTTGTTCCAGTGCTTTGTGCATAACTATAACTCTGTAGGGATTTTAATTCTCAGGAATGAATTCTCAAGCGGCAAAGACGGGGGCATGTATACGAGGGGCAGAAGAAATGTGAACATTTTCGACGGGCACGTACGTGGTTTTGCGGTCACTCTGGCATTCTCGCTTGAATTCTCTTGGACAGATTTTTTTTGCATCGACTTCGCGGCACATTTTTTTGGATGCTTAAGCAGCGAAACGAGTGAATTTTCAATAAGTTTTGCCGCTTTCCCTCCCTTTGGTGCCTAGTGTGAACGCGCCTTATAGCGCCAGCAGCACGAGTGAGGAAACCGCGGCACTTTATTGAGAGGCGGTGGAAGCAGTAAAGTTCAAAAAAACCTCATGGACTTCTTTTAGCAACAAATAGTGGACCCCAATAAAGTTCTTGTTAACCTTCATGATCAGCTTTAACTTGTTTTTGGTTCATACGAATTCGGCATAATACGAATATTTTGCGTGCTCCCTTCGAATTCGTATCATCGAGACTCTACTGCACCAGAATGCCCGTTTGTGACTAGCGACAACTGCCAATGAATTGAAGCAGCACCAGCAGTGCCTGGCTCACAAGGCGATGAAGGGACTTCACACGACGACAAACATTTGCAATGATGCTGCTATCCACTTTTTATATTCAAAAAAGGTTAAAAATGTCAAAATGTTAGCCACAACCACACTCCCTTACATGAAGGCAGAACATTGAGTGCAATGAACAGTTCATGAGGAGGACTACTGGCGTTGCTACCAATTCTCTGTTGCTGGATGAGGAACTAGCTTTTTTTAAGAGGCTTTTCAGACTGAAAAATACTGCTTACAATATATTCTTGCGCTTTTGAAATCTACCCCAGCACGTGTAGCCACTACCAAGGGGAAGCTTTCCACTGCACAGTAAATAACCAAGTCTGGAAAAATCGATAGCCGGTCTCTACTTTCATGCCCCCACTGTCACTCTATCAAAAAGCTGCAGGCAGACAATGTGGACTTACCTTTAGCGAGTCCACTAGGTCCTCAACCAGGAAGAGGCTGCGCAGGCGAGCCACCGTTGCATCGACATGCTTGATGACCATGTCAACAGTCTCGTGCACGCGCTCCTTTGGCAGCGAAAGGTCCTTCTCCAGGTACTCCCTGCAAACAGAGCCCGGCATTACACCACAAAAACCAAACTTTGGTGCAAACACCAGTGGCCGTGGAAAATAGCACACACACCGAACTTTGGAGCAAGTGCCAGTGGCCATGGGAAATTACGTGCACCAAACAGTGTAGAAACAAGTGCTCATGGGAAATGATTCTATTGAAATGCAAAACTGTACACTGATATTTTTCTAGAATTTAAAATGGTCGGTCACTCCTGGAAAATAATCACTCATTTGCTTAGGTATCTTCTGTCCGAAAAATGGCCTTTTTCAAAAACTATTTACATTGTTGCCCACCAAAAATTGTGTATTATTGGTTCTAGCTGTGTTACCGAGTGCTGGACCAATTTTATTCTTAAATTCAGAACTTTTTCACTCGATGCAACTTTCAATATCTACATTGCGAGCCTTAATATGAAGCAGTGTGCACCCAAAGATGAAGAACTTATCAGCAAAATACTATTGCACCAAGACAGACGCTTGTTGCAGAAAGAACGCTCCTGTCCTCCAAAATAAACATTTACACTGCCACATTACAGGCCATTCACTGCCTACTGTGGTCGTTTGGCGGATATTGTGCTGAGCCACAAAGCTAGAAAATTTTAGTTCAATTCACGACCACAGCAGTCGCATTTAGAAGGGAGCAAAACGTGAAAAAACATGTACTTGGATCAGGGACAACCTTAGAAGGCAGCGACATTTTAAATTGAAAAGAAGATGCAGACAAGCTTGCACCAATGAGCACACGCTCTGAACTGATGCCATAAATAAGCTGCACAGTCAGTGAGCCTGCCGCAGGAAAATGTCACCAGTAACATGAGCATGACTATTTTTTTAGAGAGCAAGTCGGCTGTCGCGCTTGTCGCTTGGGCTAGAACTCTCCTAGATTCTGAAGCAGAACCGAACAATAGGCAGGAAGGAAGGAAGCAACAAAAAGGGAGAAGGCAGGGAGGAACAATAGGCAGATGCTCAAGAAACTCGGGCGGTTCACAGTATCCCCTACAGAGTGTCTCATAATCATTGGGTGGCTTTGGCCCGCGAGACCAAAGAATGATCACTACGCAGTTAGTTTCATAACCGAGGCACAACCGCAGAAAACGCCAATCGTTTGCTCACTTGAAGGGGTGTCCCTCGGAGGATTTCTGGACCGCCTGGAGGACGTTGCGGTAGACACGGAAGGCGATGGCCACCATGAGGCTGCCCAGGGCCAGGTAGGCCACCACGCTGATCAGGGAAAAGCATGTCAGGGAGAGCAGCACTGCCAGCACCAGCCCAAACACCAGGCCACTCTTCTTTGGCTGCCGCCAGTACACCAGCTCCTCCACTGCAGACGGGACAGTTTGTGTGAATTATGCCGTAGTTTCACATATGTGCTGTGGTCTTACACTGCACACGCCTAATCAGCCATGAAAATCATGAATGACGTAGTCGTGCCCAATAGTCTAACGCTCCTCAATCTGCGGCACACCGAACTTCACATACTTCAGACAACTGAACTTGAGCAGACTAGTTTAATAGACCTTGGAACACTTCATAGGTCAATATAAAAGGCCAACGGCAATCAACTTTCACTTTGTATATACCAGCAACAAATGAGTGGCTGTTTAATTTTTCTCACCAAAGGACCTTAAGTATTACTCCAGCAGATGTATAACCTATAAATGGCTGTTAGCAGACTGAACGTCTTTCTTCAAAGACGTTCACTCGGAATGCTGCATGCCTGTGACATGCATTGTGGAGCTCAAGCCATGGCACCATGGCTCTACACCATTTTCTTACTAGCTACAATACCAGCATTTCATTACAGGTGCATTATCTAAAATGGTTCATTATGTTAATGTTTTCTCAGAACTGTTATTTTCAAATGTAAAATTTTCGCACAGACTGCTCTATAGTATCTACACTGTCTTAAACCAAGCTTTGTTTGCTGTTGTTGGCCTTTCGGCCCTGGCGGTGTCAATTGACACCACCGCACAAATTTTCCCCTAGCATCTCGGAAACGTAAGCAATACAGCTCATTCTTGGGGGCATAGTTCTTCAATGATCCCCACTGCAATTGATACTAATATTGCGGCACGTTTGTGGAGGTAGCAGCCACAAAGAAGAAGAAGCGTGACCGAGGTCTTCCGTGAAGCCAAGGCGCGTAAGTTGAGGCGGGTAAGTGCCATTTTCGGGACGACGTACCGAAGCTGTTTCAGTGAGTATTAGGCTGAAAAGTAAGACATTGGTTTCCATTTCGTGTGCACCATTAATTGGCAGAAAAAAATAAGCCACTTTTTTCATTTTCCAATCACAGGGCCCTAATTACCTATTTTGATGCCACGTTAATTAATCCAAAAATGCTTGTACCAGTGGCTCAATTTTTCGCTTGTAGTCTTCTGAGGTCCTAACTACGAAAAAAACGCGCACAAAAAGTGTATCTGACCAAAATAAAAAATTCAGGGCTGAAAGGGGGGAATTATAGGGAGGCAAACAAAGGTAAGCTGGAAGGCTAACCATAGGGCTTTTTAAAATTACAGGGAGGTATACAGGCACCGCAACACTTTGCATGCCTGTGACTACTGGAGTGTGTTGGACTGGCACCTTTCACTAAGAGACTGGACACATTGAAGCCAAGTTTCTTGTACTAGAACAATTAATTTCTAAATAAAGCAGCATGTAAAGAGCTATTTTTTTCTTAGCATTGCACAGAGATGAGTTCTGTTTAAATGTGAGAGCCTCCGTTTTGATATACAACTTAATAAAAACCAAAACGTTGGGAATGTTCTATGCAGCCTAAAGACAGGCAACAATGTCAGCCTTGATTTTACAGCAGCTTGTCTTTTTCTTCCTTTAGCTATTCGCTTGTGTACTCTAAAGTATTTTATACATACAAGTCTACTCTATAGTGTTATACATACAAGTAACAGAGGTCTGTTTGTGAAGGATTTAGTGTTATAGAAGTGTTATTTGTGCAGTTTTATCTTCATTTTGAAGCCATCTCCCACTCGACACCAACCAAAAAGCCTAGCAGGCACATATGCAGCCATTCCCACAATGGGACAATACCCTTTGAACCGGCACAGATGTTAGCACCGCCCTTTAGGTATTATTGTGAGAAACACTACGGTTAACTGGAAGGGAAACCTTGGACCTTCTATTATAAAAGGTCACAACAGGAATTGGTACACCTCCCTGCAGGTTAACCGCATTGTCACCGCAAATGTAGGAAAGCACAGTAGTGTCTCTATAAAATGAGCCTTCCATAGAGTTTGAGACTGAACAGTAGTGTCTTGCTACAAAATGAGCATTCCATAGAGTTTCAGACAGAAAAGTTCAAGCAATACCAGCCTTTAAAAAACCCCCAAAAAAATGAGATTAATGAGATGACAAGGGAGGACACGAGCTGAAAAGAAAGAGCTGATGCTGTCAGAACTTTGCCCATCTGCACTGCAACAACACAAATAAATACTGTATGCAGCTGGTGAATAGTGACACACGGCTTTAGTTTGTTCATATCTGATCACAAATTGAGTAGAGTCAGTCGTGATGAAAGTTCCAACTCTGATTTGGACAGGATGTTTTTGAGATAGAAAAGGAGAACACTTCCCCAATAGAATAAAATTGTGTGCTTCCACCACATAGATCCCACTCACAAGGGTTGCATGCGGCATGAGTTCATAGATGCGATACCTGCAGTGAATTTCTAATAACAGGCTGTTGGAAAAAGTCACCAGAAGTACCTTTCGTTTACACACGCCTGTATAGTGGGTTTGTATATGTACAGCCTCGGCCACATCTGTGTGCAGCCGGTTTTTGCTCTGCAGGGAGACACCTTGAGGCAGTTTCAGGCCCCAACGCAGTCAGCCCGACTACTAGGACGCGCATGCTCCCGATATCACACCATAGCCCCAAACTGCCTGGAGGTGCTGCCCCGCAGAGCAAAAACCCACAGCTCGCGTGCTCTGCACAGACGTGGCCACGGCTGTACACTGCAAAGCAGACAGGCTTTGGAGAGATGCCAGATTACCAACATCTAACTAGCTCCTGTATGTTTAACAAACACGGCCTCCGCACAATCAGATTTCGACCATGCTTCACCGTGCCTCGGAGAATCGCAAGATTAAATGTAATTACACTCGCATAGAGCTCCGATACCATATGCACCGATCGAAAATGCTTAACTATAGCAGTAAAACTATACATTAAAATCATCCCAATCTTGCCTAAGCACGGATTTATCTAAATTTTGATCAATCCCTTTGACAGCCGAATATGAGGGCAGGGGTTCGAGTCCCAGTCACCGCAGCCGCCTTTCGATTAAGTCAAATGCAATGAGCACCTGTGTGCTTTGAATTGGGTGAATGCTAATTAAACAACATCCAAGTGGTGGAAATTAAACAGGACTTTCTTAATCTAACATGGCTCATAATCATATGGTGGTTTTGGCAACTACAGATTATTATTATTATTATTACAACTGCCACCCCCCCCCCCTCCTTGTATATCTGAAATGTGCTACTCCCGACCTCGATTTAACCAAATCGCAACACGTCAGACGGGTGATCTACATTTGAAGTGCACCTGTAGGTCGAGAGACCCAAAGTGATCGCAGCACACCAAGTCAAAACGTAGAAAAAGTAAAAATAAAATAAAAGCAAGGAATTAACCCCTACACCTTGGGGACCCGTTTGCACGCACCGCATAGTATCACACAGTATCTCGACCTTTGCTGCATCAAGCAACACTGCACAGGTGAAAAAGAAATGCGAGAAGGAAGAGGTGGGTGGGGGAGCCGCCGCAGCGCCAACGTGCGTCCAACGTGGCACACGTGTTGGCTCGACTGGACGGCGACGCGTCCGCCCAGCGTTGCACGCACGGATGTGCCTATCTTTTTTTTTTCTTCTCGACGAACACACCTTTACACATATACATTTGCCACATTTTACAACTCACGACACTCCCATAGAAACACAACGCAATTTGGAACACAGCGTCTTACCCCTAAGTTTAAAACACCTGGTTTACAAAAGCACGTCGCTAGAGACCATACGGCTAGCGAAAAGACCGTACAGTAACAAACGCTTCAACGCCATCCGGTCAAGCCACTAATGGTAGCCCACTTTGTGAATCTTTGGCGCAGAGAAGCACTGGAAAAATGCTAGAACGATCGCACGCCAATTTTCCAATCGTTCGATGCCTCGGGAACTCGCCACGTCCGATCGACGAAACGGTTCACGAAATTCTTTTCCCCCCCAAAAAAACATTGCCGGCATGCCGACTCTCTGCGAACGGAATCAAAAATCGCGAGGAGCACGTTTTTTTACGCGATCTATCCTTCTCGAAGCGAAACGGCAACGTCAAAACGGGGGCACGCGAAAACAGATTTTAGGGTCAGGCCCTCCGCACCCCCCACCAGCTCGACACACGAAGCGGACTTCGTTCCGCATCACTCGTAGTCAGTGGACCGCACCGTTCAAGAGCGATCAACTTTACATAACAGAACCACCGCGATGTCTGGTGCGGTCCGAGTGGGATTTGCGACGCAATTTCCCGCACTCTACGAGCGTAGGCGGTCCCAGCACGAAATCGAAAAAAAGAGCACACGACCACGGTTGCCAAAGCGGGCGAGGATGCGTCGTGGCTACAGAAATCGGGCGCAATGAAGCGATGACGAGCTGAAGAATGGACGCAACAGAGCACAATAGAGGAAACATTCAACGAATGTAGGGGGGAAGGGGGTGCTTTCATCTAAAACATGTCGTGATTGACACGCGAGGAAGAGAGAGAGAGAGGCTTACGCTGCGTTTCGTCTGGCCTGGACACCTCTTCGGCAGCGCCGTTGGCATCGCGTCTTCGGCCCATAACTCGGCTGTGATGGCTAACGAAAAAGTGCTCTCTCCGAGACGACACTGCCGACCGTCCCGTTCGGATCGCGCTGCTGGACGTACAAGAAAACGCCGAGCGAACAACACGCCGCCGGATAGCGAGGTGGAAGGGAAGAGAGAGAGAGAGGGGGAAGAAGCCAACGCGGTGGAGGGGCGAAGCGTGACGAGAGAGGGGAGAGAGGAAAGAGACGCGCAAGGTGGTGGTGGACGGACCGAACAAACGAGTAGAAAACGAGTGTGACCAGCACCGAACGGCAAGGCAGCCAGCCGAGCGGCGATTTCCGGCGAGGCTGCTTGCACGGGCGACGAAAACGAAAAGGGGGGCCGACGACCTGCGCTACTGTCACCCCCCCCCCCCCCCCGCACCCTAATCTTGCGCTAGTAAGGAGAGACACTATCTATTAGGCCTGATTCAGTTAGCACTGGTAACAAACTGACCCCTCCAGCCCATGATATATCGGTTTCACACGGCCACTTCCGATTGCAATCGGGCCCGAACCCAATCGAAATTCCTCGATCGTGATTGGAGCAAGATGCAGAAGGGGCCTTATCCTTGTTGAGAAATCGCGATCAGCGTGGCGCTGGAGCAAAAGAACAGATAGTTTATAACTAAACAACACGTGCCTCGGGCCTAATTTAGTCTGCGCTGGTAACGGTACGGATTGGGCTGACTAGCCGATCCCTCTCCGTAGGCACCGTAGGTCAACGTTGAGGGAAAAACTGGTTCATCTCCATCGGTAGTCCGCGTAGTTCGGCTATTTTAGGCACGAATGCCATCGATGTTTATTTACCGTGGAGAGGGTTAGGCAAAAAAAAAAATAAAATAAAGGAAGGCGGGGAAGGGTTATTTGTTGCTTCTACGTCACCGCGCCCACGATGATGTTTTGTGATCGTCCCCTTTGTATCGGGCGGGCACCTTGCGGTATCCTGACCGCAACGATAAAACAAATCCACACGCGAACTGATAAACGCCAGTAGCGGCAGACTTGAAATAAAAAAGAAGAAAAAAAAGTCATTTATTTACGCGAACGTTCAATAGCTTCTATTTTACGCATTTTGTCCAGAGAAATGAGACCTTCGATATTTGGAAGTCGTGTGGTGTTCTGACGGCGATTTCGCAGTTCAAAGCACCAAGGTATTTTCTTCTCTTGAAACCAGTTCGCACAGCATGGTTGGGTGGTCCCGCTTCGATTTGCACTTTAGCCGCATCGCCGATGACACTCCCTACTTCCGGTGGCGACAACTTGAGCGGACTGGACTCCTCTTACATAGTGAACGCACTTTTTCGCAACGGTTCTGACCAGAGGTTTATAAACATGTCCATACACCTCCTTGTGCGTACACAGAGAAAGAACTCCTCCTGTACAATACTTGTAAACGTGAATAAATCCTGGGTTCCCTCTAGCAGCTAGGGTAAGCTTGCGAAAATAGCGCAAAATTCAGGGAAACGTGGCCAAAGAGACATTCTTTTGGTCATTCCATCCTTTCGCGTTTACACAGACGTTGCACGTTTGTCCGTCTTTTCTTAATTATCGCGCTACTCCTCTCAAAAACATGTACGACAAGCTATCCCGACAATTAAGTAAACTGCCCAAGTGAATTATCTTTTACTCGGCGTCAAGCCTGGTCTGCAGAAGCGTGCTACTAGACATGCTATTTCGCTATTCTTTCTTCCTTTCAGATCACCTCCCCTAGAAACAGAGCTAGAGGTCAAACGGCCGCTGTTGCGACAATGTCATGATACAAGCAAAGGGGCGTTCCAAGGAGCCGCTGTTCTCCAGTGCGTGTTCGACTGGGGGATCAAGCAGGAAAACGCACGCGATGTAGCAGCCCGTTTGGGTTTACCTAAATACGCACAAAAAAGATTTTTCATCTGGCCACACGCGAGCAGAAGACGGGCATCTCCTACAAGGAACGCGGACCGCTGGAAAAAACACGGCAACCGATACGCGACGGAGACGGGAAGGGTTTCTTCTTCGAGGGACCACTTGTCCACTTTAATGGAATTACAATGGAACTGCGGGCTTTCCGCGTTCGTCGTCAAAAAAAAAAAAAAAAAAAGTCCTAAAACGACGACGACGGTTCTTCCTCTCCTCCTCATTGTCAGGGTCGTTTCGCACGCTTCTTTTTTCCTCCGCTAATTCTCGTTTTTTCCTCAAGCTCGAACAAAGTCGAGGAACAAGAATACGTGCGTTGTAATTAAACGCCTCGAAAAGTCACAGGAAAAAAAAAAAAGATACGAGACGAACGTAGCTAAGAACGCGCGATATGCCTGGGCCGTGCAACTACTCAAAGATCCAGGGAAATGAGACAAAAAAAGAAAAATGAGCCAGCGCAAGTCGACGCAACGCAATCGCTGATTAGCTTTTTTTTTTTTTTTTTGCAATGCGACGTCATTCCAAGTGCACAGCTCGTGAGGCATGTCCAACAACGGGCCCGCATTGCGAAACTTCCACAAACCGCGTACTATCTCTCGGAGCAACTGCGGCGCGGCTTCACCTGCGGCACCGGACGACGAAGGCGCGTCGTTTCGGAGCCTAATCAATCGGGAATCACAACGCAGCCCGCGTCTACCTGCAAGCCGAGACAACAAAAGATTTATTACCGGCCACGCTACATCGCTAATAAAAATCGGGCACTCTCCTGCTATTGTAATGGCTTCCTCGTTCCAAAGAAAAAAAAAAAGACTGTTCGGGCTACAGCGGCGCGCGCTTCGTGCAGCGCAACTCCAGACGAGAGGCGTGCATAGAAAAAAGATGGCAGAGCGCGTCCAAACCACGATCTTGGTTGCTGTAAAGCAGCGCTGAACATCCTTTTCAGCCATCATAAGGAAAAAAAGGCGAAGGGGTCACGTCCTCACCTTGAGGCACGTCGAAAAAGCGCTTGAAAATGCAGGAACACTGTTGCGGGGCCGCCTTGGCGTCTCCGGCGTTGCTACTGTCGGCTTCCATTTGTGAGGGACTCTCTCTCTTCACCGGTCCGAAAAACAATCCACACGCCCGGCGGAGTTGGTCGGTGCCGTTATTCTCAGCGCCCCGAAGCGGCAACTTGTTTCACAGACACGATGCGCGCGTGCACAGACACACACTTCTCACTCACTACTACCGAGGAATAAACAGGGGCCGACTCCAAGTAGACTCTCGTCCCGCGAGGTGGTGCAGTACGACGAAGACGGAGAAACTAGCAGGCAGGGCAGCGGCGCGCAGATGAGCAAGGAATCAAATAAAACGCACCCCTCCCCAAACGCCGATTCGCGCTCGACTGCGCATGCGCGCTATCGGAAAAAAGCCCGCGCGCGCCACCGTCGCGACGACCTCGTCGTCGTCCACTTTCCGCCTGGAAACTGCCGTGCTACGGTGGCCGCATTTTTTCCCGACACTTTTTTTTGTCTTTTTTTTTCTCTTTTTAATCTCTACCTCTTCTCCTGCTGTATTTAGCGACAATACGCACTTTATCCAATCAGCGACCTTGCATTATTACCCACAAAGCTTGGCTGCTCTACATGCGCGAGCTGTGTGCGAAACCGAGTGAAGGTATACGCAGCAAGGGGCGGCGGCCAGAAGCAGACGATAAAGTACACCGACGGATAGCAGACGAAAAAAAAAAAAAAACGAAGAGCAGAGACGGCTACGGCCAGCTTTCGCGTGGCTGAACTGCTGGGCTCGCGGGCATCGATTGAGCCGGCCAGCAAGCAACAACTATATATTGCCTTAACCCCTCTCCCCCAAGCCGACTGAATAAAGTGTTCACGACAACGAGCCGCCTTTCGTGTGTGTGCGTTTATTTTCGTATAGCCCCCATTTTACTGCTACATAACACGTCGTCGCGCCGGCAGGGCTGTCGCGTCGGAACATGTTACGACGGTGGAGGCCGTCTCGTAGTCCTACGATGGATGGATAGATTGATAAGGCTGTACCACAGAACACCTACCCCTTTAAATCGGACGACGGCTAACGCCAAATACGACCGCGGACGGCAGCGCCACTTAAAAAAAAAAGGAAATAGAGGAAAAAAAGATATTCCGGTTTTCTAATTGAAATGCCATCGGGTAGGTTCGGTTTAACATTCACAACTTCAAAACCTGCTGTCGTTTTGAGACGATCAATTGACATCAAGCCACACAAGTTCATCCAAGCATCCGGAAGATAACGCTATCGGTTTTACCAACCGCAAGCAATATATATATTTTCTTTTTTTTATCTTTCGCCTGTTTATCATTGATGACAAGCTTGCTATGGGGCACTTAATTTGGGGCACTATGGGTCACTTAATTAAAAATCCACGAGATTGCGTGGAATCTGCTGTGTATCGGGCAAAAATGGTTGGATCGTGTCACAGTAGCGAATACTCACACCGGCGTTGATCAAGCTGTCGCCTCTGACCGCAATTTGACACGATACGGATCGAATTTCTCGGTAATGATCGACTTCCTTACGCAAGCTGCAGAAGTGAGCCAATCGCTGCTGGGCGATTCGATGAAGATCGGGCTTAAATGCGATCGGCAGTGCACCGTATAGGAGGTCGCTCAATCGCCCTCGGGTATTTTGTCCCCTAGGAGACAAAAACATGCCGTCGCTGTGTTGTTCCCAACTATATAGTTGTTGTTGTTAGTGGTTCATGAGGAAAAGGAAGAAGGCACCTAATTTCTCTCTGCCTACAGGCGACACGGCGCAGTGAAATGGCGCATTTTTCCTCCCTTCGTTCTCCTCTCCGTATTGTTGGACACGAAACGAGAACTAGGCACCCCAAGGCACGGGCGAGTCGTGACAGGGCTGGGATGCACGCAAAACTGCCGTCCACCACGCCAAATTTCACGCTTTGTGAACGAGACTGTCGTCGGCCCAGCCGGCACAGAGGTTTCGCGTGGTGCCGATTTGCTCTTTTTTTGTTTGTTTGTTTCCTTTTTCGTACGGAATTGCATACGCGCTGCCGCTACGTGATGCGGAGAAAGAGAGAAGATATCGTCACGCACATCTCCATTACGGCGCGTTGGAAGAAGCTCGATCCGGTGCGTTAGCGAGTTGCACGTTTAATTTTACGCGTGTAGCGCTCCCTGGTTGTTGAAAAAACAACAAAAAAAAAACGCCTGGAGCTACCTCGTTTTTCTTCCTGTCTGGGCCATTTTTCATGGCGTAAAATACCATCTCTCTACGAAGCTCTTTGCATAACAAACGCCTGGAAAGAAGTTGGCACCGGGTTCGAATCCCACACAAACTGCGAAGCGAAGTGCTACAAACGCGTGTTCAAGCCATTTCTTAAACGACATCGAACCACCGCAAGCACTACAAAGCTCCCTTACGTATAACTATATCACATACTTGCATAACGCTGACAAGGAAATGCATCGGTAGCAGGTTCGAATCCCACACAACAGATTTCACAACGAACGGACGGTTAATGCCCTGTTCAGTCGCTTGTGCAATGTATGCAATACCGATGGGCTCGATTGCGGTGGAAAGTGTACCGTGCGATTGGAGGCACAAGCTGACATCTGTATCAAAGTTCTTTTTTTTTTTGGATTTTTTGGAGTGCAGGCACCTTATATCGCGCTAAAATAAAATTCTTTTCAACTTGACCACCATTGTGTCACTAATGGCAGCTGAAGCTAATTCTATCCTTTGCGCGTCAAAGCCACGATATGCGATTACGAGGCACACCCTAGAGTGTCGGAGGTTCCTCCACGAAATTCAGGAACGCCCAATGTTCTTTAACGTGCAGATAGATATCAATACAGCCCCGCCGCGGTGGTTTAGCGGCCAAGGTACTCGGCTGCTGACCCGCAGGTCACGGGATCGAATCCCGGCTGCGGCGGCTGCATTTCCGATGGAGGCGGAAGTGTTGTAGGCCCGTGTACTCAGATTTGGGTGCACGTTAAAGAACCCCAGGTGGCCGAAATTTCCGGAGCCCTCCACTACGGCGTCTCTCATAATCATATGGTGGTTTTGGGACGTTAAACCCCACAAATCAATCAATCAACTAAAGCGATATGAAGGTTCGATGCAGACCGTAAGTGTGCTCGGGTGACAACGGTAACACGTCACGAGGTGTCAAACCTGGAATCGAACCCACGGCCTTGCAAGGGGTCAGCAACGCAACACAGGACTGACCCATTACGCTCTAGCGGCTTCACCTGCTTGTTCAGACATGATGGCAGCACCAGATTCATTCGGTTAAAAACAACGCGTTTAACTATAATTGGGCTACAGCACCACACCATGCACACGCATTCACACCGTATGCTTACCGCAAGGATGCAGACATGCCGAACTCCAGCCGGATCCTGCAAAGTGTTATTACAGCGATGTTAGGGAGGTCAACGACACCACGTGCACGTTATTCAAGACGAGGAAATACAAACAGACACGTGAGGTCACCACCAATGACTACCATTAGATTAGTCTGTTAAGATCGAGGTTCGTGCAAAAAAAGTTACGGGGTGCTAATTATGGAGGAAAGCGTAAAATGTGAGGGCTCGTTTTGTTGGACACAATATTAACGAGAACGGGCAGTAACAACAGAAAATACGCACACACACACAGATATATGCTTAATTGACTCACAACTACATCACTGCGTAACATGTAAAGTTCAGGGCACTATAAACGGTACAAGCCTAGGAGTTCGCAGGAGGTACCTCCTCCATTTGTGAAGCAAAGCTGCCCCCCCCCCCCTCCACATCAAACAATGGCCAATGGCTACAGGTCAGAGACCGTCAGACTGACAAAAAAAATTCCTCCCAAAAAGACCTTGCTAAAGATGTGGCACTATAACATTAGCCCCTCCCCTCCCCCCCCCTTTCATTTCAATCCGCCTGTGCGCTGGACTGTGGTACAGGACTGCTTCTGCAGAACCACGTGGTATCCAGCTTCCATAATGCCCCCCGTCCAGCCTTTCTCGCGGATAGAAGATAGTACCACCCCGTCTGAGCGGCATTCCGGAGGGGGGCACCAGAATAATGGACAGCAGATCACGTTCCCTGCCCCGAGTAGTGTACCCAGAAGAGGAGGTCAATGACTTTTCCCCGAACGTGTTAACATGGCTACTGCTTCCAACATGCCACATCGGGGGCTTCGCCTCCTAGAAATTTTCTAGAAGACATTACTGGTTGGAGCAGCCGCGTTCCAACATGTCTGCTGCTTGCTGAGGCAGTCGACGTATCATCTAGGGACCATGGAGAAGCAAGGAAATAAGGCCAGTATGTACTTAATTGTGTGCTACCTCACTGCGATCGAGTTGCATTTACTACGTAGGCCATCAAATAAACACAATGGGAATTTCTCGGAGCGACTCTTTTCTTTGTTAGACAAAGCCAATTAGAGCCAAACAAACCATTCGGTTAATTGAAACGGATTCGAAAGGACGAACAATCACACTTTCCGCCAATGGCTTCGGACAACCGGTTTACGTTCCAGAAAAAAACGGGACGAAGCTGGCATCAAATTCAGAAAAACAAATACGTAAATTAACTGCGGGCGTTAATTATGTTCACCTCAGTTGTGTCCACTGTCGGCGGCAAACGGACGAAAAAATAACTTTCCGTAGTGAACGAACCTGCGACCTTCGACTTTTTCTGGCATCGTCGTCCTTCAGTTTTCATTAATATTGCGTCTAAGAATCCACTTTTCTTTCTTCTCATTTACTTCCATTGGTTCTAATAACTTCCCCTGTACATTATTCCTTGGCATTACAGTCTGTTAGATCTCATTAATATATATATATATATATATATTGTTGCGAATGTATTTACTACTTTAGAGTAGAAAAGTACTCCAGCAGTCAAGATGGCAGCCGTTGTGTATTTCGAACAGCCCAAAAACGTCGTCGTCTTCTTCTTCGCACCGCCCGCATAGCTGCATAGCCGCGAACCCGCAACATCGACCTCCGGCGGCGAAAAGCGCCGACCCGGCGCTTGTTAGCAGGTGTTGGACGAGATGTACGGCTTGAGGCGAGCGACGTGGACGATGTCGGAAGATGTGGAAGGTATCGAAGGGTTTAGAGGTGCTATTTCATAGGTAACATCAGTTACCTGCCGTAGCACACGATAAGGTCCGGAATACTTGGGTAGAAGCTTTTCAGCCAGACCAACATGTCGCGACGGAGTCCACAGAAGAACGAGGTCACCTGGACTAAAGTGGACGTCCCGATGGTGGCTGTCATAGCTACGTTTCTGACGGAGCTGCGAGTCCGAAAGGCGCTGGTGGGCAATCTGACGGGCTTTCTCCGCGGTGCTAATAGCGCGGCGAGCATATGCTGTGGACAGGTCGGTAGGGTTGGGTACAAGCGTGTCGAACGGCAATGTCGGGTCTCTTCCATACAAAAGGTAAAAGGGAGAATATCCAGCAGTGTCGTGGCGTGAGCTATTGTAAGCGAAAGTGACAAAGGGTAGCGCAATGTCCCAGTCACGATGATCCGTCGACACGTACATGGCGAGCATGTCAGTGAGTGTGCGATTCAGACGTTCTGTGAGGCCGTTTGTTTGAGGATGGTAGGCCGTCGTAAGCTTGTGCTTGGTTGCACAAGAACGAAGTAGATCGTCAATTACCTTAGATAAAAAGTAGCGACCGCGATCGGTGACCAGTTGACGAGGAGCACCATGATGTAAGATGACGTCTTGAATCAAAAAGTCGGCGACATCTGTAGCGCAGCTGCTTGGAAGAGGTCTCGTAATTGCGAAACGGGTCGAGTAATCTATGGCGACGGCGACCCACCTGTTACCGTCGGTAGAAAGAGGGAAAGGGCCCAGCAGGTCGAGGCCGACACGATAGAAAGGCTCGGCAGGTACGTCGATCGGTTGAAGGAGCCCGGCGGGGTGTAGCGCTGGCCTTTTGCGGCGTTGGCACGACTCACAAGACCTAACATAACGTTGTACAGAACGGTAGAGGCCGGGCCAGAAAAAGCGTCGGCGGACACGGTCGTACGTTCTGGCAACACCAAGGTGGCCAGCCGTTGGTACATCATGTAGTTGCTGAAGTACGGTCGAGTGCAAATGAGTGGGTATTACGAGTAGTAGTTCGTTTCCCACATGGTGCATGTTGCGGCGGTATAAAATGCCGTCTATGACAACGAACATGCGAAGCGAACTGTCTGTACAGCCTGTGTTCAGGCGGTCGATTAGCTCGCGTAGGGACGCGTCACGCCGTTGCTCACATCCCATGTTGCCGAAAGCAGAGAGCGAGGAAATACAGATGGACGCGTCGTCGGTTACTAGATCTGGAGCGTCAACGGGGTACCGAGAGAGGCAGTCGGCGTCTTGGTGTAAACGGCCAGACTTGTAAACCACTGTGTATGTGAATTCCTGGAGGCGCAGAGCCCAACGAGCAAGGCGCCCCGTTGGATCTTTGAGGGCTGAAAGCCAGCATAGAGCGTGATGGTCAGTGGTAACTGTGAAAGGCCGGCCATATAAATAGGGGCGGAATTTACCAACTGCCCATACAAGCGCCAGGCACTCGCGTTCCGTAATAGAGTAATTGCGTTCGGCAGGAGAAAGGAGCCGGCTGGCATACGCAAGAACTCGATCGTGACCGGATTGACGCTGGGCTAAAACCGCGCCAATACCGTAGCCACTAGCATCAGTGCGGACCTCGGTTGGAGCAGACGGGTCGAAGTGGGCGAGAATCGGTGGCGTGGTCAGAAGTGTTATGAGCTGGGAAAAGGCCGTGCCTTGATCAGGACCCCACTCAAATGGTACATCTTTCTTCAAAAGATCAGTGAGGGGGCGTGCGACCTCTGCGAAGTTTCTGACAAATCGTCGGAAATATGAGCATAGGCCCACAAAACTTCGAACGTCCTTGACACAAGTCGGTACAGGAAAATCCAGGACAGCTCGGACTTTGTCGGGATCGGGGCGGATGCCGGAGGAGTCAACGAGATGCCCTAGAATAGTAACTTGGCGATGCCCAAAATGGCATTTCGAGGAATTAAGTTGGAGCCCAGCCTCTCGAAATACTGAAAGAATTGAGGAAAGGCGCTCGAGGTGAGACTTAAAGGTTGGGGCAAACACAATCACGTCGTCCAGATAACACAGGCAGATAGACCATTTAAAGCTGCGCAAAAGCGTGTCCATCATCCGCTCGAACGTTGCCGGCGCATTGCACAAGCCAAACGGCATTACCTTGAATTGGTAGAGACCGTCAGGCGTTACAAAGGCGGTCTTCTCCCGGTCGAGGTCGTCCACGGCGATCTGCCAGTAACCGGAGCGTAAGTCTATCGAAGAAAAATAGGTTGCGCCATGAAGGCAGTCCAGGGCATCATCAATACGAGGAAGCGGGTAGACATCCCTTTTGGTGACCTTGTTTAAATGCCGATAGTCCACGCAGAAACGCCAGGTATTGTCCTTCTTTTTAACTAAGACTACAGGGGACGCCCACGGACTCGATGAGGGCTCTATGATGCCTTTTGTGAGCATCTTATTCACCTCCTGTTGGATAACTTGGCGTTCTGATGGTGACACTCGATAGGGACGCCTGTGAATTGGAGCTGCATCACCGGTATTAATGCGATGTTTGACTTGCGATGTTTGACTTATGGGCCTACCGTCAAAGTCAAATATGTCCGAATAGCTCGTGAGAAGATCAGTGAGGTCTTTGACCTGAGACGGCAAGAGGTCTGAGGCAATCATCTTAGTTACATTGTTGAGCCGTGTAGATTTGGCTGCGTCGGTGCTATGCGGGTTCGGCGAGGCGACTGTGGCCAGTTCACGTGACACTGATGAGATCTGGCACTCGTGTGACGGTGAAAGAGTGGCGAGAACAATGCCTTGTGGTAGGATTTGAGGGCTGAGTCCGAAGTTCAGAAGAGGAAGGCACGTCTTGTTCGCTGTGACAGTTAATATGGTGTATGGGGAGGAAACGTTGCGGGCCAATAAAACACCGGGAGAGGGAAAGACCACGTAATCCCCATCCGGAACACTGGGATATGGTTCAACTGTGACACAACTTAGGGCTTGGGGTGGGAGGCGAACAAACTCAGCGCACGAAAGCTTGTTCTGTACCATCTTCGACTCTTCGGTGGCCGCAGGCAAGTCAAGTTGCACGACGCCGGCTGAGCAGTCAATTACAGCGGAGTGGTCGGACAAAAAATCGAGTCCAAGGATGACGTCATGTGGACAGTGAGCGAGAACATGGAATAGAACGGACGTCTGGCGGTCGGCGAATCTCACACGCGCGGTGCACATTCCGAGCACAGCCGGGGTCGCTCCACTAGCGACACGTACAAATAGGGACTCTGGCGGCGTAAGGACCTTGTTTAATCGTGCACGGAGGTCAGAGCTCAGAATTGAAATATGTGCGCCGGTGTCAATAAGGGCAGTAACAGGAAGGCCATCCACTTCTACATCAAGCAGGTTCTTGTCCGTAGTCAAGGTCAGCAGAGGGTTTTCAGGTCGGGAGTCCAATGCAGCGTCACCTCCGGGAGCTGCATTGCTCAGTTTTCCGAAGAAGGGCGTCCACTAGGGTGGGGCGACGAATAGCGGCGGTGCTGAGGTGACCTGGAGCGACGGTCATGCGGGGACGGCGAACGGCTGGACCGGCGGACTGGTGTCGCAGGAGTGCCATTGTACGGTCCATCGTCACGAGCGCTGTACTGCAGGGGCCGGTGGTTGTCGTCACGTCGATAGCCAGGAAACGACCGAGGTGGATACGTGCGGAAACGACAGTAGCGGGAGATGTGTCCTACACCATGACAATGAAAACATATAGGCTTGTCGTCCTGTGTCCTCCACTGAGCAGGATCACGATAGCGGCGGAATCTTTCTGGTGCAGGAGAAGGCGCTATGGTACTGACCCGAGGTTCCGTCAACGAACACACAGGCTGCAGCCCAACGTTTGCCAGCTCCTCTCTCACGACCTGTTGGATCAACGAGATCGTTGGTCGATCATCAGATGGGCGGGTCAGAAAAGACGGAGACGCGGCCTCGATTTCTCTACGAACGATGCGAACCACACTTTCGTTGTTATGTGGTTGACTGCATGGCGGCTGAAGGTCCTCGCAAGATGACGTAGCGGCCGTGTTCGGAAGTCGCAAGAAATTCTTGGCGACCCGGCGACTCTTCAGCTCTTCGAATCGGCGGCACTCTTTGATGATGTCATCAATGGTGGAACAGTCTTTGGAAACCAGTATGTTAAAAGCATCATCTGCAATGCCTTTAAGTAAATGGCTTACTTTGTCTTCCTCGGACATGTTGGGGTCGGCACGATGGCAAAGGGCGAGAACGTCAAGGATGTAGGTGACATATGATTCGGTCGTAGTTTGTGCCCGACCAGAGAGTTCTTTAGAAGCGGCCCGCTGGCGTCCGACGGCCTTACCAAACAGGTCACGAAGCTTCTGTTTGCAAGTATCCCAGCTGGTTATGTCCGCTTCATGAGCCTCGAACCACGCGCCAGCTGTTCCGCAGAGATAGAAGCCAACGTTGGCGAGCATCATCGTAGGGTCCCACCGGTACACTGCTGCAAACCGCTCGAACTTCGGAATCCAGTCGTCAACGTCAACATGGTCGGTGCCGCAGAAGTTGCCAGGGTCGCGCGGTTGCGTCAATACGACCGGCTGTACAGGCTGCGCCGGAGTCGCGGCTGAAACAGGAGCGGCAGAATTGGTTTCTGTTGCCATGGTCGGGCAGTCGAGAACACGTCCGCTTCGAAGTTCCGTCTTGCGTCGTACCCAGCGCCACCACCAAAATGTTGCGAATGTATTTACTACTTTAGAGTAGAAAAGTACTCCAGCAGTCAAGATGGCAGCCGTTGTGTATTTCGAACAGCCCAAAAACGTCGTCGTCTTCTTCTTCGCACCGCCCGCATAGCTGCATAGCCGCGAACCCGCAACAATATATATATATATATATATATATATATATATATATATATATATATATATATATATAGCCACTTCCTTTATTTATTTTAATAACTCATAATTAGATTTCACGATTAGTTTTCCAGCCGATGTAACGGTTTTCTAGAAATGGTACTACCTGGATCTAAAGGCACTGTAAAAAACATCTCGGCTAGACCTCAATATCATATACACTTCTTTCCCTTATATATTTCTTTTTCCTCATTCCTCTGGTGGGGGAGGGCGGTGAACTTGAACTCGGTCGGCCTCTTCGTCTGACCTCCACGAGGAAACGCGGAATTCAAGGCGCCGACGACCGAGTCGTGTTTCGCTATTTACGTAACCTTCGCGCTGCACGGAAGAAGAAAAATAAAAAAGGAAGGAGACCGGTGGGAAATGTTTCAAGCTGTAGCGAACTTCACGTACAGCGACGCATGGAAAAAATCCCACGCGCACATTTTACGCGAGCTCACAAGTTGTTTTAGCATTACTTTGGACCACGGATGCGAAGAAAGCGAGCACCCATGGTCAGTTCGAATGCGTCGCGATCGAGATTCGAACCCGCGACCATTCAGTAGAGTCGCCTTCGGCGAAACGCGTTGTCGGCGAGACCGCTCGGCCGTAGCGCCATTACAACTACACCCGTCTTGATTGATGTTTTGAAAAGCAGCCTCTTGCGACCTCTGATAGATGTTAGAATAAATCTACGTCAATGGTCCGACGTAGTCCGGTAATTGATGCATGCATGCATTTTTTTTTTTTGCGAGCCCATGCAACTGTTAGTTTTCTGTTAAGAAAACACAAATACAAAAGCAGGCCCACACACCAACAACAACAACGCGCATCATTGCAACAGCAGCACCGAATAACCGGTTTTCCGTATCAAGTTCCGCATCTCATGAAGCAGGGCGTGCGGTGACGCACTTTCCACAAGCACCATTGACATGCTTTGCGTGAATCCACGCAACTGCTGGACATGCCGGGTGCTTTAAAAAAGAAGGAAAGAAAAAGAAGGCGGTTTGTTTTGATTTCGATCGTGCTCTGCGCGTCAAAACTCATCGATGTGATTGCTCAATCGGGGCGGCACATCGGCGGCGGCGGCGACATGACGGAACGACGGTAGTGCAGCGTAATGTGGCGTGCGTTCGACTCACTCACCTGGCGAAAAGATGCAACACGACGGCCTGTTCTTCGAAAAACTCGTGGTCGAAGTCGCTTCTCGCTGCATTTCGGCTGTTTTAGGCCTAGTACTCGTAGACGATGCGACGGGCGTAGGCTTAACGTCCGCTACGGGTAACGACTCCTCCGGCGCTGTCCGCTTGGGCGGAGGCGGGTTTTTCGGCTCAGGACGGGGTTCTAAATCGGGCTCGGCCACCGCTGGCGCGACCTTCTCGGGCGCTGGCGGCGCGCTAGGCTTCAACGGCGGAGCCCCTTCGCCAGGCGATGCGTCATGTAATAAATCGCCGTATGCCGGCGGCGCGGTGCCAGTGTCCGCAGCGGAGCTCGCCGTGACGGCGTTCGGCTGGAAATCTGAAAGAAGATCTAGCTGATCGTGCTTATCCTTGGACGTAGAGACCGCATCGCCGCCGTGGGAGGCTGAAGAAGCGGAGCTCCGAGCCGCATCTGTCACCGCACTGCCGGTAGCGAACTGGGCGAGGTCTTCGCTCAGCGCATTCACGGATTCGGAGACGAGAGGCTTCTTCTGCGCGTTGGGCGAATCGTCGCCGGTGTCTTTCGCGTACGAGCTCCAGATATCATCCATTGCGGTGAGTGAGCAGCTGCTGGGCAGAGCACTACGCGGAGAAGCTGTCGAAGTCCGCACCGGTAGGAAGGGCCCGTCAGAGTGCTGTCGTCTGCTAGCGTAGTCAGAGAGCCAGCGGCGGCGCGTAGTGGAGTTGGTGGAGTGTGACTCATTCGCGGAGACGAGAACGCACGCCGCTGGCGCGCCCGAAGCGCCAGTTGTCAAAACGCACAATGGGCCCCGTCAAACAATGAGGTAGGACGCGTCGTAACGTTTTAGACCCGCTCGCATAATTTTCTTAGTATCTTTTTTCGCCAAACAAAACAACAAATTTCTCACACAGAGTTTGTCTCAGGTATTGAATTGTTTACTGTAGTTTGTGCTGACCAAACTAAACAAAAAAACGCGCTTTCAAAGTAAGCGCCACAAAACGAAACAAGCAAAAAAAAAATACACGCGGTGTTTGCAAGCTTTCTGGACGCCTGTTAGAACGGGAAGCCACCTCTCGTCTACGGGAAGCGCAATGCAAATGTCAAATGCGCGAGAACGGCCGAAAGAAAAAATATACATACTCACTGAATGAGCGCGCACGCTTCGAAGTGTTAATTTGTGCATGCACTGTAGCAGCTAGAATCGAATGGCTTTACGTTTCAACAATTGTTCTTGCCAGAGAGTCGGGAGGGCGATATCTCTGCTATCCAAGTAATTAAGGCAAAATATGACAGTACGATGGGATCTAGATATGAAATGACACCGAGGTAGCAACCTGAAAAAGGCAGTCGTTGGTTCAACCTGCTACATTCTAGCTCCTTGCCATCAGCAGATTTCGCTTATAATCACATAATTTATTTCAGACATTCGAAAACTGTATCTGTGGAACGTGTTGATGATATGAAAATTAGAGCCGAAGGGCAAAATCATTCAACGGAAAGGCAGTGCGCTCGATCTGCTCATGGCGGCGGCATGCTTTTAGTTAGGTTACAGTGTAGTTTGGTTCAAAATGAAAACGTGAAAAAATCTTGCAAATTAGTTTACTGTCCATGGATGTTTTTTCTAGACATTTTATCGCCCCGTGCACTTCCCCAAATAAAAAGTAAAACGAACACGTCACCAGTTCTGGTAACACCCGTCAACTGACCTTATGGTCTCGGGCAAATGTTTCGGCCATTTTGTCAGATCTCATGACGCCGCGAGCGCCCTGCTGCCACGATTTAGCGGCTCTGAATGCCGCCATTAAATGGGTCTGTACCGCGGAGTATGACTAGAGCGACCTAGGGCACTGTAGTATGACGCTATATGTCACGGTAGGTGGCCCAGGGCAGATAGACGGCCGCTAGCGGAGGGGCGAGGGGGACGCAGTGTGCCCTGCACATCGACTTGAGAAGGGGGGATGAACTTTCGCCCCCTTCTCCTCGAAGGGGGAACCATGGGCACGCCTACAGTAAAAGCAACAAGCTTTAAATCCACCTAAAATGGCAATTTCCTGAACCATTCAGTAACTACACACACGTTTACATTGAACATGACATAGAAGCTAGATGTGCACGGTACGCTCAACCAAGCTTATAATGAAATTACCAAATAAATGTTGCACTAATTCATGCAACAATAAAATTGGCATATATAATGAAATCATCTAAATGCTGCACTAATTCACATAGTCAACCAATGTTCATCTGAAATCAAATTAAGCTTGCAATGGCAGTGTACTCAGTTATTGACGTGAGCCAAATAAAGCAGAAGAGGTGGTGGATTCCAATGGGCACCTTTGCTGGCACGTTGAAAACCATCTTACCAGAACATTCGTAGATATGCTGCTTGAAGCCACATAGGTGGTATATACTATAAGATGCATCGGTCAGTGTTGTTCTCACCGAAAGAACTGAAACAACATTTTCTGCTGTACTTTTTTTTCTTTTTTCTCTCTTTGCATCACAGATGAGTTTATTAGCAGCAATGTCCACGAGGGCATGAGAACCACAGACAAAATATATCAGAACAGTCGTGCCAGCACCAGATTCAGGAGCCTAACACCTATGGTTGAGGGCCACTGTGTGCCACCAGCACGTTGCAGTTTTTTTTTAATTTCTTTTTAAAGACCATGCTTTCAAAACAGACACAGTTGAATGTACAGAGTTTACAAATGCTTCTACTTCACACCAATCTTGTTGTCAATATCTTCATTTTATATACATATATTGTGTGAGTAACCTTATGTATATATTTATAACATCCTTTTGCACTTTTCCCTCATCCTAAAGTCCTCACTGTAAATGACGACCAGCACATACCGGTCTGGCCAACACATTTTGTGTATGTGTGTTTGTGTGTAAGTGCAGTGTGTCTAGACAAATTGCTCAACTCTGCTGCTACATCGCTTTGTCTGAAAACTACAGAGAGGCCATCGCTCTGCTTCCAATGGCTCCTCAAGAGGCAGGATGATGTCGCGTGCAGGAGTTGTCACGCGAACCGCCGTGACGAAAAATTGCATCTCCTGTGCCTGCACAGACCGCCGCAAAAGTCTAAGAAAAAGTCTTCTCTTTCCTAATCATCCAAACGAGGTCACGTCTTCCGGTTCCGCCTCTCCTAAACGGAGGGGGGTGGTGTCTAAATGTGAACACTTACACACGAAGCAGGCATGCGGGCATCAAAGCCCAGTGGCCAAACCCTGCACGGCGCAAACACAGATCGGCAATGAAAACTCGCCCAGTTTCGTCACAGAAGGAGACAACAACAACCACACACACCATGTCAGTTACAAGTGCCAGGACGAGCTGCGGGGCATCTCTAGTCGACTAGCTTGCGTCCCAATCGAAAGCTCTGCGCAACATTGAGATCTCGTTATGGAACGACGACTAAGTAAAAATGAAACCGAAGGCTGGAGATGACGCGCTAGCCACGCCTGGCAGTTAAACGAGCGCACGCAACAGTTCTCTTGGCATCCCGGCGTCATCGAGGTTAGGGAGAACGACGCTGGCTCCACTGCATCACGGGTTTGAACAAGGTGTAAAGAGGTGCTGCCACGCTTACTTCTACACTGCTGCTGCTTTTTACGCTCTGGGGAAATCTAGGTAACCAACGAGTTGATTGTGCAGATCTAAAGGTGCATTTGCTTCTAAGCTGCTGCATCTCGTTTTTTTTTTTTTTTCTGTACAAACACGCACATCCCACAAAATGCGCGAGAGAACGAAGAACAGCGTGCCTATACGGTGCTATGTCACCTGACCGGCGGGGAAAATTGAGGGGCGCCGCAAAGCAACCTCCTCCTGTTGCATCTAGAGCCAACGGCATTCGAGGCTCTCTGGGACAGCCGCGCTGCACCACTACCTCCTTTGAAAAAAGAAAAAGCGCTGTGGCGGCATGGGAGCACAATTCGGGACTATCTCAAGCTGAAACGACGGGATCCGCCAAGAGCCGAGACCTTTTGGCTGGAATAACTCGGAGCTGGAGACAGCCCGTGAAGATGGCTGGCTGCCTGTGATTCGTTGCCACACCTAGTTTTTGTGCATAAGGTGGTGGAGAGGGAATACGGCATCCAGTCGCAAAGACAAGCTTCTGACAACTTCAGACATGCCATCCTCACCGGCGTTCGAACCAAACCTTTGGCTGGATGGTAAAATAGGGGCCGTGTCGGACAGCAACTACTTCACTGCTAGGTACCTTACCATATGACAAATGCATGCGCACGCTTCCGCATTGAAGACTGACGACTACCCTGCACCGACTGAAAGCAACATTGCTGCCCACAAGTCATTTGCCTGAAAGTTTCAAGAGAGATTAATAAAACTAAGCATGGAAAAAGAGTTCCATAAGTAAACCTGCATAAAACAAGAACAGCCACATGGAATAAAGTAAGTACCATGGCGAAGCAAAAAAAAAAAAATCCACACAAGCGGACATAAATTAAAGACGTGCCCGAGTGTAGCAACCATCCTGTACAATTTTTACAAGGTGCTAACTATCAGAATGCACCCATGCTATGCTACAGTGAAGTGTTCTTTAGGGCAAAGCTGTTCGCCATTCACTAGAAGCAAAACACACACACACAATATGCACAATGTAAACAATCGTGTCACCGTAGCTGAGGACTTAGCACTGGTGTTCAACTAATAAACGAAAGACATCAACCTTGTTTTGAGGACATTGGGTACAGCCGAGTTTACGTGCAACAAGAATGTTTCATACCTTCCCTTGATGTCACTCTCACCGTCTCGCCACTACCCTTGACACATAAGTAAACGCGAGTTGTACACATGTAGACGCATGCCATGTTTGTAAACAGAGGCAGGCGCCATCAACATACTAAAGCTCTCGTAACAACGTATCCTGCGCGTTTACGCAAGACGCTCCTTGGTGTGCCACGCCATCTTTACAAGGGCCTCAGTATGTAGATGGTTTCTACACCTATTAACAAACACGGAATACATGTACAGAGCCACAATTAAAGTATGCCACAGCGCAGGTGACTAGAGTCGTCGCCAGACGCGACATGGCATTCCTACAGCATTTGAGGCAGAGATCTCTGGTCACACCTAGTGTGAAACTCCCCTTTGAACAACGAGTACGAGAGAGAACCAAACTGTGGGGATGGTCAACACCTCACTTCTAAACATTGAAGTGAATCTTTTTTTTGGTGCATCCTCATTTTTGGTTGCCTAGAAAAATGCTCAAATTCCAAATCCAGCCGATAAAAAACCATCCATGGAAAGCTATATATTTAAAGTACAGTATTAGGACTAGTGACACAGGGAACACACAATAATTGTGTGCCATTTACTGTTTTAGAGTCTAACTTCATATAGAAGCTGCATTTGACAACAGTATACCCATTATATCCAAAAATTTGTTATGAATATGCAATTTCTCCAATATTATCTTTTATTTGCTTTGTGATGAGTGATGGTTAATTTCATCTGTATTCACTATATCGCGGTTTGACTGTGTATATAAAAAGCAATTCAACTCAACTTGCCCAATTTCCTGGTAATTTTTTATGCTTCATAAAATAATATTTTTCCTTTGTTGTGATAGCCATAGATCCAGTGCTCTTCCTGCAGGCACTGTGGTGTTGTAGCCGGCATTGCGGCCTACAAGTCCCACAACATTTTGCATGTGCTTGTTTTACGTATTTAGAGAATATGCATGTTTTCATCAAAAATGGAGGCATATGGTGAGTTTCAAGCTGTTATAAGGGCTAATAAGTCCGGCTGCACTTTTGGTTTCAACGGGGAAATTGGCTCTTTACAGAGCAACCGACTCTTCAAGAGGGCAGTAGATTTTGCTTGGAGCATTAACACTCCCGAGAGAGCAATAGTTTTCAACGAGTGGTTAACAAATGATAGTTTTTAGGCTGAATAATAAAGCTAATTTTGCCAAAAGCTAATCAAACCCGATAGTCTTTGGATAAAGGGAAAATTTCTTTGAAACAATTATCACATCCTAGAACTTTCATAACAATTAAGGATGCTTCAGCTGTCACTACACTGCACATTGTGAAGATTTGCTTATTGAAACTTCAAAACTAGTATTATGGGCAAATAATTGCTTTGGTCGTAGATTTCTTACTCACTGGTGAGTGTGAATTGTAACAGCCCTGCCTGAAGATTTTGGCATCTGAGCAACAGAGAGTGTTTCATTATGAAATTGTTTATATGTCTACCACAGCCACAGAGATGAAAATTATCACATTTTTTTCTTGCAGTTCCATGCCTGGTGTAAAAGTTCACAATATGAAATAAAATGCTAGCTTGAAAAATTAGCTTGGTTCATTTTGCAAGTGGGTTTACGCTGTCGGTCATGTTTTGCAAATGCACGTTTCGTCATTACAACAAGTGAGCCTTTGCTTTGAAAAATGTTCACTCATCGAGACACTACTGTATCTGAAGACTGCGATGAAACTATCCTTATTTACAGCTAAACTATTCGACTCAAGGGAGAATCAAACAAGGCATAATCATATTTCAACTATCTCCACACTCCTATTTTCACTTCGTAGACCCTCAAGACGCTGACAATGCTGTAGGAACACCGCTTCTGCAATACACACACTCAAGCTTATGGCACCAAAATCTTTTTTTTTTTTTTTTAGTCTATCATTTGCTCATTGGAGCTCAGAGCCTAAAACAGAGGTTTCGTTCTGCAGAACAAGTTGCAGCACTGAACTGTAAGCATAACTTTATAAGAAGTGCTGGTTACTCGGCAAGAATGTTGTTACATTGCTCAACAACTTTGCCGTCCCGGAGATCGGCCAACTTCTTAACCCACTTCTTTGGTGATGTAAATAGAGAGCTAATTGCCCAGATAAACTTTCTCAGCAAACTTGCTGAAGCTCCTCCACATTCGATCCTTAGAGTGATTTACACACCTCTATGAGCCATTCAATATATGGATACAACAAAAATCTCAATGGCATATTTGAGCGAGTAAAGGTTGCTTCTCCAGGAAAAGAAAGTGATCTGATGCTGTTTCATCGAATCGCCAGTGATCTCCTCAAATTCAGTTGAAGCTAACTATAATTCTTAAAAACAATAATAAAGATACTGAAGATAAATTAAAGAAAAAGTTATGCCAGTAAGCATTACCCCTCAGTTGATTCTCACAGAGAAGAGGGGGAGGAGGGATTCTAGGATTCAGCCCAGTAACTTTCCATATGACCAAGTTGCTAGCACTATTTCCTAATCTGTCCAGTGGGAAAAATGTCTGCTGTTGTCTATATTACAGTTTAACTTGGCTAAGTTACAGGTAATCCTTTCACGAAACATAATGCATCAAAGAAGAAGCATTAAGCGACATCAACTGTCCTAACTACTGGATGAAGTCATTCTCTTGGGAATCATAGTTGCATACATCATTGATGAAATGTGCCATCACACAAACTCAACTTCAGGATGTAAGCTCAGAGTTCCAAAGAACAATTGGGGACTTCAATACGACTTTCGAAAGGTTGTGACAAGGGTGCGAAGGTCACATTACTGTGCTCATGCATTGAAATGCTACATTCAAGACTTTTGGTATTGCGACTCATGTGTGCCACTTCTCAAGGCAGCTCTTGTCACTACAAATGTGGCCACTAAAGGTAATGTTGGCTCTGCTGTAAATGTTTGAGTAGAGATTACACTGATATGAAACGATTCGTAGAACAGAAACAAGAGGATGTGCGTAACTTTGGTGTAAAAGGTCCCGTTTCAATGCGTGATCACTGTACATGTACTCAGTAACAGTGGCATCTAGATTTCTGACAAAAGCTGTAAAAAAATGTACCAAAGCATCACGGAGAACAGCAAAAGTTACACTGAAACATTTGATCCCGATCCGAAGAATTCAGGCAAGTGTCACGGAACGTCCCCATACAGAATGGACTCTATTGAAAATAAATTCAAATAGGATTGGTGTAAAGTGAGTGCCCCCATGCAACCAGACAAGGCAGCAAGCCTTGGCTAATTATGCTGGATAAAATTGCAGCAAGCATTGTCAATATGATCCTGCTGGTGCGATCATAGGGACGGACAAAGCTGGGCGAGCATTTTGTATTACACCTGCATAAAAGGTGACACACACTGAAGCATCAAGAAGGAACACAGAGAGGCTGTGATTTATAGCATAAAAACACCGCAGCCACAGTAACCGTTAAACAAGAACTCAAGTCGCCATGGCGACACAGAGACAAACATTGCTAAACACCTCTGTCTCGTGACAAAAGAAATTTTATAAAGAAAACATTGCGCTCTGCATTAAGCGCTTGGATGAAGACAAAATGGCCATTTTTTACTAGAGCACACATGCTCTGCAGGTGCTGAGCACAAAACCCGTGCCTCAACATTGTTGTCATTCGGTCGCATGCTCAACACAGCAATCGCAATAAACTTTAGCTGCATTTGTTAGGACTACAAAAAAAAAAAGTCAACCCATAAGCCAGTGCGAGTCACAAGAAGCCTCAGCGCACAATTCCCATTTCCCCCAAAGTTGACAAAAGTAGCAAGCCTCGTGAAACATTTACACTCACAATCCATACCATAGCAAAACACATTGCTAGTTGATGCATGTTCTCAGCCTGTCCAACTTGCACACATGCAAAGAAAATTAAAAATAAAAACGAATGCACTCAAAGTAAACAATGCAGACAAAAGCGGGCATAGACAAAAGTCACGACGATGCCTTGTCCACAAAACAACTTGCATTTACATTATGTACATGTGCACACACCAAGCACCAAACAGTTTCGCCACTGTCTGGTGCCCTTTGCGATGTGTGCGTGTGAGTATTTTGCTATGTGAAACGGCAGTATTTTTTTTTATATACCAAAAAGAAAACATCGCAACAAAACACATGCTCGACCATCGTAATTTACAATTTCCTCGATACTGGAACAAACGATGACAAATTGTATTCCAATGCACGATGACTACTGCACGAAGCACTGGAAGCGAAGAGCCATTACAGCAACATAGTACAAACGACGGGAATACCACTGTCGAAAAGACTCGGACTAATCTAAACTCAAATACAAAGCAGTTAATGCACACCAAAGCAGCACTCTGCCAAAAATCGATTCAGATGAATCGGTGAACTAATACTTGTACGACTGGTTTCATCTGAGCAAGTTGTTCCAATCACTGGTTTTATAAACATATGCATATGAAGCAGTGTAAGTCCAGCAAGACGTACTGTATGCCAAATGTAAGCGACCAAACAGTACAGCCATGCAGACACATTCACCTTATGTTAATACAGCCCTTAAGATGCAAAGAGCTTGAAAAGAATTTTTGCACTTAATAAAAGGCAGGCAGAAGTCATAGGACTGAAACTGACAGAGGCCAATCATAAAATACGAGAGCATGCAAACCCACATTCCTCGTTGCAGTCTTGGAAAGTTTGATAAACGATATACCAAGAATCACATCAAGATGGCGGTTGAAACAGCTAGGCAGTGCTTCTGCAGAAATGAAAATCCTGACGGTACTAGGAAAATTACAAGTATGGAAGCTTGCGGCAGCTTTCAGAATGATTAAAATCGTGACAAGAGTTTTGCCACATCCCGAGCATAGAGGCAAGACTTGAGGAACACTTCCTGTGCTCGTTGCCAGAAGCTATGCAATAAACGTCCAGATTTGAAAGTACACACTCGGGTCGTAACACGACCAACCCTCAAACGTAGAGATTATGTCCTAGGAAATTTCTAAATTGGGCTGTGTGCAATGCAATAGTTGCTTAGCGGCAATAACTGTTTGACACAGGTATGGCGACACGTAGAGAATATGTGCACTCAACATGTTCCTTTTCTTCTTTTTTTTTTATGACCCATGGATCAAGAACTTGCTCAGATTTCTTCATATTACCTCGCAAACTATGCGCCATTTCTTCAGAAAGAGTGATCGTCAACTATTTCAACAAAAAATTGAGGCTGAGAGGATCTCATTTCCGTTTCGAGCATAAAATACAAGAGAGGCTTCGGTTACCTTTACAAATGAAGCCCCATGGTAATTGGATAAGTCTACAGGCACGCGAACAGGTCTGCTCAAGGATACTAAAATGTCGGCAAATGCCGCACACTTAGTGAATCTGGATCAGCCATCTGCTTTTCAGATACAGGGTGTGAAGGATAGTCTAACACGTATTTGAGGGCATGAGAGCAAAAGAAAATAAGTAATTCTGTATAGGAAATGCGCAGCAGGAAGCCTGCTCAGGATTTAGTAGTTTTAATTCAATGAAGCACTAATATCTCCGACACTCTACAATACAGCACAGACATGCCAGCGAGGCGAGACGAAATCTTTGGACAGTGCAAAACGCACAAGCTGTTCCACTACACGACGATGACGCATATGCCGGTACAAAGAGGCTGAAAATGTAAAGCCGCAGGGCGTGTATGGCTGAACAAGTGACAACAAATAAAAAATACTGATGCGTAAGTCAATTATCTACATGGGAGAACAAGAAAACAAAACAAAAATTGATTGTAAAAAAGAACACAAAACAGAGTAGAACGCAATGTGAAACACAACATTGTGAGGAGCTCTCGAGTCACAAAAGGATCAAGTTTAGACGACTGACACACAAGCGCTGTGTTGATGGCTCTACGATCGATCACAGCTATGCTACGGCCATCGGCAGGCCGGGTCACCCGTGTTGGACTTGTGCGGACTTCGTGTTATAATGCAGCAAATACGAATCACCGGCTTCAAACCATTGTCTAAATGCACTGATGCTGCTGCGGTGCTACCTACACCGAGCTGGAATCAAGCTAAAGGTCACCTCGGTCTTTGGGAGGTTTTCGTGAGTAGCACGCACTGCTGGACCGGCAGACCGGTGGGGCCGGCAGGCCACTCATTGTTACAAAGGCACAAGCACCTTTTCGCTCTTTGGTGTGGCGTGCAAGCAGGATGCAAAGCAGTACGACTCACTGCTCGCTTACTGTTGAAACCGGGCTATAAGTAACAATATTTTCACCAGCCGATAGCCTCGGCCTAAGCTGACTAGTAGTGTTGCCCAACAAACCGACCACTTTATTACTCGCGTGTGATGGCTAGCCAATCGTTCCAGATGCACAGAAGATTTCTAAACAAACTAGAGGATGGGACACCTTTAAGCAGGAAGAGTGGAAATTTCCATTTTACATTGTTGTGGTGGGTGTCTACTGGCATTCGCAGCACTGTATCACCGCGCAATGTACGCATCTCAAGGTGAGGGGATCAACGGTGATCTTTACATACCCACGATGTCTCGCTTTTGCCTTTAAATTTGGAGCCATTTATACCAGCAGAATGGGTATTCGCCGGCCTGCGATTATTTTACTCACTACCCTCAGACCAGCTGCAAAGATTTGAGACTTTTTGGCAAAACTAGCAAAGCACAATTTCACGAAGAGAAGCGTAAGTGATAATCAACACGTGGATGCGCATTTAAAGGGTGCTATTCAACACAACCAAACTGCGGCCAAATGGCAAAGGTGTAGCTTCTGCAAGAAGCCCAAGGAAATATAAATTAACGAAAAGTTCTATCACTCAATGCAACTCCAACTATGCAATGAAAGAAGGCGAAGACGGCCGCCACTTGTCCATGTCCCCTCACAGCCAATTTGGGCGTTGACTGACACCAGTTCTTGTAGAGTGAACCTAGATGATGTTGACCACAAGGTGACTGCGAATTTATAGGCTCCATAAAGGAGCAGATGTTGGCCTTGACTGACTTGCAAGATTAGCCTGACAACAATATCGGCCTGTGCCCAGAATGTGATGAATAATGAAACAAAACAAACAAGTGGACAAAACAAACAAGAACTTCTGACCTTCGCTTACTGACAAAAGACGTGCACAGCTAGCGAGATTGCCCCTCCTTTCTAAGGTCCATGAAAGTTGTGGAGAATAAATAAATAAATACTACAAATTGTGAACACAGCGAAGAAAACAAGTAATAAAAAATTCGATGGTGTTACCTGGAAGTAGAACAGTGGGAAAAGAACATTAACACTGCAGTGTCAAGAAAGACTGCGAGAATAAAAACCTAAAAATGCGCTCAGCAAGATGCCCAATTAACGAAAAGTAAATACGACATCTCTTTCAGGAACATGGCCGCCTACAAGAAATGCTTTTGCCTGAAATGCACTTGCTGCAGGTGACGCTGAGTCGATGACAAACTATTCACTCAAAATAGAAAACGATGTTGTGGAGAATAAAGATGAACTTCCAGATGAGAAGCAAAGCAAATGAAGAACCCTTGGCGACAAAACTGAAGAGACAAAAAAAAATTATTAAGAGGACAGCGCTAGGGGCTGGGCACTTACAAGTGGTAGCAGCCCAGGGCACATGGCACTAAACAAAATTAGCTCTGTACTAGACTAGAAACGAGTGCCCGGGCACCTGCTTTTGTGCCTGTCGCTTGCTTCTGACTATAGCGCAGACATTTTGCCCAGCGATCCTTTCACTCACACAACATTCTGAGCTTTAAAGGGTGGTGAGGAGAGAAATTCGGAAAAGCCCCGCCATGGCTTCAAACGAAAGAGCGACAAAAAACTGCCACGAGATGCAGCAAAATTTTGGCAGTGTGTCGATGGGTCTCTCGACTACCAACCCGTATTCGTGGAAATGCCAATGGGGGTGGGGTCTGCGAATTGCCTGTCACAACCCTACCTGGAGGCCACTACCATCGAAACGAGGCCCGTTAAGACGTCACCGTCACTGTGAGGATAAAGAACACTGCTCGAAGCTGGAGTCCACGCGCGACGGCAGCGACAGTGCCTTTACGTTGTTGCACTTTCAGAGGGCACAGCCCTGAGCGTGGCATATGGGGAACCATCCCGCTGAAAATTATAAAGTAATGGGGGTATCGAAACGAGAAAAAGAAGTGTTGAGAAAAAGGTCGAATGGGCCAGCCAGGCACTGCAGCCGCCAGAGGGAAGGCGGGAAAAGGATCGGAGTGATGGTGTGTGCGCGTGGAGCATGACTAGAAGGGGCGGCCCATCGAATGCAGAGGAGGCACTATGTCGCGGGCCCGCCCTCGCCCGCAAACCTGGCCGGATTGAAGTCCTCATTGACGAAGGAGAAGCCCTTGAACTCCTCTTGGTTGATGTTGCGCAACACTTCGGGGTTGACCGGTGTCAGCACCGGCTCTTCCTTGGTGAAGTCTTGGTCGAAGTTGTTCACGTCACGCTTGGTTTTCTGCGCAGATAGAGAAGCGAGGGCAAAGGCAGGTTGGAAACTTAGGCACTGAGTTTAGCGAAGATATTCAATGCCAAAAACAGAGAACCTACACCATACCACGAAATGCGGAACATCTTCATTTTCTTCCAAGTCGTCGTTCCTTGCGCCACATTTTAAAATAACCAACCGTTACAAACATACAGATACGGGATAGTGTTCCATATTGTCTGGTACGGCATATGCTCACAGAAATGTAATTATTTAGCGCTGACTAATGCACATACTTTTGTTTCTACTGTCTTCAGTTAATGTCCCCAACGTAAATTCAACTTGACCACTGATGTCAGAGTCGACATTACCTTTACCTAAGAATTACAAAAAGCCCCACTACTAGTTGGTAAGTGCTCGTCATACAAGAAGGTAAGGCATGCAAACACAGACACAAGAGACCAAGACAACACAACTGTCGACTATATCAACTGAAAGGACACCACCTGTGTGGCACTCTCCATGTTTGTACTATGAGCTGTCCGTGGTTGTACTATCCGTGTTAGCACGCCTTACCTTCTTCACTTATGATTTATCTCTAGCAGTCATATTCATAGCAACATTATGTGGTTGCCCTGAGCTATTGCACGTACCAGTCATCATACTAAAAGCTTTGATGTTATATTTCAATCCATCAGTGTACATGCATGAATGCATGAACACTTTCACATGCAAGACATGCACAATAACTTGCATACAGTGTACAAGCTTGCAAAAGCAACTGCTAAAACGTAACAAATATTCCCTTAATTACTTCTTTAGCCTTTTTTTCCTTTATTGTCCCAACAACCTGAGCTGCAGTGCAAAATAACTAAAACACAATGTATGTAGTTAGTATTTGTTGACTCTCCAATTTTCTAATACAGTTAATAAGAGACACTGATGTAAGAGACAAATAGATATGAGGCACCAAGGTGCCTATAATGAAATATCTGTTGTTAAGAAAACGCATACATGGTAGCCCACTTGTAAGAGACACCCCATATAAAAGACGCGAATTTCTCCCCAGTGCTTATCTCCTATAAAAGGGTTCGCGACCTCCTTGCAACCATTATTTACTGAAGTACTTGAGAATCTATAGTATGGCACAACTTAATTAACACATTAATTTGCCTAGCTGACAATATACACTTTGAAGCAAAGCAAAGCAATAAATAACCTGATGAAGCAGTAGAGACTGGCCTTTGTGCCTCGGTGCTTTGTGCTTATACGTCGGTGACAAAAAGTCCTGACAAAAGCTCATGCCTTGGGGACTGCTTTCTAGATCTTTTATTCCTTGATGAGCCTTTCTGTTTTTAAAAAAACGTAATGAACTCAATTGAATTTAACACTGCCAATAATTGCTCACTATGCAGCAAAACAGCCATTTAGGCTAGTTGGTAGTGGTTCATTTTGAAAGACAGAGGTAGTGTGCACTACTTGTACCATGCGACAATTCTTGTAAGCTATATATGCGTAGTCTCTTCAATAAACTTTCAGTTGCGAGTGTGTGCCTGCGTTGTTCTCCTCTCCTCCATTGCCTGTTACGTACTGCATCTTTCACAATGGCTCACTCTGCAGGTTGATACGCTTTTGTGTGCTGGTAGTTATTCCATAATAAGAAACCATTACTGATAAAGAATACCAAGTAACTTAATGAACAGGTAAGTGTTACAGTAGCATGTTGCTGCCCATAAAGTGTGACACTTACATTACGATCGGTGTGTTGCCTTGACATAAGAACAAACAGACCTACAGTGTGCTAATTAGCTCTACGATATGATCTCTGTGTGCCGCATGATGTGGGACTAATCAGTATGTACAGTGTGGGGGTGCTATCACCACCCTGTAAGATCATTTGCATCTCACTGCACGAGTGTTTCACAGATAGGCCGCATTTCGGTTTAAGAGCCGCAAAGCGGGAAGGTGGCGCTGTGTTTCGTGCGTGTTAGGGTTAGCGGAGACGCCCCCCCCCACTGCTGTGGCACAAGGGTTAGGCTGGAGCACGGAAAAAAGGAGAGAAATTCTTTGGGTGTTTGGCAGTCTTCATAGACCTCCTGCGGTGGGTCTATGGAGACTGCACCGCGGGTCGTCTCGGGTGGATCACTCGTGGTGAGCCTAACGTCGGCGACGATGTAATCATGGTGCCTACTATTTGTTATGTTACTTGAGTAATGTATTTGAATAGCAAATAAAGTTGTATAGCAATCCGCTAGTGAATTACTTGATTCAGCTGGCAATATCAGCAATGTAAAAGGAAGTGAATAAATGTACAAGCATTTTGGTTTACTTGACCGCCTCTGCTGTATCCATGTCTTTTTGAGAGCACAACATCGGTCATGGCGCTACAACAATGAAGCTGAGTGCCACATCTTTAAAAAACACCACAAAGGCTTGAATTTTCACTATGAATCATAGTAAACAATATGGTACAGTAGAATTTCAGTGATACGAATCTCAAGGGGGAGCAAAAATATTCGGTACAACCCAAAGCTTGCTATATTAAAGAAACTAGCAAAACGCGTTGTCAAACCACGATGTATGTGCAGTACATTTATTGTTGCCAAAAGCATTCCCACATGTTTTTCTGGGATGCACGTGAGCAAACCAATAAGGGACAGCAAAACATGCTGTGCAAAGGCCCACGTGAACGTTCTTCAGGTCAATTGAAAACAAAGTGCTGAAGTCTGCCACACTGTAGTCATAAGCGAACAACAAGAATGCCGAAACGTTTCGCACCTTTTTACAACTTCATTGCCTTTTATCTACTGCTGTTTTAGCTTCTTATCTTCGGAGCTGCAGGTCACTGTCAATGATTACACTGATAGTATCCGCCATCTCAGCCGCCGATCCAGGCCTTGGGGAATGAATAGATTGCACCAGGCCATTCTATCACTGAAACCCAGACTTCACAAACGCCCAACAAGGCACTGCATGCCTGCCCGTGCGTCACTGTACTCACAATCTTGGGCTTGAAGGGCGGCTTGACTTTGCGGGCCTCCAAGGCTTCCCAGTCAATGTCCTTGAAGAAGGCATGGCTTAGAATGGCCTGCTCCCCACCTTGCGACTCCACGCAGCCCAACCGCTTGGCAGGATTTTTGGTCATGAACTGCAAGCCCCATTGTCAATCAATCAATGTGTATCAGGTCTTTTTTTTCTGTTACTCTTCTTTCTAGTGGAATTATGTTTATATTGTGTAACCTGTAGTTTACTTGTGCTTGCATTTATGTATATTTATGCATTGTTGTGCAGCTTAGTATAATTTGTTTACTGTTTTTATGTATTCTGTCGTAACCCTCCTTTTCCTGCCTGAGATTGGCAGTATTTATAAATAAATAAAAATAAATAAAATCTTTCCTGTAGAAGTACTGAACTGAGGCCCACAGGATTTACTTAATTTTACATGGTTTTCTTCACAAATCCCCTGGCGAGACTTTTAGCTTAGTATAACAACATTTTTCACTTTGATGCCTGAATTACAAGTAGTATGATATCAGATTTGAGCAACTTCTGATCGGCACATCAATGAAATATGACGATGATGAAGACACAAGTACGCACACCCTTCTGACAATTCTAACAATTTCATTGTACCTGTTTGGCTCAAAGCTCTGCCATACCAGAATACTTAAAACAACTCGCCCAATTTCGAATGCTATGCACTTTCAACTAAAAAGACTCAATTTTTCACTTGTGGCAGACATTCATAGAAGGAAACCTAAAACTAAACAGACAGTACTGCCCTGCATTTGAGTAGGAAAAAATTGGCAGCATATCTGCGTGCTTCGCTGGCAAAGGTCGTCAAAAGACGATAGTCTTCTTTTCGGAGAGGGAGAGAATAAGATTGATTGATTTGTAGGGTTTGACGTTCCAATACCACCATATGATTGTGAGAGACGCCGCGGTGGAGGGCTCCGGAAATTTCATCCACCTGGGGTTCTTTAATGTGCGTGCACCCAAATCTGAGCACATGGGCCTACAACATTTCTGCCTCCATCGGAAATGCAGCCGCCGCATCCGGGATTTGATTTTGCAACCTGCGGGTCAGCAGCCGAGTACCTTAGCCATTAGACCACCGCGGCGGGACAGAGAATGAGACGCCTATTTGACGTTCTGCGCAAAAAATTTGTTGAGTATGCCCTGCGTGAGACGTGGACGCCCTCAAGCAGTATTTTGAAGAAGTTTTTCTAGAATGCAAAGCCACTTGTAGGTGGCAGCCTCGTGCAGTCTTAGTGAGGCTTAGGAAACACCCGCTTTTTCGCCCGCTTTTTCAATTCGTAGCGTCGCATTTCCAGCACCAGGTAATAAGCACTGCAGTCTTGATAATTGCCTATCTATGCATTTTCACAATGAAGTAACACACTACCTAATGCTCATATATTGATGTTGCACCCAGGTTTGCGTAATATTTGTTTTTGGTTAACAATGTTCACTAGTATGAACGCAGCCAGGAGACCAAGAAGGGTGGTTGTTCAGCAGGAGGTCAAACTTTCGCCCTGGTGGCTGAATCAAATGACAGACTGATAGACAGAAAGGCAAATAGATAGACACAGGCAGACAGAACAAAACTTCTGCATTGAAGTAACGCGAGAAAGACTATCGTCTTTAAAAAATTTTAAAAACAGAGTTTAAGCACGCACCCCCTTGAGTATAGAGACGGCCTCCTTGCTTAGCCAGACTGGGTAGAGGACGTCGTCGTGCAGGATCGACTCAAAGAGGTCGTCCTCGTTGTCCGCCTCAAAAGGCGGCTGGCCCGCCATCATTTCGTACATGAGCACACCTAGTGCCCACCAGTCCACCGATGGGCCGTACTCCAACTCTTGCAGGATCTGAAAGAGAAACACGACAACGTGAAGAGAAGAGAAATATAGGTCAAGCCCAGTTCTCTCAGCGCCCTCCAGACATGAGCAAGTTTGTGACTAGCTGGGAACACAACAGCATTAAGTGCCAGCCATTTGTTGAGGTGAAATAGGCCTATTTCACCTCAACGAAACCTGGCGGCACAACGAAAATTCGGTACATGGAAGAAAAGTGTCCGATACTGAAGGAGCTAAAAGCAGTGTATCACATTCTGCAGCAACAACAAAAAATCATTTTGTGGATGTAATGCACCCATACCAGCGGAGTGCATCCACGTGAAAGGTCTTGGGGTAGCGCCTGTCTTTGGGCTAACAAGGGAGCAATTCAAGGGATCGCCATTGTGGGTGCACCGATTTATCAAGCAGAAGGGCTTTGCGCAAAGGCGATGTACTTCCATCTTTCCACAAATGCTGAATCAGTAACACATTGAATGGAACGAAGGACAACGCACTCTGGGACGTTACTAGTGAAAAAATTAGCCCCGTATCTGCATGTAATCTGGAAATGTCGTCGAAAGACGAGGAGAAAGTGAACAAAACATTTATTCTATGTCCTGCGTGAGAAAAACGGTGAATGGTATTCTGGAGGCACTGCGTTAAAGAGTCTCGATCCGTGCAGCGAAAGCAAACGAGCGCATCAAGTCACGTCACACGTGAGACATGAGCGCTATCTGGCAGTTATCTTGGAAAACGAAGCGCGCGCGCCCTGCACCCTCATCTCGGAGGTGATAAGGTGTAGAACGCAAGGCGACGGGTAGGTGCCACCACTGTGTTGTCTTAGCAAAGCGTTGCAAACACTTGCCTTTTTGTGCAAGCGTTGCATGGTCAGCGCAACGTGATAAACGCTACAGTTCTTAGAATTACTGATGTACGCCTTTTCTAGTAAGAGACACACATACAGAATATTGACGTGTTGTTATGGTGCCTCAGATATGCGCAATATTCGCTTTTTAATTGACAATCGCACAAGTATGAACGCTGAATCTTGAGCAATATTATTGCTGGGCGCTGCGGATGGGGTCGGCTGTTTGGAGTATCGTTTGGCCACTTTGGTGCCGTTTAGAGTACCGTGAAGGGCGGACAGACAAATGTACAGACAAACAGACAGACAGACCAAAATTTTTGCATCGAAGGTCCCCACGGAAGACTATCGTCTTTAAAACAGACGTTGTCGGACTCAAGTTCGGACGAGTCTGAGTGACAGAACTTGGTGGCCTTTTGACTTTTAACTACATAAGATAAGTGTCGAAACAAAAAAAATGTCACCACAGTACAGCTGGCTGTGTTGTTTATTTACCAAGAGTGCGCAGCGATACTTTGCGATTTTTAAAAATTTATTTTTCAGGCTTCAGGGGGTCGACCTATATTCCGGTTTTTCCGGTAATCACCACCTCGCCTAATCACAAGTTCTGTTTCACAAGCGCGTTGGCATTGCCTAGATCGGCATGAACATTTTGAACCGTAATGTTTTTCAGCCGCATATAACAAAAAATTTGCAGGCGCAGCGACTTTTCACTATGCCGGCTTGCAGGATGCAACATGTACCTCGGGAGCGATGTAGTCCGGTGTACCACAAAAGGTGGTCGTCGTGACGCCATCCTTGATGCCTTCCTTGCACATGCCAAAGTCTGCTATCTTGCAGTGACCGTCCGTATCTAAGAGAATGTTGTCTAGTTTCAAATCCCTGCACAAAGAACAAAGCATCACAGTGTGAAAAAGCGAAGAGTCCACACGAGCTCAGACGCGCACCTCATGCTTTGCCCCAATACTAGCCAAAGATATAAAAATAAATAGCTAATCGGACGGTAACTATCTTGATGGGGCACTGACACGAATTTTCGCAGGCAAGGTTACTCTGCCCTACAAATCTCATCTACACTCAAACCTTGATATAAAGAATTCAAATATAATAAATTATTGGTTATAGTGAAGTAAGTGACCGGTAGCTTTGCCACAGATAATGTTACAAATAATTGTTTATAACAAATTTTCAAATATAACGCAGTATTTTTAAGGCGGACGTGAGTTGTTTATAATGAGGCTTGAGTGTACATAGAGAAAGTGAAGCTCAGCAATGCTGATGTTCTATTTTGATTTACGACATTCTGGAGACTTCATGTACACGTGTGGCCAGTTGTGATGTCAGGAATGAAAGCAACAAAAATGGGCACTTGTGCACCACCAAGAACAATCGAAACGGCGGCATGTGTGTCAACAACAAAGCTAGGAACAGAGCAGCCATGGAAGCATCACAATTAGGCTTGTGCGAATTGTGAATTTCAGGTTTGAAGCAAACTCACAGCTAATAGCGATTTTAGTCGAATAATTGCAATTCAAGTTCAAATCACAGCTAATTGAAAAAAAAAATTGGCATATTTGTCATGACCTAACTATAATGAGCATAATATTTTTTTAACAAGGCATATGCAAATGTCATTCTTCCTGGTTCAAAGGAAGTGGAAACAACATTAAATAGCAGCAGGAGTTGACTATTGGGAGAATGCTAGTGATCAATTGTTAAGTATGTTACATTTAAAATTTACGATACTTCGAGCAGACAAGCCTGTATACCAACCTTTTACACTTAAAAAATGATGAATTGACGTGATTGTGATAAGTTCACGTAACCTCGAAGTGGGGCTGCACGACAGTCGAATATCTTTCGGGAAGTTGTTTTCACGACCATGAAACACTCCCTTACTGCCATGATTCCCTTACTGCCACGAAACAATCTTTACAAGGAGTTACATGCAAACTAGTACACTTCGGCGCTTTCACAAATAAGCATCCCTCCACTGCAATAAAACCACCTTTAGAGAAATTATATGCAGGCTAACAATTATTCGTTTATCTCGAATACTTTGAAATTTTCAATACTTTAGTTCGAGTAGAAGCAAGCTTGAATACCACAATATTTTTTTAAAATATTCAGAGCATTTGAATACTTGCGCAAGCCTAATCACAATGTCTTGCGTGAGCATGTGTCGTGACGTCAAGGTATACTGAGAACCGAAACTTGCTTCTAAAAACATGTCAAACAATTTTTTTAGGGTGCACTCATACTTTCTTGTACATTTTGTAGGCTCGGGAGTGCTCAGCCTTTTAATTAACGCAAAAAAATCAAAACTAAAAATTCTTGTGTCAGTGCTTTTTTCTCAATCCGATTCTTATGGGGTCAGCAAAAAATATTCAGGAAGACAGTATCGGAGACAGGTAAAAATGGCGGGTACTTTGCTGTCCAAACGAGGTAGCTGCTGAGTGGAATGCTGGGATCTCACTGGCAGAGTCATCTACCTAAATGTAAATGCTTTCTTATGTGCTTAATGTAGGCTGTGTCTAACTTCTCAGAGATTTGAACATTATTTAAGTTGAAGAAACAACAATTAGGTTTGTTTTCCTCAACTTTCTCTTATCAACTTCAGTTGGCACCACCTGGCCCAGACATCATGCAGTTGCGTTCAATTACTCAAACTGGAGCTCGATGCTGTCTTCTAAGCTGTCAGTACAGACAGTCTAGGCTGCTGGCCAGAATTGGGACACATTCCCAGTCATAGAAACGCCATGCCAAGTAAAGAAAATGTGGTACCTCACCTATAAATGACTCCGTACTGATGTAGAAACATGAGGGCTAACGTCACCTCGGCTGCATAGAATCGTGCTCGCGGCTCGTCAAACTTCCTCGCCTTTTGAATCTGGAACATCAGGTCTCCACCGTTGACATACTCCATGACGAAGAACAACCGGTCCTGGTGGATAAGAAAGGTGAATGAAACGAGAAGCTTTGTGTCCAGACAATGCAATACAGGTTCATCAAGCAGCAAAGTAATGTAGGATAAACTCTGTCACGTTTGTTAGGCCTCACTCCCTGTTCCCGTGACTTTCCCAGTCCAACAACGTCCCGCACACACACTTCAGACAGGTCAGACGTAAGCAGTTGCCAAAACACCCAAGGGGCGCCACATACCGCTATCACTACTGATGGATGTCATGACAACACAAAGAATTGAGGAGCCCTCGGTCATAGTTCAAAGCTGGTAATCAAGAAAAAGTCTTCTAGAAACATCATCACTTCAGTTTTTTTCTCAGTGACTGCATTAACCCACACTATCCTTCCTGGATCTTCAATACCATCTTACCACAACACTGAAGGAGGAGGAAAGGTGCTTGGTAGCATCAGAACTTTGCATCTCCAACTCTTACACTTTACAACATAATGTCTTTCAAAGTGCTAGCGTCCTCTTTTATTTGCACTAAGTGTAACTATTCCGTAATGCAGTGGAAAACAGACTTTCTCGTACTTCATTGATGCTGTCTTTTAATGAGACAAGCCCATCATAAAAACATTGAGTCCCAGGATTGTATGCTTAATTAGCTCATTTTTAGACGTGTTTTATTAGACAAATGAAGGCTGTGAAGGAAGAAGCTTCACTAGTATTTTTTCTATTTTCATGCTGAACAGTCCCTGAATGCTTGAAGCACAGTCCCCACTGCACAAGTGACATATGATATTAGCTTAAAAATTACTGGTTGTAAGGCTTTTTCTCTCTTTTATTTCTTTCAAGGCTGGCAGTCATGCATTAAGAAACGTGAAATGCACCTCTCAAGAAACCCACAGAATGCAGAACACCCACCTCGGTCTGAAAGCAGCAGTGGAGGGCTGTGAGGAACGGGTGCTTGGCGGACAGCGTCAGAATGCGCTTCTCCGTCATGGTGCAGTCAACGTCGTCGTCTTGCAGGATGACATCTTTCTTGAGCACTTTCACAGCGTATACTTCCTCTGTGCCTTTGCGTTCGGCTAGCATGACCTGGGTGAGATGAACACACGGCTGTCTCAAGCGCCCACAAAGACACTACCCTTTCGCACACAGCCTGGGACACATCTTTCCAGCAATGACACGTGCCATCGGTCAGCAACGTCACATAATGAGCGTGACACGGTGTGACGCCACAACGCCACTGTCTAAACCTTTGAAAGCCAACATGCCAAGAATGGTGAGGCACCTTTGACAAAGATAGGCACATTTTATCGAAGCCTCTTTGCAGTAACTGTTAGGTTTTAGGATCCATTATGGCCAGTACCGGCGCACAAACTCACGGGACGAAGAGAAGAGACAAAAACAAGCGCTGACTTTCAACTGAAGAATTTATTAAAATACACAAGTTATCTGAACACATAAGATAAAAAAGCACAGAACATGCGCAGAGGGCCAGCGAAGGATCGTGTCGATGTCATTAAGAATTTTGCGCTATGGGTAACTGCGCAGGCGCGGCATATTCTATTCAAACAGACATGCTACCGATTAAGATTTCTCCTTTTCCATGTAAAGATATTGATGTCTAACTGACGCAAGACTCCCCTTCTTTTTTGATATAGAATGCTTCCACTTGTTCTCTTGTGATCTGATCGCTATGTTTGAAGAGCACTGTCGTTTCATTGAAATCCTTCGATCCTTCGCTGGCCCTCTGCGCATGTTCTGTGCTTTTTTATCTTATGTGTTCTGATAAGTTGTATATTTCAATAAATTCTTCAGTTGAGAGTCAGCGCTTGTTTGTGTCTCTTCTCTTCGTCCCATGAGTTTGTGTGCTGGTACTGCCCATAATGTATCACCAACTAGCCCAACTGTCAGTCCTGTTTGAGGATCCCCAAACCACGATATAATGATGAGAGATGCCATAGTGAAGGGCTCCGGAAATTTCAACCACCTGATGTTTTTTTAGCGTGCACTTAAATCTAAGCACACGGGCTTCAGGCATTTTCACCTCCATTAAAAATGTGGCCGCCGTGGCCGGGATTCGATCCCGAGACTTTCGCGTCGGCAGCCAAGCCCCATAACCACTAGACCACAACAGCGGGTCGTGGAAACCTCAGCCAGCCTGTCACTCCTGTTCAAACGCCTCTCGATGCTGGGCTTTCCCACGAGAATACACAAGTTCACGGGAATATGTGTCCCTTTTGAAGAACTATCGCAACATAGCTCTTTCTAGACCACTCTCGCCAACACCTTGGCTTTCAACCTTAACAGAGCATGAAAGCTGACACATTCGTATGGACGCAAGACTAGCAGTTTCACCAGCCAGTGGTGCATGAACAAGTAGTAAAGACCAGGAAGATCAATGAGCCTAATGAACGGTTGAACAAAGTAGAAAATTAGTTTCATTGTAAGGAGTGGTGTCTGCATAATGCGCAAAGCACAAGAATGCAAACACATGCAAAACAGAGGCATATTAGCTTTGCATCTTGCTGTGATTGGCAGTAAAAATTGAAGAAAACATGCACACATTCTGTTTGTGTATTCTATTATTGCTCTTAATGAAGTTTTACTAATCTATTCAATCAACATATTACAGTAGACTCCCATTAAGATGAACTCTGTTAAAACAAATTTTTGCTAGATAATTCTGCCCAACGAACATTGTAGTCTTGATGAGGGCATTCAGGCAAACAAGAGAAAGCAAAATGAAAAAAAAAAAAAAAAAAAAACCTTCCTGGTGCAGACTCAAAGCCCATTGAAAGCAAATTGAGACCTGGAGGGAGAAAGCAAGATAAGTGGGAAAGAAAGGTCAGTGCATGAATCTGGTATCTCCTTCACCCTAGCCTGTAGGTAGTGAAAAAGCCAACTTCATCAGCAAAAAAAAAAGCAAGAAAGAAAAACTGTTTGTCCTTAGGTATTTTTCCTCACTTTCTTCAGTTCCCCAACAGGAGTACAGTAGAGAACAGAAAATTACAAGAGCTAGGCTAGAGGGGAAAATGCAAAAGAAGGGGGTAAAAAAAAAGCCACATGAAAGTGAAAATGGAAACAAAGATTCCCTGCACATTATAATCACAAGAAACCGAAACCACATATGCGGCACTAGCTTCCCAACAGAGGAGTCGGATGCATTGTCATCTCTGTCACACAAGGGCGCCTGAGCACGCTGTATCTGTTCCCATTTAAATGCAATAAATTGTGATGCACCATTTTCTTTATGAAAGTGCACAACAAAGAAAGGTCATTTTGCACACTAAGTATAGCTACATCATGTCTTTTTTGTGTGCCTGAGGCCTGTGATCGTGAGTAGCGTAAATGGAGATCTTCAGCTGCATGTCGCTCAGAAAAAGTTAATGCTGGCTAAAAATAAGAAAATATTCGAACCTCAAAGAAAAGCTTGCAGACTTTCATAAGCAATTTGGCGTATATTGGCTTTTTCAGGGTAGCGGTATGCAATGGAGGCGCATCCAGAAGCAAAGCCAGTAAATGGGCCTCTCAGAAGGTGAGCAGCCAGAAGAAAAAATTCTCCATTTCTTGAAGGAAAATTGTGCTTGGCTCTTCCAAATTTTCTTTTTTTCAATCGTCAAAATAGGGTCGTGCTAAAGTTTTATTGTTAAAATGTGGTAGCAATTTATCCCCGAGCATAGTTATCATGAACTTGCGAAATGGCGTGCTTGTTAGATTAGTCTACTCTACTTGAAAGCATAGTTTTCATCAAGTTTCTTTATCTCTTCATCAAACTTTCTTCATCTTGTTCCTTTCCTCCCCATAATAAGTATACTTCATTCAGTGTTTTCAAGCAACATATTTGGGCGTACTTGGCATGTTAGCACTTGGTTTTTGGGGGCACTCTTGTTCAGACAACTCCTGGTGAGACCAACACAAATGATCGTGGTTCTTTGGAATTCGTATTAAAGGGAGTCTACTATACTATACCCAAACAGCACATGTCGCGTCAAATAATTATTGGACTGTCACATGCTACTGTGGGCGTTGTCAGAGCACAGGTTTCTACATAGAGGAGCAACGTCAAAGCACTACCGGCTACGTAGGGTCGTTCCTTCTTGTACATCATCCCCTCATTCTCTGGGCTCGCAAGAAGAGAAAATCAATGTTCAGCTTGAAATTCGACCTATTTTCGAGGCGCATAGCGCAGAGTTCAAAAAGATCAGACCTGGTGAGGGGCCCTTTAATGCCTCAGGTGGTTAGGCATTCCAGCCAGTCTAGGATCTAGAGCAGCAAAATGCTGTTTTGGAGCAGATTTGGAGCAGGTCCAATGCACTCAAAATGGAATGTGCGATCACGTTGCCGTAGTAGAGTCAAACTTATTTGTGAATATTTTTGTTAGTGGGCAAACTGCACGTGCTGCTGTAATGCGAGTGTGGAGACAAAACTAACAGTCAGCGAGTCGCCATTAATGAGGCACTCCACGCAAATCATCATGTGCTGGCTTCACCACAATATACAAAATGAGTACAATTTAACCTGGATATAACTAAATTGACAAATTTCCGGAAATATTTGTTATAGAGAGGGTTTTGTAGTATGAAGGTTCAGTAGGAAAATTAAAAAAATAAATGCAAAAATTAAACAAGTAAGGAACTGAAGGCAGAGCTAAACCAAAACACTTATTTAGAGATAAAAACTTGCGTTATTATTATGATAGCAATTATGTGTACACTCATGGCAGAGTTTTCGCCGTCTCCGCCATGTTCTGAACAAATCCAAATTGAGAACATGCCCTGCCCTTCATAGCTATAACAGGCTAGTAAAAGCGCGCGAGCGCTGCTGCAGCAGAGATCAAATGCGCCAGCCTATCTCTATCGCCTTGTGGACACATACGAATACACATCCCTCCACATTTTAGAACTGCCATCAAATGCTCGAACACAAACGAAAGCACCTGCCTTGAATAACGATAAAAAACACAGGGCGGGTGTCGCTTGAGTAGCAGCAGTCGCGATTGCTGACGCACACGCTATCTAGGCAAGCATCAGTCCACCTTTAATGCAAAAAGACTGTGTGAAAAAGACTGTGTGCAATACGGCACTTCTTTCTGAAGCGGCCGTATTTGCTTACACCAGCGCTTTGGAGGAGTTCCGAATATCGGATCCAAATGAGTCGGCTTGCTTTGTATAACATCACAATTTGTTGCTAGCGCAATCATTGCATTGCATTAAACGCACTGCCGTGTTCTAACCAGACCTAATGGGCTAATCGTGAAGGCTATGGTCCCGCAAACTTGTGGCGTGGCACAAGTCGGCAAAGCGTGTTACGAGTAGCCCTCCGAAGATCGGTCATTGTCACCGTGGTCTTGGAGAGTTTTCATTGGAGCCCAATCTGACATCGCCTAGGTAGTGATGACACAGTTGTTTGAATTAAAGAAAAAGAAGAAATAAATCAAAGCTGAACGTCGTCGGGGGCCACTGCATGCGCACGCACCGAAACTATGCACACGCGTGCGACGTCGAAAACGAAGAGCGAACGACACTGCTACCGCGGAAAATTATTCGGTAAAGCACCTCCGTATGCAGCGCCATCACAGAATAACATATTAGTATGGTACTCTCAGGCGCTACCCCACAATCGTGACGCTAACTAAAAGCGTGGCACTGCCAACTTTTTGGTTTAAAGGGAGAGGAAGAGCACATCCACGCATGTGCCCACGGTGGCCATGCCGGCTTGTGAGGCGTAGGCCCGCCTGCACACCTCACGCACACCCGCGCAAATAACGAGCACACCCTCTCGCCTGGGAGTTGCCAGGGTTCACATTTGCAAAGGCGAGCGGATAGACTTTGTAAATGAGCCGCCGGTGCCACGAGCACGGTGCCTCCACCGCTCTGCGCTTCGACGACGGGGAAACCGCAGAAGATGCATGCTTGTGCCAAAATGACAAAGTGCGAGGTGTAATTCCTGAATTGTCCACGGAAAAAATTCGTTATATCAAGGATATCTCCCTAGCTGTTACTTTGTTACGCAGAAGTAGTAAATGCATGTGCTTCTCTGAGTAACAGCGGAGAATAGAAAAACTTCGTTATATCTAGGAAATAGTTATATGGAGGCTCATTATAAGCAGGTTTAAATGTATTGCTGTGAAACCTTAGCCACGAAGCAAGCTTGGCCTTGTGCCTGCGACATAATAAATGGTGAACCCAAAAAGAAACAAATAATATGATTAAACACGTACTACGAGTGCCAAGAATATTTTAGGCCAGGGACATTACACTGCCGTGTGAGAATGTAATTAGACCTTTTTACTTGGTGCACGCCCTACTTGAAAGGGAGCAGCAAGCCACAGAGAAGTAACATAGCAGAAAAATGGCTCACTTGGACCACCACTGAAACGCGACAGTACGGCAAGTGAGAGCCACGGCTCGGGGAGCGCACCTTTCCGAAGCTGCCCTTTCCGAGCACCTTGATGAAGATGAAGTCCTCCAACCCAAACTTGCGCGGCCGCCGGCTGTCGCGGCTGCTCGGTGTGGGAGAGAATTTCTCGACAGGCTCGCCGCCCGTGTCTGGCACTTGAAGCGACAGCTGGCCGTATGAGTCAGTCAACGCCAGCATGTCGTACGCCCCAAAGCTCATGCCTGTAACGTGCCAAGTTCAGTAACGCGAAAGGCTTCCTTTCAGAGGCACTCACAACTGCGCCTGTTTGTACATTTCGCTGCTAGCTGCGAGAAAACCAGACAAACTGACAAGATCATACAGTGCATAGACACGTGTATGTTCTATACTCTTGTCTCGCAGTCTAGTGCTGTCAGAACTGACACTCCAAGAGCTTCTCTACAAAGGAAAAGTAAAGATCTTAAACGAAAAAGAACACAAGTATAGTAAATATAAAAGACAGGCTGGTTCCCGCTGAAATTTGGGTCTACCGTCTCCTTTCTGACTGTACATTTGGCTGAAAGAGGCTTCCTCGGTCTCGCATCATGTCTCTACCAAGTGAAGTCTCTGTCTCAGATCTGAGTCAGCATGCGGTAGCAACCAGGCAAATGTATCGTTAGTCTTGAACACCCACAGTCACGGGACACAACAAACTACTGGCTGTACAAGATGAGTGATGAAATAAGACGGCAGCAAGCGCTAATTGGGAGGACTTGGAGCTGCACCTTTATATACCTTTCCCAGTTCACAGAACTCCTCTTAAACATGTGGTTTTGGTTCCATCAGGTTCGACTTAAAGAGAACATAAAGGACGTTTTTCAGACAAGGAAAACCTTATTAAAGTGCAAAAGTGGAAAGAAATGCAGGTGATAAGCAACTGTTCCATAGCTTTAACTTTTTCTTTTTTTTTCAACTTTTGAGAATTAAATATTTTTTTTTTAGTTTTAAAGGTGCATTAGAGAGAGCAAGCAAGAAATTCAAGTACGCTTGAAACAAATGGATGTCCTTCTTTTGAAATAATGAATGCATGTACATCATGCGCACTCACACACATTAGATGTACAGGGGTGGTCAAAAGTTCGCGGGCCACACTATCTTAGGAATGCGTAAAATAGCAGTCTGCAAGTTTCTCGTTCCCCCCTCACATAATGCTCGTTCTTTTGTCTTTACCAAATACTTTAAATTTAGTTTTTTTTCCATAGGGCTACCAATGAATGGAATGAGCTAGACAGTAGCCAAAGTTGGATCTACAGACGATCTCCAAGTAAAAATTAACAGTACGTATCTGCATCGGTTACACTGACACTTTTATCTGTTTAGCACATGTGTGTTTGTTGGCAATGCGGACACAAGTTGATGCTCACCCAGCAAATGTTCCTTATATTTCGAGAACAATACTTTGTGCTATTTCTCATATACCACTTGCACTACTTTTATTTTGACATAGGATAAAAAAATTATGACACCTTCCTTTATTTTTCACAATGCTGACCCCACTTCTGTATTGACCCATGGGTGAGCTGAGATTATCAGTAATAAAAATAAATAAATAATTTAGCAATTAAAAAGAAGATGGAAGAGCTCTTACCGGGCACACCCTTCTCCTCATCTGCAGTGGCCGGCAGGGGGGACGTGTGCGATCTCTCCGACACGGACTGCGTCAACTTGTTGGGAGATTCACTGATGGAGGTCTGCTTTGGTACAATGCACGCGTGGAAAAGAAAAAAGGAAAACGGTTGGCTCCTTCTACTCACTTGAGCATATATATTCTCTCTACTTGAAGTGGTACGTACCTTTGCAACCCCATATCCTACTAGCTCCCAAACCAAGACACTCCCCAAGTTTTTTTTTTTCATTAAAGCACGATAAGCTTATGCGCAGTGTACTCAATAAGACCTGACATGTGTATTTGAGAACATGCTAGAGTCCGCAGGGAAGCAAGGTTGAAATTATAGAATGCAATTTGTACTGAGTAAACATTTTCCCCGCTTGAGTATTTCACATTGCAACAGATTATAAATGAGTTCATACTGAATTTTCAAGTAAATTGATTGGAGAACGAATACAACCACTCAATCAAATGTTTACTAACGTTATGGCTTTCCTAAATGTTTCAATGAGAAATACTAAAGCACGAACTAAACTAAACTATACTTACTGCTATACTATACTACATACTACTGAACCATACGTACAACACTGGACACATACTACATAAGTACAGGATAACTTCACTAATGCATTCCCATTTTGTAAAATTTTCTAAGGCTATCGTTCATGATACGATTATCAAGCTAGATGTTTTCAAAAATCTGGTTAGCAAATTCTCCTGATCAGTACTTTTTACAGCGTCTTTTTTTTTAAGAGTGCATGAATGAGAAACTAATGTAATATTACTCAGTATACTATATACTTATCTGTACTACCCTAAACTGTGAACTGCCCTTCACAACTTGCCAACGATGACTGTTACGATTCCCTTTTTGCTCATTTGCCCATTGATAACACAACACATTTTCTCATCATGTATTGCTTCAAACACTACGTCCTTACTTTCTCTTCTATGTGACAATGTTTAATACCTATCCTGCTAATCGAGAACTGAAGAAGAACACACATTTGCAGCACTTGAAGTGTCTGAAATACACTTCAAATGCTGCAAATGGAAGAAAAAAAGCAAGCAGAACCGAAATCTAGAAATTAGGAAAAGAAACTCTTCAAATATCCTCCTCCTTTAGTCGTTTCCAATTAAATATGCTAAAGTATCCACAGAAAAAGGCATAAACCAATACAACAAGCAGATGGAAATTTGTAGCTGACAGTAAATAAGCAAAGCTGTCCAAATAAGAAAACATGGAGGCAAAGGCAATTTGCTTAGCGCTGCCAACAAACTTGAGATTTATACAGTTCTGCTGTGCCAAAGCACGAAAGCATCAATTATGCCTCCCTCCTTTTGAACGTTGTTGCCTTCTGCAGCATCACTACATGGTTAATTGTTCAAACTATCAGTATAAGGAAATGTGCCTTGCATTTGTGCAGTTTACGCAACAGCAATATAAACTGCAACTCATTAATTTGTGAAGTAGAGGAAGAGACCCGAGCTTATGTGCACTTGTCAGCACAGCTAACAAGCACACCTTAAGTATCCCTGACCAGAGAAACACTTAACCAGGCAAAGTTGGGAAGAACTTATAAGATTATCTTTCATTAGCTGGTTGACTACTTACAAGCTAGAGGGCAGCCACAAGATCTAACAGCAATAAATGAGGCAGTACACACCGCTCGGTACAAGCAGAGCGCTGTGGCGGGAACCTGGCACACTAGTGCAGTTTGTACGCTCAGCGGACGCGCTCTCAGATAGCATTCCTGCACCGTCTGCTGTTGCCTGCACTCCAGAAGACCTTTAGCGTCTTTCACTGCACGACAGGATAGTCAAGAGTGTGTCATCCACGCATGTCATTATTCTGTATGCTGCGACCTAACTACTCAAGCAGACGACACACGACTGAAGGCTGTCAAGGGGTGCATCCACTGAACGTACAAGCTTCAGCTGTGCAGCATCCACTCATCAGTGTGATCTGCTTGTTCCAAACGGCCTTCCTTCCCATTTTCACTGCCGTAATGCTTGTGACTGTATTAACCCAATACAAGCAAACGTATGGAGTAGACCATGCATAAGGTGAACGTTTCATTAGTCAAGATGGTAAAGCTAGAACATTTATTCTATTTCACAAAGGAAATGCCCGTCATACAACGTCTAATCAGTGTCAAAAAAGAGCATAAATAATTTTTCCAATTATGTATTGAAGATCATCTTCTACAAGGTACTGAATACCAATACGGTGTTCATTTTAGATCTGGATGACCCTGTACATCTGAAGCAATGTCTTGATTTACTCTAATATGGCAACTGGGCACTAGGCTAGTGCGCAAAGCAGCCGAAGAACCTGAGAGCTATCGGTGCATCAAGAGTGACCATAAGGCATGGGTTCATGTCTTCTGGAGCATTGCACAAAACGCAGCGCTTTGCTAAGTGCTGACGAAGTGAACGAGTGATGTAATGTGCCAACTATGGCGGGATAGCGAAGAAGTGATATATAGGAAGAAAAAGAGATATGCACCTGGTTGTATATCTCTTGGGTGAGGGATATTCCTTGCTGAAGAGTGGACACAAGACAGGGCAGGGTCGAGGCAGGATGGGGGGGGGGCAAAAAAATAATAAAAGAGACGAGACAACAATGCTGTGAACGACAGATCACAAACACACACACAAACATAGACAACAAGAATGCGCAATCTCTGCAGACAAGAAACAAAAGGACCCTAGAGTACAATCTGTTTGCTGAACCAAAATAAAAAAGACAAGCAAGAAAAAAGATACATAAATAAAACAAATCAACTCCCTTTAAGAAGAACGAAGAACTTCAAATTTTGTTAGCCTCATCAGAAAAGCTCCAGCTTAACGTAGCCTTATAAATTCAACATGAACTAAACATAGAAAACCAATTACAAGACATTTGCTGCAAATGGATTCTTCTTGAAGGGAGTCCGATGTGTGTTTAAAAAATTATAAACTTAACAAAGCAAAAAAACTACATTTGCAAGCGTGCATCAACGAATGTGCAAGGGAAGGAAGCTCCACAAAGGCATCCGTGCTTCACAAAACGAACAAAACTACGAAGATGTGCAGATGCGTCAGGCACGAGTACATCATATGTCACGAAGGAATTGGCCAACTTAGTGCAGCACTGAATATTGCTAAACATACGAGTACCAATGCATACTAAATACACTTGCAGAGTTTCCCACAACTAGCTTGAACAACTGCCGCAGTTAACATAAGACCACAAGATACGGAAGGCCGAGAAGGAAAGAAAGAAAAAAAACCTTTGAAAACATAAGGGGTTAATTTTGCTGTCCCCAAATAAAGTTTCATTTTCTTCCCATAAATACAGTTAATTTCTAGCAGCTTGTATTCTTACAATAAGCATATAGGTTTTAGCATCAAATTAAAATGAGTCAGCTTGCTTAGTTAGGCATCGATTACGTCAGGAGACCTGGAGAACTATTCTAACTAACCACCTGTAATATGCTAACCACCTGTAATATGCTAACCACCTGTAATATGCAATCATAATTACTGTTCAAGATGCAATGATGCAAGCATAATGGCACATCCTGTGAACTCTGGCAAGAACAACACAATGCAATCAGGCTCAACCTGGCAATCCAAAATACAAGCGAAGATCACAACATGAAGCAAGCATTTCATTTTTAAATTGCGTGCACAATATATAAAAAAGTGCCCACACAAAATTACTTTACTTATAGCAGCAAAGTCCTCAGAAATACCTGTGCACACAACCTTTCGATTGTGCAGAGGTCAGCAGCGCAGCCACGAACAACGCATATAAACAAGGAAAGAAGTGTACCATTATTTAAGTGCTCGTTTTCTTTGTCACACATGATATTAACGAGATCTAGCAAACAAGTTACTTATCTTCCTTAGCTGTCAAAGTTTACGAAGCATTCTCTAATTAAGTGACATATTAAATATGAAAAATGTCTCATCCTCAAGACAACACAAAGGTGGTCACGAAAAATAGCTAATGCTTACATTAGCCTGGCATTGATGTGCTGCAATTGTTGTACAAACCTGCGGCTTGAAAAAAAACTTTACATGTTTCTTATGTGTGAAACAAGCGGTGAAAACAGCAGTAGTTTTTCATGAAGTGCAATGAGGAAATTTTGAATTAAAATATTGAATAAATGCCGTTACTCAAGAGTGAAATGTCACGCCGCTGTACATTCTATCTCTCTACGTGGCATTAACTTCAATCTGAACGAAGGCCAGAACAAAGCCACTCTCACAGTACAAACTCGAGATGAAAGTAACAAAAGTATTTGGTCAAAATTGACCCATTTCATTCTGTGACAATATGGTAGCTTCCTCATTTTTGTCAAGCACACAGAAGCCTATATTGCAATTAAACAGTGAACTATCAGCTGTGAAAATCAACACCTATGCCGAGTCATTAAAGGCAATGATGCAAAAGGCATATTTTTGGACAGCAAGGCATGCAGAAATGCAGAAAACAAACACGCCAGACAAAACAAAAATTTGTCGAAGCCTGCATATCGTAACACTGACAAAAGCACCGCAGTGTATGCTGACAACAAAGGACGACGCACAAAACAGAAGGTAGAGTTACCAGGTGTCCTGGGCAGACGATTCGTTAAAATTATTCACAAACATTATACAACTTAAAAATGCCACTGAGAACTTGCGGCTTTGAAAATCGGCGATATTTTCTGTGGGCATTTTTTTTATGGCAAAGTAAAGGCTATTACTAAAATTAAAACTGGTGGGTAAAGTTTGCACTGCCATATCAGGTGTAGACATGCTCTAATTGAAACAGTCTTCTTTAATTATTACGGAATTGGCAATGTATAAAAGCAGACTACGGAAGTGTACGTGTCAGACTTTGGAATCCTATATACTTAAGAGACACAGTTTTTCCAAACTACATTGTTAAATGCATACGCATAGTCTTGTAAACATATAGCATTTTACTGTTCATAAAATCTTTGTGTGATATTCAATTAAAGGCAGCATTTCATATCTTCACGGGCCCATAAAACTGAAAGAAAGGAAACAAGATATACGGCAACTAATTTGCAAAGATATAAAAACTTGGCAACCAAAATGCTGCGATAAAACTCTGGCACGTTCTTACAGCTTATTGCACACGTGAATGTCGCAACGAGGCGAAGTACCGAAGCCAGAACACCAAATGACTGAAACACAAGACGTTAACTTATTACTAGACAAAAGCATGTACTATCAGTGTTATGTGATGCTACCCTCCTTCTGGTGCAAGAAATATTTTACAACACAGATATTAGCTTAATGACCGCTTTAAATTATTTTTTTGTTTTTATTGTGACAACTATTTCCTTTCATTTTTTATCAAGTATGCCACTATACTGAAGCATAAGTGCTTAGTGTTATAAAAGAATATTTGAAGCTATGAACACAAGCAACACAGGTGTAATAAAGCATGGGCGCACCACTGCTGGTGGCGGCATCTTACTCCGCAGTATGAACTGCCAAGTTTCATGGGATTTACACTGTCAGTTTAACTGTGTTCTACGTAGCTTGCAGTTTAAACATCTAGGGACAGTAGCCTTATCTGTAGCTTCTTTGTAGAGAACAGCCATGCAACACAAAGGTATGAACATAATCTTGTCTGAGATCGTGTCATGAACCATTGCATCAGTGTTGTTTCTGACCCTACAATCGTACTAGTAGTACGCACAAACCAATCTTTGTACTGTTTTGTACATATGCACCGTCATAGGATCTTGCTTAATTCAAAGCCTGTAATTTAAGTTATAAGAGCTTCCTCTTCGCTGTTTCATTCTTTCACTGTTGTTCGACTAAGTGGTATGCCACGTACCATATGACTCGTGTAATGCATCACCACAAAACAGTAGTTACTAGTGGACAGCATTTCCTACATGTATAGAGGCTTTTTACAACAAGCAAAGACAGACTCAGACAGACTTACTCACTGACCTTAACTTTTCAAATCTGTAACAATACGTTTGCATATAGGATAAAACAATAGTAAATGCAGACCACTAAATAGACAAAAATCGTAAATGAGTGAACCTAATGAACACACACTAAACCAAAGGAGCACATTCCAACAGCTGCAGCATAGAGCGCTGCCAGCCTTTGCACCAGTTACCAGAGCCTAGTTCTTCCTTCATTTGGATTGCTTAAGTTGGAATGCTAGAAAGATTGCTCAAAGCAGCGCATCAATCGATGAAATTTCTGTGCAGGGCCCTCAGTATTTGAAATAGATAAAGAAAGCCTGAAGAAAAGAAAAAAAAATGGGGCTCTAAAGGGGCAGACGGGACACGAGCCGACCCACACATGCGGCGTTGTCAACTACCACACCGTCTAGCACGCTCGTCTGCTCTACACATGTCAGCAGAATGCAGTAAAAGGCATACTACGTAACGCAAGCACTGTTTAGGACTAATTCTATGAGGGAACTTTTCATAATAATCAGGGCTGGGCCACTGGCAAACCAGTGCACGTGCAGTGCAATGGCTAATTAGTACATTTCCTAAATCATCAAACAAGGTAAATAAAAAAATTAAATTCACATAAGGCAAACACTGTTTAAATCTACTTATAGACACGAGGCAATGCAGTCAAGTAAACACAAAGAACAGCATAAACTCTTAGATTAATTACATCATGAAGGACGTCGTACTGGAAACTTAAGGCTAGCTTTGCAGCCACTGACTAATCAATCATGTTAGCTCATTATCATTCAATTCCAACCACAACTGTACATATTTGCAAAGAAAAAAAAAGTATGCTGCAATGATGACAATATACATTACTGATCCCACATTCTTTAGTAACATTATTTTCATAGCTAAGGTTCGTCTGTGGCTTAATGGGCGCTTAAAGGCAGGTCCTAGAAAACAGAGGACTGTTTCGTGGCTGCATGGTTACCATAGGCGCATGCCCAAGTAGTCACGCTGAGGGAAGAGGGGAAGAGTTGTACTCTCTAATCCAGCCCTCTTACTTAATTGGCACCTATTATGGAGGGGCTCTCCAAAAAACCGGGTAACATTAGAAAATGATGAAGACAGAGGAGGTGAGAGGGAAGGCTTCAAATGCAGATGACTCACTTTCTTCTTGCGTTTGGTAAGCTTGTCGCCGGAGATGCCCATGGCGCTGAGGATCTCGGCCATTTGTTTCGGATTGATGCCGCAGTTGTTGGCGACGTTCTTCTGGCAGCGCTTGTGTACATTCATGTTGCATGCTGCGACAAATTTGGACAGAGTCAATATAGCTCAATATAGCGAACACGGAGTAATCTTGTACAGTGCAGTCTGCCTATCACAGCTCAAGTATGACTCTTCACTTGTCTTCACTATCGCAAGTTTCTTGCACTGATGCTGCAATAAAATAGCTGTCGTGCAACAATGGCATTATCATGGTACTGTATAGACTATACAACGATATACGATTTTTAAAAAATAATCTTACGAAATTCCTGCTCCTCACCAAATGAAGTTGTTAAATTCTGCTTAGCAAATAAGGCTATGCAAAGCTGTCCAATTTAAACACACCTAAAACTGTGATCTGTGATTTCCCACACATATTTAACTGTTTTGTCCTGTTCTCAATGTAGCTGAACAGCGACTCCTGTGAGAAATATGGACTGACTGCACCCCCCAAAGCAAGTAAAGTCAACTAAAAATTCTATGTGTACTGAGTGTTACTCGTACCTATCAAATAGTATTTCCCAAAATAATCGCACTGTACTACGAAGTAAAAACTTCCCTATCCCCATCAACTCTTACGAGAGAAAAAACAAAGCTGCGATACAAAATAAATATGCTGAACAAGTTGTCATATTGATGCCATCAGCACCACACACAGGATGTCAAGTCCGAGAGAAAAGGTTGAGCATTTGCTTATTTTGTTTATGAGCGTCGGCAGGATTTTGTTTCTGGCAGGGGGGGGGGGGGGGGGTTGCATATCTGTGTTGCATCGCAGCTGGGGCAGGGGGAAGTGTTAGTATGTATAATTTAGGTGGGGGCAAGCTCTGGTGTTGCTCGAAGGAGGCAAGTGTCCGTTTTGCACCCCCTTGCCGACACCCATGATACTGTTCATAATAAACCTTCTTATTCTGTAGAAATCACAACATCATGCCACCACACAATCAACTAACTTCAGCTTGCCTTTAGCGTTCACTCAACTAAATCAAACATCACTGTTACAGGTCAAATGCATGTAGTAATGATGCTGCAACACACCTTCACACTGGAGCCCCTGTCGAAACAGGCCATACAGCATGGAACCACAGTGGTCACAGAAGGTTGGCCGTTTGTAGTTGTGGACAACAAACCGATGGGGGATGTTGATGTTGAACCGGCTGCCCGCTGCCAGCTGCGGACATGAACGAGCATGTACTCTACAGTATGCACAACATACACTCACACAAACACAGTCAAACAGCATGTCCACAACGTATCAGTCACCCGACAAACCGTTCAGAGATGAACGACCACAAAAGAGGAACAATTGCCTACAGAGTGCCACACATGTTTTTCCAATAGCACGTTGATGCTTTTATACATTTTTAATGTGACTTTTTGTTAGCAGCTTAGCGTAGCACAGGAGTTAGCAGCTTAACACAAAGCTTTGAAGAGAGCCAGACGTCATGAAAACAGACAAATACAAAACATAGGAGACCACATGAGTAAAAGGGAGACAAATAGTCCCTGTCTCAGTAAACACAGTTGAAATTATTGATAAGCAACTTTTCATTTAGCATTAGAATGAATGCATCATAAACTGCAGTGTTGCGCCTGAAACACATAAAGTGAAGCAAGAGCTACAGTGTGAAGATGTATAGGCAATACTTAGCGCCACTGGCATCAAACTTTGTGCACTAACGGTCAAACTCTGTGCATTAACTTTAGATTTAACTTACCTCGTCGTTCGTGCTGTCTTTCATGCCGGGGCACTTGGTCACGACGAACTCGTGGCATCGTTTATGGACTACACATGTGCAAACTGGATTGAGAAAAAGAAAAGTCATGGCCAAATGAACAGTTACTTTTCAAGATCGTCGCACAATGAAATGACGCTAGTGAGTGATTCCATGCAAGAACATCAAAAATCATAATGGAAAAAAAATGAAAACACTGAGAGATGACAGAAAAATAACTGGCTATACGATTACGTTTGGTGGTTGGTTGCAACCAGGTGCAGATTCAGGTTTTCTTTTTTTTTTCCCCCGTAGTCTAACAGAAACGGAGGTTGGTTATGATGGCAACTGCATAGATGCTTAGAATCAATAACAACAATAGCTTTATGAGTGTTACAGTGGGCATTCCAATGACAAATTCCCTTTTAAAACAAGACAGCAAAACTTGTTGCTTTGCTTCTGTTCTGATCTTAATGCAACGAACTTCCTGATGCAAACATTTCATGCATTATTCTATGTTCATGCCCCTTACCCTTCCAAACTACTCAGTCATTGCCCTGCATACTTTTTGCACATGCTTACTGGCAGCTATCCAGTCACAAGATGTCATATCATGTCTATAGACTTTGTAGAATTTATCAAATAAGGATTGTCAAATTAAGTGCAGAGTCTCAACACTGCTTCACCAAAAGAATTTTGTGAGAGAGAGTAGTGTGCACCAGTGGGAGCGAATAAGGAAGTGCCATTCTTTTTCTAGCAACCAGCAAAGATTTAAGGTGCTGCCGGCAGCATTGCATTTTTTAGAATTTTTTTTTTCAGCAACCCAGCTTTGCCCACTACGGCAACATTCAAATCGCTGCGGACAAAAAAGATTCTTTCTATCAGAAATGCCGTAGCAGTATTTAGTAAATAGTGGACTCAAATAATTGCCTACAATCCTTTTTAGTAGAGCCTGAAAGGATTGAGAGCAATGCCAGGGGCGTTTGACATAGAATAAGCCAGCTGTTAAGGAAGCAGCAAGGTAAAAAATATTTCAGATATGATTTCACACTCACCTTGACATTGATACCCTTGCTTCCCTAGGCCCCTGAAGGAAGAAGAGAGGAAAGATGCCGTTCACTACGTTCAAGGATCTCTAGAAACACATGAGCAATACACAAATGCATTAAGCAACAAAGAGCAATGAAGATGTGTCTCCACAAGCAATGGTGATGATGAAAAGAACGCATTGTGATCATGCAGAGGTGATAAGAGGAGTGCCCAATCAATGACCACAATAATAATAAACAAATAGTAGTGACAAGAGTGTAAATTAGGTATGATTAATGCGCATTCTTAAAACTTCGTGAAAGTTACAAGTAATGTGAAGTTTCAAAATTACGAGGCTCTGAATCGACAGCAGTGAAGAAGTCACAGTAGTCACACTCCCAATTTCATCAATCGTCACATACGTTTTGACTTGTTTTCATTCCTCCAACCATAATGGTTGGACGAAGACTGTACAAAGTAAACAACATATTACCTATAACGGGGCCCAAACAAAAGGGCTTATATCAGTGCAGTCCTTTTCACACTTTTGAATAGAATGAACATGAAGCTGAGCCCCCCCTTGCCTAGTAGCAAGTTCCTTCTGAGCATTTATATGTTTCCTGTGACCTTTTAGGTAAGACAACTTTTCCACTGAAAACCTTGACCTCGAGAAAGCTTCCTGTGCATAAGCGATCTCCATCACATCCCTTTAACATATGTACTGAACAAGTGCACAAAACAATCAAAATAGTGCGAAATATGCAAGGTGGCTAATAAGCCGGAGACGTACAAGCACTGGGTGTTAGTTCTCTCTTTGTCGATTTAGTCACCCTATATGTTTTGTACTATTTCAACCATTCAACATGTACCAGCTAGCCTATAGACGACAACTTTTATCGAAAGTTATCAAGCACCACGACATTATTTGAGCCCCACAGTAAGATTTAAAATTTGTAGTTGAAATGAATTCGGCTTTGTCATATGGGTGGACGAGGACCTTTTTCGCGTGACCAATGAGAAACTGTCTAAATAATCGAGCAACTCGACAAACATGGTAGTGGTTTCAGAAAATTTTTAGAGTAACACACACCTTCCAACCTTCCAACACCTACACAAAGAAGTAAAGTATTGAGATTGAAATTTTTCTTTCAGTTAGTTAAAGGTTATTTTAAGTTAGACTTATCACATATACTTCACTTGTCCACATGATATACCACAAGGCAGAGGCATGCCTTTACAATAACCTCATTTTCCACCCGTAATAGCACATTCAAGTATTCGTTCTTCCTTAGGACAATTACCGAATCGAATAACCTTAGTAACGAAGTTGTTTCCCAGTCATCCTTGAACCTTTTTGCTGCACAGCTCTAGCAGTGAGTGTCTAAATTCTATGACATGTGCTCCTGTTGTTTATTTCAATCACTGTAACCATTCTCCACTTGTAATAATCTTGAATGTAGCGCTCATTTCTCTATATGTTCTTATGCCGGTTTATTACAATCCACTGTTCTTTTTTTTTTGTGTTCTGAAAGTGTGTAAATACTTTACCTGTTTATTTGTTTGCCGATTTGTAAATTTATCAAAAGTATATCCACCCTGCCAAAACCCTATGTTAGGGTTGCAGTATTCATAAATAAAATAAATAAATAAAAATAAATTGAGTTTTGGATTCACCAAACTTCCTGCGTAATAGATGCGTCTTCATTTAACTTTATTTTGCAGTGTACTGTTGCATATGATCATTTTTCTGAAGGCCACGTTCGTCTAATTAAACAACCCTCTTGAATATTTATAGAATAGGAGGAGAACAAAGTGTGAGCACAAGAGGAGAGCATGCGCAGGGTGTGACAACATGAACATTTGCCTGACATGAATGTGTTTTCATTTGTTTGAGTCATTAAATGCTTTGTTCTGTTTTCTTGTAACAGTGAAGACACCTTTATTCAACAAACCCGTTGTGACGCTTTGTACACTATTGTGTGCACCATTTATTTTAGTTGTGGTAACTGATGGCTTTATTGCCCATCAGTCACCACAACTAACAAAAATAAATGATGTCCACAATAGCGTACAAAGGGTCGCAAAGGGTTACGAGGAGAGATTATCAGTTCAGACTGTTGAATTGTGCTGCATGCTCCGTCTTGTTCCTAGTTCCCTCACACAGCCTTCGTTCCTGTTTACAGCCGCTCTTCTTGAGTCGAACACTCACCAGATGAACTCGCGGCAGTGAGAGCAGAAGGTGGGTTGTCTCAGGATGGTGGCCATGAACTTGTGGCCGTTGACCTGGTGCACCCGACGCCGCATAGCCCCACGGCGCCGGTTGAGGCCCTGCCGCTGCTTGAACTCGCGCGGCTTCTCCGCCACCACATTCTCTGCTGCGTAGTCGTTATCGTGAAAACGCTATGTTAACCATCCGCCGTCCGCTATCGGGCCCCTCCCAATGATGCAAGAGGGCCACAGTGGTGCGTGGCTGGACACATCAGCACAAACTCTATCGTGGTTGATTCACATGTGCGTTTGTACGCTGTATTACACACTATTTCCAAAAAAGAAAGTAGTAAACTTATTTCACCTGGGCTTTGCTTTCTTTTCTTTTTTTGTTTTGCAGGCAGGAATGGAAGAAAGATGGGTAAAGGCCACCTAGCTGCTTGATATACAATGAGTAGCAGTTTTTCAGCTCCACAAAGAAATAAGCTAGTCAAAACGTTTCCTGGTCATTCTGCAGCTGCATACACAACATCCTGCTTTTGTATCGCAACTTTCCCTCACTGAATGTTTTAGACTGATCCTTAAAAAACACTGAAGAAAAAAATTCTTCTCATATTTGTAAATTACTATTTCACAATTCGAAAATCGCCATGCTTGCCCCGAAAAGATGGTTTATAAGCAAGAAAACACTATAAAGTATGCGGGTGGCAACGCCATGTCGAAACTCACACACCAAAAGTCCTGACGTAATAGATTTTGGTGGCATCTTCTAGGTCCTATGTCATTCTTGCTAGGAGAAAATCAAGTCCATTAACATCTGAAGGAACCACAAACTTAACTAGCCTAAATTACAGAAAATTCTGTTGAGCCAATATCAGCAAATGTGAAAAATACACTTTTAAATCTGTAACGTCATGTGCGGCAATTTCGGCGCAAAATTTAAAAATGAAACTTCGACCTTCATTTCCCTCTGTATATGATGGCAAAATTAACATTAAAGTTCTCAGGGTACAAGTTGTCAATATAAACCGATTCATCATTTCACTTTAGTGTCTTTTTAAAGTGAAAGGTAAAACACATCACAATATAACTAAACATCAAAATATTTTTAAAAAGCCTAGCAAAATCAGCAGTTCATACCAAGAACAATGCAGAAGGAAACCAAAACTTAATATACATAAAAGTTGTGACTACACTCTTGTTAATGGAAACAATTATGATGCCTAATATTCACAACAGTGATTGATTGATTGATTGATTGATATATCTGACCTTTCCTTGGCATTTAAACTGATGCCAAACTAAACTGGGCCTAGCTTAGTATCGATTCACAAAAAACTACATCTAGGCTATCAGAGTAGCTGTAAAAAAATGCTTTAGGTAAATTTTGACCATAAAAATTTCACCAGGGTCTTTTTTTTTTTTTCATTGAACTTCTATATATATGCAGGTTTTCACCTTCTAGAATTAGACTTTAAACACTCTGTTAACCAGAAGTATCTCTAAAAAATGGCAGAATGATGTATGTTTCATGAAAACACCACCAAATGCCTAATTGTTTCTTGCTGTTTTCACCTGTTGGAAGCCATACGCTATGCTGCAAGCAATCAGTAGCTTGCAGTCGCCAGCAGTGATGGGTTTGACGTTCCTAGAGTTTAAGCACATCAGAATCTCCGCAACAGGACTGTTAGGTGTGACAGCAGAAAAATTTACACTCTAACACAATTTCACAAATCCTCCATTCCATATCCTGCTTTCCATTCCCGAGTGAAAATGCATTGCCACGGAACAAAATGTCATCACCTGTACATTAGTTAACAGGTGGAATCCATTATGAAGAGCCTGCTGCCAATATTATAATCACCGTTATTGTGAACCACCTGCAGGTGTTCCTTTATAGACGTGTGTTTCATTTGACTACCGAAACATGTCAGTGGGCAGTCAATTCTATATGCCATTCACATTTCTCATGTCGTTCTAATAAGGCTACAACAATTTCATCAAAAATTTCATTTAACCGCCATAGGAATAGCTCACAAGTACAACCACTGAGCAGCACAAAGACGATTTCATTGGATTTCAGTCTACAGGCATTCTCACATGCATCAGTTTGCTCCTCAAACTTACTACGCGCCAGTTTATTGACATATTTATTAATGGGTTGAAAATGTCGGCAAAAATCATTGTCCTTTACTGGCTTCTAGAGTGTCCAATTGTTGTACAAATTTCTTACAACAATGCATTTAGCTCTTGCCCTTAAATAAAGCAGTACAATAGACACCAAAGAAAACTACACAAAAGCTTTCTTTTTTGACTTACCTGAGATAAGTTCAATGACCACATGGATCTTGCCTCCGGGTTCGAGGTCAATCTGTCAAATGTGAAATTTCTTTTTTAATCATCACTCTGTCATGGACCCAATACAGGCATTTGGCAACATAACTAAATGTTTTCACTAGAAAATGATACTAGCACAAACTGCACAAAAAGAGGAAAATGTCACTAGGTTTTCTTCAAACTTGATCACATTATCAGTTAAACAAAATGCCTCTGTGAGTTCCCTTTTCTTTTTTTTTCTGAAAATTGGCAATTCGGATGATGGTTTTCCAGATGTGTAGAATGCCTTCCAAGAGCGCCCCCTTCCTCTTTTTTTTTTAATGCTGCAGCTCATATAGCATGACTGCACAAGCTCTACCTACACAAGCTCCTGCTGCTGTTGCTAAGCAACATCATAAGTTCACAACTTAAGAGCAGCACTTAACAAAAGAATCACAGCAGAAGGAAAATAAACACTCAGAAAAAATTTAAATTTTCCCCTTCTAACATTTGCATTTCAATGTGCACTGTCATCAGCATAATTATACAAAAGTAAATGCAGTTTTAAATAAATATAGCATAGTGCTGACAGACAAAGCTAATTTCCACAAATGTTGTATAAATGTATTTTTAATGTGCATAAACGAAGAATCATTTTCTGTGAGGTGACAATCAGATATCAGATGTAGTAATGAAAACAATTAGCACTAAGGATTCAGCATGTAGGTTTGTAATTTTTAATCTGGCACAGTGCACTATGGAATAGATGGCACTTAACTGTTCCTTCCTCGTGTTGCGGAAAAATTCACCCGGCCATGTTAATAAACCTTGAATTATTGCTAACTGCACTCGAGGCTTCTATTCAAGCAGTTTGAGAAAAATGAGCTCCAACGTGTTGTTTTTTTTTTAGTCTGTACTCACTAGTGTCTCTGACACCGAAGTAAAGTTACTTTTATATTTACTTAATGATTGAAGTGATCAGGACAGGTCTAACAAAGGATCACCAACTGAACTTTGGCCCTTTTAATTCCCTTGGAGCCACAAAATTTCATAAAACATATAGAGTTCCAAGTTATAAATATAAGACTATAGCATTGAGTTCCAGCCTATATTTATAAATAACCGATCTTGCCTAGCTACTTTTACTTTCTGTCACTTTTAAAATTAATCGCAATCAATACATCGCTGTTCAAAACTGTCGGCCTTCTCCCATAAAAAAAAGACTGCAAATTACACTGCAAAAAGCCTGTCATTGACCAATTGTGTTGTGGTCTTTTAAGGCTTCTACCATGGGACATTCCCACAGCAATATAAGCATAACAATGAAAAGATTCCATTACAAATCCATTGGCTGCATCATTGTGCATTGATAATTTGCTCATATCCTCTTCTAGATATTTCAATTATTGTTCACGCATAATGACTTATATGTAAAGGTCTCTGCAGTTTACATATTTGTCATCATTATCATAAATTCATGCCTACAATTCCACAGTTGACCCCGATTGTCCAGCTACGTGTTTCTATCTGTCGGCTCCCATCCTGATTTTTGGAATCCCTATAATAAACGAATTCCACCTGAATCATGAATTTTCCGCATGAGAGAACAGGGACCACTGCCTTTAGGGTTCCAACAAATTCACCGTGCCTCATATTGAAGGAAACCTTTTGACAGAAAACCTCTCTGATGAAGTCTCCAAGAAAAAACCCTGCTTCCAAACACATCCCTCATTTGATGGGTCAGTGCAAAAAGTCTCTTATTAATCAGCAGGATAAAAATATGGAAGTGACTTAAAACTTTAGAAGCATTCACCAAACAGCATATTTAATAATTTAGTGGTAAGTGGTGTGTGAAATTGCGATACTGATACATTCAGGTCCAAATGTTGATGTCGTGTTAACGGTGCAGAGCATGAAATTGAACTGCCTTGAGCACTTACTTCATCATCATCATCCTGACTACGCCCACTGTTTTAAAGGATCAGTTCATCTTTGTCCCTCGAATAGAACAAAGCCAAAAAAAAAGTATGCCAAGAACATAGTTTCTCAAGAAAAAAAAAAGAAAAAGGTGGGTAGTGGGAAGTGCAAAAGTGAATATGTGAGATTTAACTTGCGTTACAGAGCAAAGAAATAAACCTGCTAGGTGCATATATTGATGGGTTGTATATTGATTGAATCTTCAATTATTTAATAGGTGGATCTTTAACATGGCTTGCATTTTGAGCAAGCCAGCGTTATTATAAGCAGCATGCACAATTTCTCCAATATAACCCACCATCGCAAGCTGCTAGGCATACCACGTGCATGGGTTTTCACTTTCTGCTCTGTCCGGCATGCCATCCAGCTTTTCCTCTTAGTGCAGATGATTACTATTATTAGTGCTCTTGTGTCATCTCTCCTTTCTGTATCGGTTGCTACTTTCACACTAAGTAAATATGCAATCTTGAATTATCATATAACAGACTCTCCATACTTATGTTGCATGCAGCACTAGGGAGTTTTCGAATAGGGGCCACAAAGCCCTTTGCGTATGCACACTTTGGGTCAAGCAGGAGCGAAGACTTTTCTAATAGGGTCTGCGGTGTTTTGGATACTCTCCCAATTCTCAATCCTGTCACTTCAGTGGGTGGCGTCACGTTTGTCTGACGCAACTTTTGGGGCAGGCTTTGGGGCTCCCGCTGAATTCGAGTGTGCCTCCAACCCAAAACCGAAACGCAGTTTGGGTTTTTGCGCACGCGCAGTGGTCGTGACGCTATTTCTTTGGGGCCCCGAACATTTAGGGCCCCTATTCGAAAACTCCCTATTATGACTGCATGCATGCTTAGCTGTGCCAGAACTACAGCCTTCCAAAAGCGTTTTGTATGCCTATCATGGGTGATCGAACGATGTATATCATGTCCACCGATGCTCGTGCACTGCAGTACTAGTAACAAATGATGAGTTTGAATGAACATCTTCATGTGTAAACCGTGTAATGTAGAGCACATGGCGTGTAAAAGTGAAACCACGAGTGGGGAAGGGGGGGGGGGGGTACGCGATCTATCGCCAACGCCTTCCTTCGCACAAGCGGGCCGCGCATTTGCGGGAGGTACGTCTCAAATTACTCCTCGAGGCCGCGATATCGGTCGCACGCCATCGCCCGGAGACAATGACACGGCGCGAAATCTTTAGCGCTCCGTCGCGCGCAGCCGCCAAATTGACCGCAATCAACCACGCTCGGCTGAGCCTAGCTCGACAGCGTGCGCCTAATTGCGGCCCCCGCGTTCTCAAACGTGCCTTAGCGGGGAGCATATAAACAAGTGAAGCCGGGCGGGCGAGGGGGGGGGCTGGCGGCGATTTCACAAGAACCCACCGCGGGAGACCTTGAGACGCTCGACGTCGCAAAGGTAAACAATAATCTCGCGATTTTGGGTCCCTGCGGCGGCCGGCCGATCGCACGGCCGATAATCGCGCAGTGCACACACACAACACATCGCGCGATCGGCTGCAGCTTGACGGATATCGCAGTAGCGGGGAGTGAATGGGCGTTCCGAACGTTTCCCGATTTATCCGCCGGGATCGGAGCGGCCGCGCGGCCACCGTCGTGGGGGTGGGAGGGGAGGGATTGAAAAAAAAAAAAAAGGAATGGCGCTCACCCAAATGTCGTTCTCGTTGCTGCCTTGCTCCTTGGCCGAGTTGACCAGCTCGTCGAAGGAGACGCTGCAGTTGGCGACAAAGTCGTCCGAAGGCAGCGCCGCGTGGAACACGGTGAACCCCAGGTTCTGGGCGCCGTGCACCTCGGCCGTGAAGTACTCGTTCCAGACGGGCTTGAAGGTCCGCTGCTTGGTGCTGGATCGGCTGATGAGGATATCATCGACATTGATGGACACGTACGGGTCTATCAGCATCAGTTGAGGCTTCGAGCCGACCACATTCGCGTGCCGTGTAGTCAAGTCTGTCGGCTTGAGTTCCACGGCTTCGCATATCTTCAGCTTGACGGTGCCCGTGAAGCTCGGCATGTCTGCGGGGTACTCCTCGCTCTCTCTCCGGAGCTCTCCTCGGTCGGGGTTTCTCTGCGCCGGTGGGGTTCTTGCCGCAGGGGCTCAGTGGCCCTCGTAGCGCCGTGATCCGCGCATACCGACGGCCGCCTCGGACGTCTCCGCGGCCTCAACCGAGATCGGCAAAGACCGCCTCCGAATTACTTCGTTTTCCCGGCCCCCACGAAACGGCCGATTTCGCGAGGACTAATTATGCGGGTCAAGCCAGCGATCCCACAATGCGCGGAAAACGGCCGCGGCGCACGCGCAATGTGTCCGCGAAGCCGCAGTCGGCGGGCGCGCTCCTTTACTTTGACAGTGAGCCGCCGCGCACTTCGTCCGAGGAAAGCGAGCGGCGCCGTCGCTCTCGCAACCTTCTGAAGTGACAGCCGCGAAACGCTCACATCAACAACACTCTTTTATGCTACCTATTTTAGAATATATAAATGTTGGGGCGTCATCTAGGAGCTAATTATTAAACTATATTTTTGAGTTTTTCAATTCATACACATTTGTTTAATTACCTTTTTAACTCATAGATGTCGCAACAATCGGTAAGTTACAAAACGTAACATTTTTAGGTTACAATTTTGGGATGTAAATTTGTGCAGTGAGTGCAACTATTGTAGTCAAAAAGTTATAAAGACCCGTTACGTCGATGACGTCGGTCCCGACGTTTTTGTGATGTGCGGCGCCCAGAGGTGGGCGAAGAATGGAACGCGTCGGCCGCTGTTCGAGGGTGAGAGAGGAAGCGCCGATCTCGCCGTTAGGCCTCGTTTCGCTTGAGCCGTCTGCTGCTCGTCAACTCTTTAGGCACGGCCAGCTCATTACAAGCCGGGTCGCAGCCTTTTTTATCAAACACGACAAAGGCGAGCGGCAGTGGCGTCGTTGTCAGCGGTTCCCGCGCATTCGCCAGACCGAACGAAGCGAGCGCCCGTGCAATACCTGTTGGGGCTTTTCGACGGCCGATCGACACGGGTGATCAACAAGCGTAACACATAAGCGCTCGCCAAAGCGAGTTGCCCTGCGTGACGCCGGAACTATGCGGAGAAGTGGCACGACGGGAGCTCATGCTATTTTCGTGCGCGCTCTACCCGCGCAGAGGTGGTCGTGTAATTAAGAGGGCAACAAGGCGACGCTTGAAGAGTAACATTTGCCCAAATTTACTTAGATATAAGACTGTGATACAAGTATTTTTTAAGACGTATATACGCTTAATTGTACCGTGCGTCGCGCGCCTTCAATTTCACACAATTAACCGTTTCTCTAAGTGAACAACGTACACGGACGCGTTTGAAAGGCGTGCAATGATAAAGGGGGAAAGAGATTTAAAGCTCTTTTCTTACGCATAAACACAAATAAATCCTGTGACCAGAAGGTCGCGGGATTGAATCCCGGCCACAGCTGTCTCATTTTATGGTGGAAGCGAAAAATGTTTGATGTCCGCGTGTTCTCAGATTTAGGTGGCCGGTATATTATCGGAGCCCACCACCACGGCCTCTCTCGTAATCACCGTGGTTTTAGGACGTTAAACTTCAACAACTATTGTTATTATTACAAATAAATTCTGCGCTACGAAGGGTAAAAAAAAAAATGACGCGTGGTGCACGCACTCTACATGTCTCGCCAATTTGCCTAACTAAACGTGAACCGTCGTCTCGGTCACATTCTTAATATCTTAAATCATTACAAGACAGGTGAAACAGAATGGTAGCCAAGGTAAACGAGTCGACCTGATTGGCGACTATCAAAAAATGCGACTGTTAAGATAATTAGGTTCACGTACACTCGGGGAATACATACATTTCTCGAGTAAAAGTGTCCGTGAGAACGCTAGCGACCGTGCTGAGGATGTTTGCACCACCGAGTCATAGGCGAGGAAGTGCGAATGAAAGATGACGCACGGCGCGCCGCACGCGTTATCAAGAAAGCGGTGACCTCATCGCGACGGAAGTAGCGCTCGATTGCCGCAGGTACGGACAATGCGCGAGCTCCCAGGTAAAGTACGTGCAGCAGGAAGAAAAGAAATCATCTATACTTAGCGTCACATGAACAGCGTTTTTTTTTTTTTTAATCAAGGTCGATAAACATTATACAAACAGGCACAAGAAAGATTGCCTGATTCAGAGCGAATATTCTACGATCGAATCACCGTCACGACTCGCTCACTGAAAACGAGTCCCAAAACCACCACGCGATTATGAGAGACGCCGTGGTGGAGGACTCCGGAAATTTTGACCACCTGGGGTTCTTTAACGTGCACCCAAATCTGAGCACACGGGCCTACAACGTTTCCACCTCCATCGGAAATGCAGCCGCCGCAGCCGGACTTACTGAAAACGAATGCATTGGCGCATTCTTTTTTGATAGATAGCGTGTGCTAAGTATATATATTTTTGATTGATTTGTGTAGTTTAACGTCTCAAAACCACCACATGATTATGAGAGACGCCGTAGTGGAGGGCTCCGGAAATCCGAGCACACGGGCCTACAGCATGTTTGCCTCCATCTAAAATGCAGCCGCCGCAGCCGGGATTCGATCCCGCGACCTGCGTGTTAGCAGCCGAGTACCTTAGCCACTAGACCACCGCGGCGGGGCAGCATGTATATTTTTAAATTCCGCGCACTTTAAACAAAAGCGCGAAAAAAAATTAAGCATGACAATTACACATAGATAAAATAATTGGACGTTGCTGAACAGGTGTTACCACGTTCTAATGTATAATTTTCATTAGACTATGTTTATAGTTGATTGATTAAGCAACATTTATTAATTACCCAGTTTGGCGTATTGCCAGTTAGCCGAGACGAAATAGAATGTTTTAGAAAAAGTGCTGCGATTCTTGCAATTGGATATTTTTCGCCGAGGTTGTCCACTACGGTGGAACAGCGGTTAGGTGGTCGGATGCTGCACCGAAGGTCGTGTGTTCGATTCCCACGGCGGTCGCAATTAGACGGAGGTGAAATGCACAGTGCACGTGCTTCGCGATGCACTGTAAAAAAAACGCCAGATGGCCTCGAAATTTCAGGAGCCCTCCGCTACGGTGTGCCTCACACTTATTTCGTGGTTATGGCACGTAAAACCCAAGATCTTATTACTAATAAGTTACTAATTAAAGTTAATTAAGTATTATTTGTAAATTACCCTGCTGGGCGAATCGGGAAAAAAAAATATGGCATCGCGCTAGCGTTGTCAAGGCTGAAAGGAGAGCGGAGCTGGGTAGCCTCTTTTGTTTCTTTATTTTTATTTTTTCCTTCCTTCTTGCCGTGTCAGAATGGCCGAGTGGTCTAAGGCGCCAGACTCAATGGAAACCTTGCCTTCCTTCTTTTTCTCTGTTCCTGGTATCTGTTTTCTCTACTTGTTAATTGTTTCCCTTTTTTTTTTCTTTCCTTCCTTTTGTTTTCTCGCTCCTAAATTTCTATCTATTTTTCCTTTTTTTTACCTTCTCCCTCTTTTATCTGCTTCTATCTCTCTCATTGTTTCTATTTACTTCTCTCTCTTTTTTTGGTCTTGCACTCTTTTTTTAATGTAAGGTATCTACTTCTTCTAGTTTCTTTGTTTTGTATTTCTCTCTATGTCTTTACGTGGGTCCATATTCCCTTTATTTCTCTTTATTCTCTCTCTTTCTTGCTCTTCCTTTTTTTTTTCTCTTGCCTATTTCCCGTGCTCTGCTTCACCGAGCAGAGTTTTCGGTAACACTAGCACCTGTTGTGCTAAGCACAGTAAGGCTTGCCCGATTCCTGTGGACACCAATTCTTTTTTTTTTTTAGGTCGCCTCCGCTGTTAAAAATGTGTGCCGAGTAGGACACGCGCAGTGCTCATGTTTAGTTTCGTACTACTACAGGCGCAAGTTAGCCGTAATTTCGTTATTTAACACCGCAGCTTGACTATCTCCGATGCTGGTGTTTCTCTGCAAATGTGCGCGCACAGTATGTATGATGGATGAATGCATGAGCGAAAAAAAAAACATGCACGAACACACGTCTGTGCTGCTTGCTCTTATACATCGAAACGGGGCGCGTATGAAATCGCGCACTTAATTGTATTAGGAGTCTATGAATGACGGAGGTGCAAATGTGGCCGCAACGTCAAGTCCCAAGTTGTATAGAAAACATTCTATTTCCCGGCATTTTTGATTCAGTCGTACCAGCGCGTTTTAATTACAACAGTTCTAAACTACTTATCTAAGCAGCGCGGAAACATTTTTTTTTTTTTAGTTGTGACGCGGTCTTTTCAACTTTCGACGCCGATTGCCCGTTTTCATGGACTTATGGCAACCGCATACGCAGCGGCTTTGTGTGCACGAGCTGCAACTTCCAGGGAGGTTTAAAGTGGGCTGCACTTTAAAACAAGCTTTCCCTTCGAACATGCCCGGGCAAAACTTCCTCCGCGACGGCCAATTCCCCCTAGTTCAGAAACGGCAATTGTGATGTCGCAACGTCGGCGTTCCCGCGCGCGCCGCGGCGTCAATTGTGTCCGTTCCCTGTTTGGTCTCTTTCGGTGAAGACGACCTTGCAGGCATGTTAAAGGGCCTCGTTACGAAAACGCGGGGCTCTGTTGATGGGTGCAGCAGGCGTCGTCGTTGTAAATGGAAACGCGCAGAGATGTAGCCTCCGCGCCGCGCAAATTGTTCGACGCGCGCGCTTGTCTACGTATCACGCCCGAAACTGAAACGTGCATCAGGGTGAGGCGCGCTTGCCTTCCCGAGCTCGCACAAGCGTACCATATGCCACGCATAATGTTGAACCCCTTGGGCATGGCTCCTTAAGCAAATCACACGACAGCAAACGGCTCATGGAAAACTCGCACCTTTGTGAGGCAGTGTGTTCTTTACTTACCAGGAGTGATCAACAGAAGTCGACATTAGCGGATAGTGCGCGAAGAAAAACAAAACTTTATCTCCCACATCTCTCTGCTGTTGTTCTCTCTGTGTTCTTCGTTGTGTGCCGTACATTCCCACGTGATGTGGTAGAGCGTCGTGTGCTTCCACACCACTCGGGCATTTGTCTCTGTATGCTGTTGGGTAGTACGTATGCAATCTGTGGATGTTTATGAATGTGTTAGAATCCATGGCCGAAAGGTTCTTGTGTGGTGCTGGGTACTGTCTCCGCAAATCTCTGTAGTATTGCAGGATCGCTTTGTAACTGGGATCGATGGACGCGTCGGGTACTCCACGGTGTTGCCATCGGCAGCTCGGAAATTAGTGAAACCTCGAGCCACCTCATCTGCACAGAGGTTCTCCGTAACACCCTCGTGCCTCGGGGACCAAGTGATTGCCCGGGTATAGCGTATGCCCAGCTGTCTGCTACTTTGGTCGAGTATACAGTGTGCCTTGGCGCCGATTTTCCCTTTCTGATAATTTCCACATGCCACCTGAGAATTTGTGATAATAGTCAGTGCAGTGTCGCACTCCATGCCTTCCCTCATAGCTAAGGCAATGGCAATCTCTTCTGCTTCTATGATAGTTGCTTGCGAAACCGAAGCACAGGCTGTGATCTTACCACTTCTGTTTACCACAACCGCTACCATATTTTTTTTTTTTTTTTGCATTGGCCCAATATGGCGAAGCATATACGTGAATCTCGAAATATTCGAGAACCTTGTTGTTTTGTCTATGTATGCCGCTCGAGCTTTTCTCCGCCCTTCGTGTGATGTCGGATCCATGTTTTGTGGTATTGGTGATACGCCATACAAATCTCCGACCTGGCATGGTAGTGCCGCGTGTGCGTATACACCTTTCAAGCCCGACTCTATAAAGAATAGCTCTACCTGCTGGAGTTTGCGCCAATCAAGCCCTCTGCGCTACGAATTGGGCGTCAGCCAGCTCCTCAAAAGTGTTGTGGAGGCCGAGGGATAAAAGCTTCTCATCAAGAGTGTTGCACGGCAACCTCAATGCTGTATTATATGACATCCTTATAATTTGCTCAGCCTTGTCTTGTTCCTCCCTATTCAGGGCATGGTAATGAAGTGAGTACATCACTCTGCTGATTACCAGGCTTTTCACGAGCCTGAAGGTGTCGTTCCCCCCCCCCCCCCCATCCCTCTCTGGGCCACGCGGGCTATCATCCGATTAATTTGTTGCATTTTCTTATTGCATTTAAAGTGTGGAGACACCTGTTGTTCGATTGTAGCCACATTCCCAGCACTCTGAGTGTTGACTGCTCCGGAATAACCGTACCCTAAAGCCGGATCTCGAGTATGAGTCTCGGATCTGCTCTTAGTTTCTTGTCTTTTGTGAGGCAAATCAGTTCCGACTTCTCCGGCGAGCACTGTAATCCTTTCTTTTGTATATGCTTCTATTATATTGGCTGCCGATTGGAGATTTTCCTCCTTTTCACCCAAGTTGCCTTCTGTTATCCATATTGTTATATCATCCGCATATTGCCGCGACAGGTTGGCCACGTTCAAGTAGCCCGCCGCAATCATTGTGGCACAAGCACCAGCAAGACCCGGCTGGCATGCGCCACGCGTTCGTGCGCTTGGGCTACGAGGAAGAGGAAGATAGTTGGATCTGTGCCACTCGGCTACTCGGACTCGACGACCATAGTCATTAGACTCGTGGGCACAAGGTAGCCCTAATAAAGACGCTTGTTTTTTAGCCTGTCTGCCTCAGCATCGCTACATTTCTGGTGGAGGTGCTGGGTATCGATCCCAGTACCTCCGCGATCCCAGTATGCCGCGACAATATAGAGAATGTCGAATGTCGGGAATTTCTTGGAGTTTTTTTTTTTTTTTAGCCAGTCCAATCATAGCTATGTTGAAGAGTGTAGGTGAAATGACTGCTCCTTGTGGTGTGCCTCTGTTAGGAGGATGGATGGCGTTGAATTCAACATCTCCTACTTTGATGACAGCTGTTCTTTCGTTCAGGAAGCTTTGAATGTAGTGATACGTCCTAATACTACAGCTGGTCTCGGCTATAGCCGTCCAGTATCCTTTTGGGGCTTACGTTTTCAAAGACTTCTTTTATGTCAATGGTCATGACATTGTGTTCTGCCTTTGGGACGTTGGTTAAGACTTCCTCTTTTAAAAGCAGGAGAATATCCTGTGTTGAAAGATGTGGCCTGAAGCCAAACATGGTGTCAGGCATGAGGTTGTTTTCTTCAAGATGACATTGTAGGTGAGTGTTTACTAATCTTTCGAACACCTTTCCTAGACATGATGTAAGAGATATAGAGCGAAAAATTTTCAAAGACAATTTCTTCCCTGGTTTCAGGATCATGATATTAACAGCGTGTTTCTATTGATGTGATATCGTTCTTTTAACCCAATGGTCATTTATGAAGATCATAGGGGCCGTGATAAATTCATCGTTCATGTTTCTGATCATGGCATTTGATATTTGATCTGCCCCTGCCGCTGTGTTCCGCTTTGCACTGGAGATTGCTTCTCGCACTTCTGCTTCCGTGAAGAGCTCATCCATTCCTGGGTGTGGGTGGCCTTTGTAGTCAACTTGGTACAGAGGTATCGAGACTTTGTCACCGAAGCATTTGGTATGGACTGCCTGGAGGAGTTGGCCTTTATTCCCTGGTTACGAGTGCAACAGCCTCTACAAGTTCTTCTGGTTGTTGCGTCTTGTTTTGAGTGGGTAAATAATTGATCTAAGGATGCTCCACGTTTCCGCTGTTCCTAGTGTTTCCTGTAATCAACCACAGAAGCATTCCCAGTTGGCTATTGCAAATTGATTAGTGTATTCTTCAGTCTCTTGTGTTACGTTTTTGATTTTCATTTAAGCTTGCGGTTGCGTTTTTGCCGCTTCCATCGCTTGGTCAAGCTTCTTCGTGCATCCCACAAATGTAGTAGGTGAGGGTCGACTTCAGGTGTTTTCTCCGTCCTGGTGATACTTTTGGTCTGTTTATGTTTGAGGTCTCGGATGACTTAGCACCACTTATCTAAGTCGGTTATGTCAGTAGTTTCTTTTTTAAGCAATTCTCTATACGCTCGCCAGTATATTATTTTGGCTGTACCAATCTGTTTGCGAACTATGCCTGCGCAGATTGCGGTACTTATAATGTAATGGTCACTTTCTAGAATTTCAAGGGTGTCGCACCACTCCGCTGTTGGGCAGTTTTTGGTTATGGTCAGATCGGGGGCTTGTGTCTGGTGAGATACTACTTCTTGTTCTTGTTGGAATCACAGGGTCTGTTAATAGTGTCATGCCCAGTGCTTCTATTTGTCCTGCAATATTCTTGCCGTTAGTGCCTTGGGTTGGGTATCTCTAGTTCGAGCGCCTCGCGTTAAAATCTCCAACAATCACTAGAGGGCTCCCTTTCGCAACTTTTGATGTCTCTTGAAACACTTTGTTAAATGATGCAGTCTTCTGACTAGGTGAACTGTAAATATTAATTATAAGGACGCTCTTTTTCCTGGTGCCTTTACATATGATTTCAGTTGTTATGTGCAAAATGTCCGTTCCCTCTATAGTTATGCAACTTACCGTTGCAACTGACTTGTCCACCAATGTTGCGACCTGCCATTTTTTATTTTCGGTACTGAAGGTCTCATACCCTTGTAATTTTGGGTTAGTTCCAGCTTCTTGTAGTACTGTGATGGCTGGCGACTTTTGTTGTGCCATCACCAGTTGTGAAATTTGCCCCAATTTATGCCGGAACCTGCGGCAGTTCCACTGCCATATTTCGCAGTCTTCTTTTTGTTTATGACATACCCTTTTGTTTATTGTGCATTGTAAATTTTAAGTCTCCTGGGTCAAGGCCGACAGTCGTAGCCTATTGTAAACTTTCTCAGCTTTTTCTCTTATGCTGCTGCCTGTGGCATGTTTTCGCAGAGCTTTCGTGAATTCTATTTGCTGTGCCTGGATTTTATTCTCCAAAACTTCAACTTTTTGATGTACCTCTGTCATCACCCGCTCTATTATATTGGGTATAACTTCCTGTATGCTAGCTTTCAATAGTGAAAGTGTAATTAAGCTGTCCTCTTCTATAGTCCGCCGCTTTTGTCTTTTCTGTCCCGTCTGAGCTGGTGTGAGTTCTTGCATTCGCGGCGTTGGTTACTTTCTCTATTCCCTATTTTCTCTTTTAAGGTCCCCTATTCGAACTCGCATTAGCTCTAGCTCGTGTTCTAGGTGCTTGAGTTGTGTTGTGTGATTGGAGAAGAAGGAGGCTTTTGCTGCCCAGCTCACCTTGTTTTTGGCCTTCTTGTTCTCTGACGTTTTGGCGGGATGCTGCTGCCATTTCGTTGCCTGGTCCTGCTCTTGGTCACTATTCCCAGTTGTGGAGCAGTCTCAGGAGCGAGACCTGGATTGGAACCTCGAAGGAGTTCCGTCTCGTGATGTACCGTCCTCGCGGTCCGTGCTGAACCAGCGTTTCTTTAATATGCCGTTAGTTCGCGGTCTGCTTCGCCATTGCAACGGGAGTGGCCTGCCCCTTTGCGGGACCCGTTTGAGTTTTCTTGTGCACTGCGATGCCACTGTGGGATGAGCCCCTCTGCAAAGGGCACACACTGGTTCACATGTGTGGTCTTCTGGAGGGTCCCTTGGACGGCAGTTGCTGCATGCTTTTGCTGTCGGTGTTGGGCAAACGTCTGTTTGATGTCCCTGGGATTTGCACAGTTTGCAATATTGTCGGGTGGGTTGATAAAGAACACACCGCATCTCGCCGCCGTAATAGTACACGTAGCGTGACACTATCGGGTCCGTTGAACGTTATCACTGCGGTTTCAGACTTGCCGAGAATCCTTGCTTGGACGATTGTCACACTTTTCGTGCGCACTCGAAGATGGCTTAAGAGTTCAGCTTCTGAAGTTTTGCGCTCGAGCACATGTATCACACCTTAAAGGTATCCTTCAGGGGTTGACATGTAGGTGTTCATTTGGTGTTAGGTACCATTAAGCTCTAGTGTTTTAATCTTCAAGATCTTTTCCGCCACTTCATCGTAGGGCGTACTTGCAATGATTATGCTTGACCCGTTGCGAAGGCGGAGCACAAATTTATCGCTCTTGCACGTCTCTAGGTCACCGCTTGCACGTTCTATTGCTCGCGCAACAGCGTAGGTTAGAAGTTCTTTCACAACTAGCCCTGGCTTGGACCGCATGATGATCATGTTGTTTCTGGGGAGCAGGGCCGCTCGCGTTTTCCGCCGACCTCGTTCAGATGGTACCCAACGTATGGCTTGCTCTCCTGCAGGCGTTGTGGCGTTGCTGCTGTGGCCTTCGCCAATGCCAGTGTTTCAAGCTCCGCTGTCATCGAAAGCTGCTCGTTTTTGTTTTCTTAAGCGTTTTTGCTCTCGCAGTGATAATGCAAGTTGCCACTGACCGTTGGTAGCGTCTTCCCTTGCTGAGTCCTTCTCGTCGTCGACATCGCTGGTTGGCGCCCCATGTGTCTTCTCGTCAGGTGAGAGGATGTTGTCTTTGTCATAGGCCGTAGATGTTCCTTGAGTTTCAATGTCTTGGTCAGCCGTGTCGATGGCATCCTGGGCCTGTGGTGGGTCGTTGTCCGTTGGCATGTTGGTAATCGAGGTGCCGCGCTTGGGCAGGGAGCTGGCTGCCGAGGTTCCGCGCTCCGCTCCGCCAGTAGGCTTAGCGTGGCAGGCCAGCATGCTCCGGCGTTCCCCTTATGCTTGTCCAGAAGAATGGTGTCAGCGTGGTCCTGGAGTCCACCCCGAAATCCGGCAAAAGTGATGTGATCATGGTGTGCCAACTAAACAAAAACGCAGTCGACAGATCGCGCGGAGTGTGGCTGCTTAGACCTCACTGTTTAATGTTGGGCAATCATTATTTTCTTGGCATACAAAGACCATGCTATAGCACGCTACATAGGTCTTCGAGAATCATTCAAAATATTTGAAACGCATTGCATGAATGCCTCTTCTCGCATTTATCAGCACTGCTTTTGCCATATTTGCTACAATTATTTCCCCATTCGTGGACACCTCGTTTTACCCCTTGAAAATGAAAATTTTGTCCCCCCGTTTTTTTTTTCTTTTCTTTGCGCTCGTGGACCCCGCGTGAAATTATTTTTCCCAAAACGCATCACTTTTTCTTACCATCTTTGTTTGGTAGTGAAGAATATAAGGGACACTACACCGAAACAATAAGATTGATAAAATATGCTCTTAGAACTCTAGTTGATAATTTCACCATCAGGTGTTTATGAGTAGAAAACACAGATAAATGTTTTATTTTCAAATTTCACGGCAATATTCAGCATGTGGCATCACACATTTGAAAGTGTATTTTTGTAATTTGGCGACACTGGCACATTGAACTTTCCTGAAACTTGGTACGTTATCCCTATGGCCCCCCTCTGAGGACGATGTACTTATGCAGATTAGAAACTCCGTACATAGACCTTAATAGACGCTATCAAAATATGTGACGTCACGACGTTTGGTGCGGAAATCTGGTGGTGGCGTCACCCCCCTCATTTGTCTTTTTTCTTCTTTCGGCCGTTTTTTCGCTGGTAAAGCGCCTTCTCAAGGCAAGCTCGGTGAAACTGGATTTGGGAGAGCAACTTCCCGAAGGAACAAGAATTAACGAATCATATTAACGTGAAAGTTCTGGCTACTCGGTTCTCCATTGAGCAAGCAAGAGAAAAAAATCTAATGAAAAAAAGTAATGAATGAAGGAAGATAATTTTTGAGGGCTCATTTCTTTGTTTGACACAACCTTGTTAATGAAAACCAGCATATAATGAAGCCATGACAGATATAGGGAACATTGTGTTCTAATTGTGATGGATACAGATACGTGTCCATAACGAACATGCGATATGCTCGAGTTCGCAAGTTCGGTCGCCGCCAGCGGAAAGTTGTCTTTTCGTCCACTTATCTTTCTTAAAATCTATGTCACAAAGATAAACGTGCACATGGGGAGGAGGGGACGCTGCGATGAACTTTCATCCTCCACGAAGGGGAACCCTGAGCATGCTAATGACCACAATTACAACACACTTAAAACAGTACAATTAATATTACATGGCATCATTATGTCCTTGTGTACGAGTCTGAGTGCATTTTTTTTTTAGAACGAGTTTGCTCAGTGGCGTCAATACATATTACACTAAATTGTGTAGCTCATCCACGATGTCCAGGAATGACAGACATACGAATCTTCGCAGAAAACGACAATCGCGACACAGTAGAGACGGCCATTATCACGGATAAAATACAGATGAAGAAAATAGTCAAGTTCCATAGGAGCGAGGTTAACGGGAGGCAAGCTTATCTGTCCTCGTTACGGATATATCAAAGATCATGACACTCTTTTGTATTGTTATAGCTGCAACAGCGTAGCTGCTTGGCCTAAAAACCCTGTTTTGTGCACGAAACGTTTCATCACAACTTTTTTCCTGAAACATGTACGTGCTTCCAAAATGAATATTAGTATAAAATCAGAACTTGTGTGTGTTCTACTCACATTTTATTTCGTGTATTTCATGACCATACGCTTATTATTAGACGATAAAATCAATATCAAAAGTTTTACTTTTAAATTTCCCACCAAACTTCCCAATGATGACGTCACGGATTTCAGAGTTTTCGTATTTTGGCCCTATTTCCTCAAAGAAATCTCCTGAAGCTTAATATGTTAGGTATGTGGCTCTTCCAGAAGACAATGCACTTAATGTTTTTGCCAACTAGGAACAACCCAGGCCCGAGTAGACACCATCAAAATCTACAATGTCACGTCGATTGGGGCGGGAGCATCTAAGTGGTGTCGCCATCCCATTTTCTCCTTGAGCGTTTTCTCGCTTCAAGCGTATTTACCAAGGTAGCGTTGTGTTTCAAGGTCTTGCAAAAGAGTCCCTCAGTACGACGAAAAAAAAATCTATTTTCTCTTTAGTGCCCATTTATCATCTTGAGTAAGAAAGTACCGCTCGCTGAACATTCCACAACCACGAAAAATTCGGCGGATCCCACGTACCCTGAAAATCAATGTTATGCAAAGCATGCGCATGGAAGGTGACTATTGTAATTTTTTTTTGAGTGAGCGAAATGTCACAAAGTGGCGATAAAGATACGTACAAGTTCACGATCAAAAATATGTTAAACAGCGGCATATGTATTTGCCGATGCGTAACGATGCCACCAGCAAGATGAATATTAGCAACATCAGAAGCGCTAAGCTTAGGATATGAAGCACTGGTGATTGCGAGGATGGTAGCCCTGGACACTGCTACATAAATTATCTTTAGCGCATGGCACCCAATTACAATTGACTTTAATCAGACGTGACGACTGTTTCATAGGAGTACATATGTAATGTCTATAAATTTGGATAGCCATGTCACTAACATTAGGGTCTATTTAAAAAGTAGTTCCGAGACATGGCATGCAGTTCGATTCCTTCTGGGACCTTGACATTTACTCTTTGCATTCATCAGGTCAACGCTGTCGACGTGAGCTTTTTGTACACTATCCATGTCATGACCAGCGAGTCATATTCGTCAAACCATTTTACCCTCTCATACTAATTTTGGTTCACCTCAAGTTGAGAGGGTGATCACGAGAGCACCCAAATGTAGGCGGCTAGACAGACGGACAGACAGACAGACAGACAGATAGATAGATAGATAGATAGAGATGTTCAAAGTGCCTGCAGTACGAAAAGAAATGCTTCGTATTTAATAAGGTGGAGGCTCCGTGAAACTGTGTAAAGATGCTAGTCACGATAAGCACATACTAAAACGAAAATCGGGAAAATATGAGGAATATATGAACAGGCCTTTCCAGAGCACGCCCTGCTGCGATAGCATATCGAATGCAAAAACATGCACGAGTTGGTCCATTAGCTCAGGATTGGAATTTGCTTTTGTGAAAATTTTGCGTTAGGTATAATTTGTGATTTCCTGACAAGAAAAAAGGCCCAAACTTTACATGTGCATAGAATAACCATCTCACAGCGCACAATGTTGTCTGTTCAGTACCTCTTGGCAAGATCAGATTGATCAGCATTTGTTTCAATTGCCATAAACAGCATAAGTCAACACTGCAAAAAATCAATACTAGGTCAATTAAAACTAGAAATGGCTTTAAATCTTCACTTTCAGTTATAACTTCTCCCTTCTCAATCTCGCACTATCGACACTTCTATCTGTGTAACTTGATCTTTACTAGCGCTTTCTAAGAAAAATCTCTCGATTTGATTGATTGATATGTGGGGTTTAACGTCCCAAAACCACCATATGATTATGAGAGACGCCGTAGTAGAGTGCTCCGAAAATTTCGACCACCTGGGGTTCTTTAACGTGCACCCAAATCTGAGCACACGGGCCTACAACCTTTCCGCCTCCACCGGAAATGCAGCCGCCGCAGCCGGGATTTGATCCCGCGACCTGCGGGTCAGCAGCCGAGTACCTTAACCACTAGACCACCGTGGCGGGGAAAGTAAAAGCTCTTGAAACATGGGCAGGTGAAATCTCAATTCTGAGGCACCACTCTTTTTTTTTTTTTCTTCAAGCACCCAGGACATAATAGAGAGCTGTGTACATTGTCCAATTCCACGATCATGGTGGTGGTCATGGTGCCAGACTTCTTCTCATTATGACCATTTTGCTCCTGATGAAGCATTATTTACGCAAATTCCTCTTTTACATTTAAAAAGGGAAAAAAAAGGTATTCTGATGCTGCCAGCATTTGACATAACAAAGCGCTTCATTTGGTTACATTGTTGTAAGATGAGCAGCCTGAATCTTCTTTCGGGGAGGGTTCAGTCACCCTTTACGTATGTTCGTGGGAGCAGTTTTATGTAAGCGTATTTGTGAGCAACACTTTTTCAAGTAGCCATGGAATAAATTTACTAAGGAGCTTATAACCTCACAAATTCGTCGCCGCAAAAATTTTAGAATCCGCTTAGTACGATCGGAGTCACAAAGATTTGTCACACGCTTTTTTTGTCCCGATGAAAGCACTGGAAGCTAAGCAGGGAGGGATAGCACGGAGGGGGGGCGGGGAACGTCACACGGGCCTCGTGACCTTGAGCACTTTCTCTCTCTCTTATTTTTCTAATATACGACTTTTTAGTGCAATCGAACGCGCACGCGTGGACAAGTCGCGGCCTCCCGCGGCCGCTCCTTTAGGATTTGTGGGGTTTAACGTCCCAAAACCACCATATGATTATGAGAGACGCCGTAGTGGAGGGCTCCGAAAATTTTGACCACCTGGGGTTCTTTAACGTGCACCCAAATCTGAGTACACGGGCCTACAACATTTCCGCCTCCATCGGAAATGCAGCCGCCGCAGCCGGGATTTGAACCCGCGACCTGCGGGTCAGCAGCCGAGTACCTTAGCCACTAGACCACCGCGGTGGGGCCTTAACAACTGAGCACGCCATTCTCAAATCGGCCAATGGCTGATCTGACAAGTGATTTTTGAGCTTGTTTCGTCATCTGTCGAGAAAAGAGAGAGCAATTTTCAGTTGACTTTGAGAATTTACTGTGAATTACAGGCCACGTGCTTGGCTATAATAGGCTCGCATGTTCTCGGGAGCCTCGACTAACGATCGGCAGCATTTTTTGACCATGCTCAAAAAGTGTTGCAGGGTCGCTTGAAATTTTATCACATGTCAGGGGCCGACACAGTAGCCTTCAATCACATTACGTATTTCTCACACACCCCTGGGGGGGGGGGCTTTCGGGCTTTTTTTAACAGTCGATGCGGTGACGCGAACTGGCCGCCGGTTCCAGTCGGAAAGGTCAGGTACTTTTCGGATGCAGCTTTTCAGGACGACATGCTTTCACCAAACATTCTCGCATTAATGAACCTAAGGGAGTCTGTAGCTGGTTTGGATGCAGAAATATCTTTATTCCATACCACTGCACGTGCCGCCCAAGAGACACACACGCGAGCTTGCGGTAGCAATGCACTTGCTTCGATCATCCTCACAAAGCAGACATGCATGTGGGGTATGAGTTGCACTATACATGAACACCGCCAATTGTCCCGGGAACTGCAGCATCTCACAAATGCATGACACATGCACACACACACACACACACACACACACACACACACACACACACGCACGCACCCACACAGTTTGCATAAGTGCTAAGTGGCATTTGAACATGCCCCCTCTATGTATATAGAATGAAGATTCAACTACGAATTGCGGGGAGTACCGGGAGTTGCTACCAAGTTTTTTTTGTCGGTGCCAAAAAAACACATACAGCACACATCACTTGGTCGTCACAGCAGGCCACTACTGCCGGTACATTAGCTACAGGTGAGTGTCCAACATCGGGAGAACCGGAAAGAAAAGCAATGACAAACAGCTCAAGTGCCACAGAAAGCACCCCTCATAATCGATAAACAATAGAAAATGAGGGAGGTGACACATTACTTTGCAGAAAGAACTACAGAGTCACTTAAACTGGGCATTCAAGCAAACACTCCATTTAAACAAGTCCACAGATAACGGTTGTGTCAAGCCAGGGGTTGTGCACCTCCAAGAACTGCACATGGCAGTATGTGCACTTCGCACCAACACATTACACATGAAAACAGCAAATCCAAGCTCGAAAGATTCCTACAGTCAAGCAGGTTTTAATGTCACTTTCCACTGCTTGCGAAAATGTTCTTGTGACAAGGAATCTGTGCCGTGGCACTGCCATGGATTCAAGGGGAACAAAAGCGCTGAATGCTAATCAGGTGTTTCCTTTCACACTGCTCCTGACGTAGCCCATCAAGAAACCAGGGCTATTGAAGTTTATACAGCAGGTATTCTAATACCCTCACCAGGCTTCAATAGTGACCATGATGTGCGAAGCTGTTACAATGAACAGTGTCGTACCCCCAAAACATGCTATGAATGTGTTTCATGATGGCCGTCAGACGAGTTCGATACGAACCACAAGCTAAAGTATTTCAAGAATTGTATTCCTGTTACAAGCAACATGTTCCAATCATTCGATGAAGTTGCCCATGTTTTCTTTCTTCATTGTCACATCCTCATCAACCCCTCTACACTTAAACATAACCCAGGGTTCAATGAAACATCTACAACAGCACTGCTGCGCTGCATCCTTATAAACAATCTGCATTGTCTTTGATGCCAGAAAGTACAGGCACATAGATGACAGCAAGAAATTTAAAAATTGCAGAGAAAGATATGTGGTCTTTAAAAAATACCTAAACACTTCATTGCATGCTACCATATCAATAGAGTAAATGATGCATAGCAAAAATGACAATGGAAGCATGCTGGACCACAATCAAGAGGAATTAGTTTGCAGTGATAGCCACTAACATTGCATTAGCATGCAAGAAGCAAGACAGGTATGCATATTTTGAATTCGTTATTCACAAAGTGCAATGCACGCACCACATTTTTTAACTGCAAACCAATCCATAAAAAAAAGTCAGGGAGTCGCCAGGAAGAAAAATAAAGGCATTATACTAACGTCACATCACATTTTTATTGTCAAGCGTCTTTTGTTAACACGTGAAGTAATCCACGTCTGGCAAAACACTAGTTAGAGACTACCTAGAAGGTTGCAAGTCAGTGGTCTCTGTTAATGAGTACATGTTCGATTTCATAGCTCTGTGACAACACAGGAGCTGAAAATGTAGCATACTTACAGCCCACACCAGTAGGCTGATTTTGAATACGCTACACGCTTGGCAAGTAGCAGTATTGAAATCTTTTAGCACTGATTAATGTTACGTGCCTATGTGTAGTCATCCTGCAAGACTTTGTCGACTGCATAGACTTTGTCTTCTTTGTTTGTGTGCCAACAGGCGTACATAAATACACTCTTTTCAGTTATTGTAGTCGCATTCAATATTCCAAGACACTCTTTGTATTGAATTGAAATCTACCACCTCTGACAGAATTGCACAGGGACAGCAGTCCATATTTGCTCGTTACTTCACATAGTACATATATATATATGTACACACACACGAGAGAAAAAAAAAATGAAGTACGTGGTCCGTAAAACATTCCTTCATTATAAATTTCATAAACACGAAACATGCTACAAAGAGATAAAGAGTGCCATAGTCCCTAAGATTTCCAAGAGTAATTACTAGAGGCAACTTTGGCACTGACCATTCAGCTACCATGGGAACGATGGGTAATACACCGATTTGTCTAGCCTTTGTGCGCATGGCTTCAAATGTCCTGGTGGTTTTATTTATTATCACTGTTTTCCAGCATCAGCTGAAAGATAAAGCATTGCCCTACATCTCTTGACATGGTTTGCAATGCTAATGCATTATGGCATTTGACTGTCTCGAGTATAGTTTTTGGCATTACTTGCAATGTTGTTCGGCCTAACAATGCATTTTCATTCATGTTTCTCAACACTGAAGAGTAAGCACATGCTGCCTTTTCTTCTTACAGGAGAGGCGGGAAAAACTGAGAGGCCACTTTCACGACTAATATTCGTTCCATGTAATAAGGTTATTGGCGCTAAAAACTAAAGCTATTGCTGCGTTTCTCTTGTGTTATCTGACCGATTCGACACCAAGACGGAAGAATCAGTGTGGATAAAAAGCCAATGCAGCCGCACTATGTTTTAAAAACTGACTTCAGACGCAGTTCCCACCGAAGTGCAAGACAGCTTTAGTGTGCATTTTAACGTCCTATTATAAAATGGGACTACTACCAAATGCCAAGAGACACTTCCTTTCTTCTATTACTGCAGTACATCAAGCCATAGCTTCATAAAAATACTGTGGCACACTTGTCCTGAGCTAATGGAAGAGAGTGATTGCAATTAAATGTTTAGAAGGCATATCTACTCTTTTACGCACTTGAAAACACTAAAACATCCCATGCTAGTAAAAAAAAAAAAAAAGCTTCATACCGAAACACAACATCTGGCACTTACATCATTATAGATGCTACTAAATCTAGGCACCAGTAATGGAGGCAACAATGGCGATCAGATTTTTCTAACCGTACCAAGACGATATGCACCTGTGCACACACATATTCATTGCCAATTGTTGCATTGACAATGCAATACTTCATTGTTAATTGGAGGTTTTCAAAGTAAAAGTGTCGTACAAAGCAAGGAGAATAAATCTGAAGGGGTCGTAGCATCAAAAAACACGAACAAGAAGGAGAAACAACACAAGTGCTAACATTCAACTCAGTCACCACTCTTGCAGGAGTAATTAAGTGCAGAGTCCTTAAAATGTTTCAAACCAACTGGCCAGAAAAACCACACTGAAAGTACTAAATATAGTTAAATCTGTGTGCTGCCCATCGTTCACATTCTGGTCTGAAGCACATTATTCAAAGATCCTGCTCACATTAGCACTAGATGTCTCTAGTAGTTACTGTAGGAAACACTGTGCTTCCCAACTAGATAGATGAGAATGACACAGAGGTGGTACGCCAGTGCAAACTGTCAGGTCGTTCGAGCTCCCCGCAAGTAAACGAGGCGGCATGAAAAAGGGGTAAATCTGATGACCAATGTCGGCTCCTAGCAATGCATTCACTCTAAACCAAGAGCAGGTACTTTCAATTTGAAGACAAACAGAACGTTGGGGAAATATTACAGATTTGCAATGACATGATCAATGCTGATATGACTTTTTAAAGCCTTGGACAATCTGCCTTTTACCCCGAAGGGTCACATGTTATGGATTACGTTGTCCAAAGCTGTGCTGGGTAATAACAACAATCGGCCCCAATTAACCGATAATTTGTTTCTCCATTTTCAGAATGCCCCCACTTTTTTATGTACACGAGACATTTACAGACACTTCAAGATAGCAGTGGTAAAAGGGTAGTGCAGTCGAGGTCTTGGCAGTTGCTCAAAATTTTTCTCATAGTTACACACACTCATTTCTTTTAAAAACATTTCCACATCACCTCCTCACCCCTACAAAAAAAAAAATCTATATCATGGGGAAAGAAACTGCAGGTCAGCCCAAGGAGCAAAAAGAATGAGCCTCCGAAACTTTAAAAGAATAAATAAAAATATTTCAATATGCCTTCTTCATGAACAAGCTTATGCATTACCACATGACTTATTTACATCACTCGCACTGACGAAGAGTGTTAAAAGGTTATTCCTTCCACGGTGTGGACAGCGTGACCTTTTCGGGAGTTGCACTACTGTGTAGAATGCTCACTTCTGGCACTAATACATGCTTCAGTACAAGGTACCTAAGTACAAGTCTGTCACTACAACGTGCGCATTAGACTGTATTTTTTTTTTTTTTTTGTCACCAAGTTGGTGCTTGAATGAGTGCAACATGACAGACAGCTGTGACAGTCAGTCAAGAATGAAACCCAAATGAATCGACACGTCAGACAGGGCAGTTCTACAAAATTCCAATACTTGTCAAATTCGATAGCCTATGAAGATCCATTGATTATGAAATTACACTGTGAACGCATAACCTGGACATGCAGCAAGGCTTACCAGAGGGTCTTTAAGACAGAATGGTGCACATACGAAAGCTGTCGCTTTAAAATGTGAACGTTAGGCGCAGCGGGAGCGACAGTCTGCGAAAAACAGTTTGTCAAACCATGGTGTCACGCTGGCACCATAGTGACGCTGTGTGCAAACCACATCCACTCACTGTCACAGGATGCAAACCAGCGTCAACCACTGTTGCACCATAGTGACAGTAGGTGGAAACCTCGCTGTCACATCATAGATTTGCAATGTCACACCACAGCAACAGTGTGCAAAAAACAATGTCACATTGCTGCACTGTACTGACAGTGTGCAGACCAGTATTACGGTGCACCATAATGACAGTGGGTACAAACGTCACTGCCACATCATAGTATCACAATGTCACACCGCAGTTACAATGTGCGAAAACCACTGTCACACAATGTCACACTGCTGCACCATGCTGACAGTGTGCAGACCAGTACTAAGTGGGGCACCTGTCTTGCAAGACTGCTTGGCAGGGTTTTAAAGATATGACACTTAGTAGGCAGAATTCATCTTCACGATAATGTATAAGCCACCAGAAATTATTACACGGCTACGGGGTGTACTCGGCACCCACACAGTTTTCCTGAGCATGGTGCTACATAATGCCATCACCCACACTGCTGTTTGCGACTTCGTCCTGGCACAGACACAAAATTATGACATGTAATCGGCATATTGGCCGATGAGCTTTGCCTAGAGCAACATTTAGACATGTCGTGCAACGCACACCATCCTTGGTTGTGAAAGTTTATGGTCCATTCCTCAACTGTGAAGTTTTATTTAAAAAGACCAATTAGGCCTCCTTGTCGAGTTATTTTTGACTGCATGCATGGAGATGTTTGTATTCCACTGGCTTAATATAAAACTAAGGCTTGCTCAGAGAAGAGCACGCCAGTGTTACCGTCATTATCTACAACCACCCTGGCAGACAGCGACACAGTGGTTCCATTCTTAGCTGACTATGAGCAATCCTTGAACAGTCGTGACAGCTTTCTCAATTTTATTAAGCTTTTATTTATTTGCACTTATAAATGCATTATAGTGAAAGCATTATAGTGAAAAAAAAAACTAGTCACATATTAACTTAAAGCATTTAAAAAAGAAAAGGATAAGAAATGGTGAGCTATGATACAGGCAAGAACGTGAAAATGATAAATGAAAACAAAAAAATTACCGCTTGAAATGCTTGCATCATTTCTTCTTTCCTTTCGAAGCATGTGTTCATCAACCACTTTGGCGTCACTTCCTTGGTCCGAACATTACGAAGAATGTACTTCGATGAGTTCCAGTGCACCAGACCAGGTAGGCAGGCAGGTAGATGGGCGGGCAGGCAGACATTGGGAGCACGTAATGCCACCACTGAAGAAGCACGACTATCGCAGGACTCGAAGTGGGCCGTTAAAAAAGAAAAAGCCACTGCAAGAGAACACCGTGTAGCAACACACAAGGGCACACCACACACACAACAGCGTATCTGCGATGCCCTCAGTCCTCGTCATCAGACATGGCATTGGCCTTGCGCTCGGCAGCACGTTTCCGCTTGGCAGGCGTTGCCTTCTTTTGTTCGCTGCTGCTGTCTTCTTCGTTGCTTTTTTTGGCCTTGTCGTCGTCCTCTTCATCGTCCTTCCATTCGTACTCGTCCCCTGACCTTGCCTCCGCTTCGTCTTCGGAGGAGCCCTTGGCTTTCCCTCGGGCCTTAGCTGCTAAAGGCAAAGCGTTCGCGCTCTGGCATTAAACGGTGCGGCTCAAGAATCACGCTGGCAACGCCAACAGCTCTGTTCTCTCAGCAAATAAAGCGTGTTCAGGGCAGCTTCGCTTTCGGACATCAATGTTTAGGTCAGCACGCCACGCCTTCATGTCGCTCCTCGCGGTTAGAAATTCTACTTTTTGAAAAATAATTAAGTTATCACCAGTCTCTTGTCACTCCTCACTGAAAAAAGACTAACTGTAATCTAGTGACCAGTGTTGAAGATTGGACAAGCTCATATTGGAATTTCGAACTTGATATAATGAAGGCATACGAGGAAAAAACCGCCGAGGAATTAAAAAAGGAGACGGAAAGAGCGTTGACTTGTTTTCTTGGCCCCTTAATTGTTTCTCCCTATTCTAAGCCATGCTGCATCTAACTTGCAAATTACCACACAGAAGCCGTGAAACCATGAATGTCACGGCACACTGGCACAGGAGCTACATCTTCTTCGGCTTAAGTGGTTTTTTATTGTAATAAAGTAATTTAGTGATAGGCTCAGATTGTTTTTTTTTCTTTAACGGCTTTACAAGGCTCAAAAAGAAGGTAGTACTGTACTATCAATAGCAAAAGTAGGTGGGATCTGCAGCGCGTAGCACAGGAGCGCAAAACTGCATGGCTGCGCCGCTTACCGTGACGCGGCATGGTGTTGAGGCTACCATCAGCGGCCTCTGCAATCAGCAACTGCGCGTTCAGACAATGAGCTGTTGCTGGACCTATTCTCTGAAACCGTGGCTGATAACCTTAACACGATGCCACGTCACGGTAGGCTACGTGGCAATGCAGTTTTCTACCGCTCCACCACGCGCTGCTGCAGATCCCGCAAATGTTTGTGAGGCCATGATGTACATGATTATGGACAATCTCAGCACCCAGGTTTCAGAACACTCACCTTTCTTGCTGGTCCGTTTTGCAGGTTCTTTCTTTTTACTGGCTGCTGGGGGGTGCTTGAAGTTCTTCAAGTGCTGGGCATTTTTCCTGTGAATCGAGGGCAACACGATAAGTAGCCACCTCCCCACAGTCCCCAATTCTATACATTACGCAGGACATAGTGCCATAAAATAGGCCTGGCCATATGACTAAGGCACACGATCGACATGTTAGGTCAGACAAGACGGCATAGTTATGCAGTAAAGCTTGTTATGCTTGCGGCAGTGCACCTTACGTGAACGGAATTCAACATTCACATTAAAGCACTTAGCTGCTTGTTTCAACTGATGAGCGAAGTAGCGATGTGAAAATTGGTATGAATCTTCGTTTTGGTGCAAAATGATATATAATCCATCATACAGCAGCTGAAATTGCCATTACATGTTTCAGAATCTCTTATTTTTGCTTTTCTTTTCTATCCAGCGACACAAAACTGTGCAGTACAAATTACCCAAGCAATCACACTCTGGTACCTACAAGTGAAAAAATTCACGTGTTGCTGTCAGCAGATCTGAGCACTATACACCAAGGTAATTCGACACAGCAATTCGCACCCCTTATGGTGCACCTTTTAAATGGGAAGCTAGACCTATGCAAAGCAGCTTTGTTGAAGAGGGCACTAGGATAGCATTGAAGAAATGAGGCAATGTGCACAGGTGGTCGTCAACAAAGGCCGATGGGATCAACCCCTGCCTCAGAGCCGACGTTCTTTGACTATGTCAATCTATTTTGAAAGTACAAAATTCCTAAAGCCTACTATATTACTCCCGAGCTACTCAAGACATTCTATTGCCTGTGAAGATCTGCAGACTCCACTAAGTCTATCATGCGATTTGAGAGTCAACAAAGCTTATCATTTACACAAGTCTTGGGTTTCAAGGATTATCGATAAAGTGCTCATGCACTAGGTTGTAACAGTCACGTTTACAATACCTATGCTAGTAATTCAACTGGGTCTGCTGTAATGTTTCTTGCGACAGCTGATCTAACCTGAAGCACTCTTTTCCGTATCGGCACATGGGTCTGTCATCCTCGTCCCCGCTCCCGTCCTCCTCTTCATGCTCACTCTCTTCAACTCGAGGCTTGGCACGTTTTTTGCTTGCGGCAGAGGCCAACGGTCGCTTGGTTTGTTTCTTGCCACGGTCGCTACTGCTCTCGGCGTCACTTCCGTCGGCGTTGTCCTTGGTCTCTTCCTCCTCCTCATCTTCGTCTCCTGAGGAACCTTCGTAGTCGGAATCCTTAGGGTGACTGAACTGCTTCATGTGCTGGGAACTTTTTCTGCAACGAAAAATGAACAGGTAGAGGCTTCTGTGAGAAAATGTTAGTGACTAACATGCTTCAGAGGAACAAAAAAAAATTAATTTATCGATCACTCCTTGCATCAATGTGCGATAACGAAACAGATGCCAGTTATGTCAACTTATGAAGAAGATAACAGAAAAACCGGAATGATGAAGTGAGGCATGTAAAAAACCTCACCTTTCACTTCCAAGCTAACAGGTACCTTATACTTTTTTTTTCTATGCTTGTACACTCAAACCTCAATTTAATAAAGTAACAAAATACCTCGTTATATCCAAAAATTCATTATAAACATACATTCTTAACACACTATGACAAAGCTACTTTTGCTCACTTCGCTATAACCGATAATTCGTTATATCCAGGTTCGAGTGTACCATGTTTTGAATTCATGCTACAGAAACCGTGCCACAAAGTGAGCGAATGCACACTAAAAAAGGGAACACAAAACACAGGTGCCGGCTCTCAACTGAACTTTTATTCACATGCGCAGAGCATATATATATATATATATACCCACGCGTGGTTTCACACAGATCACAAACCCGTGCATAAACATATGGCAACTGGTGTGAGCAATTAATAAAAATACATAAAAACAACAATATTTCTACCCATTCATGAGTAAGATTTTTGTGTTGTGCAAGGCTGCAGACGAGAAGCTGATGCATGAATCTTTTTCTTTTTATATTTATGTAAAATAATGTAAAGCACATGGGAATAAGAGTTCAGTTGAGAGTCTTTGGTGTGCATTTGTCTTACCTTGTGCGCCGTTTAAGTAGTGTGAATTCATACTTACTTGCCCAGTTGTCAGTCCTTCCATGTTTCAAAGCTGAAGAAAATACGATTCTAATCTAACATAAAAGGCAATTCAGAAGTCCTGTTGTTCAAAGTGATGATGACAGAGCCTCGAAAAATGTGCCCACCTGAAGCACTTTTTGCCGTACTTGCAGCTGGGCCGCTTAGTGGGCTGTCGCCTCTGGCCTCTCCTGACGGGAGCCTTTTCACTCGCCTCAGAGCTGCCGCTCTCCGACGATGATCTCTTCCGCCTGTTTCGCGTTCTCGTGGCAGGCTGGGAAAGAAAGCGGGGACAACACATTGTTATGCAGCTGTGACGGTGAATGAAGAAAACGCGGCTGCTAAAGATCAGACAATTTGCTGGCTGAACTTGTGCCCACTAGAAGACGAACCTTAAATACAAGCAATACTCAAGGCTCGTTACTCAAAGCGGGGAAAACCTCCTCTCCAGGCGGCGAAATGGAGGAAAACGAGGCGGCAAGGTCGATCACTATCGGGGAAATTTTTCACCACCTGCTGAGGCTCACCGCTTTGCCGCGCCCAATCGGAACGCCACGCAGCAGAGGTGCGCTGGTGGCCCGTGTGTACCTCTGGGAGATGCATTGCCACGTCATGGCGACACGTGCACCAAAGCGCGAGATGCCCGCCCTTTCTGCCACGCGGCAATCCAAAGGAGGCATGTGGTCTGAACAGGTGCATGAATTCATCGCTTCTAAAAACCCACTTGCCCACTTTGCCGCGCTGCCTTCAGTGTGAATGAGCCTTCACTCTACGATGACGACGGCAAGTCTGGATGTTGATCGTCAATAATATCACATTTGATAGAACAAAACTTTAGTCACGAGTGATAGAAAATTTCAACATTACTGCTGGTGCTCGCATTTGCTATAGAATAAACATGACTACTCGTCATGCTTTCTGAAACATTCTCTGCGGACTAAGAAAGTATATTTCTTTCAAAAATGACTACTCGTGTCATGGGCACAATATAATCAGAACAGTATAAAACAATCGATAAGCTTCCCGAACGCTGTGGTACGGCCTGCGTCAAACGATTGTGGCAGTATTTTTTTTTTTTGTTGGTGAAATAAGATCACACTAAATAAAAAGCTAAAGACATGTGGCAATATGCAATATGACTTTTATTCTATGCTGTAATAGCAAAGCTGTTCCAAGCAGGGACACAGAAGCTATTGTACAGACACAGAAGAATACAACAAAATTCTTCAGGCAGAACCACTTTAGATTGATTTGATTGATATGTAGGGTTTAACGTCCTAAAACCACCATATGATTATGAGAGACGCCGTAGTGGAGGACTCTGGAAATTTCGACCACCTGGGGTTCTTTAATGTGCGCCCTTAATCTGAGCAGGTGGGCCTACAGCATTTTCGTCTCCATCGAAAATGCAGCCGGGATTCGATCCCGCAACCTGCGGGTCAGTAGCAAAGTACCTTAGCCACTAGGCCATCGCAGCGTGGCGAACCAGTTTAGATTGTTCTCTACATTAAGAAGGAGGAGCATCAAGAGGTTGGGGCTGAATGAAAACACTGTCAATGCTATAGCAACTTTCTCCACTTCTACGCTACAGTATTCCCCTACCTTAGCCGACATTAGCTGTTTTTAGTCAACACTAACTGCCATTCACCCAACATATGAAAACTGTAGTTAACAGTTTCATTTGGTAAGCTGATATTAGTCATTATTTGGCAACCACTAGCCTGCAATAAACAATGTTAGAGCATATCAAGTGAGCGCTCGCCACCTAGCGGCCACACCTATAAACGGCGCTAACAGGGTCAACCTTTAAAGAAGATATGTTACAATGTTGCGTGCGTTGAGAAGCGGCGGCACAGTTTCTTTGTTTTCTCCATGCCGCACGCATGAGCCCCCCCCCAAAGACGAAAGTGATGTCCAAAGACCATTGCAGTGTGCCGCAATGCCTGGCATCGCAGTGTAAAAATGAAAACTAACGTATTGTTTGATCACTTCCTGAAGGATGCAGACGATGCGCGACGGAGAACGGCGCGAATCAGAAACTTACGTATTAGAAAGAAAGTGACGGACACTATGGTAGTTTGTTGCGATCAATTTGCTTGCGACAACTTAATTCTCTTCGGTGAGTACACCATTATTTAGCATGTGTGCATTGTTATCAAAATTTGGGCATCTTTAAGCACGGAGTATAGTTTCGTTTATATAAGCAAGCGCTTTAGGAAATTTGACATGTTATGAGTGTGACTTTTTCGCATATGCTTGTTTTCTGCACTGGTTGTAGTGCTACCCATTCTCGTATCAAGCAGCTCTGATCCCTGCTCCCAAACATTTTCGATTTCAAATGTGTGTAATACACACACACATGCATGCGCGAAGGTCCCCCTTGCGTAGCTTGCGTGTATGTATGTTCATGCGTATATATCATGTCCGTGCATTAGTAGCGTGTGCAGTGTATGTGCATATATCTGCTTTGAATACCATCTACTGTCAACACGAAAAAGTGAGTGTTCGGAAGCACCCGACTTTATTTATTAGAAACCTAATAACATGGATCGGTGAACGGAAAGAAAGCAGCACTCCTATTACAATCGAAACTACGATTTGCCTTATCCCAAAATACACTGGACCAAGCATATCTCCGTTCTGTAATGAAGTGAACGGCATGCGTATTCAGCTTTTTACGAGACAGACAACAGAACTCAATGGGATGCACGCAATCGTCAGCACAAGTCGCAGCGTAGTTACCATGAAAACTACTAAGGACTTGCTTGCAGCAGTGTAGTAATGCAAGGAAAAAGTGCCAGGACCTTTCAGAGAGGCCCGCTACTCATGAGCAGTTGCCTTCTTCAACCTTGGGCTCGCTAGACAGATTCTTGAACTTTAAAACCATGTGTGTTACTAAGCACTACATTGTCCCGTTTCAATCCACAAGTACCGTATATTTAAACTGTCTAGTTGCGGGCATACCTTCTTCCGGCGGCTTGCACGCTCCCAATCACTGGCGGAGTCACTGTCTGAGGCCGCGTAGCGCGTCACCTTCTTGGTCCGGCGGTTCTCTTCCTCCCAGTCGCTGCCAGAATCGTCCACCTGTTTTCGTCGCTTCTTTGGCTTCCACTCATCCGAGCTGTTGTCCCACTCGTCGTCGTCACTCGCGATGAAATCGTCTGCAAGCCAAGAGCGCCAATGACGGCAAGTCCAGAGATGACGCAATTTTCAAAAGTCGAAGAACTCACTCACTTTCATTTTACAATCATGAGTGTGCATATGAGTGAAGTAATAGGATTTGCCAGCCCATCTTTAGTTCCGCACACACTTGACATTAATTACGTCAGTATCTGTTGCCCTCATTCAAATTATTAGGACACGATGATCCCAGCCAAGAAATGCGCTTATATTTAATTCCCCTTGATACTGCTGCACTTCTCGCATCTACTGTGTAACGTGCGTCTTCCCTAACTTCTGTTGTCTCAGTTGCTATAGTGCAATATTTCAATCGTGTATAAACAACATGCCCAATACCTCACTTTGCTAATTTTATTTCCCTGCCCCATGTTGGGTGGGGGGGGGGGGCAGAGAAACGTTTTGTATCCTTATTTGAAAACAGAGGAGCAGCCCTCTCAAACAGATTTCCTGAATTAGCAGCAGGCCAAACTAATGCATTTACTCTCACATTACAACAGAGCCCATCTTTATAGCATTGTTACCTTTACTTTACATCCTTAAAATAAGCTTCTTAAAACTTACCTGGTTTCACGAGCTATGAAAACAATCGTGTACCAAGCGGCGTACCATTGCAAGGGAGTCGAAAATATTTTGACTATTTGAAGATTTTTAACCCGAATCAAACATGAATACACATGCTTTCTTTTTTTTCGGAATTTTGCTCTCGTCAAAACCACGGCCAGCAACTGAGCCAGCAACCTGGTGCTATGTCATGTCTGCTAAGCCACCACGGCACATGTTTGAATGTGCTGCTTTGTGTTGTGGGATCTGGAAACGGAGAGCGCGCCACACTCTTGGAGTGAACGGACACATTCGACACGGTCGGAACAAACCAAACAACACACATTTATTTAACTACTTTTATAACAACGATATCGTCAGCCAAATTATTATAACATCAATTGGTATCAACACGCTAAAACACCCTTACACAAAATTACACCCACTCAGCAATATAAACACAATAACACACATAAGGCAGCTTCACCAACGCTTGACTCGCCACGTGGGCTCGTCGAAGACGGCCCGCAGTGCCGTCCACGACAGACCCATCACTAAAGACAACCGTTCGCGGCAACCGCCACCCAGGCTTGCCGCCAGGTGTCACCGCCGGCGCTGTCAATCTAGCAACCATGATGATGATGATAGTGGTGGTGATAACAAACGCTCGCGAGCAAAACGCCACCTACTGTTCGGTTGTTGTTGACCCAAAATATATTTTATGTGCGAAACACATGCGCCACGAGGCGCAAACAGCTTTACAGGGGTGTCAGCACCCCAGACAGTGTGAAAAATGTGCATAATTTTGTTAACTTTAATTGCCAGAATACTAGTGGAAACAGATAAACTTTGGCTCATCTATAACAATATTCCAGTATCGTGCCGATGCACTTCACTGGAGGGGCATACGAGAGGCTGGTGCAAAAATTTTTGAAAAAAATAAAAATAATAATAAGGCTGTATGCATATGCAGATCCTCCACAAACATTTTACTCTACTTTTGTATATGCAAACCTGAACTCATCCTGACCCTGTAGCAGGTATCAATGTTCACTCACCAAGCGAGATTTTCTGCAGGAGTCCACGGTTTTGCCTCGAAGAGCGTCCGCCCTTCCTGTTGCTGCAGGAACCCGCGACGGGGCGTCGCTCCGCCTGCTCCGGCTTCTTCCTCTTGGGCTTGTACTCTTCTTCAGACACTTCTTCCTCCTCTTCGTCCTCATCATCAGACTTCTGGTCGAGTTCATCCTCACTCTCGGATTCCTTCGCTTGCCTTCCACGAGCTTTCATGGCCGGCTCCTTCTCCGTTGCCCGCCCAGCCTTTCTCGGAGTTGCCGACTCTGCATATGATAAGTGGGAGAGACAAACACCGCAATAAACGCGTTGCCTCTGACAGAAACGCACCCGAACACAACCACCTCTGCTGACTTCCTAAGTCAAATCATAGCCATATACAACAGTTTATGGAAGCTGTATATTCATTAATTTCACGCGGGAGACAAGTCAGGAATTTAAATTCATCTTTATGCAAAGTAATCAATGAATTCAAATGCCTGATTAGTCTTAAATAAACCCCAACGTGTGCCGGATTAATAGGTGGCGCTCCATAGCTTTCCGTACCTTTCTGTCACAGTGCACCTTTCCAGTTGATAGTTGGCATTTGTGTTGTCCTGATCTTTTCTTGTATGTCCTTGTTTGCATGTCTACTTTTTTTTGTCGAAAATTCGCACCAACTAGCTTGACTCTCCATCACTCTAAGCAGGTGCATTCCTGTGCTAAAATAGAAGGCACCGATTGCAGGAGTTATGGTACGCCAAGTGCCGCCGCCTTGCCCTAAGCTCACGTAACTCGGTAATCCGCATGCTTAGCTTACAGAGAGATTAAGGGGAGACGCTCCTCGAAAGCACTTTTTTTTTGTTATTCAACTTAGAGCTTCAGAAATTGGACCACTGATGCAGTTTTTCCTCCTGATTCCAAATCTGTAATCAGTTTTTACATAAGTGCAATAGTTTGGGAGTTGTGTTTCAAGTAATGGTGAAACTTGATAAGTTTTCCGGGAACTTTCGCGCATACTAAATGTTCATGCAGAGAGTTGTTCAATGGCTCCTTTTGCTCCCTATTAGCCATAGAGTGCCGATATCTAGCTAGAAATTGTGCTCCAACTTTGAAACTATGAAAAAAACATCTGTGTAGCAAACTACCCTTTTTTTTCCACTCGACCACCATTAAATTTATTAATAGATATTTACAGCTGATAGGTTGTGCTGATTCAAGTAGATATCGGCACCCTACGCACTCTCCTCAATGTGTGTGCCAAATTTCGTCGTCGTATGACCATTCTAAGTGCCCGAAACACTTCCCGCAAAAAATGCAAATTGGCCAAAATTGCGAAATGAGAAAAACGCGTTTGAAAGTTTGAAAGTCTGTATTTACAAAAATGAAAAACGCAGTAGCACGAAACTTGTGCTGAACACATACACACATGTCCAGAGGGAATATCAGTTGTCTAAAACTCTCCAGCACCGTAGGTTTTCCCTTCCCGGCTGGTGCGGCAGGACTCTTCCACCCGGGCCCTCTTGGCTGCACTGCGACGGTGTGCCCTCGCCTCAGCGGTCTGACGCACATTCATCTTGTGCATGCGCATGCTGTCTCGGCGGTCGCTGAGGGTAACCAGGGCCTCCGAAGGAAGCACCCCAAGCTCTTCCAGCACCTTTTCAAAGCTCGCGTGGCCCCGGTTGAACCACAGGACTGCAATGGCTGTGGCTGTTTCCACAGCAGTCCGGGAAGCAAACCGGGTCTTTGGACACAGCAGCCATATTTTGCTGTTCAGGGACTCGGCCGCGTTCTGTGTCTTGCCGTGGAGGCACCGGGCAAGCAGCTTCGCATCTGTGAGACGCTTGTAGATTGGGAGGACTGCCAAACCCTGGGCCTTGGTCAGGAGGGGGGTGTGGCACGGTGCAGGCTGGCCCTGCGCCTCAGCACGTCGGTGCTTGCACCACGAGTCTGGGCCTGCAGGACAGAACTTGTGACTTCCAGCACCGTCTGTTGAGCACGAGTGCAAACATGAGGCCCATATGGCAGTGTACATCTTGTGGACATTTCCCCGATTGTTCACAATGGCCACCTGAAAGTAAGTTTGAAGCTTCTGGATGGTGGTCTCCTTCAGCTTCTCCCCTCGTGGAAGTGGCGTTGGCAGCTTCCGCAGGCCGGTGCCCAGACGTTTCGCCACGTGGTTGGTGCACTCCTCTTTTTCAATTGGAGTGTCAGGGTACACGTTGGCATCACAGACCCCGTTGTAGGCCTTGCTGTCTCCATCGCTTAGGAAGATGGTGAACCGCAGGGGTGTCTCATAGTCCACAGTCCTCTGCCAAATGCGCACTGCAGCTTCGGCCTCCATGGCATGCGAAGAACAGTCGCAATTCTTCTCACAAACGGGATGATGAAACGCCTGCCATGTTTCTTCATCGCCTCCCATGTCGTTATGCAAACTGCACGCCAGGCAGAAGTTGGAAAGCACTTCATAGTCCAGGCACAAACCAGTGTCCAAGGACACTACAGTTCCCACACCATTGTGGCTTTTGTGGCCTCTTTTTTGCCATGTGCCGTCAAACATGACTGGCACGTCACTGTTACCAGCCACCTCTTTGGTGACGCTGCGTGCCCTTTGCATGTTTTCACAGACAGCCTTCACTGCCGCACTGTGAATCTTTTTGCCGATAGCATGGAAGGTCTTATGGTGCATAGGGTTTGGCAATCCAACTACTGCACAAAATCGTGAAAGTTGCTCATGCCCGATACCGACGGCACGCGCTGCAAGCACCACTTTCAGGTTCACGGCAAAGGCGTCACGCGAACTCCCGCTGTCGTAGCTTCTGCTTGCACCGCGGCCGCCATCTGACGCGACCCGCTTCGACGAGTACGCGGACGAAAGGATGCTCTCCGAGCACTCCGCATTCTCGCAGTGTAGCTCCAGAAACGCCGAAAGGCCTTTCCGCTTTTTATTCGGTGCCCGAACTGCGAGTTTACTCTCGTGACAAACGGGGCATGCCGCGCCTGCGACGACGGCCGTCAATGCACCCAACTCGCACAGCACTACGCTTTCGGCACGATCGGCATTCGGCCTGACGTCGTTTTCGAATAACGCGATCTTTTTCTGCGATGCACTCACAAAATTCACTGCAGCGTTGATCTCGTCGTCGCAGTTGCCATGGTCGACGTTGCCGTGGTCGATGTTAGGCCTACCGGCCGCTGGCCCGTCGCGGACATTTTCGTTGGCGGTGGCTTTCTTGTACGTCCTCCGCCGCTTCCCTCTGAACTTGTTCTTACTTCTGTATTTCCGATGGTCGGCAACGGCCTTTTTCGGGCTTGCCATCGCACGAAAACAGCGAAAAATAACTCCGGAAAACAGTGAAGCGAACTACGGCAAGAAAACACGGGTGCTGTCAGCCAATGGCGGCCCTGCGTTAGTGGCGCGCGGTTTGAAACGGCGGGAAAAGACTGTTTTTGTTGCTTTTTTTTTAGATTTTTCGTGAACGTACGAGACTTCAAGAACCGGGATCGTGGAGAGTAAGGACAACTCTACACGAGCCAGCGGCCGCAATATGGCGGACAGCTCTCTTCGCGGCCCCGCGAGCACGCGAACAGCAGCCCGTTTTGTGTAAATTTCGTGATGCCGCGCGTCACTGCCGCTCACTCAGACGCGTTTTTCACTGACTTCTGATGCTTATTTCGCTGTGATATTTTCAGATGTCAAAATATAATGTATAAAGATGATAAAGCAACAAAAAACAGAAAAGGTGAAATTTGGAAAAAAAAACGCGACTTTTCGACCCGCGTCTCCCCTTAAATCTCTGTTCACTAGCAGACCTGCCCAGACACTGTTAGTATCTATTATATCAGGGCAATGCTGTATGGAAACTTCAGTGTAACTGATTGCAAAATGCATAAATCGAAAAATAAGACACCACACAATAAGAGACGCATAAGAATGCACACTTAATCAGTGTGTTTGCACTGGTATGATGTATCATTCATTAACGCGAACCAACAAGCACATCAAGACAAAAGTGGATTTACTTTGTGCCATTCGATTCAAGCATCTTTCTTGGTTTGTAATTAAGAGTGGCTTCTCTTGTGTTTTAGATTGTAAACAAGGCTTCCGTGTGGGAGTAGAAATGTCTCTTCTTTTTAAAAGAATATATCTTCATATTGGCCGGCGCTGTGCTTTTTTGATCAAAATTATAATCTACTGGTGCAGCTGAACATTTTCGTTTCTTTTGAAGTGTACCTTCGACAGCTACAGCCCTAAATGGGAAAAGATGACGCTACAAAAAAAAAAAAAACTGTTACCAATCACCGCAGACTCACCAGCCGTGGTCTTCTTGTCCTTCTGTGCACTAGAGGCCTTGGCTTTCGCATTCTCCGCGGTTGTAGCCGATTTCGCCGCACTGTCTAGCAGCCAACGTGGTAGTGTCCGCGTGCCGCCCGTCGACGACTTGCTCTCACTGACATCACCACCCTTGTTTGCAGGTGCACCAGCAGCCTTCCTCGCTGCCGGGGTCACCTTGGAGACCGCCTCAGGACTGGCCTCTTTCGAGCTTCCCCGCTCCCCGTTTTCCGCCTTTGCGACGACCGTCGTCGCCTCTGAGCAGTGAATCTCTTCGGCGCTGCCATTTTTCCGTGCTTCCTCAGAAGGGATGACTGCTGTGGCAGGCTTCTCGGCTGCAAGATGTCAATGAACTCACAGGCTTGCACTCGCACATAACGCGAAGACCTGCGCACGAAACGGACTAATACTACAATGCCCAAGCTGTGCAGGTAATCAACCTGCCAGCACAGTGATGAAAGCAGCCTCACTGATTTCCCACAAAATTTAGCTCAAGAAAACTTGGAGGGCATACCAAGGACAATGCCATTCCAATCTGTTAAGTGACATTCAGGGCTAACTAGGGATTTAATTAAATCCGCTGAATGCAGCTCCTGTTGTTTATCAACTTTTCACTTTATTCTCAGCTCCCTCAGTTGTGTTTATGACAGTGCGAACCTTTCACCATATCTTACACAGACCTTTGGCCTGCTTACGACTAGAGTGAAGGGGGGAGTGGGTCCACATGGCGCTCCGTGCTGCGGCATTTATTTCTGAAAATCCAGGTGGCGCCCCCGTCACCTGAAGGTTAACATGGTTACCGGTAATGTTACCATGGTTGAGGCCACGCACGGTGGCTTTTGGCGGCAGCCTTGTCGTTGCCAGCTGTCACACATTAGTCGCGACTGAAACGTACCGTTGCAGCAGCGTTCGTACAAAGCCGTGGATGGCGTCGCACCACGTCTCGAGAATAATTCAACTAATGGGAGGCACCTCGTTAATTTAGTTAAACACCCGGCTCGTGCCTAATAGCAGCAGGGCTAGCTTGACTGCATTTGATTCTTTTTTTTTTCTCACGCTAACAAGGTTGAACGTAGCTAGCGAACAAATTCCAAAAACAACAGGCGAGCGGCCGTGCACCAAGCAGACAACACCACGCCGAGCCAACGTCACCTGAAGAAAGAATGTCTCTTCAGGTGGCGTTAGCGGAGTAGACAACTGCTCGGCGCTCTCTCAGTAACCACAGGCGCTGCCAACCACTGCTCCACCGACTTGACAGCCCAGAGCTTCAGGTGAAGGCGACTGCAGCGTCACCGCAAGTTTTCAGCGCTTTTTGCATCACATGCGCCGCCCGCTCCAGTGGACCCCACTCTGCCATTCTAAACTGACAATACCGAATCTTGGAAAATAAAAGTTGCAAAGCTAAACTGGCAAAGTATTTTATAGTAATAGGGAGTCATCGGTAAAAAAGCGGAAAAAAAAAGTGATGTAGTGGGATGTATTGCAATCACGACTTCAGGGAACATACATATGCCAATTTATTCAGCGAAGATCATGCTTTGCTATTACGGTGAAAGGATAAGCAGTTTTCATTGAAGAAGACAGCTGAGCTTATTGTAAGTGATAGAATTGATAGTTACTATACCAACTGCAATAGTGTGGCAACTCATTGCAGATTGCCGCCCTCATAGCTTAACTTTTTTTGTGTCCCAGAGCACCGGGGTATTGTCCAATACTAAATGTACAGCCTCATCTTTCTGAATTTTATCTTTCAACCAATTATAATAAACCTCCAATAGCCGCTTCTGCAAAAAAAAAAAAATGTATTAGCTTTAGCGGATGGAGAACCGCTTTGTCCCAATAAATAACGCAGATCTCAACAGTACGTGCATAAGCCAGGTATGTGGCCATTTCAAGCACCAAAATGGGCCAATTTAAAAGCTCCACTGTCTCTCTGAGAATATACGTGTAGATGCCAACAAATCCTTCTGCCTCACCAATGCTGTCCTTGTTGTCGCCATCGTCTGCAGGCCTGGATTCTTTTAGGTCTGCCGATCTGCAAACGTAGATCCACGTGTGAGAAAGGTGACCGACCTCAAGCAAGTAATCACACAACAATAAACTGAGGTATTGCAATTCCATGCCACTAATCTTGGTGACCACTGAAAACAAAGAAGATACTTGAAGAAAGGTCTCAATGTACATAAGCTGTGAAAATGGAATGATTGTAATGAAAGGGTATACTTATGCCAAATAGTCTAATTTATTAATTAATGCAGTTTTAACATGACAAGCTTAAGCATAAACTAGCAATTTTTGGTCACCACAAATGTCAGTTAGGAGCCATAAATCGTGAAACCAAATTGGAACTGAAAGCTGGAAGACATGAAATAATAACATGCATGAGTAAACTCTTTTCATCTGTGAAGAATCATTCAGGTACCATACCAAATGCTAACCACTTCCATTTCACACAACCAAATTCTACAACTGCTGAAGTAACCGTGCATTTCATTTAAGCAATGGCCAACAACTGTAGTGAGCTTAGAAACATGCCTAAAGAAAAGCACCCCTACATACATTGACGAGGTTGATGATGAGCTGATGATTTCCACGATGTATTTATAGCTGTTTGGCAGAAGCGCTATGGAATCGCCAGACTGCAGCAACTGCTGCTTGTCTTTCTTCATCACTTTCGACGGCCCCTTGCCTTGCGCTTGGTAGAAACAGGGGTTGACATGGGTCTGAAAGCAAAGCACCGTCAAGTTTCCCATCAGAGAAACAAAAAAGCCCTTGAGATGAAAGAAAAGAGGTATTCACTCGAAACGTGTTTGAAACCAATTTCTGTACCACAAACGCCAAAAGAAATGCAAGAAAAAATAGCATCCTTCCATACTGAAATGTGCTGTCAACCCAGTCATCAAAAAAACTTTCTAATAAATGCTTTTGAACTGGGCTACACACTAGTGTAGCCCATAACCAACAAAGGATGCTGCATACACATGTTGACGTTTATAGCTCCTAAAACAGGTGGCCACGCATTATATACGAAACCTCCTCAATATGTGCACGAGAACTTACAGGCGTGAGAAAGACTTCGCCATCTTCGGTGACTTCCAGGACTGCATGGTTCCTGGACACCTTCTTGTCACTGCACTATATGGGCAAAAAACAAGCATACAATACAGGCCATTACGCTTCAGAAAGCTTCATAATCTACATCAGCGCTCCGTTCCGTTACTCAGTACAATAGCCCAGAGTGATTTCGGAATGTTCGGCTCAATGAAATACGGCAGCTGCTGTGCGCGCGATAAATATAGTACTTTCAATGTCGCATCGCAACACCTGCTAGCCACACGAGTCCACCTTGCCCTACACGCGTTCTTCTCTCTTCCGTTCGCTCGGGCGCTACAAAACGCTCCTTCGACCGCCCAGTTTTTAACCGAGTGTGCACCGTAGCAGTTGGCGCTCGTTTCCCCCATTTTCGCGCAGTTTGTGTACAGGCTACCTGCATCGGTGTGTACGTTCTACATGCTCCGGAAGTTTGAGTCGTACCACTTTTTCCGAAACTTGAAGGGAATCGAAATATCCTAAGCTAAACGAGAACAAACGCGCGCGCCAAATTCGCGGAGCCCGTTTCAGAACGCCGGTATTTTGCCGGTAAGCGGCTAACAGGCGACGGAGCACCTTGGGAATTCCACGCGCGTTTCGCCGGATCTTATCCGAACGTTCGAAGCCCTCGGCGATAGCGTCTTCAGTTGACGGGCGGGCCAACGAAAAGTTCAGTTAACGGCACCGTACCGCGTCGTGAAATGCACCGCACGAATCGCTTAATCTCGAAGATGCATTATTTCAGCCCCTGTCTGTCCGGTCAATCACCCGCCGCACTGTTGCCGTGAAGGAAAGAACGTAGAAAAAAATAAATAAGTGCAAATTCGGGGACGCCGCCGTAATGGATTTCGGCTGCTTCGTAGGCGACGCTAAACGAAACACTCCGGTGCGCTGCGTCGCATGCAGCAGTGGCAGATTAGCTCGCTGCAAATCGAGACGATCGAACAACGGCACAAGCATGCACATCGAGGTGCACTGCAATACACAAACAAGCGCAGCGGGGCGAACTTACTTCTAGAAGAGGGCCCCGGCCGATGATGGTTTTGCCGATTTTAAGCTCCACCGACTTTTGCCCGCCTTCGACGGGCTTCAGGAGGATCTTCCTCATGTTTGCGTCAGGGCGAGCGCATCGCGTCACGACAGAAGGCGTCCGGCGGTACGAGAAAAACACCGCATTACGAGCAACGCCGTCGCCAACGCGGTGATCAGCGCACACCAGCGGCGGCCATTTTGTGTTGCTCCGCGCGGCAGCGGCTCGCAAATAGTTTCGCCATAAATCATTTCTGCTGCACTTTAGTGAGAAAAAAACGCGGCGACGCGCTTTTGTGTCGTTCGGCCTGCGAGTTGCGCCAGCACTTATGTGGCGAACGCGCAACGCCTCGCAAGAGGTGCGACGTTCATCAAATTAATCGCCGCGAACGCCGTAAACACACCGACGCGCGTACGTCGACGGACGCAATGTTCGCTCTCATTCGCGACAGGTAGCGGTACGTGCTGGACTTCGTTTGTCAGCGGGAACTATGAAGTTGTGATTTGCGTAACCAAATAGCTAACGATGTTGCAAGCAAAGCCCAAATTACAAGCGAACAGTATGCCATACAAACATAACCTCATCAATTCAATAATCGTCCTGAAAGAGAGTGGGAGCGTAAACAAGGTGACTGTGTTGCGTTCTCTTCTCTGTATGCGTGTTTGCATAAGCGTGCGCGAGGTTCCCCTTCTGGAGGGTGAAGATTCACTGTAGCGCCTCCCTCTCGTATTATATCAATACATGGGGCAGACTTTCGCCCCTAGTTTAAATTAACTAGGTTGAGAGCCCCCGCCTTGTGCACGCATACATTTTAGTTGATGGGGGAACACTCACCAGTGAGCTACGCTTTCCATCCTCCTTCACCTATTACATCCGAAGCCAGCTCATGTAAATGCATAGAAATGGATATCATCTCAAAGTTGCTCGTCTGTCTAGGCACATTGGATCGAACAGAACAAAATCGACGCGGTAACGATAATCATGGCTCCAATGTTTGTGTAACCCCTGTTTTTTTTTTTTTTTTTTTTGCTGGAGGGGTGTGTAAATCACCCTTTATGCGTGTCCCTGAGTGTTTTTACGTGTGCGTATTTTTACAAATGCAAAATTTAAATGTTCCCTGGCGGGGCAGGGCTTTAAACCCCTTCAACGCCCGTAAATCGACCACACAAGACGACCCCCAACGCCCACCATGACTCCAACATAGCAATAAACACCATCTCTCTTGCAACGCATATCATTTCTCTATAACCATGCACTCGCTACTTTGCTGTGCCACGTCATGCTGATTTCCGCATGTCGTTCGCCACCGGAGAGTACCGGGCGCGTGGCCGTGACAGCGAGGAATGCAAGCGAGATAGATGATTACCGTTGTGTGACTGAAAAAACGTCCCAAACACATTTGCAAGGTGTTTCAGCGCGCGAACAAAGAAAAAAAGGACAGGGTAGAAAGTCCCCTGTCTACCCTGTCCTTTTTTCCTTTGTTCGCGCGCTGAAACACCTTGCAAGTATGACTACGCACCAACTAGCCCAAGCTTCCACTCTTGTGAGTCCCAAACACACCTTTTTCAGCACTTTTTTCTTGTCAGACGCCATACAGAGGGCGTATTTTGGTCATTTTTCTGATACTCTACGGTAACCATTTATCTCTCGCGCTTTTCTTGTGACATCGCCATGCGCCCGGTACTCGCCGGGGGCAAACGGCATGCGGAAATCGTGTAAGCTAGTGCTCCTAAATGAGTTAAATACCTATCGGCCTACGAGTGGCCATGAATGAGCATGAATCTATGTATGTGCGTTGTGAATGCGTCAAAATGTGCGAAAAGAAGAATGAAAAAGCAAACGGCGAAATTTAATAATGTACAGTCCATGTCAAAAGTTCTTAGGAGGCCACACTTCCATGGAAATACATTCGATAGTGGCCTAAAAACTTCTGGAACAACCCCCCCCCCCCCCTGTATTTTTGAAACAACTGTAAAAGAGTAATCATGCCGCGAACTTCCGGTGACTGAAATGCAAGATCCTGTTTTATTGGGGTAACGCTTATATGACGGGCCGTAGTTCCCTCTTCTGAACGATTCATCATCATAATCACCATGCATGGCGCGCGATCAGCGTGACACAATTAACATATTTTGATAGAGAATTTTAGACGGTGATAATGAAATCTTTGTGACACAAGACTCGCCAGAAAGTATAACTGTTTTATGCTCTAAAGCCGATGTAGGTGGCCCGCAGGTTCGTATTACGCGGTCCCTGGCAAGACGTCAGAAACCACCCAGCACTAGCCAATGCGATGAACAAAGCGATAAACACAGGCCCGTTGCCAAAAGGGGTGCGTGAAGGCCTCTACCCCCCCCCCCCCCCCCATAAATCCGGATAGTGGTGTTGTTTTGACGAGAATAAATAACGAAGATATGTTTTTTCAAAACCAACAAGTGCTCGCACCCGAAAAAAATTCCTGTGTATACGGGTTTGGATGAACACCACTACGACATTCTGAGTGTTTCGGGGAGTTATCGCCGTGCACAGGGTTCCCCTTCAGAAGGGGGGGGGGAGTGGACGAAGAATTGTCGCAGCGCCTCTCCCTATTATATAATGTGACTTACTATTTAATGTATGATGCGCTGCTCTCTTCCTTCCCTCTTTCCAACGGCTGCGCGTTACTCTCTCCACTTCTACTACATGCTTGGTGGTAGTGGTTAGAAGATGAGAAAGGGCACCTAATTTCTGCAACCCGGTCGAGAGCACGGCGCAGTGCCTGCGGGAAAGGGAAAAGGGAGAAAAGTGGAAAGAAGAGGAAAGATTAATTGAGCAGTGGAACGGTTGTCATCAGCAGAAGCAGCAGTCCAGAAGCAAGGGTAGGGGTGGCAAGGGCTTCATCCTCAGCGGTAGGCCACGATTCCCGTCTCGTCCAGGAACTCCACCAGGCTCCGGAGCGCTAGTAGATGGGGACGGGATGAGAACAGTAGGTGCTCTAGGGTGGTGGCAGGAAGGCCACGTCACCGGTAGGCTGCGGTGGCCCTCGAGCGTTCCTGGGCCAAGGCAGGGCAGGCACAGAGGAGGTGCTCGAGGGTCTCGGGGTCGCCGCAGCGGCTGCAGGATGGGGAGGCGCAGCATCCCTTGAGGTAGCGGCGGGCCGCGGTCCACACGCATCCGGCCCGCAGCCGCAGCAGGTTGGCTCGTTTTCTCCTGGTGATGCCTGCCTCAGGAAGACGCCTGGGTCCCCGCCCATTGGCCACCCTCTGGTCCGGGTGGACTGAGGCGAGGAGCTTCTTGATACGGGCCTGCGAGTAATCTCTCACCGCCACGGCTTGGGTGATGGGGGTTCCCAGCTGGTGTGTTGCCTTGGCCAGCGTGTCCGCCTCCTCGTTCCCAGCTATGCCCACGTGAGAGGGCAGCCAGTGGAAGGAGACGGACGTCCTGGCTACTGCTAGGGCCCGGTACTTGGTTGCCAGGAGACTCCCCGTGAGCCCGGCACGGTGATGGTTGGGCAGTGTTTGCAGGGCTGCCTTGCTGTCACACAGGACTGCGACAGGTTGAGCCGGAACGTCCTTGGCCAGCAGGTCCGCCACCAGGTGTAGCCTGTGGTGTACACGTATCCCGAAGGAGTACGGCCACCAGCGTGGGTCCGGTCTTAGCGAGCCGCAGGGCACGCGTTAACCGTCGCCGTGGCGGGAAACACGATACTGCTCAAGTCGCAACACTTTATTGTGGCAACACCAAACGCAGTACGGCCCGTTGCAAAAAGGCGCGGCGGGAAAGCAAATAGGCTTATCCACGCCACGGGCACAAAGTACTACACAGGGTGCCACGAGCACGTCTACGCGGTAAAGGTGATCCACGGAGACACCGGGACAAAGGGCCCGGTTGCTCGAGCGAGGGCAAAGGCGCTCGCGTTGGCTTCGGAGGGAGACGGGTCAGCGTAGCTAGGCCACGCACTAGGACACCGTACTGCCCTTCGGCCGTGAGTACGCAGCGGGGCAACAAAAGGTGAGCGTTCGCCTCGGGCGCGAGGCGCCGTCGGCGAAGTCCGACGAGCCCCGAGCGACGGGACTCGACGGACGGAAAAGAATGCGTGGCTCACCGTTTGAAGTCCCGGAGAATACTCCCCGCTCACGACGCAGCGCGCGAAAACCTCTTGCGAGTCCCCGCGCGCGGCGCCACAGTCAACATCCGCTACCGGGTGAGGGAGTTAAACGTCACTCCGCCCTTCCCAGCGCGGCAGACAGCAAAGGAGGGCAGCCATGTCGGGACATGAGAATGGCAGAAAAGGCGGGAAAGCCCGCGCAAAGGCAGCGGGCCAGCCTCAATTCCCACATCCCCCTCTCCTAAACTTGTCCTTTACCGGTCTGCAAAAGGCAGCCGGACGTCACCCATGCAGTTAAAATGACACTGCTATGAGCGGTAGCTAACCTCAGTCCAGCCCTGCTACTGCTGCTTAAAAAAAAATATGATTACAAAGGAGAAACAAAAACATAAATAACAAAATAAACACACGACACTATAAAGATAACTGCGGAAGGGAGCACAGAAAAGTGGGACTAGTGTTCGTGTTGGTGCTGAAGTGGGATAGCGTCCACTGCGCGGAGGGGCGGAAAAAGGGCGTGAGTGTCCGCTGGGTGCGATGCCCGAGTGCGAGGTCAGAGGTACGGGAGGGGGCTCACTGATGGCTCGTTGCTGCTCTTGATCAGCCGCGAGTCCGACGAAAGCCGCTTCGGTTGTTCGGAGGCCCCGCATTTCTGGCTCGATGACGGAGCTGGACGTTGCGGGAAGCCGGGCCTCTCCGGTGGTCAGGGAGGCAGAACCAAAAATGGCTGCGAGGCGCCCTGGCGTTGGCCGGCAGCATATAGCTGCTTTCAGCTGGCCTCGTGCAGGAGCCATGGTGGGAAAGGCAGCGTGGCTTCTTCGGCGACGGCCGAGAGCAGAGCACAGCCAGACGGTCTGACGTCAGTGTGTCAATGACCCCCCAGCACCTCCAGCGTCCGCATCGATGGGGGGGAAGCCATGACGCACTCTTCGCGGGCTCGCACTGAAGCGTCACGCACTTACACACGCACAGAAGCACGCACGCACACACACCGCCGACAGCTGCGCGAGCGTAGGCGCAAAGCCTCCTTCGTCTCTCTCTCCCGGCAAGCACCGACACTCAAGGTCACACACAGCTCCCTTCGCGGTAGACGAAACGAACACGGAAAAAAAGTAAAAACAGAGCAAAACGACACTCAACATCTGGCGAAAACATAAAACACAAATAACACTTAATATTAGACAAAAGAAACATAAAATACACATGAACACTTCAAAAAAAAAGAAACACTGGCAGCAGACAGGGCGGGGTCAACTTCTTTACGAGAAAAGGCCGTAAAGAAGCTAACCTATACTGAGGCTAGACAGTAAACTGAGGGCCTTCGGTTGCGGAGAAGTCCGCCGTCCGGCGCGAAATCACAAAGGTGACCGCTTCCTCAGATTATACCGGTGCGGGGTCCGAATGCGGTCCGCCGCTCCGGGTGTGCCCGTTGCTTGCGCGAAGTGCCGTAGGGCACTGGCGCGAGCTCGTCAGACCGTGACAAAGGGCTTCAGGTCTGCGATGTGGGCACGGCTGAGTTTTCCCAAAGGGGATCTTTCAGCTAGTACGCGCCACGGACGCTCACTGACAATCGGTTCATAAAACCGGGCGGCTTTCCAACCCTTGGCTCAACCGTTTGTCAGACGTGGCAGGCACGGAATAGCGATAAAAGCCACGCTTCGTGCCGGGCCAGGTCACAACATTGCTCAGTTTGCAAAAACTTTCGAGCTACTCAGGTGACCGGCCATGGATTCGTCGTGAGAGGATCGCAACAGTGCGGCTCTCAGACTTTTGGGCATAACCACCTTAAACGGGTCGCTGGACTCGTCGTCAGTGGCTATATAGTTCAGCAGGAGCCCGTCATGGTCCAGCAAATTGAATCCGCCGGGGACTCAGCGACACACGCTGTTTCAGCCCCCTAATAGCGCCCGCCGCAGAACAAGCAGCGTAACGGCGCGCCTCTCAAGACGGTTTAACGGCGCCCGCCGCAAAGCAAGCAGCGTATACGGCGCTCCGTCCCTCCGAGACTCGAAACGGATCACTCTGCTGAGCCTTCAGTAGCTCTTCGCTGCCGAAAGCAATTCCCATTCTCCCAAATGGGGGAGTCTGGTATCGCGCCCACTCAGGGCCGCAGCAACCGCCGCGTGAGTCGGCGTTACGGGTTCGCTCTCGGCCTCGTGGCCTTCGGAAAGCTCCCCCGCTCGGCCGCTTCGCGGTGCGCCGCTTACCTGGTTAGCAGCCAAGGTTTGTCCGCATGGGGACTCACCCTTCTCGCCGAATGGCGGCGAAGCTGCTGTTTCGCCCCCGACGCTTGCATGTGCTAAGGCACCGCGAGCGGCCGTCGCACCGAAATCCAGGTTCTCGGCAGACAACAGGGGGCACGAGATAGCGCGTCAGCTACCACGTAGGAGTGTATTCACCACAAAAAGGGGTGACGACACAGGCGAGCGCCGAAGGGCGCCCGTCGATAGAGGCGGTGGCCTCTTGGTGCAACGCGGCATGCCACGAAGCAGACATGTTGCGACGAGCCCGAATCGCGCAGGCGAACTGACTCGCTAAGAGCAGTCAAAAGCTAGAGCCTTTGACACCGCGTTGGGCGCCAGTGTGGTGTACACGTATCCCGAAGGAGTACGGCCACCAGCGTGGGTCCGGTCTTAGCGAGCCGCAGGGCACGCGTTAACCGTCGCCGTGGCGGGAAACACGATACTGCTCAAGTCGCAACACTTTATTGTGGCAACACCAAACGCAGTACGGCCCGTTGCAAAAAGGCGCGGCGGGAAAGCAAATAGGCTTATCCACGCCACGGGCACAAAGTACTACACAGGGTGCCACGAGCACGTCTACGCGGTAAAGGTGATCCACGGAGACACCGGGACAAAGGGCCCGGTTGCTCGAGCGAGGGCAAAGGCGCTCGCGTTGGCTTCGGAGGGAGACGGGTCAGCGTAGCTAGGCCACGCACTAGGACACCGTACTGCCCTTCGGCCGTGAGTACGCAGCGGGGCAACAAAAGGTGAGCGTTCGCCTCGGGCGCGAGGCGCCGTCGGCGAAGTCCGACGAGCCCCGAGCGACGGGACTCGACGGACGGAAAAGAATGCGTGGCTCACCGTTTGAAGTCCCGGAGAATACTCCCCGCTCACGACGCAGCGCGCGAAAACCTCTTGCGAGTCCCCGCGCGCGGCGCCACAGTCAACATCCGCTACCGGGTGAGGGAGTTAAACGTCACTCCGCCCTTCCCAGCGCGGCAGACAGCAAAGGAGGGCAGCCATGTCGGGACATGAGAATGGCAGAAAAGGCGGGAAAGCCCGCGCAAAGGCAGCGGGCCAGCCTCAATTCCCACAAGCCCTGCCAGCTCCGCAGCCGTCGAGCTCGCCGGGAAGGGTAGTCGGCACTGCCTGCTGATGGCCCGGGATGGGATGACGCAGGCGACCGCCGCTGAACCGTCTGGCATGACGGATCCGTCAGTGAAGACCTGGAGCCGCCCTGCCAGTTGCTGCTGGAGCTTGGAGACGGCGGCCTGTTGCAGTGCTGCAGCAGGTGTTCGGCGCTTGGTTACCCCGTCCAGGTACAGGTGGACCTCAGGCGGCTGGTGGTGGGGTGGTGGAGGGGCCACCGGGACTGGCGGGTCAGGGACCATCTGGTGGTAGAGTACACAGAGACCACCCATCCGTGACCTCGGCTGGCTGCTAAGTCGCTCCAGGAGGGTTCTGCCGTCGGCAGCACGGTGTAGGCGATCTACGTGCCCCAGAGCACGCTGGAGCATGTGCAGTGACAGGGGCCACTCTCCAGACATGCTTGCGCTCGCTCCCCTTTGCGCATGAGCATCCCCCTCTCTCCTCTCCTATGCTTTCTCTCTCCTACCTCGCAATGCCGGGAGGCATCCCCCCCCCCCCCCCACGGCGTCTCGCAAAGCCACCGCAGGCAGCGTCTGCTGGCGAGTTTCTTGGTTGAAAAAACCGACTGCTCGCGCTGCACAACCGCGATGCTCCGCATCCCTATTTGTTTGTTGTTATTCTATTCTATGTTGATAAATAGGAATCTTGTGGTATGCGTGCTGAAAATAAACGTGATTTCTATTCGAGTTTTCTATACTATCATTGTCTATTCACCGAATATTTCTCCTTGCCTTTACATCCCCCCCCCACCCTATTGACTGTTAGGCCCCCAGAGTGTAGGCTTCACGCAACTCGGCCCACTGCCTCAAAAGTTTGTCGACCACACTCTGAAAAAATACCGAGTAAAAAGGGTGTTTTTTTGTCCCTCAACAATAATCGTCACCAGACTTGCGGGCGCTTCCTTTCTTGAAAACTCGGCGCTGGCCACTTTCCTATCGAGAATGCAATGTAACCCTGATAATGGGCATGTCGATCGTGACCGGAATGTACCGGGCGCGGGGCGATAGCGCAAGGATGGAACGCAATATTGATGACGATTATTGTTGTGGGACAAAAAGACACCCTTTTTACTCGCTCTTTTTTAGAGTGCAGTGCTGCAAGACAAACGAGAGTATTTGGGGTGTGTTTTTGCCACACATCAATAATCGTAGCCTGTCTTTCTTGCGTTTCCTTTCTCGAAAATTGTGCCCTTGCAACTGCGCTATCGAGAGTACTACGTCACGCCGATGGCCGCATACCGTTCTTTACCGGCAGGAACATCAAGCACGTGGCAGTAACGCAAGGAAAGCGCGCAATCGAAATAGGTGATACCGGTGTGTGGCAGGAGCCCGAAAAACACCTTTTTCATAACACGCGACAGAAAAGGCGTAATAAGGTGCTGACAAAAATAGGTGCTGTTCGGGGCGTTTTTCTGCCACATTATACACTCTGAAAATGAAGTATTTGCGGAGTAGTTCTGCCACGCAACAAAAATCGCCATTTGACTTGCTCGCGTTTCTTTTCTTGAAAACCCGGTGCTCGCCACTTTCCTATCAAGAATGCTATGTCACACTGATATCGCGCGCGCCGTCCGTGACTGCGATCTACTGGACCCGTGGTGATAACGCGTGGAAAGCACCCCAAGTAGATGAAGATTATTGTTGCGTGGCAGAAATACACCCCAAATACTCTTTTTTTTCTTAGAGTGTAAGGAAAAAAGGAGTACGTGTGACTCCTTTTCGCTAGTACGGAGTTGCCAAGTGCGTGACTATCTCTAAAGAGGCACGCTAACATTCTTTGGGACAACGGAGGGACAACGTTACACAGACTACTCAAACAGCTGCTTCGAATATAAAAAAAAAAAAATCGGGAATGAAGGGGGAGGGGGGGTCGGTGTTTCAACCCCTGGCTACGCCAATGATTTACATATACAAACGCACACAATAGCATATATGTATGGTAGAACCTCCCCCTCCTCCCGAAAGAAAACGTTTGGCTAAGCCCCTGACAGAAGGCGATTATAAAACTGTTGTGCAGCAAAACCAGTGCACCAATCGTTTTCCTTCACAACAGTTATTCAGTGATTTCTTCAGCCACTAATGCAGTGCTCGCGCACATTGACAGCACGTTTGGACATCTGCTGCGAGATGTGAATAACCACACCTGGCTGGACATCGCTAAACTCCAACTTTTTTCCAAGGTATGAAGTTTGTTAATTTGTTTTGTTACTTCTAATCTAAAATAACATTTTATCGCAGGCTGTGCATTCCAAAGGGGCGCCGTTGCATAACTGTTGGGGCTTCATCGGCGGGACAGGGCGAGCCATTTGCCGTCCATCGAAAGACCAGAAGCGGTTCTTTTCAGGGCATAAGCGCTTTCACGCCCTTAAATGTCAGTCCATCATGTCTCCTAATGGAATCATTTGCCAACTGAACGGTCCATACGTCGGCATGACGCAGGCAAGTTATTTTTGTTATACTGAGCCCCGTCCAATTTGTCCAACTTAAAAAAAAAAAAAGCATCATCGCGCCTATCTGAGGGAGTTCTCTGTGCTACTTCAGCAAACAAGCTATCACTTCGTACTAATGTTGTGAAGTACACTCGGTCTGCAGACAACTAATTGTGGTTACAGCAGAAAGCAGCATATTATTCAAATTTAATGGTGTTGCAAAGAGAACCTGAAAAAATTGTGAACTGTTTATTTCGAGAATAAGGTGCAAGCTAAAATGATAAATGCATGCCCCAGTTACCATTACAATGCTGTGGCCAAGTTTTCTTTGTTACTCTGCAACAAGTCTTCAGTCATAACTCATCACAGGTAATGCCATGCAGGTTCTATTTATACATGCAGTATAAATGTGTTTTACTGCATAGCACTGTGAAGAAACCTTCCTACTTGGATAGGCATCAAAGCTTTTTCTTTTTTTTTATTTGGAGAGAGTGCATCTAAAAAGTGCACACTACAAAGTCCACTTAGCATTTGTGTAAATTTATTGGGAAGTGGCAAGAATTTTATGAAGCATTCAGTGTCGCATATCATGTGACAATATGTTTTCATGTGCTCTTGTATTTCCAGGTATCCTTCGAAAGAGCAACACCTATCGCAAGCTAGAGAAGCTTGCCAAAGGCCACAGCTTTTGTTTGCATGGTGACCCTGCCTATCCACTGCGACCTCTGCTGCTGAAACCTTATGGCGGGAACGTGACTGTGCAGCAGCGGGCTTTCAATAAGAGAATGAGTTCCGTTAGACAAGCAGTCGAATGGGGTTTCGGAAAGATTGCAGGCTTGTTTGCTTTTCTGGATTTTCGTAATAATCAGAGACTCAAACGGCAGAACGTGTCACGCATGTACAAAGTTGGCTCAATACTTGCTAATTGCCACACTTGTATGTATAGCTCACAGGTATCTCAATACTTTCAAGTTGAACCTCCTCAGCTGGAAGAATATTTGAGACCAAAGAACTGAGCGGATTCCGTCGACACAGTTTCTTTATTTGTGTAGGCTAGTAATTTTTTTTTTCAAGCTTGTTGCTCATTTCCTGGAGAATTTCAGTAGAATTCTGGCGCTGAGCCTCCATTTTCAAGCGCTCCTCCTCCAATGTTAGTTTTCTTTCTGCTAGTGTCATACGACGTTCCTCGAGGTCCAGCCGTCGGTGTTCTAGCTCCATTTCCTTCTGCCAGAGAAGGAACTCATTCTCTTCCCTTTTCAGAAGCAGCTGCAGTCCAAGGGCTTGGAGGCCTCAGATTCCTATAAAATGAAGTAGAACACAAATGACGTACTCCTAAAGTGTTACAGCTCATAACTAATTTACTCTGGGATCAGCGCCATCTTATCACATTCGGGTATGATGAATGCCAAGCCTCGAATTGGCATTGAAAAAACAAGCAACGAATCACATGTAGCGCATGAATGTTGTTGCAATGCAATGAGAGCTATGCATCATCTGGTGCAACTTGAAAAATCATAAGTTTGATTTGCAATACCTGTCGGAACAGCAGACTGTCTGTAACGCCGCCGTTCCGGCGCAAGAAGGGGCCCTTGAGCATCATGGGCAGCGTTGCCCCCTTGAGAGTCCTGGTCAGCGTCGCTGTCTTCTATTGTCTCTGTTTCCAAGGTATCCTGTGCTACAAGGGCATGAATGATCATCAGAAGTTAGGCACTGAGCATATTAGCTAAGGCATTGTGTATATCACTTTTTAATTTATGTTTGGTAGTATTTTGCACAATGATTACATGGTGCAACTTGCGTTGCAGCATCGTGCATAAACACTTTCATGTCCGAATTTCCGCTAGTAGTAGTATTAAAGAATATACATTTGCATAGTAGTAAGGGTGCACTTGCTTCTCATGTGTTTTTTGCCTACGAACATTTGTTTAATGTGCCTTGTTGTACACGTTGTGAATAAGTAAATAAAAATATATTTAGCTTCTAATGTACTTTGCACATACCTGGTGCAGCAGCCGGCACGCCTGGTGCAGCAGCCGGCACCTCTCCAGCTGGGCTGGTTGTGGTTCTGTCGCCTGCTGTCCCGTCACCTCTATGTGGTGGATGACTGAGCTCATCCTCATAGATTTCCAACAGCATATTTGTTGCTGTTGCCTCATCTGCACATAGAAAACGAGGCACATGAATGAGAATGTCATTAGTAATACTATAGGACCCCTGAAGAAATAATTCACACAGAATAAAAACTACCTTTCTTCCCTATATCTGTCAAAATAGATATTTGTTTTCCCAGTTAATGAGCTTAATTCACAAATATGTTCACTGAAGTTATGAGAAACATTCAGCAAGCTGAAACAAAGCATTAGATTATTTTTAAATTCAGTCATTTCTCACTGAGTGCCGATTAAGTACATCACACATCCACAACGTGGGACTGTAGTATATTGACTGCCTGAGGATCAATTCCATATAATGAACAGGCACAGTGGCCAGCATATTACTGAATAATGTAATATTTATAGTGAAAACTTTCCAGCTAAGTAATCTGTCTGACTACTGTGTCACAACAATTCATTCTGTGAACACTGCCATTGAAATACATGCCGTCACTCCCGATACAGACATCGCCAAGATGAACACTTCACAGTTTTCATAGTACAAGTTTAGGGGTGGGTTGCTGTTACCCTTCACTCCAAATTACTTGCCATTTTTCTGTCCGTCGTCTGAGGCCCGGACAGTGGGTAAAGATGCCATTGCAGCATCCCTAATTAGCAGAGCCTGGGCTCTGCGCGCCTTGGCCGATGCTAATTGTTGAGCGGGCTGTCGTGGCCCCACGCCGTTTGCCTTCCGCGGCACGGTTCTGGGGGCATAATCGACCTCCCTGATGAGGTCCGATACGTCCTGAAGCAGCTGCTCCCGCTCTCCATATTGTTTTTCGGTGCCGGACCTACGGATCAATCAAGCACGTTACGATGCGACTGTTTCATCTACAGCACTTGAACAGCGTTTACTAATAAAGTAAGGAAGCACTCACTTCCTCAGGTTCACTGTGTCCTGCTGTCGAAAATATCCGATGAGGAGGTCCACTCGTTCTTTGATGCCGCGAATTGTCAGCTCGCGATTTATCGCTCTCATGACGTTTCGAAGCACGTCCTCCCACGCGGCGGGATTGCTGAAGGGTCAGTACACACCACTTCTTTCAAGAGGCACAAATCTTCATCGATGCGAAAGCGTTTTCGCGGCTTGCGTTGGGCAGGTGACAGCCAAGCTGCAGCACTCGCGGAAAGCGTGCCGTCTCCGGAGCAAGCCATCTTGAAATGAGCAAAGTTGCTGCACGCACGAGAGAGGGCGCGCGCGTTGTCCCCCTTCCGCTTGCAAAAACGGCAGTGACGCACCGCGCTCCGCTTAGGCTGCTCGTAAGCGGACCGTGTTCCCCGCTCCGGTAACCCGCTTAAGGCCTTAGCGGAGGGCGCATGCGCACTCGCGCTCCCGCTCCGCTTAGCTGCAAAGCGGAGCGTAAAAACGTCGAACTAAAAACCTCTATTCTCTATTTTTCTAATGAAGATATGTTAATTGCGTCCGGCTGATAGTGCGCCGCACGCTATTTGATTGATGCTGAAGATGATGACGTCATCCCTCTAATGCAACTCACCCACAAAGGGGGATAGGCGAAGAACCGGATGGCAGCTATCTCGTTGTTCAAGGTAAATATTTGCTAAAGGTGACTGGAAATTTAAGAAAAAAAAATAGAACACCGAATGAATGAAAATGCTGAATGCGTAGGCGGTCAGACTTTATCACATGGATTCTGTAAGACAAACGATTTTTCATGAATTAGAAAGGTACACTTTCACATGGGCATGCCCAGGATTCCCCATAGGGAAGTGGGGGGGGGGGGGGGGCGAAGATTTGTCGCAGCGCCCCTTCCTGCCATATTCATATTCTGCGACACGGGAGAGAGGGTGTCGTCTGGCAACCCCCCTCTTTCACAATACCAATGGCAGCACGTTTGCTGCGAGAAGAGGCTGGGTGAGTGAGAAAACTCGCAATATCAAAATGCAGGTGGCGACCTCCCATTGAATTGCTGTCATCAATTATCGTGACGTCACAGATTTTGACGGCGTCTACTAGAACGACTGCTAGTTGGGCATGCTGACATTGCGCTTGTTTCATGATGACTCCACTAGGAGCTCCTAATCGGTAAGGATCGGGTCTATTGTCCTCTGATGGGGGCCATAGACTTAAGATATCAAGCTTAATTTAGTTTTATTGCGCCTATGTTGCCAAAATACGAGAAATTCGATTTGAAATTCGTGACGTCACGCACAGAGAATTTAGGCGAGAAATTTAAGATTGAAACGTTTACTGTGGGTTCCTTAATTCTCTATCAATATGCGCATGAGAATGACATTAACTAACTTGGCATTTTCAGAGTACGACTTCTCAATCTAAACCAATCCACTCTTTACTAGTGCCTCTTGAACGCCCCGCGCGCGGTACTTTTAGCCTTCAGGTCATGAACGGCGCGCTATCAGCGCGTCACATGCGTAGCCAGAATTTTTTTTTCTCGGAAAGGCAGAGGGAGGGGGGGCGTAGCTACGGGGAGGACTCCTGTTTCGGGCCTGGCGTGGCATATATCCTTCCTGTTCAGAAAGTACCGAAAGCTGCGAGATCGAAGTTTAGCAATTACAAATGGCGGAAACACGGTGATGTAATTGGCAGTGAAAGACTCACAAAATATATGTTGCAAATCGTGATTGGAAGTTCCCCGCGTGGGCACTAGTGGGTACTGCTCATTGCCGCCGTGGTTTCAGAAGAAAAAGAGCGCTCGCACCGTCCTACACGACGTTCCTCCCGGAATTCGCCAGAATGGCCGTGCGACGGGTTTCCATAGGGGGCTACGTCGCAGACGACACCGACACACAGGGGCAACGTTCTACAGGTGGGCACTTCTTCATTCAGATATTACAATGCGCTCTCAATAAACGGTGCCAGAGACATTGTTCTATCTCAAGCGTGCTGCAGACTGTAATAGAAGTATTCGTAATTATACAGAGTAATTAAATGTTTTTGCAAAATATCAACAACCTAGCATTTTTTAATGTTGCATCATCTTTATTGATAACCCAGACACGTACAAAATATTCCTTAGATGCAGAAATAAGAAAAAAAAAAGACAAGTACTACTTTAACCTCACTGATGGAACTCCCCGAAGGCGTCATTCCCTAGACCTGATTTCGCAATGTTTCCCTTATTCGTGCACCTTAGACCAAGCGACGATGTCATGTGATAACATCATCGATCAGGTTACGTATGAATGGCGACAAACTTTTTTTGCGGTCACGTGGTTGACGTCTTGTTGGTGTCGCGTGGTGACAACACCATGTGGCGATTTCTCGCATCACTCGCGTTGACATCCACGGTGCAACACTTCTTGAGCATGGTCAGAAAACGCGGCCACTCGGGAGTCGATCGAGGCTCCCGAGAACACGCGTGCCAAATATTATAGCGCAGCACGCGGCCTGGAGTTTACAATAAATTCTCAAAGCCAACTAAACATCGCTCTCTCTCCTCTAAACAAAAGACGCTGTAGGCGCAAAAATCACTCGTCACAGCCATTGGCTGAATTGAGCATGACGCGCTCGGTAGTTACTGGGGCCGCCGCGGGAGGCACTTGTCCATGCGCTAGTGTGTAACCGCACTGATAATTCGCGCATTCAAAAAGATAAAAAAAGTGTTCAAGGTCACGAGGCACGCGTGACGTACTTTTTTCCTCGTGCCATATCCCTCTCTGCTTAGCTTCTATAGCGCTTTCCTAAGGACGAGATAAGAGAAAATGCGATTACAGCTTGCGAGAAATTTCTGTAGCTCCGCTCGTACTGCACGCATTCTGATTTTTTGTTTGTTTGCGGTGGTGAATTTGTGTTACAAGCTCATTCAGTGAATTCATTGCATGGCTACTTGGAGAAGTATTGCAGGGTCGCTTTAATGAAGTCAATTGGAGAAAAATTGGGCAAGAAATCATCCGCAGTTCAGCGTGTAGTGACACGCATCCCGAAGGAGTGCGGCCACTAGCGTGGGTCCGGTCTTAGTGAGCCACAGGGCACGCGTTAACCGTCGCCGTGGCGAGAACACGGTACTGCTCAAGGTCGCAGCACTTTATTGTTTGTGGCAACACCAAAATGCAGTACAGCCCGTTGCAAAGGCGCGACGGGAAAGCAAATGGGCTTATCCACGCCACGGGCGCAAAGTACCACACAGGGTGCCACGAGCACGTCTCCGTGGTAACCGTGGTAAAAGTGATTCACGGAGACACTGGGACCAAGGCTCAGTTGCTCGAGCGAGGGCAAAGGCGCTCGCGTTGGCTTCGGAGGGATACGGGTCGGCGTAGCCTGGCCACAGAACGCCCACTTACCAAAACACCTACTAGTGCGTGGCCTGGCCACGCCAATCTGGTAGGTGTTCTGTGGCCACTTACTAGGAACTTGCCCCCGCACATGGAGGAAGGAAAAACTATATTTTTTCCTTCCTCCATGCCCCCACACCCACTCTTCAGCCTAGCGTTCGGAAGGGGGGGGGGGGGGCGACATAAGGTAAGCGTTCGCCGCGGGCGCAAGGCGCTGTTGGCGAAGTCCGAACGAGCCCCACAGGGAGCTGAAGGACGGAAAGGAAAAGCGTGCTTACCCACATGTCATCCCCGGAGAGGTCTCTTTCTACTCCCGACGCGCGCGCGAAAAACCTCTCGGGAGACTATGCGCGCGGCGCCACAGTCGACATCCGCTACCGGGTGAGAGGGGTTAAACGTCACTTCGCTCTCCCAGCGCGGCAGACAGCGGAGGAGGGGAGTCATGTCGGGACATGAGAGCGGAGAAAGAGGCGGTAAAGCCCGCGCAAAGGCAGCGGGCTAGCCTCAATTCCCACAAGCGTCTATGCTTTCATTCTTGCAGCAACTTCAGAACAGAATTGACAATAATAATTTGCATCACCAAATGCAGACTGCAAATAAGCCATAACGCTGGCACACCTTTCCGGACATCAGAACAGACATCAAACAACAGACCGCACCCATTGTTTCTTCTGTATGTCCCTGCACTTATAGCGCTGTCTTTCCAAAGGTTCGACCATGAACCAACTTGTAGAGTTTTCCGCAATATGAAACTCTATGAACCAACTCGAGCAAACCTTTAGACAATAAGCATTGCTGCCCTCCTTTGCAGGCATAAAAAGAAGAACAATGCAAGTATAATTAATCCATTATGCTTGCTGCAGCAACTACAACTTGAGTTTTTCAACTGGTGCCGCTTTTTTCTTGCAGAACGTTTGATGAAATAAGACACACAGCCCTATCAACAGCACCAGAGCCTTTTACGTCACCCCTTTCAAGTGCTTGGCTCGTCGTGGTGCTCATCAGCCTACTCGCCATAGTGACCGTCATTCTGAGTCTCTGCTATATTTTCAAGAAAAGTACGTGAAGGTGCGCAATGTAGTACTGTGATGGTGTTATGCAGACACTCTAGGCGTCTTAGGGTAGCTAAAGTGCCTGTACAATGACAGGCACTGTAGGTGAAGTAAGGTGTGGTGGGGATTTTTACAGGGTATTGGAGGAAGGGGGGCTCCTTTTCACTGTACATTTTATTGCCATGGTACTGATGTCATTCCTTGCATTTCATTTTCTTTTTTTCTTATATGCACTCGGTATTGTGCTGTTTAGGTTGCCATTAATTTTCTACCATAAGTATGGTACTGATGAAGTACATCTGCATGGCAAGATATTTGACACTATGCAATGCTGATGGCAGTGCTCCCTAGCGAACGAAATAGTATTCACGTTAAACGTCCATTCCTGTATTTTGGCAACACTGTCTGGTACCCCTTCAAAGCGAGACAGACATTGCCTTAAGAAACCTTTTCTTTGCGCACCGCTTCCCTGGAGCCTGTCTCCGACACCTGATTAGTAAGGGTCGAGAGAGAGAGAGAGAGAAAAAAACCCTTCCATTGCACGCAAGCCCTTACCTTAGATAGGCGCCGTTTAAAATAAAGGGACTGCCACCCAACTACACTGCACTTAATACTTCTAATACACACTGACAACGCTACTCACACAGCACAGTAAACCCTGGAACGTTCTCGAATTTTTTTCCTCCCACTTTTTCATTTCTTGTTTTTTTCTGTCTTAGCTGTTGTTACCATTCTTGTAACACTTCCGTTGTTACCATATACACGGAGGATCTACTTGACACACACATGTACGCACACACACATATGTTACACACACATACACTCCATGCTTATCCTATTCTAATTAAGAAGATGTCTCGTTCTTTTATATATATTCCATGTCTATATTTATCTTTTGTGCTTTTTTTTTCTCTTCATATATTGCTTGTCTTGTATTTGAATGTCTATGATGAACACTATTGCCAATTACATTTGCATATGGCCCTAATACTACTGTTTGGCTAAGGGGCCATACGGCGTTTGCAATCCATTTGTATTTATTAGGGGCGAAGCTCCTTAACACCTCACGATGTCCGCCGTTTCCCGTCTGTCCGTAACACCATGTAACCTTCAACTTTAAGCAACAGAGGGTGTTGGTGGTAACTGTTTTGCATGTAACCTTCAACTTATAAGCAACAGAGGGCACTGTGATTAAATGTAGATGTGATGGCGCTGCTGTCAATGCTATATATATATATATATATAACCACGTTCCATACCACACATTTTCTTCTCTCATATGGACGAAGACGAACGCAGGAAAGCGCGACGTGCTGAGTATCAGCGTGGCCGTCGACAGGAAGCTACCGCGGAGACAAAAGAGAAGGAAGCGGATGCAAAGCGGCGACGGCGACAACAAAGTTCTACACCACAGACTAGGGCTAAGGAAGCAAAGGCTTAGCGGGAAAAACGCCAAGCTGACGCGCAGTTGAGACAACTTGAAGCAGATGCAAGGCGGCAATACCGACAAGAAAATTCTACACCAGAGACGAGCTACACCAGAGCTAATGAAGCTGTGATTATGAAGTCAAAATGTAACCCGGAACTCGGAACCTCATATCAGCTATAAAGAAGAATCACCGCTATATCACAATCGGTCTCAGCACTATCTCTTTGAATAAAAAAAATATACAAGTATCACAACCACAATCAGTCTCAGTACTATCTCAACTTTAATCACAATAATCACCTAAAAGCTTCGCCCCATAATTATCTTCGAGCAGCTTGAAATGCAATGATTTTTTCATGCCAATAAACTTCAAACAATAACTGCAAAATGTGGGCTCAGTTTTGATGAGATCAAGTCAACAATGCTGCATTGACATGAAATAATCACACGCACTTTCACATTTCCTTGTCCCTAGGTCCACCGTCCCTGCCATCAAGCCCTCCTGTCATACGTAAGTGATCTTGAACAAGCTCCTTACTAGTCTTTTGGTCACTCGCTGTTATTGCTTTCAGTGATCCCCGATCAAATCTGAGCAAATACATCCTCTCTTTTAGTGGTCACACCTAAGAAATGTGCAAACGGCACAGGTATGTCGTCCGTATAGTTCTCCACACCCGCTGCGGTGTGCAGACGTGCGGGTCGACGGTACATCCAACAACCAAGTGCGGTTGTTGGTTTAAGCAGGCTTATGTTGTCTCTCGTTTCAGATGTGACGGTGCCTAGCCAGGGAGACAGTAGCCACTCTAACGCGGTGGTAAGCACCGTCTACATGTAAACCATTAAGAATGAACATTGTTCGTGCAATCAAGCAGTTGCACCTCCACATTTATCTCTGTCTCAAGCTCAGAATGTAAATGATGATGCATTTTTAAAACAATTGTCTTTGGAAAACTCTGGCATCAGTAAAAAGCCACATGTCCACATTTAGCTCAGTCTTTGACTAATTGTCTCAGAGATCACACTGCACACACATCTTGGAGGCCCTAGTTTCTCAAGTGTGTGGAACATGGTGGCAACCATGCAGCAAGAATATGGAAGCGAGAGCTGCTTTCTTCGCCACACCTTCGTTGCTGGCCCTGCTCTGGTAGTAGTTGTAGTGAATCATGCAAGATGCTTTTGCTTCTTTTACCCTAAAATACACCTCAAAGAATACATGACAGCCCCCCAAACTTTACTTGATGGGCTCTTCAAGTTCTCGCACTATAAAAATGACAAATGCACATGTAATGTCATAGAGTATAGTAGTATGAATACTGGGCCATATCACAATGTGATCCAGCACTTTCTTCAGCTGTCACAAACTTAAGAAAAATGGTTTGTATGTACAGGATGCTTAATGAAAGATGTATCTCCCACGTTACTTTAGTCGTAAAATATTTTTGCATCAAATATCAAAAGCTCCATTTCACGTCAAACTGTACCTTTGACACTCTAATCTTGCACAATTGGACAGTTTCACTCATTGACAGACTGATGAGTGATTAATCTTTACAAAAAAGAAAAGAGATATGATAGAACTTTATCTATACAGCTGCTGCCATGATGATAGTGCATTATCAATCATTTTTTCAATTTCAACAATTAACACTACATTTATTTCTTTCTTCTAGGCTAATGTCAGTGCAACGAGCCACGACCAAGATGATGGAAAGTCATCACTTACAACATAATTATACCCAGTTAATAAACTTATTTTACAATGTTTCCACAATTACTTGCTTCACAAGGCACACAACGGGAGAATCGATGGTAGAAAACAGTCAATTTATTGCACCACATATGAAAAAAATACTTATGTACATCCCTGTAGTTCAACAGCAGGGCTTGGAATGATTGTATTAAATTATGAAAAAAATGTTCCAGGCACGCAATATTATAACTTCGGTTGACTAGGTACAACTTGTGCGGTTGTGAAGTCCAGAAAATATACGCTTATGCATAGGCGCCCTTAAATGCGTTATTATCTAATAAAACTGAATAGAATGCTATCAACGGTAGGCGTCGAGAGGAACTGGGCTCATGTTCCTTGTACTGTTCAACAATAACAAAACCTAGTAGGCGTACAATTGCAAACACACTGTACACACTGCCTTCTTTCCTTTCTACTAGAGGCCTGTCCCGTTAAATGAGATTATACCTTTTCTTAATTGTAAAGGCGTTGGGTTCTGGCTATGTGTGCAGAAAGTTGTGAAAGCCTTTGCCCAATGATGCCCTCTGAACTTGGTGGAAGAGAGCTAGAAACAGAGGCCTCATAGCTGGCTGCACGAGACGCAGCTGGTAGGCAACACTGGGTGCACTTTGCAGAGTGTTGCAGTCGCCACAGTCTTGTGCCGATGGTGGCAGGGGGTACGATGACGCGTGTGTCACATACTCTGCAACTCGCACTCTGGCCCGGCTTGCCATCTGCGATGGAACGAGGATGAGTCGTAAGGTTGCTCTTTTCAATCACTTCCTGTTGGAATTTCTACAACCTACAGTAGACTCACAGTAAATGAAAATCTGTTAAACGGAACTACTGCTAAAACAGAACTATTGCCTCTGCAATGCTTGGTTTCTGGCTTGTATTCCACACATATGTTCACCTCTCAGCAAACGAAACTCCTGTTAAAAGGAACATATTTTCCTGGTCCCTTCAGGTTTTCATTTACTGAGAGTCTACTGTATCCCAAAAGAAATTTTTTTGGGGCGAATCGGTTCACGGATTGCTTGCATATGCTTGACTGTGGTAAAAAGAACATTTCTTGAGCAGGGGGAAGCAACACATTAACTATAACATTGTATTATTCAGAAATGTTCGTTCTTGATAACACGTCTGACCCGCAGGGCGCAGGTTCAAATCCCGGCTGCGGCGGCTGCATTTCTGATGGAGGCGGAAATGTTGTAGGCCCGTGTGCTCAGATTTGGGTGCACGTTAAAGAACCCCAGGTGGTCTAAATTTCCGGAGCCCTCCACTACGGCGTCTCTCATAATCATATAGTGGTTTTGGGACGTTAAACCCAACATATCAATCAATAACACGTCGACTATGTCTTCATACCTTGGCTCTTTATATGCGGGGGGATGGCGTTCTTTTTGATCCTGCAAGTTTCTAGCAGTGTCATAAAATAGCTGGTTTGGCTATTCACTTTCTACTACAGATGAAACTTTTTATAACGAAATCGAAGGCACCGCAATAAGTGGTCATTATATCAATGTTTGTTGCATATAGACTCGCGCATGAAAATGTGCACTTAGGGACCAAACAGTTTTTTTTTTCTGTGTACATTTATTGAAAAGTGCCAACAACCACTCCGCTGACAATTTGGGCCTCTTTGCGTGTGTTTACTGTGTGCTCACGAGTGAATTAAACTATGTTCGCAATAAACTAACGCCATTCCACTGGAGCGTGTTACTGCCACGTCGAACTAATCATCCCTGGCTAGTTGTGTGCAGAACGTCGCCTACTTGGCTCACGCTGTCGCATGCCGGATTGTTTGTACTCCAGTGCATGCGTGCGTTTGTGTGTTCTTCATGCATGCCTCACTCGGGATTGTGCTCAGGTGCAGTGAGTAGCCTGTTTGTCTAACACAACGAATATGAATTTTGTAAGAAACGCATGCAAGCAGCCCCCCACGATGTGGCAGTGGCGAACGGCGGCATGACGCGCCTGTACCGCTGTCACTCCACTGAGCAGATATCTGCAGATGACTGTGATAAGGTTGCTGGCGATGAATCAAAATGGCCCGCTCATCACCACTGACCACCTCACTATCGCTCTTTCCTGATGCTTATACGTTAAAGGCATTGCCGCCACCACGCGAAAGCCCTTATCACTAATCGACCAGTCTCGCATGTTACCGAAAGGCAGAAAACATTTTGCGGCACATTGTGGTGTTGGCAACCTGAGCGTCACAGTGCACTTTTATGTGATAAAAAGTTATCTTCTCAAACTAATGGCTTCCTGCGTTCGAAGGCGTTGTTGGTTAATCGTCGGCACTCGTAGATGCAGAGGACGGTGTCACAAAAGTTGGCTGTGTGAAAGCTGACTGCAAGTCTTCATGCTGCTTCCCATTTTTTTTTTATTTCTTCATCACTTCCATTCTGCCAATAAAGAAACGCCTAGAAAGTGAGCGGCTTAGCTCGCAGTATCCGAAATCTGCATGCGGTGCTTGTCCCAGTCTACAATAACTTCCTCGCAAGTAAACTGCAGCAGGGCACGTGCGAGCGCGCGCCTATCACATGCTTTAGAGCATCGGATTTAACATTTTTTTTCGCTTTCTATGCACCATACTTTTACCGCGACCATGTCAGAAATGTTCATTGTAAAAGTACGTGGTTTTGGAAAATGTTCGCTGTATGTGGACTCAGTTTCAAAGCGTAGCATAGGAAAATCGTAACTGCACCAAAATATGGTCGTTATAAGAGATAGATTGTTATACCTGGGATTGTTATAAGTGTATTTGACTGTATTTTACCGTGTTTATTCGAATCTAGACCGAACCCGATTTTCAGCCGACCCCCTAACGTCCAAAGCCCGCAAAAAAAAAAAGACTTGTCTCTAATGTAGGCCAAACGAAACAGCATTTACTAAGAGAAAACATTTATTAAACATAAGGATGAAATAAAGCAGTTGGTTCCTGGTGCAAATAACTCGAGAAACATACAGCCTCTAGTCCTAATTGACTGATATGTAAGGTATGATGTCCCACCACCATATGATTATGAGAGACGCCGTAGTGGAGGACTCCAGAAGTTTCGACCACCTGGGGTTCTTTAACGTGCACCCAAATCTGAGTGCACGGGCCTACAACATTTTCGCCTCCATCAAAAATGCAGCAGCCGCAGCCGGGATTTGATCCCATGACCTGCGGTTCAGCAGCCGAGCACCTTAGCCACTAGAACGCCGCGGCGGGGCTACAGCCTCTAGTCCTGTTGTGTGTGTTTCTTTGATGTAATTTTTTTCTGGCTGCTTCTAGTCCGATGCCGCGCTCATTCCGAGTCGTCTTTGCTGCTTCTCTCGTCGCTCACTTTTTGTCGCTGTCTTCAAACAGTGTGCAATTCTCGGTGCCACCAGGTGCATTGGATATGCCACACTTCTTAAAAGAGCGCACAATCAAAATTTGCACCCCTCCAGTGGTGCACATTTTTTTCATCCTCCCCACAGTCTCACCCAGCTCAAATGTTGGACGACAGCTCCACGGCTAGAAAACTTTTTATTTTGTCTTGAATAACATTATCTTGAATCTTTTATTTTGTCTTGAAACATTATCTTGAATCTTTTATTTTGTCTTGAAACATTATCTTGAATCCAGTCATTACACAGCAGCCAACATTAGAGAAATTTATGAAACTAATTGAAGGTACTGATCTATTCTAACCTAGTTAGCATGTACAGTGATTACCTGTTTTTCTTCACGCAGTCTTTTCTGCTTCCAATCGTCATACCAAAGCACTTGTCTGCATATATTTATTGTTTAATACGGTTCCTTGATAATAATACCCAATCTGTGTTTTCTTCTTTCTATGCTTCATTTCTTCTCGACTCCTGTTTCTTTGTCGGTGTACCATTGGTGTACTTTGTACTTGGTAATAGTTCAAATAACTATTTATGATTGTTCTACACCGTAATGCTGTGTTCAGTGATTAGATGTTCTTTATTATTCTGATTTTTCTTGTTTGAAACGTCAAAAGTTGACAGTGATGCTCACCCCTGTAATAATCTCCATGGGGGATTGACAGTATTTTGTAAATAAATAAATAAATAAAATAAATAAGTTGCACCACCTGTGTGGCCCTACTGAGCTGCGCCACACACAGACCACTCGAAGTGAGACTCGAAATGACAAACGGCTTGCCTCAACTACAGTGTTCTAGGTTTTGTAGTGGCAAGAGTGAAGAGGGTGCCCGTGGAGCCAGCGGTGATCAAAAAAGCTGACGGCTGCGGGTGGCACTACAGTGGCTAGCCCGAGGAGAAAACAGGTTGCAACACGTGCAAAGGAGTGAGTGCTTGGAGCAGCTCAATCGGCGAGTAACCACTGAGCTTGCTTTGTATTGATCCACTTTTTGTGTGTGTCGTGTGATATCTTTTGTGCGATGAAGCTTCCTATACTCTGATGGATAAGAAGAGAAAGACAGACATGCATTGCTTTTCTCGGGGATGCCGGACAGGCTACCCCGGCCATCGAGCTTGAAAACGAATGAAAGATTTTGTTGTTTTAGGTGCCAGACAAGGAAGGCCGCCAGAAGGTTTGGGAGCGGAACCTCAAACAGGAGGACAAACCTCTGGCTGAGACATCTGCGATGTGGGAAAAACGTTTTGCTGACCATCTTGTTATTCGCGACTACATACACGTTATCGGAAATAACAAAGTGCGAATCCCCCAGGAAGGCCAGATCTCACTGCAGGTGCGGTGCCAACGCGGTTACCGAACCTACCTGCGTACATTTCTAAAGAATACTTGTAAAGCCAACACCACAGAGAAAGCACTGCGGTATTCCTTCGTCCGAATCAGCGAAAAAAGTACGATTGTCTCACCATGATGAGCAAGAAGCGAGCTTGGTCGAAAGCCGAAATTCTAACCGAACGCGAGGCCCGTCGGAAATTATGAAGCAAATTCTTTTGTATCAGGCGACCTGCAGGGCCTAGCCGACTGCTTTAGCGTTTGTTTCTTCCATGTCTTTATATAAATTCTGAATTTGCATATTTCCACCTGTTGTCATGACATTGTGCGAGAATTCAGTGGTTATGTAAAATTTATCTTAAAATATATGTGTTTTACATTGTCTTTCAAATGTTCATGGATTCTAAAATTCACTCTGTGGGAAGTAAACAGCATTTCAATGTACTGTGCTATTAATAATCACTTGACTTTCCTAGAAAGCCATCTCTACTTCACATACTCTTTGGTTTGTTCACATCCATACGAGAAAAAAACTCTGATATTTAGTTCGGCAAACTCAATGAAATTATTGAAGTGTCGTTAAAAATAAAGTGGGGTACCCTTGAGCTTAACCTTTAAGAGCTCAATGCGGTAGCGGCACGCACGCGCACACACACACACACACACACACACACACACACACACACACACACACACACACACACACACACACACACACACACACTATCATCTTGCCTATCACTAGCTAGCCTTCGCTTCTCAGTGGTTATCTAAGTTGTGCCACAAGGAAAAAGCCTAAGTACAAATGCCCTTCGGCTCTTTAGTTTCATCTATCTCAAACTTCCACTGACGCCGGAATTTCTGCAAAATGAGCTATTCAACGCTGTAATTATTTTATTTGTCATATCATCACACACTTTTCGAGCGTTTGCAATAGCATGTTCTTTCGTATATTTTTCATTAAAATAATGTACACGATTTGTACAAGCATATTTATGCGCAAGTTATGGCAAAAAAATACATGTGAAAGCTTAGCCTTCTAGTTTAAAGTGAACTGCAGCAGTCCAGTGAATTACTCATGTGGTTCACTTTGCTGAAACTAACAAAATAAAGAGCCTTCAGCAGTTATGAAACCATCACCGGACAGCTATAGGGTTTTCATGCACGGCACATCAGTAGAAAAAAATAAAAGAAACATTTGCAGCATTGTACCCTGCTGTACCAGTTTCCCCGCACCAGCACCTTGGGGTAGCTACTGCAGCGCCACTGGCGACGTCAGCTTTTTTAGCCTCACGAGAAGGGCCCCACTCTTGCGACTACAATACCTTTTAGAACACTGTACCTCAACACTTGCCACAAAAGTCAAAATGGCAGCCAGGTTTTGACTTAGCTACTAATGGCTATAATACTGTCTAGGTGGCAATAGTTGTGCACCACTTTTCTCCATGAAAAATGGCGCATTTTTCGAAATCCTCGAATCTAAGCCGACCCTGAAGTTTGATACAAAGAAATTTGAAAAGAACTATCGACCTAGATTTGAATAAATGCGGTATATCCCCTTTTCACAAAATGTATCTTTTGCCACAGTCAAGCATACCTAAGCATTCAAGCTGCCTAGCGCCAGCTTTGCTCATTTCATGCTAACATGGCAGGACTAAGAATAAGTCCAGAAGCTCAAGTCTCAAGATTAACTTGAGTATGCAACATCTGACATGTAAACACCCTTGTTACATACAATATTCATAATACTAATACATGGTATGTTGATTACACATTTAGCTTAGGCTTGCCTGTCCTGATATTCCGTACAGCAGTTGCAGCAAAGCACTATAAGATGCTCTTCAGTACAGATTCCTGTGAGCTGTTTCCTTCCTGCCACGGCTAATAAGTGCAGCGGTCAAGCCTGGACATACCCACATGTATTATGCTTACATACACAAATGCGCGTGCAGGTATGTAAACTGTTTGGCACATGCACACATGGGCTCATGTGCATGCACTAAAGTTTCCACTGTGGTTTTTCACTGTTCAGAAATGCGAAAAGGTGAAAGGGAACATACCGTCAGAGATTTTAAGCAGACTGGGAATACAGCCAACACCTGACACAGACGAGGTACCTTTCGTGCTAGTGCACAGGCAGCTACAATTCGTCTGGACATGTTACACGAGAGAACAAAGACACTAGCCTTTGAAGCATGTCAACAAGTCATGGTAGGCAAAAAAGCACCACTCCATCTCTTACCTCTTCCAGTAGCATCCCGGACTGCGGTGGTCCGAGATCAACGACCACGCATGCGGGATCGTTGGGCGGACCGGTGCACAAGAGCTCGGCCAGGGAGAAGCACCGTTCGAGTGTGCCGTCTGTCTTGCTCAATAAGCACAGACACTGCAGGAAAAAACAGAAGCACATTCACATGTAGAAAACAGAATATACAAGAGTCTTTCTAGTCACCCTAACTTTCTGCTTTTATGTAGATCAAATTCTGAAGAGCAATACTGCTCTGACAGTGATACACTCAAACCTACTCAATATAATTAACGCAGATATAACAAAATATCGGTTATAAGGAAGTAAATACAAAATAGTGTCACAACAGATATAGTGTGAGGAATTAAGCCTTTATAACGAATTTTCGGATGTAACGAACTTGTTTTGATGTAAGATGGAACCTTGTTATAATGATATTGGCATGAAACCTGGAAAAGATTCCTTACCTTTTTAGGATCATTCAATCAATGAATGCAAATATAGAGCAACCGTGGCTCTTTGACCCACCTGCCGAGTAAGCACAAGAATCAAGGGTTGGTTGGTGCTCTCCTCAGACGTCAGATGGACGTGCAACACAAGCAGCAGCTCTTGACCGGGAAGAATGCTTCGAACCCTCGCTTCCGAACAGGGCGCACTGTCAAAGGACACCGTTCGAGGTTCGTGCCTGCGCTGCGTGAAATCTCCCCACCCTGCACCCTGAAGAATCCCTGCAAAGACAAGTGTGAGTCTCTGGTGCATTAACGAAGTCGCAATCTGATTCCATATTTTCACAATTGCAATGCCCTTCTAAATCCAACATGCAGCCATTTTTTAGTGGTTAAAAAAAGGTGATATTCTCTCTAACTTAACACATAAATGTTGTTCCCCGAAATTCCTGGGATACCAAAGGCACAAGGCCTCTGAATTCCATCTTATGAGCCATAAATTTGTGGTTTTCTTTCTTGCGGTTAAGCAAATGCAGAGAAGCAACAAAAGTGAAGCAATGAAGAGTATATATATAGTTGAGAAGAAAGCGCACCTTTGCCCGTCTGAGCCACAAGTTCAGCAGCACCACTGATTGGCTTTGCTACGGCACCCATGAGGCCCCGACCAACGCCCTTGACGAACCCTGTAGGCCCCCTGCTTTCCTCGTGAATGAGGGCTTGCATTGGGTGGTCCACGATGCCTGCCACAGCTCCTGCGTTTTGTCACAAAAACCATTCCTCTGTCAGCTAAAGTTTGCAGTTGAAAACATTTGTAACGACTGTCAAAACACAGCATTGACTGCTGTTTATTTTCATACGCCGGAATTCTGTTCGATGAAATTTAGCATCAACTGCCTGAAGAACAAGGTAAGGAAAATAGCATTTAACATCCACGAAGAGAGTGGCGTTATAATGTTTGGCTCACGCACTGACAAAAGAGTAATTGAGTTAGAATCAGTTTTCATTAGACCAGCTCTGGGATTGGCCCAAGCTACTTGGCGACGAAGCCAATCATAGAGCAATCATGCCAAGTTGAAAAGTTAACGGCAAAGAAGGCGTAGTTTAAGAAGTTATGTGAGATGTGTGCTATGAACTGCAGCAAGAATATTTAGGCACCTCTTATTGTATCCTTAGGAAATTCCCCAGATAATGCAGCCAGTCAATGGCACGTGTGCAAGGATGGTACAGATTTCTACCGAAAATGATTTGTTACATGCATGCCACATTCCATATCTTAGCATTCGTGGTAGTGGGCTAACCACCTACCCACTGATCACTACTAATAAGTAAATGATTAAATGTTAAGATTATATCTATCACACAAACAATTTTTAATCCCTTGTGGTATTACTACCGTAATGGAAGCTATAAAGGCTTCAAAGCTTTAGGGTTACCAAAAATCGGCATCGTTCGAAGATATGTCTGACACCGCAGATTCAGTATAGGAGCTAGAGAAGGCTAGCTAATGGCGATAACTTGGTGAAAATGAACATAAACAAGAAATCAAGTAACAAAGTGGGGGCCATACCTAGCAGGCTGATCCCAAGTGTTGACAGTCCCTGGCCAATGCCCGCCGAAGGGCCAGTGCGAAGTGACTCCTTCCAAGCAAGATGTTCTGGATCCAACGAGAGCCTGTCCAGATTCCTGGATACACTGGTGGCAAGCTGCGTCACTGAACTCAGAGCACCTGCATTGAAAAGTAGTTTGATCAGCATAGACAGGGCTTGAAAGCTACGTTACATACACTTCTTTTGGCCTGCAGCGTACAGACATGCCCTGCTTAGAACTTAAAAAAATGTTATGGTCATAGCCTAAAGTAGTAAAATTTCATTAAAAACACTAAATATTCACAGCTAGATTAAACTGCACCACAAGGGGACTATAAGGTATATTCATGCACTATTCGTGAAATAGCAGCTGGAAATTTCGTTTCCTTTGTAAACTGGTTCTACATGTTGGCAGTGCTGCACCAGAAGCATCTTCACATGATGAATAGGCCTGGAAACTTTTTACCATAAGTATTCATTTAGTGATCTAGTACTCAGAAAAGCAACTGACACTCAAGCCTCAATTACAGCGCTGAGTACGGTTGCCGATAGCTCAATCTGAACTTGTGAGTGAGGTGTCTCAGATATGCATCGCAAAGCGTTCTTGAGTGATTGCTCAGTGAATGTATACAAAACATGAGCAACTACTCTGGCAACTTCTGTGCTTCACACATGAAAATAGCAACACATCAGAGTTTCACAAAAAGGTTTTACCACAAATCACTGACAAAACTAAGAAAATACTGAATAAGGTAAGCACGTCATGCTCACAATGATAAAAAACTGCATAACAGTGATCATGTGGACAAATATATTCCCCAAGCGGAATTCACCAGCTATCATTGCTGTGCAGCACTAACATGCTGCACAGCAGTGATAGCTTTTTATTGCATAGATCTGACTAACCTCGTTCTTTTACATTGTCCTTTTACGTAGCTACCGGGCCATGAGCAGCTGAGGAGGGCATAAACTGACACAATGGCAAAATTGCAGCTTTAATGACACATGCTAATACAGCTCAACCTTAACATAAAAACATAGATACAATACATTATTGGGCATAATCAATAAAATATGAAACAATTCTAGCCAATATCAAGATGCGATCAGCACATGAATACTGCAAATGTTAGGACATGACAAAGTTATTTTGGTATTGGAACAGGCTTTTTTTAACAAGGCCTGATTTTTAAACGGCACAAAAGTGGAAATGAGGAGAAACCCTTCTGGTCAGACCTAGCTTGTCCAATTTCAATTGGCTGATTGACTTCGACTCAAGGTGTGGCAGTGGGCTAGTTGGTATTCCATGTCTTAAACAGATGAAGCGCAAAAAAGGGTAACAACAGACTAAAAGAACAACAAGGACACGCGCTTGTCCTCGTTGTTCTCTGTCTGTTGTTACCCTTTTTTGCGCTTCAGCTGTTTGTGACTTCGACTCACCAGAGGATATGTGACGCAACATGGCCGACGCCCCGTGTGAGATGCCCAGGAAGAAAGCCCAGGGTCGACCCTGTGCTAAGCCCCTGTAGGGAAGCACTACCATCGCAGACACCCCCGAACCTAAGGCACGCACCAGACCCGTTGGGTTGCCGAGAAGGTCGAGAGAGCCAACAACCCAACCTGGAATGAGACAAGAAAAAATGGTTAGCCACCACGGTTACTCAGTAGCCATGGTTAAAAACAGTAATCTGGGTTAGTTGGTGGGTTGGCAACATTGAAATAAAAGTGCAGAGCAAATAACGCTCGAACATTGGTTTGTGTGTGAATTCTTGCGAGTGCCATAAAGTGCTTATCTGTGAGTACAGTACCTAAATCTGAACTAACGTGTACTGTTTGCTTAATGCTGTTATATCAAATAGGCTATGGTGTTTTGCTACTTAAGAAAACAATGTCATGAGTTCGATTTCTGGCTGTTGCGGCTGAATTGAGATTGAAGTGTAAGAATACTTCGTTATGTATATAATTTAGGTGCATGTCAGCTGTACACACACACAAAAAAAGATTGGAGTTATATGCGAATGCACAGGTCAATTTTCTCAGATTGTTGTTAAAGGGACTGTCTACCGCTCGAGAAAAATTTTTCTGATTGTGGCGCCAATAAAAAGATCGTTCATCACATTGGCGGTAACAAGCATGCTTTCGTGCCAGAAAAAAGGAATCATAATTTTAACTTGATGTTGAAAGTCTTGAGTTGAAAGTGACCACTAGCGTCACCCAACAGCGAATGTGGTCAATCTTGACAATCTATTGGTAGGACAAGAAATCGTCGCAGGTAGAATTGTTTTGCTTAAAAACAAACACGTTTAACTTGAATTTGTATTTTATGCACTTGAAGCAGTCTTGTATTGCGCCAGAGGCCTTTTTTTTTTCTCACACGTTGAAATAGGTGCCCGGTGGTGGTGCCGGCGGTGTGTTCGCTTGCCTGCATGCCTGCAAGCGGCGCAGAAACGCAATCACGGCGTCCGCTGCCGCTCATGAGAAGAACAAAGATTTGTGTGCGCGCCTAAAATGGCCACTGAGGTAATTGTTTTATCAGTAACCACACTTGATGAAGCCGGCAAAAACCGCACACTGTTTCAGTTTTCGATTTTTTCCGATGGAAGGAGACATAACGCGGAGAGAAAAATAATGTTCAGAAAATTTCTACGCACTTTCCAGAGAAACCGCTGCAAGGTTAGACACTTCACATGTTACGTTTTTTATTGCGACACAAAACAGAAGATCAATGAAGGACGGTAGACAGTCCCTTTAATGCCTTAAAAGTCCACACTTAGTGGCAGAATGTCTGCAGCCGGTAACACGGCAGTGTACACCAATATATAAATAATCTAAGAATATTGAACAACATAACAGAAAATGAGTAATGCGTACTTTTTCTTGAATATAATTACCCGTGTGAACCACTATAAGTTTACACAAAGGTAGAACTACGATGTTTTTTTTTTCTTAAAACATTTCATTTTATTCACAGTCACAGAAAAGCCTGCTATTGCAGTAAACAAAGTCAACAAAAAAATCGCCTAAAGGATGCATACTATTGATTTTAACCAATTATTTTCTCCGAAAGTTCAAGTAAAGTAACTACCTAATTGAACAGCACAAACATCTCTCATTTTTGAGAAGCATTCTCTAACTATTCTTGTACTCAAAGACATACTAGCAGTTGGTGTTCGGTTGCTCACCAAGCTTTGTTATATGATATTGCTGTGTAATAGGCGTAAAGACATTGTCTTGATCACTTATGTTACTTCGCGTTTTTTCTGATATATTTTCCTTTGCACGAATGACAATTGTTCACTAGTGACAATTGCCACCAGCCCCACCCCCTCCTTATATGGTATTGCACTACAACCCTCAAGAGTAAATATATGATGATATCAATATAATTTGGAGCTATGAAGATAGGGGCAATGTTCGAGAAACTATTCATTACCGTAGCAGTCACTCTGTTCACTCAGAAAGATGAGAATGATGAACAAGCCTCTTGACCCTTTGAGGCATTTGGTACACAATTGTGTACACAACTTGTTTTCGCTAATTTTGTCAACTAAAGGCTAAATAAAAGAAAGATAGATTGAGGTTTGGATAAACCGAACCTCCCAAATACTAGACGTGCTGCCATTTTAACTTCACTTTGCAGTGTACTCTCGCACGCAATCACATTGCTAAAGGCACTAGCATGTTCGAAGGGTCATTTGACATGTGGCTTTTCGAGAACCACGTCACAAGTATGATTTTTCTTTCTGCGAAGTTAACCCAAACCAGCGAAATTTTACTATAGTTTTAGTCTGAGGTTCGGCTCTATTTATGCAGACACTGCACATAAATTACGTCAAAACAACGGATGTGCAATTACAGTTTTATACAGAGCATATAAGTCAACACATTATGAGATGGTTCTTGTTGCAATAGAATATTGAGCGCTTTGAAATAATAGTGTGTGAATTTGACGTATTTGCAGGCAGTTCTTCATAGGTCGTGCATGAAAGCGCCAAGCTCTATCAGCCATCTCACCTGCCCTGAGCAGTGCTCCAGTGACATAGTGCCGCGTCAACAGGTGACCGAGCTGGTAGCAGCCCGTCACAAGGTTCCTCCGGCTGAACCGGGCAAAGCTGAGTGGCGTCCCGTTCAGGGACAAGTACAGTTTCAGCGAGGCGTGCACGCTGAGCTGCACTGCCAGGGGCTCCAGCACGATCTCCCGCACCGGCACTGTTCGTAGCAGAGCCTGTGACGCCTCTGCCACCTCCTGGGGAAGGCGGGACTCGCCACCGACTGGGAGAGGAGCGCAGTGCCAGGCCGGGCGCACGAAGCTGGACATGCGGGCCAATCTGCAAAGCATGTCCACGTCGACAGCAGTAAGCACCACTATTCTCACAACATCAAACATAAAAAATTTAAGAATCGACTATTATGCTGTTTTATTATTGCTCTTTTCTAGATTTTCTAATGCTTACTAGCACTACAACATCGGCACATCTTATACCCCTGTCACATATGGCAATTCAAGTGCCCTTTGAGCGAGTACACTTCGCCGCAAGTGTCATTTGCGTGCTGTCACATGAGAAAGTGCAGCGTCACTGGCTGCAAAGTACACTTGCCGGCAAATGTGTTTCCTAACTTCACGATAAAAATGGCAATGCTTTAGCACAGCTCAGTTTGAGCGTGAATAAAGAATGCTATACGATCTAGGAGGAGAAAAAAATTGACGACAGTGTGACCTCACTTACACTTCGCTTTCTCGTGTAGCAATGAACTGCCAAAATGACACTTTGTGAGCGTAAGTACACTCGCTCTTAAAGTGCACCCAAGTCGCCACATGTGACAAGGGTATTATTCCAAGAAGGGCAGTTGCTGATCTAGTCCAGTAATGCTTAGAAATCGTACAGAGCATTTCAGAGGTAACATCTTCCTTAGTATTATCTACCAACATTCTGTAACATGGTGTGATGTCTCAAAGAAGGAAGAAACAGTGCAAACGCAGGATGAAGAAAAGAAAACATGAGGATGAGGGCGCTCCTTTTCTTACTTTTTTTTTGCCCCGTGTTTACGCTGTTCATTTTTGAGATATGCACCAACTAGCCAGCCTTTTGCCACTTGTTCAAAAGTGTGACGATTTCTGATGAAAAATGTAGGTGTCTTGAAGGCAGTGCAGTTTTGTCTGACTGTCTCCCACTAGTTGTATAACTTTAAATATAGTATTTTTTATATACCACTAGTGCTCGAAAGCAATGAATAACATTTGCTAAATAATTCATAATGTTTGCTACTAGTAGATGCTATAACATCAAGACTGTATAGTGAACTGTAACCCCTGCAAACTATGACAAAAAGATCATTTGCCCACCCAACTCACTATGCTGGTTACATGATTCCATGTAATCATTTGTGTGTGGCATGACTTAGTATACACCCCGTTCATAGTACTTAGAATCATGTAATACTAAAGAACTAATCTGCTAGGCAGGAAGAGCACTGTGTTACCACAGTGAGTCACAGTCTATAGAATTTGGGAAAATGTAAGCAATCACTAACCTGTAAAGCAGTGTGTCTTCCAGAAACAGAGAAAGTGGAGAGAACTTGATTGTCAATGAGTCTGCAGTCAGGCGGCCGTCACGGAGAATTTCGATAGAAAGTGTTAGCGATGCAACAGCATTTTGGCACGAAGACGCGCCTTCCGTTGACGGTGTATCGTCTCGGGGCACCAAGACGACGGGGAAGTCGTAGACTTCGTTGGACAATTCGTCTTGCGAGAGCTGGTTGTCAACCTGTGGAAGATGAAGCAAAGGAGAAAATTGAATATCTGTGCTGAACAACAAATGCAAACAGATCAGGGCACTTTTGAATGCCAGGAAATTTACAGAAAATGCGTCATTATGGTAAAGCTATTGTAGTCAGAGAGCAACTCACAATTTAAATGCCCAATACATAAAATGGCTCACAGAGGTGGTGCCATCAAATTTCGAGGCGATAACAAGCTCCTTGTGGGTTTCCTCTGTATGCAAGGACACTGCACACGAATGGTCGGATGCAGAAAACGCTTTCTATAGGAAGGGCAGCAAAAGTTGTAGTGACGCCAAACCAGATCTGTAGCGAGGTGAGTGACCTCCAAACCTCCACCACATATACACCGGCAAAGCATTACGGCTATTACAGCTAGGGGCACATTTGTTTTGCAAATGCTTGTGTGGCACGTGTGCAGGAAAGCAGACGATACTCGGCACACAACACGCGTCAAAGCTTTGTGTGGTCACGTGACTCACGTCAAGCATTGTAATATATATATACATACAGGTGTTCTGCCACTCACGCAGCTACGTCACTGCCCAACTTGGCGCCCAGAAAACGAAACCGAAAATTGTCCACATAAGCTGGACGTTATTGAATTATTTGGCTAGAACAAATCAATTTTGGTGCATATATCGCGCTTCTTGAAGTTATACAAAATGCCTGTAGCAAAGAATGCGCAAGCCACAAATATGGTGGCACCACCTTTTAAACAAGTGACATGACTTTTATACAATGAAATTTCTGACTTTTCAGTCATCAATACACAATATTGAGTGCCATCTACATTGAAATTAACTAAAAACCTTCTTATGGAAAAATAAACTGGTACAATATATGTGTTTAAAATTGTGAGCTAAACACACGCTTCGCCAGCTCGTTCAGGGTTCTTGGTGGTGATCTCACCTTAAAAGTGAGAAGACAACTGAGGTACTACGGAATTCCAATCATGTGATATCTCCGGGAACCACTGTATGTTCAATATTGCACATTGTACATTTCATTACAGCAGGCTTGAGTGAATACGACTTTTTAAGTTTGAAGCAATGTCAAAGCAAGTTTGAATAGTAGTAAGATATTAATTGTAATAGGTGGCCAGTTATAAGCAGTAAAGTATTTTTTTTAAAAGTTTGCCATGAGCTCATAACACACCTATAAACTTAAAAATTTGCAGTTCAGGTAAAATGTACACCCCACTAGTGTAGCAGAAGAGATGGGGGGTAGAAAGCTTTCAGTTCTGCACGTGCATATATACATGTACACTTACAAATGCACACACGAAGATACAAAACGGGTGTCGGAACCTTTCCCCTGTAATATATATATACATACAGTAGACTCTCATTAAACGGAACCTGAAGGGACCGGGAAAATATGTTCCGTTTACTCAGTGATGAACAAGGGCGCAGCATACAAGAACAATACCAATCTTACCAGAAGCACCTGTTCTGTTTAAGCAGCAATTCCATGTAAAGGGCCCCCAAACCCGCTCGGATATTTTCCTAAACATTCCAAGTAAACAAGCGAATCGCATGCAGGATGCCGTCGCGGTCAACGATGCCACACGCCGCAGCGCTACATAGCGGGCGCGCCACAATTTTGAAAAAAGAATAGTTTCTCCTTTCCGGTCCCCGCTATTTCCGCCACTGACATGTGTGACATCACCAGTGAAACTCGATGACGTTACCACTTTCGATGCTTGCGATTAGCCGAACGACAACCGACGACTTCCGGTCACTCTGAAAACAGCTGTTCACGCGCACCTTGCTGTTCTTGGTCGTGTTGCCGCTTGCGAATCGACATCTGCGGCCCGTAACGCAGCACAGGGTCCATACTGGCACGGTTCGAAGGGGCACGGGCTGGCATGACAGCAACAGCGGTAGTCAACGATCAGTGCACCCAGATGACACACACAACACAGTTGACGGCAAGCTGCGTCGTCGGAGTGGTGGATCGCGGCAACCGGAAGCAGACGCTGTCTTGAACATCGCATCAGTGGTGATGTATGCCACGCGAGATGAGGAGGGGCACTCAGCTGACTCAGCGAGGAGGAGCCGAGCGGTTTTGGAAGAGGGTAGCATAGGAAAGAGGGAAAGAAGCGATCATCGCATTTCGATCGTCAAATGCGTTAATTCCGCTATTACGGCACCGTTTCGAAAAATTCTCACAGCTACGTGCTCGTTGTAAACTCGAGCACAACATCCTCACCTCAACTAAATTTCAACCACTGGGTGGTTTAGGGGCCCTTTAACAGATTTCCATTTACACAGAGTAGATATAGGAGGACTATGTCCTTTCTGTACCCGACATCGTATGGGTGCTTTTGCAGCAGTGCAAATATCACCTCCTGAGTAGGTGGTTCCACCTCATAGTGGCCCTACACCGCAATTAAGCAGTCTTTCCAAGCGGATTACACGTCATTATTTCGTTTGTTTTGAGTACTTCGAAATTTCAGAAGCATTAGGTTTGAGTCAACACCAATTAGAATACTGCAACATTTGTTCGATTATTCCAATTGTCCGAGTATTCCCGCATGTCCGTGCTCACCTGTAGGCCACCAATGAATGTAAAGATGTCGTAGACAATGGCAGGCGAGGCGTCCGGTTGGTTGTTACCCATCGACATCGCAGGAGGAGCGGCCCTAGGTCGGCAGGCGCATGACACGGAGTCCAAGCTGAGGCGAACCACTTCCTGCAGACACTTCTTGTGGTCAGCCACATCGCTGTTGTCAGTGAGCACGAAGCAGAGCTCGTCTATGTTGACTGATACAAAGCGCAGAGAGCGGTACAGGGGGGAGAGTGGTGGGCAGTCTTCGCAAGGTACGACTGGAACGTGGCTTTCGTCCGACTGAAAAAAATATGACAAGAAAACATAGTGATAAGCGGGTGAGAGATTTCAAACAGAAGCGCAGTATGCTGTTAGGACTCCCTTTATAGTATTGGTCTGCTCTATCGCCGTAAGGCATTTAGATGCTGTCATGTAATGACATTTTAGAGTGTACTCAACAGGCAGACATATCTGTGAATGCACAAGCTACAATTACAACCGGGACCCTTTCCGAAACCCGAATTCTTTATTTAGTTGAAAGTTCCTCTGCGTGCATTCTTCCCGAAACACTCTGACCCTTTATTTTTGAACCGCCCCACCATGTTTTCCTGAAGCAAGGCATATTTTAGTGCTTTTAGTCTCATTTCTCGCTAGCCATGCAAACCATATAACTATATAGGCAAACTGTAAGTATCATATAGAGCTATAATCGACACAAAATGTGAAACAATAATTAAATATGAAAGAAGTGTATGCAGTTTTTGTGAAGCCCTGCAGATTCATTTTCATGATACTAACTACGCCCTGCCACGGTGGTTGCTAAGGTACTCGGCTACTGATCCGCAGGCCGCGGGATCAAATCCCAGCTGCATTTCCGATGGAGGGGAAAATGCTGTAGGCTCGTGTGCTCAGATTTGGGTGCACGTTAAATATCACAGGTGGTAGAAATTTCCGGAGCCCTCCACTGCGGTGTCTCTCAAAATCATGTGGCCACTTTGGGATGTTGAACCCCACATATCAATTATCAATCATCACGATACTACCGTATTTACTTGCATAATCGGTGCACTTGCATAATAAATGCACCCCTAGTTTGGTCACGGAAAATTCGATTTTTTAAATTTCGTGCATAATAGGTGTATCCCGAACTTGGCCGTGATCAGAAACGATTCTGCCTTCCGGCGGTACAGTAGGAACGCGATCCCCATACCCTGAAGAAAAAAAGAAGGCAAATCGACGACCAAATTAAAAAAATTCCAAGTGCAACAACCTAACCAACCTGTTTGTCGAAATAAAACTTAAAAAAAAAGGGTCCATGAGCGGGAAAAAAAAGGCTGTTCCATCAATTACTGATAACTGCCAAATCGCCGCGCTCCTTTGAGGTCACGTGTACAATGCTGGGGGCTTGATCGCTATCACCACCATCAAAGAAAGAGAAAGAAACAACATTTTGCAAGTGGTGTGCGTATGTTGTGGTCGTGTATTCAACTTTAGTTCCACCATGGGGAAGTACGCAAGTTACATGGCTGGGTTTAAACTGAAGGCAGTGCAGTACGCGCTGGAGCACGGCAACCGGGCTGCAAGCAGGCATTTCGATGTTAGAGAAACCAGTATTCGGTACTGGACGGATCAAGAAGAAAAACTTAAGGCGATGAAGAAGACACGACGGGCTTTCCACGGTGCCAAGACCGGCTGGTATCCGAACGTCGAAGAGCAACTGGTCCGGCATATATGGGAGCTACAAAAAGACGACTGTGCTGTGTCGTTGGATATTGTGCAGACTGAGGCGTGCAGAATAGCCCGAGCGCAGCGCATCGAAGCAAAAGAGTTCAAAGCCAGCTCCGGATCGACAACTCATTTCATGCGGTGCCATGGCCTTGCACTGCGAAGGCGGACCACCTTGTGCCAGTGCTTACCCGCAGCATATAGGGACAAAGTGGTTATAAAGCTCCGACAGCAGAAAGACTTCATTTTGTCTCAGATCGGCAACGCGGATCAGACCCTCCTTTGCTTTGATATGCCGCGGAACACGACAGTGGAGGATAAAGGTGCACGGAGCGTCATCGTCAGAATGTCTGGCGCTGATAAACGACAATGCACCGTAACGCTGGCGGTGACAGTGAATGGGCGCAAGCTACTGCCTTACATTATTTTTAAACATAACACGCTCCCAAAGGCAAATTTCCCTCAAGGCATCTGCGTCAAAGTCCATAAAAAAGGCTGGATGATCGCGGAACTCATGGTAGATTGGGTGAAAACAATATGGGGTCGATAGCCGGGTGGTCTGTTGTTCACGTCCATGCTTGTCCTGGACAGTTTTCGTGGGCACCTAGTAGACCGCGTACAAAATGAGCCAAAGGAGCTGCGCACATATCTGGCAGTGATTTCGGGCGGCCTCACATCGATACTGCAGCCTTTGGATGTGTCCTCGAATAAGCCTTTTAAGGACAATGTTCGAAGGCTGTACACCACCTGGATGGCTGGAGGACAACATCAGCTGACTCCAGGTGGTAAGATTAAGAGGCCGCCTGTGGAAATGCTGCGCGCTTGGATCGTGGAAGCGTGGCAGGCGATCTCCGACAAAGTCGTCAGGAAAAGCTTCAAAAAGACGGGTATCTCGAACGCACTGGATCTGAGTGAGGATGACATATTGTGGGGTGCGGACGATTCGGACACCGAAAACGAATCCCCGCTCGGCGAGGATGAATGTGTGCTCTCTGACTCAGACTCCGAGTAGGGAAAAGGAGGAACACCTACGACTTTTGTGTAAATAAATTTTACGCGCGTGTGTGCAGTTGGCGGCTCTCGCTTGTTCATTAAAAGGTATGTAGGTACGCTTGTTTTATGTTGAATTATTTTATGCTGAACTAAGTCGAAAAAATTTTTGAAAATTTTACCCCACACAACTGGTGCCCCCCTAACTTCGAGCCGGATTTCCTGGAAAAAAGTGCGCCTATTATGAGAGTAAATAGAGTAACTAGCTAATATTTGCTAGTGTGAGCTATCCACAATAGACCCTTTTCATAACTGTAAAGCTAGCTTTTCTGCTATGCGGTTTGCCCTACTAATGGCAGCTAGTCACTTTCTGCAAACAGAGTGTTCAAGCTCAGTTTACTTGCACTAGGACATGGAAAATGTAGGCTTAGCTATCTCGACATTAATGTGCGTAAAAGATGAGCCCCAGCGTGTTTAATAACTAGGACCTGGTCTCCATTTGAAGCAGGACAGGTGCCGCCATTAGTAGGGCAAACATGCAGTGCCGTGAAGCGCACTTGCGAATTATGAGAAGGGTCAATTATATGGGTGTTACAAAGATTGCTTCACCAACGTCTAAAGTAGTAATTCTAGCAAAAAATCTTAACAGAAAAGCTTTAATGCTTGTTAAGCAACTCAGATGATTTGATTAATGATCACGTAACTGCCCTGTTTAATTTTTTCTAGCTTTTCTTAAGAGCGCAAAAAAAAATACTTGACACAGGTATAACAATGTACAACAATAAGACAATACATCTAAGCCAATATACTTCCATTTTACTCTATTCACAGTTTTGCCCGTTGGAATTTTTTCGTGTAAAAATTTGCTTAAGTTACAATTTTTTCGTGGTCATTACAGCTCACCATGGCCAAGATACTGTCGGCAGACATTCCATCAGGCGTTCCGCGGACCTCAACGTCAGTGGCAGGCTGAACTTCTCCGATGCGACTGCGGATCTCTTTTGCCGACACCTCTGCCCTACTCACAACTTGGACGAGCAAGTGGGTAGTGTGGCCAGCCTGTAGAAAAATAATTCAAAAGAAAGAAAGATCAGTACATTTAGTATAAAATGAGATTGCTAAACGAAAAAAGGAACAAAAATAAAGAAAAAAAATGCTGTATGCAAATCTATCGAGTGACGTGAGCTTTCAGAAAATACCAGGAGTGTATAAGTACCTAAAAAAATGTTTGAATTATAAATTTACAACTAGACGCATCTCCAACAAAGGTTCCTACAAAGAAACCGGTTGTGTCACGTCGCACTCCTGATGTCCCAGCTGCATTGTTGGTATCATAGAAGTAAACACTCATCAATCTGTGCATTGAAGTGTTTTGCAGGCCTTGAGTGCATTCCTAAAGGTGTTATTAAATATAATATTAGAATGTAACTTGGCTGAAGCCTGTGCAAAGCTTGATCCAGATTAATCTGTACCATGCAGCAGCGATCATAGTTGATCATGATCAAGAAATCAGATCTAGACCAGCTTTGATCGCAGTCAAAAGTACTATATAACTTTGTGCACTACATTGAAGTAAAATGAAGACATACTGAGTACACGGGCAATACAATTTACCTGTGTGTTGAAGTATTTTCGCCACCCCTGCACACAATTAGGCAAGACTTGTTCATTCACTACACGTCTACTCTGCTCCTGACGGTGTTGGCTGAAGGGCACTTACCCTTTGAGCTGACACTCGCACATCGCCAAGTCCCGGAATGTGAACGAACTGGTTGGCCACATCCAAGCACGCCACTGGACTGCTCCAATAAACCGGGTGTGGCTCAACTTCCCTCGCACAGCCAAGAAGCAAGAAAGGGTTTCCTGGTTCGGCTGCACCGGCGACGCCATTACAATAGGCGAGAAGGCTCGGAGGCGTGAAGTGCACGGAGCAACCAGGCCCCACCGAGGGCAGAAGCCACTGGTCTGAAAAACGCCGAAGTGATCATAACACATGGTGTGTTATAGTTCCAGGGTCAGTCATGGCCAAAGAGTGCAAAAGGCAGGCCAGGTATCACAGCTGGTTCAACAAACAGCTGGGTTGCATGGATAAGAGCACCAGCACTGGTGTAGCCAAAGGGGAAAGAAAAAGGCTTCAAACACGAAATTTTTCGATACTGCATGTGTGTACAAACAAATACATGCACAACCATACATTAGGTTGGTTAACTCACTCCCCCCCCCCCCCCCATCCCACAAAAAAACTTTTCTGGATATGCATTTGAGCATTATGTACTACATTAATCACTCCATCTAAACTGCTCAATATCACTCAAACCTCAATATAACGAACATGAATATAACAAAATATTCGTTATAATGAAGTAAATGAAAAATAGTCTTGCAATAGATAGAGAGTTAGAAATAATCTTTATAACAAATTTTTAGATATAACGAACTTATTTTCTTGAAAGATGCAAACTTGTTATAGTGAGGTTAGAGTTAATTAGTTTGGATTCCGACTAAACCACTCATACCTGCTTACACTGCAATACAAGAAGGTGCCAGAACACATGCTTTTGCATTTTGTTTCAGCATTCATATGGCAGCATATTAGATCGATGAGGGTTAATCGTCCCGGTTTGTCCTGACACAATGAATGCAAAGTCGAGCCAGTGCACTTCTGGTGTGGACGTTCTAATATTTGAGCTGATCAGGCCACTAGAAGAACGTAGGATGAAGCTGCATTGATCAGTAAAGTGAAATGCGCTGTCACACACTGAAAGCAGCAAAAAAGTTCTGTAGAAGCCTACAAAGTGAAAGAAGTTTTATGAAGGATAAAAACTGCCGTTAATTTGGACTGTAGCCTGCAAACACACACATAGAAAATCTTAACTAGACAGAAGTTCAGAGGATGGATGAACGTTAAAGAGATGAAATATTCTTGAACACGGGGTGTCCCTGAAGCCAAACTTCCAACAAGCACACCTGTCTCCTTCATGGCCGAAGCTGCCCAAAGTAAGCAATCAAGGTGCACAATAAGGTATGCTGTTGCAACCTTGAAGAAAAGTCTGCTTGCCAAGACGTTGGCTCCAGCAACACTTCGTGTCCACAAATTTTTCACCTCCACACGTGGAAAGCCCTACAAAAACATCATAGCATGAGAAAGCAGCGCACCTTTTGTCGGGCTGTTCTCGGCAAGCACAAGCGTGGCACGTGTGGCATTAGAGATGCGCAGCAGAGGGTTGGCGTCTCGAGCAATGACGAGATACATGCTTCCGCCCCTCGAATGACAGGTCACCACGAGGGGCAGTGTCACGTAGGATGACCCGACGGCCTTGAAAACCGATGTCGAGCACCGTATATTCTTGTTCTCAACCTCCAGGTTCAAGGGGAAGCTCCACAGCCTCCTTTCGCCCTCGGCGGACACACGGTTTAGAGCTAGGCTGACCAGCAGACGGCCGTACACAGCTTCGTCCAGTTCAGTGTCATCAACGCCATTACTTCCATTCCAGAACAGCAGAGGAACGGTGCCTAGGCTTTGATGGCGGTCAGGTGGTAGGCAGCACTCGGCTGTCACTTCCATGACACCAGTCCAGGCTTGTGTCTGTTGGAAAAGAGGATCAATCACTTCATCAATGTTTTCAGTGGACAGAAAATACAACTTGAACGGACTCTCAAGTGAAACAGGGAATAGGTTTACATTCATAATTTTTCTTTGAAAACTCTAATGTCATTAATTTAACTATCATAGCTTTAATACTAGAGAAAATACTGGAATACGCCTGTCCTGTGTGGGATCCATTTCACAAAGTACACATTCATGCACTAGAGTGCATTACGTTGATAGCAGCAAGATTTGTTCTGGGAAAATATGACCGAACTGAAAGCTCCCAATGTATGAAAGGAGAAATTAATTGGCAATACTTACAAGATCGAAGACGTAATCTAAGACTGAAACTATTTTATTCAATTTATAACAAGAAAACAGGCATTAACCCTACAGAATATTTAAAACTAGCGCATTATCACTCCTCTCGTCATGACCACAAATTTAAAGTACGGCCATACAAACCCGGAACGGATCTGTTTAAGCATACTTTTTTTCTGCAAGCCATTGTCGAATGGAATATGTTACCAGCTGATTTAGTTGGCCGCAAGACTGGAGATTCATTCTATGAGGCACTGTGCCCGCCGCAATAATGTCTAAAATGGTGCTACGGGTAATGTTCCAAATAAAAAAAATATGAAGGTCAAAGTCTTATTTTGAAATGTCGTGTACAAATCTCCGTGTGTGACGTCATGGATGTCAAAGTGAATTTTTTGTATGTTGGCGGCGTTTACTGAACAAAACTTCCTGAAACTTAGCATACGTCAAGCCTCTGGCCTTCTCAGAGGACTATGTATACTTTACTTCTACTGATGGGAAACATGGGCATCAGCAGGGGGGTGAAAGAGGGGTACTTGCCCCCCTCAAGCCTCACTAGCACTTGTCCTCACCCAATTCTACATCAGCACTTTTCCCCTCCTCCAGCCGCCATGCAACACTGGTTTGAACCCCCAAGAAAAAATCTTGCTGACAACCACGACACGGAGCTACATAGGCCTCAGTCATAAAGTTTCACACAATAAAAGCTAGGGAGAAATCTCGATGGGAATTACAGGATTCGGATTAAATTGCGTTAGCTAGCAAGCTGTCCACGAATTTTTTTCTGCAGCCTCAGTTCGTTCTTCGCACAAAGTGGATAGTGGGGTGCGGTGCAAAGTACTGAAGCAACTCCTTTCTTGTTCAAAGAGGCTGAAGACAGCTAGGTCTCTTGATTTGCTGTAACATGGGAGCTTTACAGGTTATACTTGACAGTTTAAAAAGCGAAGCGTCGTTCAGTCACCGCTGTGCATAGATGTAGCGTCCCATGGCAGTGCAGAATAATGCATTGAATTACTGTTTTTTCATCATCGCTTCTTGCCAAAATTAGACTGCAAAATGACAGTGAAGCGGAGAAGACGTACCGTCACATTCCTCTGACTCGACTTCACAACGAAACGAGAGGTGCGCGTTGGGGGCAGATGATTTGACGCACATTGGCATCACAGCAGACGAAACGATCAGTGTTTCTCACTAAATACTGTACTGTTATTTACATAAATAGATATTGCGTACTTTTGAGAGCAAAACAAAAATGTTTGTTTTCAAGTGTTTTAAAAAATAATTCATGATATTTTGGTGCCAAATCTCGAATGCAAAGGCATATCAATGCACACCCTGGTGGTTGAATTTGATCAAGTTTTACTTCTACGTCGTGGTCACGGAAATGTTTTGCAAAAAGGTTTACGTACACAAAAATGAAGCAAGTTTAAATTATATATAACATCATATCTCTTTGTTTTACACTTGGCAAACAAGCGTCGCGAATCTCAGAAAAGTAATCTATCTGAAGCAGATCCAAAGCCTGTACTTCTCATGGAGGTACAAGCATCGCAGAAGGAGCCCACACAGACACTAGCGCCAGATTCCCCTCTAGGTATTATTGCAGGACAGTCTATGGCCTTAGTAGATGACACTCAAATCTATGATGTCATAGTGATGGCTACGAGAACTTCAAGGTGACATTGACACCCATATTTCCCTTTCGCGTCTTTTTTTGCTAATGAACCGTCGTCTCTAGATAAGCGTAGTGACCTTGGTTTTGTGAAGGAGGGATTTACTAATAAAAGAGAGCTTGCTTCACGATTTAGCATCCCTAAAGCCCGAGAGGCCATGCCCAGATGACCTAAGCACGGCAGCCAATTGTCCCTGCAACTAAAGAAATGGTCTTGCTTATGAACTCAGTGATGTTCTCCTATGGCGAGCCAACTAACCGTCCAACTCAGGATACACGTTCATTGATGCAGGCTTGTATGCATTCACATTTGAAAAGAAAATGCCACTGAATTCTCAAAATGTACCTGCCCACAGTTGGTGTTGAATTATGTGATGTGTAGCCAAAATTAGGCATGCAAGATGGAGGAGATGAAGATGTGATGCTTCTAGAAAGTTGGTCGCTTTTCGAGTGCATGACATACCGGGTTGTCCAGAGCCTTCCTGGTTGTGAAGCCGGCAGCAGCCAGTGGCAAATCCGTCTGATTGCTGAGATAGACGGCTGACCTCAGCGTCACCACGAGGCATCCCTCGAAGTCGTGTGCCAGAGCAATCAGCCGACAGACCTGTACAGAACAATGCTGAATCGTGCCAGAAAGCATGTACAAAGTTAAGCAAAGAAAAAGAACAATGGGATAGAACAATGCACAGTAAGTGGAAATCAGGGGCAACTGTAATCTGTCGTAACTGTTGTGGATGCCTGTGGCAAGACCAGCCTGAAGGAAAAAGACCAGCACACGTAGCCAAAAGGGGAGATTAGTTTGAAACCAACTGTAAATTTTGAGTTCAAATACACATAAGATGAACAGAGTGTCACAACAAGTGCAGTATAAGTATAGCATAAATAAGCCTACTGCAAAAATAGACCAGTCACACTCGAAACCAATTGAGAGCAGACCCTGAGTTTCTTAATGTCTTTCGCGTTCACATGGCACAGTGCCTTGCCTAGCAATCTTCAGCGCACATTCTCATTTGAAACTACTTACATATGCTTCAGGATTCTGGACCCATCATCGTTGACACTATCACAATGTCATGACAAAATAAATTTGCTGATGTCATGTAACAACAAGGCTAGCCACAAGGACATCACTTATATTAAAAAATAAAGAAGACAGGTTCAAGCGTTTTTACTAGCTGCACACATTTAAGCAGAAATGGTGATCACTGAAACAGAGTGAAGACACATCTACTTTTTAGGTACCAAAACTCGTCAACGGAAACAACTGGTACAGGAATTTGTCACAGGAGCTTTGATGCTTGTCAGTATAATTTTGGATAGCCTATAGGATTTGCAAATTCATATATACTACACACTTAGAAATACAGGTACACATCAAAACTCCTTAGAAGATTACTCCCAACTTTTGGAACGGGTCACTCACGGTGAACGATGCAGAGTTGGGGTTGCCATAGTAGATGGACACAGGCGTGGGCACCGACAGATGCAGCAGGTCAGCTTCCAGGTCGTCGGGTGGGGCGCTTCCTTTCCTCTTCTGAAGAAGGTAGGAAGGGTCCACTAGCAGGGGCCGCAGGGAGCAGTGAAGCGCGCCGTTCTCCTCAACAGCCAGAAAAAAGGGGTCCTGCACGCCCAACAAGACATCAGTGCACTGCCCTAAAGGCACAATCATTACCTCTAGAAGCCATAAAGCACGACAGCAACGGACAGTGAAGCAATGAAACTTCATTTACTCCAGAGCACAAGTAGATGTTCAGTTCTCAATACTACAATGTAGTAAGTCAATGTATTCCATGCTACGCAAGCTGCTGAAATGTGCTGTCGTTGATAACATGGCAGTGAAATGAATGCTCAATGTAAACTGCCTAGAATTATGATTCAGTATGCAAGTGCATGCGCATGTTGGTACATCTGGTGTGTTTTATCTAAAACCATACTATTTTTATCATCATCATCATCAGCCTGACTACTGCAGGACGTCCACTGCAGGACAAAGGCCTCTCCCATGCTCCGCCAGTTAACTCGGTCTTGTGCTTTCTGCTGCCAATTTATACCCGCAAACTTCTCAATCTGCCCACCTAACCTTCTGTCTCCCCCTAACCCACTTGCCTTCTCTGGGAATCCAGTTAGTTACCACAATTATGACAGGTAGATTACGACTATCCCTCAAGAGGAAGGTGTATAACACCTGTATTTTGCTGGTACTTAGCTACGGAGCAGAAACCTGGAGACTTACAAAGAGGGCTCAGCTGAAATTGAGGACGACACAGTGAGCAATAGAAAGAAAAACGGTAGGTGTAACCTTAAGAGACAAGAAGAGAGCAGAGTAGATTAGGGAACAAATGGGGGTTAAGGATATCATAGTTGAAATCAAGAAGAGGAAATGAACATGGGCCGGGCGTGCTATTTTACGAGAACCCAAACTGCGCTTGCGACGAGATACCACTAGGGAAATGGGCAGAACACCATGCTTTGCTTGAGCACAACTGTTCCTTTATTTGCCACAATCCCATCTGAGCTCTGCTGTATGCGAGTATCGCCAGTCATGTACATGGAACATTTTAAGTAACATGAATACTGAGTTCAATGAGAAATAGAGTACATTTTATTTTTTTGCATCACTGTACCAGAACTTGCCAACAGAGTAATAATAGCCTCGTTGATGCAACCGACAATGAGCTTCTTGGTGTACCAGTGCTACATAATGTCACTTCGAGGAATGTGCACATTATGACTAAGCTGTATTCTGAAAAGCTTTAACGGCAGAGCTATTCCTGATGCTAGATAGGTGCCTACGTCACATGCCAAGCTTCGGCTCCCAGATATACCCATAGGTGGCATAACTACCCATGTGGCATGGGCTGCCACATGTCATTTTCGGTGCATCTCTACTCCCCCAATAATTCAATCACTCACACCCACAGAAAATCACAGAACATCACACAAACTCACACCATCACAAAAGGTCATCACACAACTCGCATCACAAAAGAAACAGAGAACTGCAGCTCCGCTGTTTTTTTTTTTTTCAGATTTCATACTGGGTACAACTGGGATAGGCTCTTTAAGGGGGGACGTGGCGATTAAAATAATAAATTTGGTCAAAATGTTCAGTTTTCCAATTAATTTTTTTCTGCAATCCTGAGGCCATGTGAAATGGTGAAATTTTAGATCAAAATAAGATGTACAAGTTGAGAAAAAAAGCATTTTACTGGTGGGCTGTCATCAAAAGCTGTGTGAAAATCGGGCTTTAGAAAAGGTAAATCTGCTGCTTTCTTTTGGCACAGTATCCCCATGCTAGCATCATTGTAAAGAGGACAGAACGGAGCTCAAGATTGCCACAAAGCTGCACTTTTCCAATGAAAAATAAAGTCAGCTCCCTTCAGAGTTTCGTTTTCTTGGCTTCTAGCTCCACTCTCTTGAGGCTCTATTTTCTCAGCTTTCTTTTTTTCAGCAGGTGCTGTCAGTCATCCCTGTGCCATTTCGCAACAAATGAAGATAAGCCATTCCACTTTCTGCACTTAGGCCCTGAGACATTACTGAATGTTGTAAAGCTGGTCATATCTGTGTGCACATTACACACATTTTTATAATTGGATTTTTGTAAAAGTTGTTAGTGAGCCCAGGTAATTTCAAAAATTATTTTTGTGTATTTACTTACTTGTTGAAAAGTAAACAAATAGCATTACGGCATAGAATGAACTCTTGTGGATAATTGTGTGCAAAAATTTTGACGAATTTATGTCTAATTAATCGAATAATTATGGGATGACCATGAGAGTCTGTCTAGAACTGCAGCTCAAGAACTACATTAAATAGCTCAAAACTGATACCTGTTATCATATCAGCACAACAAACAACATCTGCATGCCAAATTGTATCACTTTATTTTCAGTAATAAAGATAGTTTTTATTGCCACATCCCCCCTTAAACATTTTTCATTTTTTTTTTTGGGGGGGGGGGGGGGTGGTGGCTAGTGGCAACTTCCTATTTTGCACTGAAATTCCGATATTTGATACCCCTGAAGACTCACATAAAGTGGTGGTGGTGCCATTGTCTGATCCTGGGCTAGAGTCCAAATGCTGTGGTCACCCGTGAGCAGCCTGAGCTCCAGCCCCGTGCAATTGACGATAAATGCCCACGGCTTGATGTCCACCAGGACGGTGCCCGGATATGGAAGGTTGGGGTCGTAATACTGTTTCACGTGCAGCTCCGTCTCGGGCATCTCGGGAAGGCACTTGGGGCTGCAGGGTGTGAAAAATGTGGGAAAAAAATAAAGCACACTGAGGAATCGTTATGTTCATGAGATAAATCCATATGGCTGCGAACATTCCATGAACAGAAGTCGGCAGCATTTTTTCTCAGGCTAGATGCCTAATACACGAACAAATCCAAAGTGTCTTGGTGCCTCATGCACCTGCCCTAAGGCAACTCAAGAGCACAAGCCATCTCTTTCTTTCTTCTTAGTATATCGTATAGAGACCTTCTCCCGAAGGCTTTCTGGACCCAATGTAGTTTTACACTGCCTCCGAGATCAAAGGCATTGAAACCTTTCTGCGCCTTATTGGGCTTTGCTGTGCCTCTGATATTTCGTCCACCTTTTACAAAGTCACAGTGACATGTGGTGATGCCATCATGTGACATCAGGTTTTGTGACTCCATTATGATGTCATAGGGTGACGTCATCCTGTGATGATTGCTTGCGTCACTCAGGTCGACGTCGACGCCAATGCTCACATTTCACGCCTGATGAAGCATCTAAGGCTTACAGCTGAATAACAACTGTGTTATTATGGCGGCATGACAGGTGACAGGACAGGTAGCATTTGTCTCGATGCCTTTCTTACAACTGGATATCATAGTTCAGAACATTGGATCGTTGCCACTTCACAGAAATGCGGGATCGAATCCCGGCCACGGCGACCACATTTTTGATGGAGGCGAAAATGCTTGAGGGCCGTGTGCTTAGATTTTGGGGCGCGTTAAAGAACCTCCGGTGGTCGAAATTTCCAGAGCCCTCTACTACAGCGTCTCTCATAACCAAATGGTGGTTTTGGGACGTTAAAGCCCAACAATTATTATACACTTCACCGAAATATGTTCAGTGAATGAGTGGGATGAATCAATGAATGAATCAATTAATAAGTCAGCAGAAAGTGAAGAAACACACTGACCTTGCATTGGTAGAGGGGAAGAGCTGAGTGAGAACTCCCCTCTCCCACATGTGGTCCACTTTGGCTATGCGCTCAACATCGTCGTATGGCCACTTGGCTGCATGAGGGGAGCCAAAGTTCCACTCCGGACTGCGGAGCCTCCACAGGTCTTCCAGAGGTGTGGTGGAGATTTCGTGGTCCAAGGACGGAGGCCTCAGTTCAAGCGCAGGAGAGGAAACACGCTTGCCTGCGGGTGCGAGTGGCATAATGAGACACAGAAGTCATTAGCTCAATTGCAGAATTCAATGTACTGAACAGTTGGTCAGAAGAGACTCAGCAGTGGGGAGCTCTCGGTTTACTTCGGCCGTTAGTGGTTTCACACCCAAACTGTGGCACACAGAGGCATTTTTGCATTCTGCCTGAGTCAGAATTTCATCATTATACCAAAGCTATCGAGCCACCCCACTAGATGAAAGCCACTGGTGAACCTCACAAAAATTTTAATAGTAATCGCAACTCCAAAAAATGCCCCGTGTGCTGGCAACACTGGTCGAAAAAACAAAGATGGCTGCGCTTAATAGGGTCAACGTGGCACTTTCGCTTCAAGCTGTGCTGAAGTTTTTTTATTGTAGCGTCGGATCGCGTCGCTTCGTCAAAGGCGAAGACCGAACCGCCTCACTCTCATCGGCATAAAGAATTTTCGCTGCGAAACAGCGGACATAGATGAGCTGGGCGCACAAACATCGAGTATCTTCGATGAACCGCATCATATTTACATAAAGTTGAAGAACCTGTCTAGCTAGATCGAGGCTCAAGAAGGGAACTGCTCATGCGTAGCGACCCTTTCTAAAAGGTGCTAGCACTTTCACACTGCGTTGCTACACTGCGTTGCTACACTGCTACTGAGAAGGCCTCATCAGTTTTTTAGGTAACTATGCTGCGACTCGTGCTGCCAATTGCATGTATCCCATTGAGTTTTGTTGCACCGTCAAAAGCTGAATACGCATGCCGTTTGCTTGATTACAAAACAGTAGGCTTGTGCGAATATTCAAAAGCTTCGAATAATCGAACAAATAGTAGGGTATTTGAATTCGTGTAAGCTGATTTCCGTTTCGTGCCAAAATTCTGCATTTGTCAAACAGAGGAAAACAACCACACTTCTTAGAGTGCACCGCTAAAAAACCCCCTGCCACACGTGAAATCATAGAAGCTGGGGAGATAGAGAGGATGGGTGACAAGTGTATTAGCATGCCCTCTATAGCGCTGACAAGAAAAAGAATTTGCTTTTCTTGGTGTCCGTCTTGATGCCTAGTAATAATCCTGTTCTACCGTGCAACAGATGTGCGCATATTTATTGTCTTCTTGGCCCTAAAGTAGCCTTGGTATCGCAAAATAAGAACTGTTGAAATTTGCGCTATGTGTGTGTGTGTGTGTGTGCGTCTTTGTGTCCTTGTTTTTAATGCGCTATTACCATTAGGCATTAGGCAGACTACATTAGGCAGACTACACAACTTTACCACACCGATGATAATGTTACACTAACGTACAGTAGAGTATTGGTAAACAGAAATCACCTAGATGAAATTGCTGCCTAAAATGGTAATGCTTTTAATTAGATAGATCATATTTTTGACTGTTGCAACCTCATACATAATTTCCAGCGAATGAAATGCCCATTAGGTAAAACATATATTCCTGGTTCTTTTAAGCTCAACTTAAAGGCATTATACTGCAGTACTAACCGCCATTAAAGCATGGGCCTCTGCAGGATTTTTTTGTTAGGGGTGAAAATCAACGGTGCAACAGAACTGGGAAGAGGGGAGCACTCATGTTGCTTGGGTGGGGGGGTTATTCCTTAGAAAAAGATACAGAAGGACAGATAATGGGGTGTGGAGTGCACAACAATTGTCTCTCATGTGAGGACACCTCAACCGATACACTCGCGAAGGAACGTGGAATGAACGGACAGTGAAAGTGAAGAAAAGAAAGTAAGCTAAAAGAGAAAATATGTCTACGCGTTACAGAGTATACAATGACAGCAGCCACAACACACCTCTAGTCACTCGTCACACGAAGCCTATTAAATGCTTGATTCCTCCTTTGCCGTGGCCACACAAAGCAAAACTGTTTCACAAGCAAGTTAAGGAAGGATTCCAGGCAACAAATTCTTACTCAGTTGCTTGGAAACATCTGTCAACAGCAATATAAAATACCATGTAATTTAAATGCACGTGTGAGACGCCGAAAGCAGCTGCAACACTTCGGCTACTTTGGCTGCTCTATTTCAAGCACTGACCTGGCCCGAGTTGAAAGGTGAGACTGGACGGCGGTGGATCCACAAGCAGAGGCCAGTCTTGGCCTCGGCCTGGAACCAAGAGCGAGTGGTAGTGGTCACCCGCTGCTTCGAAGCCGGTCCTTCCGTGAAGGTGGACCAGGAGGCTGCAGGGCAAGTGGCTGCGCAGCACGTGAAGGGGTGCGAATGCCAGCACCTGCCAGGGGCCACGAGAGAACAGGAAAATGTGAAAAAATTTATTATTAGCCATGCTCTGGATTAACGTAAACTACCTAGCGTTCTTTAAAAAGCCAGAAAACAACCCCGAGGCGAAAAAGTTTTTACAAAGAGAAATATCAGTACTTTTGATTTGTGAGCATGCTGCCACAAGAATTTCCCAGATACGTGCTATTGGAAGTTACAGAGAATAGAACATCGGTATATCAGCTGGTTTTAACTTTTCGCACGGCCTCGCTACTCTTCTCCCTCACAAGAAGAGGAAACAGTAGCCCGTCATTGTGACTGATTTACGACGAGCTGCATGCTATGTCAGGTCGCCAATCGGCGACTTTGCCTCACTGCCCGTGAAAGGAGGATCGGTCAGACGTAGGAAAGGAGCACGGGAACTGTTTTTTCGAAAGGGAGGCTCCACACGGCACTGTAATATTCTGAAAGCGTGATGGCCGCGGTCTACTCTACGATTTGACGAGCCTCTTTGGAGGGGGGGGGGGTGTAAAAAAAAAAGTCGGAACCTGTTGACTGGCCCTCCAGGGTGCACATAAATCTAGAAAAGTCAATGTTCTTTGGGTTTCGCCCCCACTGAAATGTGGCCGCCGTGGGTGGAAACGGAAGATGCGCCCTTGAGCTTAACGGCGCGACAACTTACGTGCTAATCTATCACAACTGGCTACATCACACCCTCATATGATAAAGATGATTTTGTGCAGTGACTTTATACAAGACCATTTTAAAAGAGCAGACTGTCTGAACTAATTGTGGGAAATATGATTTCTCTACACGGTGCAACTTTAAACAAAAGCCCCATCTTGAGTTTTCAATGACCCTAAGCTGATGCACTGTATTGATGCAAAACACTGCTTATAAATGTGAACCTATCAGGGATGACACCAGATCAGCAAGATCACATGGTTTAGTTACAAAAGAGCAGGTGCTAAAGAATTTTCGGTCTGTCATTCATTCCTGTACTTTCATTTGTATGCTTTATCGGTGCCATCTTCATAGTGAGTTTTACAGTGCACGGCTATCAGAAAGATAAAAGCAGCAGCTTTTAGATGAGCGCTACCAACCAGGAGATTTTCAGATGATCCAAAACAGCCAGCGAAACAATAGCACCACAGCTGGAGCTTTGCAGCTTCATCAGCGTCTTGTGGTACCTGCAAATAAAGCACTGCCAACTCAGCTCTCGGCAGTAGCACTTGTTTTTTCATATACCATATTTCCGAGCATAAAATCTGGGCAATGTGTGCAGACTGAAAGTCAGGTTGCAAAATGTACGCGAATTTTCATACACGAGGCGGCTTCATGACAATACGTGAGAATTTTCACCAAAAAATGTTTTCCTACTAGGTAGTTGGGCGTGAAGGTTATATGCAGAAACTGTTTATATATACTAGAAAATGCGTAGCTAGTCCGTACTTCCCCAATATACCTAGCCAACAAATAGAACATCCAACCCTAATTGCAATTATCATAAGAATATTGCACATGTATTCCACACAAACAAGAAACAATATTATTTAATGCAGCTCGCACTTATAATGGCACAAAGTAAAACTAACAATAACCTCATTTGTAAACAGATTACGGTCACATTCGCTGCAGTGTTCTTTGAAAGCATCGTGCAGATTCGTAACAAGGAACCATTTTCCTTTTAGTTTATCTTCCTATCAATACACGACAAGTCGCAGTGAAGCTGCATCTAGACCAAACTTTGCGGGGACTCGCTCGCTGAATTTCGTGCCGACCGGTCGCGCCCCCGCGATCTCCGATGACAGCGCAGCTCTGGCCAACTGTCTCGTCGTACGCCATCTCCTGCCGCCGACAAGAGCTCTCGCTGAGTGGTGCCCCGTCCTCGGACTACTGCAACTGTGTCCATCTTTCCTATCTTCTCCTTACTTCCGTATGTGGCTGTCCCTGCCCCTCTCTCTATCTCTGTACCTTTAATTCCTCTCTATCCTTTTAATCCCTCCTTACCCCCATCCCTCGTGAGCTACTATTGAGGTGTCGCACTCTGATGCAGACAGTTATGGGGCTCACTTTTATCTTCTTTTCATTAAAGAATCACTCCCTCCCCCCCCCCCAAACTTTGCATACAAATCATTTGTGCTAATCTTCTGGTGCGCATTGCATGGGCAACAAAGCAAGTTCAATATAGCCTTGATACAGATAAACCTGGATATAACGAAACTGATAAATTTTAAGAAAAATTCGTTATAAAAAGAATTTTATTATAATAGATCATTTTATTTTATTATATTAAATAAATACACAAATTAAACAAAAGGGGGACTAAAAGCAGAGCTAACCAAAAACACTTATTTAGCAATAAAAAACTGCATTATTACATATAGACACTCTCGGCGGGTTTTCGCTGTTGCCCCCATTTTCCGTAACTAGTCTAAATTGATAACATGTCCCCGTGGATCGTAGCTTTCACAAGCGGCTAAAAGCGCGCGAGCGCTGCTGAAGCACAGATTGAATGAGTTGAGCTACCTAGAGCTATCACCTGGAAGGCACACAAGATCACATCCTCCGCATGTGAGAGCTGCCGTCGAATGCTCAAACAGAAATGAAACCATCCGTCTGCAAGGCTGAATTTCATCAGAGGCCACACTATGTCTGCACAGTGAAACCATGCACAGGAGCACGATGTCGAAAGCAAAGAGCGGATGACACGGATACAGCAGAAAACTATTTGGTAAAGTGCCCTCCATATATATGCAGTGCGGCTCCACATATGTGACACGCGGCCCCACATATGGGGCACATCTGTACATGCACCCGCGGCGGCAAGAACGGTGGTAATGCTAGCTCGTGCGGTGCAGGCCCGCCTCGCGCACATTAACGAGCGCTCCCCGTCGCCTAGCTGTCGCTGAGGTCACGAGTGCGCTGTATGTGCTGCCCCCGCTTCATGTTTTGTCAGCAGTGGGGCACCTGCAGAAGATGCATGCTTGTACCGAGATGACAAAAATTCGAGGCCAAATTCCTAGGTCGTCTGTGGGGAAAATTCGTTATATCAAGGTTGTCTTCTGCAGTTACATTGTTATGTAGAGGTTGCAAATACATGTGCTTATATGGAGCAACGGCGGAAAATAGCAACACTTCAATATATCGAGAAATTCGTTACACGGAGGTTCATTATAATGTGGCTTAACTGTATAACAAATAGGGATATACAATGAAATATTGGCTATAACAAAGCAAATAAAAAATAAATGTGCATCAACCCAATGTTTCAGATGAACATTTGTGATGAATTCTCAGATACATCGAAGTATGTTAGATGCCACCTTGTTAAAACAAGGTTTTGCTGTAATAACATATAAAAAATGTTACAGACCTCAACAACCTTGGCCCAATCCTTCGAGCTCATCGCGTTGAAATTTACTTCGCTGGACCAAGGCACAGCATTCACCCTTGCCTGTCCGCCCGGTGTGGAAGCCTGTCTCCTGAGTGAAAAAGAGTGTAGCCTGCGAGGGTTGATGATGAGGCTCCTACAGGCCTTGTCACCAATGTCAACCACCAGGGTGCGAGTCTTTGATGGCTGTGCAGATGGTGACTTGTTGTGTTCCTTTGCACTGTCGACCAGCATCCTGAGCTGGATCTGAAGGTCGGTCACTAAGTGACTCCGGAGGGTGACTTGGCCAGAGATGATCACCTGTGGTGAAGTTGTGACAAAGTGAGTTATGGTTCCTATTATTTGTTCTTTGCAATACTTTTTGAAGCAAACTGCTAATTGGCCTAGTTGGAACGAATTGATGGAAGTACTTTTGTGAAACACACGAGAATTAAGAAAGGAGACACGTGCTTGGCCATGTG